>NC_062545.1:49552559-50174446 GCF_016906955.1 Phacochoerus africanus | reverse complement strand
GCAGAGAAGAGCACAGCAGTAAGTCTGAGTTCTGAAGAGCAGAGTGAGAACCAAACAGATCATCTGTTTGGCACAGTCACCAAAAATGGAGACGCTTGGGTGAGGGCTGGGCACGGAGACCTCAGCTCCAGAAGTTAGTCCCAGGGAACGAGCTGGGGTGGGCGGTGCTGAGACGGCTTAGGGGACCAGGAACCGGTCTGTCCAGTTGTCAGGGCAGAGACTGCCTGGGATACTAGGAAGCTGAGCATTGTGGGTGCAGGGAGCAATATGCTAAGGGCTGGGGGTGGAAAGCCACATCAGAGGGAACCTGGGAGAAGAGCTGGATCTGCAGGAGAAACAAGGCACCAGTGTTGGGGAGGCGGGAGGAGGAGGGGTGTGCCACCATAGAATACTCCCCACACCACAGTGAGCTCACTTGCCAACCAGCTATCAGAAAGCTGTGCTTCCCAGTGAATCCCCCCTCTCCCTACCATGTGCGCGTGCGCCGGTCCTGAGGCTGCCTGCCATCCCTGAGGGCTGGCCTCACCATTTGCAGGAAGCCAACCACTGCAGGGGCTTTCCCTGCCCTGGTCTGCCTGCCCTCTGGAGGGGCTACACCCTGCAGAGCAGCACCCAGCACCTGCAGCCCCCGGGAAAAGGCCCGCAGCCCAGAAAAGCTAGTACAGGCTCGGCCTGGCCATGCAAATCTGCCTCCATTGCGGTGTGATCCTGCCAATCCCTGCTGCCCTGGGGAAGAGCCCTTTGGGTTCTCAGTGGCCCAGCTGGCTACTCCTGCCCTTGGGGTGTGGAACAGCTGACCAGCACCGCCAGCCCCCTAGAAGAGCCCCACAGCCCAGTAACACAAGAGCAAGCTCTGCCCAGCCGCATGAAATCTGCTTCCATCGCAGTGCGGACCCTCCAGTCCTGTCTGCCCTCAGGAAGTGCTCCTTTGCTTCAGAGAGACACTGTCAGCCCCGCCCACCCCCAAGAAAACCCACGCTGCCTCAAAGAAGATGACCAACAACACCAGCCCCCTGGAAACATTCCACAGCAGTGCCAAGGCAAACCCTGCCTGGCTACGGGGAGTACAACTCCACCAAGAAAAAGAAAACAACAAGCAAGATGAAGAAGCTGAGAAACCACCCCCAGTTAAACCAACAGGAGATCTCACCTAAAGCAGTCAACAATGAAATAGACCTCTGCAGTCTGACAGACTTGGAGTTCAAAAGGGAAATAGTGAAAATACTGAAGGAATTAAGAGAAGATATGAACAGTAATGCAGATGCCCTCAGAAAGGAACTAGAAAATATAAGGAGGAGCCAAGAAAAGCTAGAAAATTCATTTGCAGAGATACAAACTGAGCTAAGGGCAATAAAAACCAGAATGAATAATGCAGAAGAACGAATTAGTGATGTGGAAGATAGAATAATGGAAATCATCCAAACAGGACAGCAGACAGAAAACCAAATGAAAAAACATGAAAGCAATATAAGAAACCTATGGTATAATATAAAGCCAGACAATCTATGCATAACAGGAATTCCTGAAGGTGCAGAAAAAGATAAGGGAATGGAAAATATATTTGAAGAAATTATCACTGGAAACTTCCCAAATCTAAAGGATACTGATTTCAAGATATAGGAAGCACAGAGGGCCCCAAACAAGTTGAACCCAAATAGACCCACACCAAGACACATCATAAAAATGGCAAAAGTTAGTGATAAAGAGAGGATCCTAAAGGCAGCAAGAGAAAAACAGAATGTTACCTACAAGGGAATCCCCATAAGGTTATCAGCTGATTTCTCTTCAGAAACTCTACAGGCCAAGAGGGAATGACAAGAGATATTTAAAGAGCTAAAAGGAAAAAATATGCAACATAGAATACTCTATCCAGCAAGAATATCATTTAAAATAGAAGGGGAAATAATTTTTTTTCCCAATAAACAAAAGCTAAAAGAATACAGCAATACAAAACCCAGGCTAAAAGAAATATTGGAAGGGCTTCTCTAAACCAAAAAGAAAGGATTGAGGAAGCCACAATCAGGGAGCAGTCACTCAGATAAGCCAGCATACAGATCTAATCATGAACATGTTTAAAACAAAATAAAATTAAAAAGAAAAAAAAAGAGTCATCAAAATCATAAAATGTGGGCAAGGGATGTGAGGAAATAGATTCTCTTTTTTTTAAAACAACCTTTCTTTTCTTTCTTTCTTTCTTTCTTTCTTTCTTTCTTTCTTTCTTTCTTTCTTCCTTCCTTCCTTCCTTCCTTCCTTCCTTCCTTCCTTCCTTCCTTCTTTCCTTCCTTCCTTCCTTCCTTCTTTCTTTCTTTTGTCTGTTTCTCTTAATTTTAGTATAGTAATGAAGTGTTTGAACCTACGGGACCATCAGGCTAAAACACATAATTATAGGAAGGGGTTAGCATTCTTTAAAAAGAGGGCAACCACAAATCAAAACCAAACATTGCATTTGCAAAAAATGAAAAGAAAAACACTCAAGCAGAAAATAATTTGAGACCATACAACCAAAAAAAGAAAGGAAGAATGGAGAATTATAGAATCAACTGGAATACGAGGTTTAAAATGGCAATAAATAATCATCTATCAATTATCACCTTAAATGTCAATGGACTGAATGCTCCAATCAAAAGACACAGAGTGGCTGAGTGGATAAAAAAGCAAAAACCTTCAATCTTCTACCTACAAGAAACCCACTTTAGGACAAAGGACACATATAGATTGAAAGTGAAGGGGTGGGAAAAAATATTTCATGCCAATAGACATGACAGGAAAGCAGGAGTTGCAAGACTCATATCAGAAAAGAATTGACTTTAAAACAAAAGACATAAAGAAAGACAAAGAAAGACACTATTTAATGATTAAGGGATCCATCCAATAAGAGGATATTACTATCGTCAACATATATGCCCCAAATACAGGAGCACCCAGATACATAAAGGGAGAAATTGATGGGAATACAGTCATAATAGAAGACTTTAATACCCTGCTCATATCAATGGACAGATCCTCTAGACAGAAAACCAAAAAAGCAACAGAGATCCTAAAGGAAACAATAGAAAATTTAGACTTAATTGACATCTTCAGGACACTACATTAAAAAAAATCAGAATACACATTCTTCTCAAGGTCACATGGAACATTCTCAAGAATTGACCACATATTGGGACACAAAGCTAACCTCAACAAATTTAGAAGCATAGAAGTTATTTCAAGTATCTTCTCTGACCACAATGGTGTGAAACTAGAAATCAACTACAGGAAAAAAAAAATGAGAGCAAACCCACTACATGGAGGCTAGACAACATGCTACTAAAAAACAATGGGTCAAAGAGGAAATCAAGAAGGAAATTAAAAAATACCTGGAGATAAATGATAATGAAGACACAACCTCTCAAAATCTATAGGACACTGCAAAAGCAGTGCTCAGAGGGAAATTCATAGCGATGCAGGCCTTTCTCAAAAAAGAAGAAAGATCTCAAATTGATAACTTGACCCTCTACCTAAACAAATTAGAAAAAGAACAAAAAAGACCTAAAGTCAGCAGAAGGAAGGAAATTATAAAGATCAAAGAGGAAATCAATAAAATAGAGATTCAAAAAACAATAGAGAAAATTAATAAAACTAAGAGCTGGTGCTTTGAAAAGGTAAACAAAATTGACAAACCCCTGGCTAGACTCACTAAGAAGAGGAGAGAAATAACCCAAATAAACAAAATTAGAAATGAAAAAGGAGAAATCACAATGGATTCTGCAGAAATACAAAATACCATAAAAGAATACTATGAACAACTATATGCCAACCAATTTGACAATCTGGAAGAAATGGACAGTTTTCTAGAATCTTACAGCCTGCCAAAACTGAATCGAGAAGAAACAGACCAACTGAACAGACCGATCACTAGAAATGAAATTGAAGAGGTCATAAAATCACTCCCTACAAGTAAAAGTCCAGGACCAGATGACTTCACAGGCGAATTCTACCAAACATATAAAGAGGAATTGGTGCCCATCCTCCTTAAATTTTTTCAAAAGGTTGAAGAAGAAGGAATACTCCCAAAGACATTCTATGATGCCACCATCACCCTCATTCCAAAACCAGACAGAGATACCACCAAAAAAGAAAACTATCGCCCAATATCATTGATGAATATAGATGCAAAAATTCTCACAAAATCTTAGCCGACCGAATCCAACAACATATCAAAAAAATTATACACCATGACCAGGTTGGGTTCATCCCAGGTTCACAAGGATGGTTCAACATACGCAAATCAATCAACATCATACACCACATTAACAAAAGAAAAGTCAAAAACCATATGATCATCTCAATAGATGCAGAAAAAGCATTTGACAAAGTCCAACATCCATTCATGATCAAGACCCTCGCCAAAGTGGGTATAGAGGGAACATTCCTGAACATAATCAAAGCCGTTTATGATAAACCCACAGCAAATATAATACTCAATGGGGAAAAACTGAAAGCCTTCTCACTCAAATCTGGAACAAGACAGGGATGCCCACTCTCACCACTGCGCTTCAACATACTTTTGGAAGTCCTAGCCACAGAGATTAGACAAACAAAAGAAATAAAAGGCGTCCATATAGGAAGAGAAGAGATAAAACTGTCACTGTATGCAGATGACATGATACTGTACATAGAAAACCCTAAGGACTCAACCCCAGAACTCCTTGAATTGATTAATAAATTCAGCAAAGTAGCAGGATATAAGATTAACATTCAGAAGTCAGTCGCATTTCTATATACCAACAATGAAATATTAGAAAAGGAATACAAAAATACAATACCTCTTAAAATTGCACCTCAAAAAATCAAATACCTCGGAATACACCTGACCAAGGAAGTAAAGGACTTATATGACGAGAACTATAAAACATTAACCAAAGAAATTAAATAAGAGGTAAAGAAATGGAAAGATATTCCATGTTCATGGATTGGAAAAATCAATATTGTAAAAATGGCCATGCTAACCAAAGCAATCTACAGATTCAGTGCAATCCCTATCAAATTACCCATGCCATTTTTCACAGAACTAGAACAAACAATCCAAACATTTATATGGAACCACAAAAGACCCAGAATCGCCAAAGCAATCCTGAGAAACAAAAACCAAGCAGGAGGCATCACTCTCCCAGACTTCAAGAAATACTACAAAGCCACAGTCATCAAAACAGTGTGGTACTTGTATCAAAACAGACAGATAGACCAATGGAACAGAATAGAGGACCCAGAAATAAACCCTGACACCTACGGTCAATTAATCTTTGACAAGGGAGGCAAGAACATCAAATGGGAAAAAGAAAGTCTATTCAGCAAGCATTGCTGGGAAACCTGGACAGCTTCATGAAAAAGCAGTGAAATTAGAACACACCCTCACACCATGCACAAAAACAAACTCAAAATGGCTGAAAGACTTAAATATATGACAGGATACCATCAAACTCCTAGAAGAAAACAGAGGCAAAACACTCTCTGACATCAACATCATGAATATTTTCTCAGGTCAGTCTCCCAAAGCAATAGAAATTAGAGCAAAAATAAACCCATGGGACCTCATCAAACTGAAAAGCTTTTGCACAGCAAAGGAAACCCAAAAGAAAACAAAAAGACAACTTACAGAATGGGAGAAAACAGTTTCAAATGATGCAACTGACAAGGGCTTAATCTCTAGAATATACAAGAAAATTATACAACTCAACAGCAAAAAAGCCAATCAATCAATGGAAAAATGGGCAAAAGACCTGAATAGACTGTTCTCCAAGGAAGATATACAGATGGCCAACAAGCACATGAAAAAATGCTCAACATCGCTGGTTATAAGAGAAATGCAAATCAAAACTACCATGAGATATCACCTCACACCAGTCAGAATGGCCATCATTAATAAATCCACAAATAACAAGTGCTGGAGGGGGTGTGGAGAAAAGGGAACCCTCCTGCACTGTTGGTGGGAATGTAAACTGGTACAGCCACTATGGAGAACAGTTTGGAGATACCTTAGAAATCTATCCATAGAACTTCCATCTGACCCCACAATCCCACTCTTGGGCATCTAGCCGGACAAAACTCTACTTAAAAGAGACACATGCACCCGCATGTTCATTGCAGCCCTATTCACAATAGCCAGGACATGGAAACAACCCAAATGTCCATCGACAGATGATTGGATTCGGAAGAGGAGGTATATACACACAATGGAATACTACTCAGCCATAAAAAAGAATGACATAATGCCATTTGCAGCAACATGGATGGAGCTAGAGAATCTCATACTGAGTGAAATGAGCCAGAAAGACAAAGACAAATACCATATGATATCACTTATAACTGGAATCTAATATCCAGCACAAATGAACATCTCCTCAGAAAAGAAAATCATGGACTTGGAGAAGAGACTTGTGGCTGCCTGATGGGAGGGGGAGGGAGTGGGAGGGATCGGGAGCTTTGGGTTATCAGACACAACTTAGAATAGATTTACAAGGAGATCCTGCTGAATAGCATTGAGAACTATGTCTAGATACTCATACTGCAGCAGAACAAAGGGTGGAAAAAAAATGTATACATGTAAGTGTATCTTGGCCCCCATGCTGTATAGCGGAAAAATAAATAAATAATTAAATAAAAATGTTAAATGATATGCAAAAAAAAAAAAAGAAATGTCTATTCAGGTCCTTTGCCCATTTTTCAATTGGGTTGTTGGCTTTTTTGCTGTTGAGTTGTATAAATTGTTTGTATATTTTAGAGATTAAGCCAGTTGTCAGTTGCATCATTCTGCACCAACATGGAAGGAATTAGAGACTCTCATACTGAGTGAAGTAAGTCAGACAGAGAAAGACAAATACCATATGATATCACTTATATCTGGAATCTAACATACAGCACAAAGGAACATTTCCACAGAAAAGAAAATCATGGACTTGGAGAATAGACTTGTGGTTGCCAAGGGGGAGGGGGGAGGGAGTGGGCTGGATTGGGAGCCTGGGGTTAACAGTTGTAGACTATTGCCTTTGGAATGGATTAGCAATGAGATCCAGCTGTATAGCATGGGGAACTATGTCACTTATAATGGAGCAGGATAATGTAAGAAAAAAGAATGTATACATGTATGTGTAACTGGGTCACCATGCTGTACAGTAGGAAAAAAATAATGTATTGGGGATATAAAAAAAATAATACAAAGAAAAAAAATTAGAATCCTGAGACTTAGTTACATACATTTGAGACCTAACTCCATTTTTGTGGAAATTACATTGCAGTTCAAAGGATAAATCAGTCTATGCATAAATATTGTTTTATATACAACCTTTTTGAAATGGGATTGAACCCTTATCCTACACAATTACTGTTATTTTATAGACTGAATAAATCAAGGCTGTGTTCAACTCCAATTCAATGCAAGTAACATCACTATATTAGTCGAGATGTGTCACATGGACTCCCCAGGATGTTGTTCCCACCTGACTTATCTGCTGGGTTAGTTAACATATGTCTTCCAAATAGCCAGATTGTGATTCTATCAAATACAGGAACAAACCCCTTAATTTTCAAGCTACCAATCAAACACTAGAAACTTGGCATGTAAGTAAATTATAAATTAATGTCTTCCTAATAGTTCAATGAAATGGAGAATTGAGAAAATTATTTTCAAGCTTCCGAAAAAGGGTAACTAATGTATCAAGTGAACAAACCACGATAATTTGCATCAATGCACTAATATAAAGCTGTAACAAGCAAACAAACCAGAGTGAGTAAAAGAACAATGTGAAAAGGATGGGAAAAGACTCCTATTTGGCAGAAGCGCTTGTCAACATTTCACCATCATTTCATTTGATGACTTCCACACACTCACAATCATAAATTAGGAAGACAACATCCTCCTGAGTATTAACCTCCTCCTGAGTATTGACTCCATATTCTTATTATGTCAGGAATTTTATGTGATTTTATGTGACTTTAAGTGATTTTATGTGACTTTAAGTGATTTTATTTAATTTTAACAACTCTAAGAAATACAGTTTTCCACTTTTATAGATGAAAAAACAAACTTCCTAAGATAACACTGCAAATAAGTGAGGGACCTGAGCTCTAAACTCAAGTATGTCTGACTCCAAGACACTGTTCTACTTCAAATGTATTCTATTTCCATGTCCAAAGAATTATTTAGGACATGCGATTTAGATGAATATGCATAATTTTAATCCATGTATAGGGCTTCAGGTCAATCTTATTATACTTAAAACCCTTAACATTTTTTTATATATGACAATATTTAACTTTACAGAATATATTATGTTGAGAAACAACAGCTGTGAAACAGGATGGCATAAAAAATGGAATGGAAAACCAAAAGCATAGATTGAAGGGAAATTAAGAATAGCAATGCTGCCCTAATCATTTGAGGTTTAGAACTGGTCAGAAGCTGAATGAGGCAGCAGTACAGTTAGCAGTGGTATAGTAAATTAAAGAGCAATCATTTGCTAGGATTTATTTTAAAAGGGTTGCAATGCATAACAGTTGGTAATAGGAGACAATTCTCCATAAATCTTTTAAATTTCTGCTTGTGTTATAAGTGAGTGTCTAACTGCTATATGTTCTGAATGATCTTTTCACACTTCAGGTGGTGGCCTAATTAGAAGGGGACCTAGAAAATTTAAATTTAACTCTATCTCAGCTACCTAGATGCTCTTGTCGCCTGATGTGGTCCTAGATCAAAAAGATAATGGCCACATGGCTTAGGATACTAATCACTCAGCACTTTTATGATAGTCTACCTGGCTAAAGTGAGAGACAAAACGGGTCTCTGTAAGTTCAATTAAAAATGTATATGTCCTTATTGAGTATCTGGATTGATGTTTCAAGTCAAGGGGAAAGGTAAACACAGAAACAAGAGAACATCATCTGGTTTTCTGAGATAGACCTGGATGTTTTAGGAGGTTTGTTCAGCTGGTTGGGTATGGGATTCTGGGGAATACGGTTGAGATCAATACCATAGGTTGGCTTCATCTACTTGCTTGGAGTCCTGTTAATGGTAGCCCCTGGTAAATGCTATATGAAACAAATTGAACAGTTTGGTCTGAGCCTCTTTTTGGTGAGGTCAATCCAAGAGGTTGAACGAGTGGCAGACTCATAGGGAAATTTGCCAGAAGTCCAGAGAGTACAGAAAAGAGAAGTGGATACTATTGAGAGACTATGGGTCTTTCCATGGGGCTCACATATTTCTGTATATGTTGTATGGGACGTACTTGTCCTTTAGTTCTGAACTATCTTTTTTAAGGATGTTTATACAGGAAAGCAAAGGGAAGAGTTGCTGTTTAGAATATTAAAGATAATGTCTTCTTCTGGGGCAAAGGACCAATTTTCTTGCAGCCCATTATAAAGGATTTGGGTTCCCAAAGCTTGAGTTCCTCGGTTGTGAAACAAACCCATTGCATGTGCAGCACCTACTCCTGAGGCTTGGCCGCAAGAGCAACCAGTGCAAAGATGAAGCTCATGCTTCCTGCTGCCATGAGTAATAGTACTTTGTCTCTGTCCCAGAGTCTCATATCTTCTGCCAGGACCCATGAAACTGTGGTAGGCTAAATTGTTTCCTTGCAAGTAGGATGAAATTTCATACCTTTCACCATTCTTGAGATTGGAAAGTCAAATCCTTTCTCCACATTGGGGATGTATCTGACTTAATTAAACTATTCTTTGTATTTAGTCTCAATCCTTTTAAATAATGTGACAAAATAGGGTTTAAAGAAAAAACATTATTAAAGGGATAGCTATTAGATCATATGTAGTTAAACAAATTAGAATTCCCTAGGAAATGAAAAAGAGGAAAGAACAGAATGTAAGAGAAGGTTGGAAATGACCCTTAAATATAAGTAAGTGACACACCCAAGGTAAAATAAACAAACAAATAAATAAAAAAATAGTTGCACCTTTCAGGATAGAGTAGGTTTTCTAGGCTTCATATTCACTGTGTCTTTATTTCTCAAAAGATGACTTTAATAATTAATATATATTTTAATAAAATATATGAAGCATCTGTTCATGTTTGTAGTATAGTAAACAGAAGGTGGGATTCTACAGTTAAAGAGACAATTCCAGTTGCCCACAAACCACATGATTCTCAAACTGATTAAAAAAAAAAAATCAGGGACAATAAGTGGCATCAGGACTGCCACTGTTGAAAAATTTTAATATGAGAAAGTGACATTCTGCCCTAAATTAATTAACTTCAGCTGGAAAAAGAGACTCTACTTTTCATTACGATCTTCAAGTCAGTAATTTTACATTTTTCAATAGACATTTTAACTTTAGAATTTGGTGATATTTTGTCTGATAATAGGTTTGTCAGTGAAGAATATTTATTTCCTCTACCTATGAAGAAGAAATATGTATTGGGTACCTACACTGTGCTAAGTATGTTTAGTCTCTGGCAGTACAGTTGTACAGAAGCTAGGCAAGGTGCTGTCCTCATGGAGGTTTTACTAGAGGTAAGAAAGAAAATATTTGAATTCATTTTATATTTAATAGTTTTCTCAAGTTGAAAGAATTCTACCCATAAGGACAGTGTGGTTATGCATGGAATTTTGGTTTGCTAAAACCAATGGGATGGCTAATTGGAATGAATGTGATTCTAATCTTTTTAGAGAGCAATCATTTTAAAATTCCATTTTATAGATCAATATAAGGCTTATACCAAAAAACTGCCTTAAATGCTTAGAGTGGAATTGAATTAAACTAATTTCTGCGTAGATTTATGACTTAAGTACATGTTTTTCTGCATATAATTTTTCAAAAGGATTATCTGTTTTATAATTTTCTAATGGCATTTGAGGTACATTTTAATGTATCCTTCTAGATTGCTGAGTATCTCAGCTTGAAATAAAATAGCTTTTTCATAAAAGTATCAAATTGCCAATGTAGAGCACTTTTAGGAGAGAAAGTTATATTGTTAAATTTTTAAGTGTATAATTTAGAATTTTGATGAAAACAATTTTAAATGTCTTTTGAAACAGAAGCAAACTATAAACAGAAGGGCAGAAGCAGCTATTCTCAAATCATTCATCTAATGAAAGATATATAAATCTCCCTGTCAAATGAGTTGATGGTAGGTTTTTCCAAAACATAAATCTTCTCTGAGGGTAAACATAAATCTTTCTAGGGCCTTAAACATCAACTCCCCTATATTTCTGCACAGGGTCAATAGAAATACCTTTGTAGTATAGAAACACCCTGTATTTTAATTAATTCATTTATATGTCTTTTGCCCACAAATTTAAAAAAAGATTGATTTTTAAAATATTTCAATTTCCTTCTTTCTACTGGCCTACTAGTACCCTAAAAATTCCAGTGAAATGGATGACAAGTTAAAAGTTAACAATGAATTAAATATGAATTTTGTGACTTTTTAAAACTAATAGTATGAATTCAAATTCAGGCATTTCATACAAAGGTCATATAAATAACAGATTTTGATATATGAGGAATTCAAAATAATCTTAAATTGCTGGTTAATTACTATGCTATAGCACGGATTTTTATATGTACCTGTGAATATGTATAATTCATATATGCTGTAGAACATGTATTTATTTATTTATTCTGATAAGAACAGAAAGAGAAATTCCATGGGCACTTAACAAGTACTTTTTCTACTTTATTCACCTAAAAAGAAAGACTTGTAGTTACTTAGCAATTTTTAGCCATTGAGGCTGTGTTTTAAGTGTGTTTAAATATCCTTAAATTTCAGCATAAGAATTCTAGTAAAAAATGATTTTCTCTAAAATAATGTTTTTGTGTAGTGCCCACATAATTAAAGTTTTACAAATAACTACACTAATTGTATACTAATTGCAAATGATCAGTTTGAAAAATGATCAAAAAATGATCAATGAGAGCTTATTTCTGTGTCTCCAGTACCTAGCATAGTATCTGACATACAGTTAGCATTCAAGTAAATAAAAATAGGTAAAAGGCAGGAAGAGGGGAGAGAAGAAACAATATCATCTTCTAAACTGATTTTGTATTTTATACCCACTAGCTTGGAAAGAAGAATTATTTTAAAGCTTCCCTTAGGTGAATACTATATGATCTCTTGCGCATTAGGGCCATCTGTTAATTTGTTTGCCATTTGATTTATAAATGACCAGCTGAGATTGTCTCTCAGTCACTCATGTTATTTAAGGTGGTTTTCATAGGGTGAAATCTGTGTGCCCTCTCTGTCTAAAAATCCACAAGTTGGATTTACCTGGGCCCCAGGAACTGCACTTAAAGTATACTTAGTAAGCACGCCTAAGACACTTCTGCTGTTGATTGACTTAACCTTTGGCATCCATGTAAATGTTTGCTGCCATCTGGGTAAGAACTTCATAACTCCCCAAAGGGACATGGCCAGAGCCACAGTCATTTTCCTGGGAACTAAAATTAGTGGGTATAGTACATGAACAAGCACTGGTCACCTCCCTTCACCTGTTGCTTCTGATGTGGTATGCAAAGCAGAAGAGAAAAGAAGGAAGAAGGCAAAGGTGTGAGCCAACTGCCTCATTTCAGTAACAGTCCTGCCTTGCTTCTGAAGTTTGTCAGGGATTTTAGCAAAACTTTCTGAAAAAAACAGTAGCATACTATCTACTTGAGGAGAATCTGGTAATTGCAACCGTATAAAACATACACAGCCATTTTAATAGTTGTAGACACACTACATTTACACAAAATTAAGATTTTAACAACAAATGTCAAAGAATAAAGAAAATGCACTTATTATACCTGCATATTTAAATGTAAGGATTTATAGATAATATTTAAGTGTAAATAAAAAGCTAATGTAAAATGCCATAGTTCAAATAACGTAAATGAACTATGAAATATTTACCTTTCCTAGAAGATTATTAGGTCAAAATCTTCATGATTTCAGAATAATTTATCAAAATCTATTTTTAGTATAAACTTTCACTATGATCTCAAACAAATTGCATTTTGATCAAATCTATATTTTAATAAGTTTTCCTTATTCATTGTTGGCTTCAGCTCACATAAATATGTATTTTCTTTGTATGTTAAAAACATCCACAGAGGAGACATTTTATATTAATCAATAACTTGCTTTTTTCCCGAGCTTTACTGAGATATAACTGACATACAACATTGCGTAAGCTTAAGGTATACAACTTGATGATTTGAGACACGTATATAATGAAATGATAACCACAGTAAGATTAGTTAACACCTCCATCACTTCATATAAATGTCTTTCTTTTCCTTATGTGGCGATAACATTTAAGATCAGTCTTTCAGCAACTTTTGGGTATATAATACAGCGCTATTAACTACAGTCATCATTCTGTATATTAGATCTTCAGAACTTATTCACTGTATAACCAGAAGTTTGTACCTTTTGACCAACAATTTCCTATTTTCCCCACCCTCCACCCTGCCAGCCACCATCCTACTATTTCTATGAATTCAGCTTTTTTACCTTCTGCATATACACGAGAACATACAGTATTTCTTTCTGACTTGTTTCATTTAGTATAATGCCCTAAGGCCCATTCATGCTGTCACAAGTGACATGATTTTCCCTGTATGGCTAAATAATTTAATTTATATATAACATGTTATTTATCCATTCATCCCTTAATGGACACTTGTTAGGTTGTTTCCAGGTCCTGGCTATTGTGAAGTGTTGCAATGAGCATGGAAATGTAGATATTTCTTTGAAATACAGTTGACCTTTGGACAATACAGGAGTTAGGGGTGGAGTCAAAAATCTGTATATAACTTTACAGTCGGCTCTCAGTACCCACAGTTCCACATCCTGTGATTCTACCAATCACGGATCATATAATACTGTAGTATTTGTTTGTTGAAAAAAAAAATTCACATATAAGTGGGCCTGTGCAGTTCAAACCTCTGTTGTTTGTGGGTCGACTGTACTGACTTCATTTCTTTTGGATATATACTCAGAAGTGGGATTGCTAGATCATATAGCTGTTTCAGTTTTGCTTTTTTGAGGAACCTCTATACCGTTTTCCCCAGTGGATGCACCAAATTACATCTCCACCAACAGTGCACAAAGGTTTCCTTTTCTCACCAACACTTGTTATCTCTTATCTTTTTGATGATAGCCATTCTGACAAATGTGAGGTCATATTTCATTGTGGTTTTGATGTGCATTTCCCTGAGGGAAGCTGATCACCTTTTCATGTTGGCCAATTGAATGTTTTCTTTAGAAAGGTGTCTATTTGTGTCCTTTCCTTTTTTACTTTTTTCTTTTTAGGGCCGCGCCTATGGCATATGGAAGTTCCTGGGCGAGGGGTGGAATTGGACCTACAGCTGCCAGCCTACACTACAGCCACAGCGATGCCAGATCCAAGCCACATCTGTGACCTACACCACAGCTCACAGAAACACCAGATCCTGTAACCCACTGAGCAGGGCCAGGGATCCAAGCTACATCCTCATGGATACTAGTCAGGTTTGTTCTTGCTGAGCCACAATGGAAACTCCCTTTGTCCATTTTATAGTGTGATTATTTGGGCTTTTTGCCACGGAGTTAAATCAATTCCTTACATATTTTGTATATTAACCCCTTGTCAGATATACGGCTTGTAAATAGTTTCTCCCATTCCATAGTTGCCTTTTCATTTTGTTTATTGTTATTTTTGCCGTGCAGAGCTTTTGAGTTTGATATGGTCCCAAACTTTTATTTTTGTTTATGGAGTCATACCCAAAAAGTTCACTGCCAAAACCAATTCAAGTAGATTTTCCTTATTTTAATTCCAAGGAGTATTGTTGCCTCCCATGTCAAATATTAGTTGACTGTATATGCATAGGTTTGTTTCTGGGATCCTAATTATGTTCCAGTGGTATATGTGTTTATTTTTATGACAGTGCCATATTGTTTTCATTAATACAGCTTTGTAATAGTTAGAAGCCAGGAATTGTGATGCCTCCAGCCTTGTTCTTTTTTATCAGGATTACTTTGGCTCTTCAGGGTCTTTCCTGGTTCCAAAGGAATGTTAGGATCTTTTTTTTCTATGAGCTGTTTGTATATTTTGGAAATTAACCAATTGTTGGAATCATTTGAAAATATTTTCACTTATTCCACAGACTGTCTTCTAATTTTACTGATGGTTTCCTTTGCTGTGCAAAGCTTTTACATTTTGATTAGGTCCCAGTTGTTTATTTTTGCTTTTATTTCTTTTGTCTTGGGAGATCCAAGAAAACACAGATATGATTGATGTCAGAGCATGGTTTGCCTATGTTCTCTTCTAGGACTTTTATGACCTTGTGTCTTATGTTCATGTATTTAAATAACTTTGAGTTTATTTTTGTATAATATGTAAGGGAATGGTCTAATATCACTGGTCTTGATTTCCCAATGCCACTTGCTGAAGAGGCTGTCTTTTCTCCAATATATATTCTTATCTTCTTTGATGAAGATTAATTGACTGCAAGTATATGGCTTTATTTCTGGGCTCTCTATTCTGTTCCATTGATCCACATGTCATTTTTTTTGTGCTAATAGCATGCTGTTTTGATTACTGTAACTTTGTAGTATTGTCGGAGTCTGGGGGAGTTATGCTTGCAGCTTTTTTTTTTCCCCTCAGGAATGCATTGGCAATTCTGAGTCTTCTGTGGTTGGATGTAAAATTTAGAATTATTGTTCTAGTTCTTTGAAAAATGTCATGGGTAATTTGATAGGAATAGCATTAAATCTGCAAATTGCTTTGAGTAATATGACCATTTTAACAGTATTAATTTTTCCAATCCAAGTGAAATGGATATCTTTTCATTTCTTTGAATCATCTCTAATTTCCTTTATTGATGTTTTATAGTTTTCACCATATAGGTCTTTCACTTCCTTGGTTAGGTTTACTCCAAGGGTTTGTTGGATTTTTTTTTTTTTGACATGATTTTTAAATGAAAAAAATTTTTAACTTTCTCTTTCTGGTATTTCATTGTTAGTATAGAGAAATGCAACAGATTTATGTACATTATTCTTATATCCTACAACATTGCTGGATTCATTCATCAGATCTAATGGTTTTGTGGGAAGTCTTTAGGGTTTTCTATATAGAGTATCATGTCATCTGCATATAATGACAATTTAACCTCTTCCCTTCCAATTTGGATACCTTTTCTTTCTTTTTTTATTTGATTGCTATGGCTAAAACTTTCTTTTTTTATTTGATTGCTGTGGCTAAAACTTGTTGAATAGAAGTGGTGAGAATGGGCATCCTTGCTTGTTCCAGGATTTAGAAGGAAGGTAAAGTTTCACCATTGAGTATTATATAAGTAACTATGGGTTTGTCATAAATTACTCTTATTATGTTGAGATATGCTCCCTTTATACCAACTTTGATAAGTTTTTATCATGAATTCTTGTTGAATTTTATCAAATGCTTTCTCTGTATCTATTAAGAGGATCATGTGGTTTTTGTCTTTTCTTTGGTTAATGTGCTGTATCACATTGATTGGTTTGCATATGTTTAACCATCCTTGTGACCCCAGAATGAATCCAACTTGATCATACTTTTTATGTATTATTGGATTTTGCTTGGTGATATATTGTTGAGGATTGGATCCATATTCATTAAAGATATTGGCCTGTAATTTTCTCTGAATGTCTTTGTCTGATGTTGGTGTCAGAGTGATAGTGGCTTCAGAGAATGACATTAGGAGTGTTCCCTATTCTTCAATCTTTTGGAATAGTTTAAGAAGGATATGTATAAGTTCTTTGTATGTTTGTAGAATATCCCAGTGAAGCCATCTGGTCTGGGACTTTTGTTTGCAAGGAGTTTTTCTTAAATTACAGATTCTACTTCTCCACTAGTGACCAGTCTGTTCAAATTGTCTATTTCTTCTTGATTTAGTTTTTCCAGACTGTATGTTTTTAGAAACTAATCCATTTCTTCTGCATTGTCCAATCTGTTGGCATATAACTCTTCATAGTATTCTCTTATGGGTTGTTTTTTTTTGTTTTGTTTTGTTTTGTTTTGTTTTTGTATTTCTGCAGTATCAGTTATTTCTCCTTTTTCACTTCTTATTTTGTTTGAGTCATCTCTCTCATTGGTGAGCCTGGCTAGAAGTTTGTTGATTTTGTTCAACTTTTCAAAAGAACAGCTTTAGTTTATTGACCATCTATTGTTTTTTAATGTCTATTTTATTTATTTCTCATCTGATCTTTATAATTTTCTTCCTTATGCTGATATTGGATTTTGTTCATTCTTTTATAAATTCTTTTAGGTGGTAGCTTAGTGTTTTTTTGGGGGGGGGGGCGGAGGGGTTTTTTGGTTGCATTCGTGGCTTGTGGAATTTTCTACACCAGGGATCAAATTTGTACCACTGCAGTAACCAGAGCCACTGCAGTAACAATACCAGATCTTTAACCTACTAGTCACAAGAGAACCCCAAGGTTTTTTATTTTTGAGATTTTTCTTGTCTCTTTAAGAAGGCCTCTATCACTATAAATTTCCTTCTTAGAACTGCTTTTGCTGCATCTCATAGATTTTGTAATGTGTTTTTATTGTCACTTGTCTCAGTATTTTCTGATTTCATTGTTGACCCATTGGTTTTTAGTAGCATATTGTTTAGTCCCTATATGATCTCCCCCCCCCCATTTTTCCTTCTGTATTTGATTTCTAGTTTCAAATAATTGTGGTCAGGAAAGATGCATGAGATAATTTCTATCCTCTTATATTTGCTGAGACTTGTTTTGTGCCCTAGTATGTGGTCTATCCTAAAGAATGTTCATGTGTTCTTGAAATGAATGTGTATTCTGCTTTTTTTTGGATGTAGTTTCCTGTAAATATCAACTAAATCCAACTGTTATATTGTGTCATTTAGGATCTCTACTGCCTTACTGATTATCTATCTAGATATTCTATCCATTGATGTTGGTGGGGTGTTAAGTACCTTACTATTATTGTATTCCTATCAATTTATTCCTTTATGTCTGTTCATATTTGTTTTATATATTAAGTGCTCCTATATTAGGTGCATATATTTTAACAAGTACAATGCCCTCTTCTTGTGTTGATCCCCTTATCATCATATAATGTTGTTCTTTGTCTTTTGTTATAGACATTGTTTTAAAATCTATTTTGTCTGATGTATTATTACCCTGTTTCTTGTCTTTTTGCATGAAATATCTTTTTCCATTTTCTCCCTTTCAGTCTATGTATGTATTTAGCCCAAAAATTAGTTTCTTGCAGGCAGTGTATTGCAGGTTCTTTTTTTTTTTTTAACCAATCTACAACTATATGTCTTTTGATCAGAGTATTTATTTATTTTTATTTTTATTTTTGTCTTTTCTAGGACCACACGCATGGCATATGGAGGTTCCCAGGCTAGGGGGGTCTAATTGGAACTATAGCCACTGGCCTATGCCAGAGCCAGAGCAATGTGGGATCCAAGCCACGTCTGCAACCTACACCACAGCTTACACAATGCTGGATCTTTAACTCACTGAGCAAGGCCGGGGATCTAATCTGCAACCTAATGGTTCCTAGTTGGATTCGTTAACCACTGTGCCACCAAGGGAACTCCTGATCAGAGTATTTAGTCCATCAATGTTTAAAGTAATTATCACTAAGATGTGTTTATTTCCATTGTTTTCCCAGTTGGTTTTATAGTTCTTCTTTGTTCCTTTCTTCTTTTTGTTTTTCCTTTTGTGGTTTGATGGTTTTCTATTGTATTATGCTTGAGTTCATTTCTTTTTGGTTGTTATGAATCTATAGTACGTTTTTGGTTTTCGGTTACCCTGGTTTTCAAGTATGTTAACCCAGAACTAAATCTACTTGCTTTAGACTGATAGTCATATATGTTCAGACACATTCTTAAAAATCTACAATTTTTTACTCCTCTTTTCCACATTTTGTGATTTTGGTGTCCTATTTTACACCTTCATGTTTATTCTTTTGCTGTTAATTGTAGTTACAATTGCTTTTACAAATTTTTAAAGTTATTTTTGATTTGTTACTGGCTTATTGATTTTCAATTTTTTTAATATATTTGCATTTCCTATTGTGTTTTTTCCTTTCCTACAGATTCTTGTTTCTTTTTGAATTAGAGAATACCCTTTAATATTTCTTTTATGTTAGGTTTAGTATTGCTGTATTCTTTTAGTTTTTGCTTGTCTAAGAAATTCTTTGTCCTATTCTAATGATAATCTTGCTGGGTAGGGTATCCCAAGTTGCACATTTTTTTCCCTTTCAGGACTTTGAATATATGGTGCCACTCCCTTCTGGCCTGCAACATTTCTGTAGATAAATCACCTGATAGTCTATTGAGAGTGGGGCTTCCTTTTAACTTACTCTTTGTTTTTCTTTTGTTGTCTTTAGAATCCTCTCTATATCCTTAACTTTTGTCATTTTAATTGTGATATGTCTTGGTGTAGGTTTGTTTGGGTTCATCTTTTTGGGGCCCTCTGGGCTTCTTGTACCTGGATATCTATTTCCTTGTTTAGGTTTGGGAAGTTTCCACCCATTTCTTCAAATATATTTTGGATCCCCTTCTCTCTTCTCCTTCTGGGATACCTATTATTCATAGGTTGGCATGCTTTACATTATCTCATAGATCTCATATGTTGCTTTCATTTTTTAAATTTGTCTTTCTGTCTGCTGGTATGATTGATTGATTTCCATTATTCTTATAATCTAGATCACGTATTTGTTTTTATGCATTATTTAGTCTGCTTTTAGCTTGGCTTTTATCTCAGCAATTGAGTTGTCTAATTTTTATTGGTTCCTGTTTAAAACTTCAAATTCCTTATACAGTGATCTGAATTTATGTCAGTAAATATATCTTAGTTCCTTTAGCATTTTTATTACCTCCTTTCTGAACTCAGGGTCTAGTAGACTGGTGAGGTCTGTTTCATTGATTATTCTTTCAGAAGATTTCTCTTGTTCTTTTAATTGAAAGTACTTCATCTGCCTTTTCATTTTACTTAAAATTCTCTGTTTCTATGAATTTAGGATTAAACAGTTAACTATTGTGGTCCTGAAGGGCTGTTTTTATGTGGACACATCTCTATGCAGACTATGTGAGTCCAATATTTTTAGTGGGAGAGCTGTTTTTGGTATGGATGCCTGCCACATCTCTCAGAGTGTGCTGGCTATTATCCCCTTGATGGAGAATGTCACTGGTGTTATGGTAACCAGACCCTGCTCTGGATGTTGAGTGGGCCCTCCTCTTTGTTCCATGGCTGTCAAAGCCTTGTCAGGGGCAGGGTCTGCTTCCCAGTTGTTGGGATAGAAGTCTCCAGATCCATTTCTGAGCTGTAGTGTGAGGTGGGCAGAACTGGAGTGCTCTTGCTGGAAAGGAACTGCTGATACTCCTCCCCAGGAGAAGTAGCACTAGAGATGAGTGGTTCTGTAGATGCTTCCTGCTGATATTCAAGTCAACAAAATCTCCTGCTGCCAGACCCCAGCCACTCCCCATGTGCCCCCACTGTGGAAGTGCTGATAATGGGATCAGGTGTCAGCCCCACCCTTGCAGTATGTGCACTCACAAATTCCACTGCTGCTGCTTGAACCATGCCCTGCCATGAACACACTGATGATGCAGCTCTTATGGTGGATGCCCACACCCTCCCTAGCCATGTGTGTGCTAACAATGAGTCCTGAGGTTAGGCCCAGACTACACTCCAGGTGCACCAGGCTGTCTCTACACAGCTAGACCAAATCCTACCCCAGGGTCTGTCCACTAAAGTCCAAGTTTCAGCACCTCACCACTGTGCACACTAGCCGCTCCACTAGGAGTGCATTCGGGGCTGGGAAGTGTGGCAAGATACAGCCATCAGCTCTGCTCTAATTGGTACCAAGCCATCATGCATGCACTCCTTGTGGGAAGAGTCCAGGACCCTCGAGCTCCTCTATATGTCCCAGTGGTCTTCCCAACCAGCACCAGTCCCATCCTAATGGTTTTTTTCTTTTTTTTTTTTTTTTTTGTCCTGCCTGGTTACATGAGAATCTTCCTTGCAGCTTTGGTTGTATAAGAGATCTTCTGCCAGTTTCCAGTTGGTTTTCTGTGAGAATTGTTCCATGTGTTGATGTATCTTTAATGTGTTTGTGAGGGGAGGTGAAGTCCACAACCTCATACTCTGCCATCTTGATCTCCTACTTTGGCCTCTCTCTCATATCTTTAGGTAAGTATAAAAATTAGCTTGTATTCCTTTGGTATCTGCCAGCTAAATAGGGCAAAGAGGCATCTACAAGTTGTTACTTGGCAGGAAGATGTCCAGCTGTCATGAAAAACCCACAAAATACATATAGTCCAATGCAATTTTCTGGCTGAGGGGTGAAATTTGCTTTTCGGGTGAAATAATACAGATAGATTGCATTCTGGTCTTCAAATACAAGTTGAAAATGACTAGGTAGTCCAATAACTACTTGGAGTGATTGAGCATACAACATGTGATTTAAATAAAATGAGCAGGTTTAACTCTAAATCACTGCCAGATAATTTAAGAAATAAACTCCACAAATTATACAAAATTGAATAATATGCAGTTAAAGTCTCCTCTCCAATAAATAGTTTTTATTTTTATCTTGAAAATCCAAGCTTCAAGCACAACATTCCATTGTAAATTGATTTTGCTTATTCCTAAGAAAGTCATTTGTTTGGCTCCTTAGGATTTTCCAATTTATGAAGAAATGTTTGCCTTTTAAGTGAGCATTACAAAGATTATTTGTGTAAGACATTATTAACATAGTGTTCAGAGTGACATTTTAAAGTACAAAATTAAATATAAACATTGTCAAAACAACACCCTTTGTGAGTCCTACACTGCCCTGTAAGGAATACTCCCTCCCCCCCCCAAGCCAGATGCTAGAAGACTTTTTAAAACCTGACCTTCTATAATCAGGATAGGTCTTAGAAAACTGATGATTTATATTTTTAATTTATGTCATTAGGTAATATCAACATAGAATTCAAGAGACCCCAGGCTATAAATGACCTTATTTCAAAAAGACTTTCCTCTTTTCCATTAGGTTTAGTGTCATTCTCAGACCAAATCTTTAAATTAAATGAGAAACCTTAATGACCTATGAAGAAATCTATAACAGTAAATTGTATCTAAATATAAAAGCATTTTATATTTATGATTAAATGTTTAATAAATGATGAACCATTTAATTGAGAACAACCTCATCATGTGCACATTATGAACCTCTCCCATAGATCTGTTACTGAAATATTGCCATCTTATCATTTGCGAATCATAGAAGCAAATCTTAGGGGAAAACAATGGTCATGAACAGGTTTTGGAGAGTGTAACAATCAGTTTAAACAGGTAGCTATTTTTACAAATTGGGTGATTATAGTTTATTTTGTAGTTTTTACAATTTTTGGAGTAAGTAGAACTGTCTCTGCTTCCATTAACTTTAAATGTCATGCTGAATGTCATATTAAGAATGTATAATCAAACTTTTAAGGGGCAAAATTATGAACCATAAGGCGGGTATGAACCATATTGCTCAGGTTATGCACTGCTTTCAGACTTTTCTAGTGACTCCCTGCATGACCTTAGGTGAAGTCCTTCACTGTCATGGGCAGATGTCCCATCTTTAAAATCTGGAGGCTTACCTAGATCTACTCTGAAGTCACTTTTAATTCTGGAAATATCCGATGGCTTATATTCTGGTTTAGTCATGATGTAGTATGAATAATAAACAGGGTAAGGTATTTGAATTTTGATTTCTAAAATACTTACAGTTAAGGCTGGTGGTCCTGGAGGTCCCATATCTCCCTGAAATAGATTAAAGAGAAAAGCTGCAATTACTAGTAGTTCCCTTTTGCACACATTACTTATAAATTTTCTGAATGGTTTGAAGCAATATCTAGATAAATCCTGAAGGAAAGAAAGGTAGATTTTTATCTAGACAAAAGTCTCTGTACAATGAAAAATTCTTCATGTGCTTTTAGCTCTCATGATATAAATATCACCTTGTGCATCCCCATAATTTTTTGTAGCAGCAGAAATTGTTTTGAAAAGCTAAAATAATCTAATTTCTATTCTTTTGTCTACTAATCCAAAATTAGAATGAAGATCACTTCAAATATGGTTACTTGCCAATGAAGCATCTGTGGAGTGTCACAACGATAAATTATATTTCTGACAAGTAAGCATGAGGATCAGCAGAAATAATAAGTGGGTCTCCCCACTTCATGCCTTCCAGCTGCAAAAAGCAGTCTCATTGCCTCTTTTTTTCTTAATAAATTTTATTACATTTATAGGTGTACAACAACCATCACAACCGTTGCCTCTTTTAAAGCTCTGCTGAACTGGCCTTGCACTTGCCAACAACTGTAAAAGGTTTTGTCCATATTTATGTACTTTTAAACACTAAAATTGCTTTGCTGACCTATGTGAATACAAATTACCAGATGGATATACTGAAAAACTACTCAAAATCTTAAAAAATATGGTTAATCCTAAAGTTTAACATTTTCTGATTTATAAATATGTTACCTATATGCTTTACTGTATCACCACCCCAAGGTATTTCCTAAGAGCTCATAGTCATTAAGATCAAGCATCACTGGAATGGCAAGATAGGGATAGAGGATTAAGAGGACAAACTACTGTGTATAAAATAAATAAGCTACAAGAATATATTGCATAGCACAGGGAATATAGCCAATATTATATAATAACTTTTTTTTTTTTTTTTGCCACAGTGTGCAATTGCTGGATGTAGGATCTCAGTTCCCATACAAAAGACTGAACTGGGCTACAGCAATGACAGCTCCTAGTCCTAAATACTAGACCACCAGCAAACTCCCATATGAGAACTTTAAATAGACCCTATAAAAATTTTAAATCACTATATTGTACACCTGAAACAAATATAATATTGTAAATTAACTACACCTCAATAAAAATATTCTTTAAAAAGGTTAAGTCTTAGAATGTTAAATTTGACAGACTTTTAGAGATTCTCCATCTTATCCAATTTCCTCATTATGCAGATAAATAAGTTGAATCCCAGAGTGTTGTTGGTGAATTGAATAAAGTCATTAATAAAAAACAAATCAGGCATCACTGCCATAATCCCTATTCAAGTGGAGACCTGGGGCCACATCTGTGTGCCATGGGGCACTGGAATGCTGTGTTCTAATGTTGGGAGTACTAATGCAAGAGTACTAATGCAAGAGTAAGTTTACTCTTTTCTCAGTAAACCTAGTCATCTCAAACATAAAGACTTAGCCTTGTGCAATTATTATTTTAGGAACAACTGAATCAAAATACCCAATAGTTATTAAGGAATGCTGATGTAGTTTAAATCAGTCACTTGGGATCAATTTGCAAAATCAACTATAATGTAAAGGTAGAATATTGAAGATAGACAAAGATTTCTACATGTGCTGAGAATGGAGAACAAAAAACCGTGCAAAACACTCACACATACAATTGTCATCAAATTAGTATCCCATGACCTTACTCAAAACAACTCCTGCTTTTATAATTTCTTAATTTTTTTTCAAGGTCTCTGCCAATAGGCCAATGTAAAATGACCTGTGAGAAAAGGTGGCAGGAAACGGCGCATTTGTTTAAGACTGAGGTGCACAGCTAGCCTCCTTCCCCCCAGAGACCACCTGCTTCACCACCATGGTAGTAGCTCAGTGCTATTGGCAAAGTTCCCCAAAAGGGGACACAGCTGCTAATTTGCTGACAAAACACCTAACACTGTCAAGCAAGGGGGAGAAAAGGGAAATCTTATAAATGCAAATTAATGTCAACCAGCAATTGAACATTTAAACTAATTAAATGAACCAAAAGGTTTCTATTGTTCAGATGCTTTGAACATAACAGTCTTTTGTTAAATTTAACAAAATTAACTTTTGGCAGATAAACAGTATCAATGAAAAGTCAGTGCAGAATTTCTTAGGGTTTTCTTAAACAAGGATTGGCATTTTCCCAAGTGAATACAGTACCTTTTCTCCTTTTGGGCCAGGTGGACCACGAGGACCCACATCGCCTTTCGAACCCTGTATGAAGAACACAATCAATATGACTTTACACAGTTCACAGAAAGCTTCAGTTTCTAGCAAGTCATTAGTCACAAAATAAATCATAACGTATTGAACTCCCAAATCCCAATCTTCAGTGTGTAATATAGAAAGAAATGTAGATAACTGGCACTAAAATGATATGCAACATCTGTGAATGGTGGGTATGTATACATTAAACCAGTGTGAGGCCACAATACTGCATATTTGTGCAACTTTGCTTCCTGCTAAAATTACATTAATTCACCATCTGGGAGAACATCATTTAGATCTATACTCACTTTTAAGCATCCACTTTGGAATAAATTTGTAGATGTTGTAAATACCTCTGATTTAGCATTGATTTGACCTTCATAAATCTTGCCCCCCAAATTCAAGATTTAAATCAAAAACATTTTTGTCCCTATCAAGAAATCTAATTGTGGGGGAAAAAGGGATAAAGAATGCATTCTTTTCCCATCATTCACAAAGCTGGAGCTAAAATGCAACCTCTTCTCCTGTTTTAAAGTCTGGCTTAGTTCTCTAATTCCTAGCTCTTATTTACCTGGATTTATAAAAACATCAAATGAAACTATATAAGACACAGACAACACATCAGGTAAATATGTTCATGAGTCTTCTGGACTCTTTGGTTTTTAGTGGGTATTTAGTTGATCTGACTCAGAAATGACAGCTGTCAGGGATACCACAATAGATTCACTGGAGGAGATCAGTGCCACAGCTGAATGTATTCACAATGTAAACAGAAACAGAGTGAAACAGACACATCCCAACTGTGTGGTCAATAGGAAAAAATATATTTTCTCATCCTTAACTTGATACATTGTGTGAGAGAAGAACAACAAAGGAAAAAAGAAATATTCCTATGCCATAAAATGCACAGGAAATCCAGGTACCTTACTGCTCCCAGCTGAGGAGTCCAGCTCTTACTGCTCTGACATTTTGTACTGAATAAACAAAGCCAAATGCCATCACCTATAGCTCCTCACTACAGAAGCCAGTGACAAACTGAAAGGAACAAAAGAAAACTTTAAGAAAAAAAATTAATTGGTGAATACCGCAACTAATTTGTTTAAAAAAGACCTTTGCAGTTGCATAAATATCTTCATAGATGGAACTCATAGCTATATTTCTTCCATCATTACCTCTGAGTATTTATAGAACAAAGATGAGTGAAAATTAAATCCTATTTGAGATGTGATTTTCTTCTATTATTTGAAATATCCATTCCTTCCCAAATCAAGCAACACATACTCTATTTATACATGCTTCTGGAGCAAAACTTGGCACCAACATACTCTGAACACTTGCGGAAATAAAACAGCCACTTCTATGAATAGAGTTTATTCTTAGTTCACTCATCCATTTATTCAATAGACATTTATTGAAACCCTCTGTGCAGTCACCCCTACAGTCTTTAGATGTGTACTGCCCAATATGCAGCCCTGAGCTACATGTAGCTTTTGATCCTCGAAACATGACTAGTCTGAATGCAGATGTGCCACGAGGGAAAGTAGCAGTGGGTTTTCAATATTTAGTACAAAAAATATATGATAGCTCATTAATAATTTTTATGTTGCTTATATACTAAAAAGATGACATTGTGGATATGAGATTAAATAAGATATATTATTAAAATTAGTTTCACCTGTTTCTTTTTACTTTTTTTGATGTTGCTACAAGAAAGTAATATATTTACATTTGTCTTAAAGTTGTAATGTTAGATTTTAAAATATTATAAAATAATATTATAAAATATTATATAAATATGATATACTTTATATTGAGAGATACAAAAAGAACAAGAGTTGGCAAAGACTCTCTCCTTAACCAAACTGAGTCAGGTTCCTCTGAGCCCACTTTTTTTTTTTTTTCAAGTTTCATGGTTTTATTAACACAGATACAATGTGTACACGAGCCCACTATTCATTTCAACTTGGGGTCTAAACCACATCTGCCACAACTCATTGCAACACTGATCCTTAACTCACTGAGGCCAGGGATCATGGCATCACCATGGATACTAGCTGGGTGCTTAATCTGCTGAGCCACAACTGGAACTCCTGTCTATTCATTTTCTTCGCTGCGCAGCCTGGTGTTGGGATTGGTGACCCTGATGGCCAGTTGGGCTGCTCTCTCCACAATGGCTTTGCGGTTCTTGGAAGAGACGTTGTGAGAAATCTCAGCACAGTAAGATTTGTTGCATATTAGCAGCACTTTAAGCTCCTTTACATTGTGTACCAGAAACTTCCGGAAGCCACTGGGCAGAATATGCTTTGTTTTCTTGTTGCTCCCATAACCAATGTTGGGCATCAAGATCTGGCCCTTGAACTTTCTCCACACCCTGTTGTCAATGCCTCTGGGTTTCTGCCAGTTCCGCTTAATTTTGACACATCGGTCTGACTGGTGCCGGATGAACTTCTTGGTCCTCTTTTTGATGATCCTGGGCTTCATGAGGGGTCTGAGAGCAGCCATGATGCCAGGTGGGAGATGGCTGCCACCTCCGTAAGGCAGTGCCGAGGAAGAGAGCTGAACCCTCTTCTTGACTAGGCTTCGCCCTTGGCCCCTGTCCTGTCTGGCTTGCTTGGCCCAGTTTTAATGAGTCTTGTCAAGTCAGTTGAGAGAGAATCTCCAGCCTTGATATCTGATGTAGTCCCTCATCCCTCTCTTTGATGGCCAGCTTTTAGCAAGAATCCCCCACCCTTGATGTCTGCTCTTAGTAACATTCCATTCACTGACCACATCTCTCTATTTCTTAGCTATAAATCCCTACTCATCCTTGTGGTATTCAGAGTTGAGCCCAATCTTCTTCCTTACTGCAATACCCACATTGCAATAATCTTGAATAGAAAATCTTCTTGACCATTTTAACAAGTGTCAGAATAATGTTTTCCTTAGCAAAGTCTAGATTCCTGCCCTGATGGAATTCATGTTATAGAGATGGGTGACTGACAATGAATAGGTCCACAGGCTGAATGTGATGCATTGCAGGGCAAAGGCTGCTACTTCAGTGGGGTGGTTAGAAGCAGCCTTTCTGTGCAGGGAATGTTTGTTGTTTCACAGGATCCAGCCATGCGATGATCCTGGGGAAAAGTTAAGGGGGCAGGGGTGAAGGAAGAGCCAGCATGGAAGTCCCTTGTGTGGAAGGAGTGTCATGAGCAGGCAAGGAGGTAAGGATCGGGTGGTGCAGTCAAGGTTAGCCAGGGGTCATGGCACACAGAGAATTGCATGCTGTGGAGGGAAGGATGGGTTTTGTTCTAAGTGCAATGGGGAAGCCACTTAGGATTTTCAGCAGGGAGATGATGTGATTGACTGTTTCCAAAAAAAGAATGCTTTGGCTACAACATGAAAATAGATTATAGGCAGCAAAAGTAGAAGCAGAAAAGAGGCTCTCACAGCTTTGCAGGCAAGAGAGCAAGATGGCTGGGAAAGGAGATGAGAAGTATCAGACTGGCACATGCTATTAGGACTTGCAGGAATGCTGGAGGTGGGGCTAGGGAAAAGGAAGTACCAAGGCTGATTTGTTCTTGGCTTAAGTGACTGGCTAGCGGGTTGTGCCATTTACTGAGCTGAGAAATTTACTAAAGAGGTTTTCTTTTCTTCTTGCTGATAGAACATCATCCAGAGGAAAGACAAACATGAAGAAAGAAATGGCTGAGAAAGACAGAGTACCAATTTATGCAACAAATACTATTGAACATCGACACACATGCAAGATTAAACCCTGTATTCCTATGAACAAGAGTAGGAAGACATTATTTTTAGTAATGGAAGGGAACATGAAACAAAATATTCAGGAAAATGGTTAACTCTGAGGTGGGCATGGCATTATATTGAGTTCTGGGTATACTGGTGTTCATCATATAGGTTACATGTTACAAATATATTTGAGGCATAAAATAATACATTAAAAAATTTTTCAACATTCCTGCCTGACAAACTAACCTTAATTGCAACTTCTGGAGAAGGGACTTTGCAGTTATGTCAGCTAACTATCCCTGGTTCAGTCAACTATGGTCAGGAAGTGGGGTGGGGTAATAATGCACCCAGTCACAGGCTGATGTGAGTCTGAGAACTATTCTAGAAGCATAGTAAGGAGCGGTTCCCAAATATGCCTAATTTTCCTGTAGGCACTCAAGACTTCAGACATGGAGATTTTAGGAGAGTCATGAGAGGACTAGCACTTTCTGTTCTCTCTCTCTCTCTCTCTCTTTCTTTCTTTCTTTCTATAGTCACACCTGTGGCATTTAGAAGTTTCCAGGTCAGGGGTCAGATCAGAGCTCAGAGCTGCAGCTTCAGCCTATGCCACAGTTATGGCAACACTGGGTCTGAGCCGCACCTGCAACCAAAGAGTCAGTTTGCGGCAATGCAAGATCCTTCACCCACTGTGCGAGGCTAGGGATCAAACCCCCATCCTCACAGAAACAACATCTGGTCCTTAATCCGCTGACCCACAATGGGCACTCCAGGACTAGCATCTCATGCATTATCTTGGGCAATTTATCTAAGCTTCCTTATAAAATAGGTATAAATAATAATTGTCTTGAAGAGCTGTTCTGAGAATTATATTTTGTAAAAACACTAAGCACATCATAGGTACTTAATAAATGTTGCTTTTACTTTTCAATCCAAGTCTTAGGGATGGTTAAGTTTTCTGTCTGGTGTGTAATCAGTTGGATGGATAGGTAACAATGGTGCTTTAACTCACATGGAATACAATGCAATTGAGAAGTACTGCACTCATGAAGCTTCTACTTTTATTGGCCACTGAAATGGACCATACAGCTCATGTCCTCCTGTGATAAGGTACCATGTTATTAAGGCCATGGCTTCAAATAGGCTCTGAGAAGCAGACTGGTGATCCTTTTCTTAAGTACATTTTTTTCTGCCTAACTATGTCACACTAGTGTTGCTATCAGTGGCTTCTGAGTACTGGGGAGAAAAAGACACAGCATTCGCCATAGAGCACAAAGAATCAAGTTGAACAGACTTTGAATTTAATATTGAATAAGATGGGCATCTATTATCAAAGTTCTCAATAAAATTCACATCTATAAAGATGCTCAAAAGCACAGTAGTGTACTCTATATTATGAGAGATAGGAACTCTTATCCAAATTAAGATGAGTTTATTAACAAAACAGAAACAGACTTACAGACATAGAAAACAAATTTATGATTACCAAAGGGGAAAGGGTGGGGGAAGGATAAATCAGGAGTTTGGGATTAACATAGACACACAACTATATATGAAATAGATAACCAAAAAGGACCTACTGTACATTACAGGGAACTATACTCAATATCTTATAATAACCTATAATGGAAAAAAAATCTTAAAATAAATATATACACACACATGTGTGCAAATGTGTGTATATATATATATATATATATAAACATATGTATATATGTGAGTATATATATATGAATCACTTTGCTGTACACCTGAAACACAACATTGTAAATCAACTATATTTCAATAAATAATTTTAAAAATCAAATGCAAGATCAAAGCTGAAAGACAGTATTAAAACTAGAATTATAAAAGCAGGCAAATTATGAATTTATTGTAATTGGAACACCTACTTACTCATGTATGTAGCAGCTTTAAACACCATTTGATACAAAATAATGTTATTTGTTAAAAATTTTAACTCATCAATTAATTATTTTCCCCATTTTCCACTGACTGCATCTTGTTCCCTAGCAATGGCACCAGCTGTTGCCAGCCAATATCTCAGCTTTGTGAGTTTGTGTATTCAGTATACGGATTGCATTGATGTAAGGAGATTAATGTGACTATTTTAGAAACATCAGATGCTATAATTCTGAAAAGAGATTTTAAAGACAATAATAAAGATGCAGAGGAAGAGACTAAACTGAATGATTGAAATCTACTTTTGCAAGATTATATAACCCCACAAAAATAAGTAAAAAAATCTATTATCTATCTGTCTATCTATCTGTCTATCTATCTATCTATCTATCTATCTATCTATCTATCTATCTATCTCTATATCTATTAGAGATAAATGTTTTATTTAAACCAGTTTCTAATAATAGCAAATGTTTATATAGCTCTTACTGTATGCAAGACATTGACCTAAATGCTTTATGTATGGTAACTCATCAAAAAAAAAATAAAGGTCTATGAATTAAGACTCCCCCCAAGTATGTTCTAAGATGTCACTGTTGAATATATTTCATAGTAGGTGACAATCAAAATTATTTAATTATAAACTAGAATGTGTGCTAAGCTGAGGTCTTATATTTTGAAAGCTAATTGTAGCAACTCAAATTTTTGACAATTTCAATATATTTAGTATGCATTATTTAAACTCTAAGGGAAATGTGAGCACTTTTTTAGTCCAATACCTTTAATTCAATACTCAAGTACCTTGAAGATCAATTCAAAGTTTACAAATACACACACACACACACACACACACACACACATACACACAGTTAAGGATGCATTTAGAAAGATACCAGAGCATTTTTTGTCCCGATGACTAAGAGCTGCTACTGGTGATTAGTTGGTGAACCTCAAGGATGCCATACATTCTTCTCCTGCAAGACAGTCCCACATGGCAAAGTACTATCTTAACCAAAATGCAATACTGTCCCATTAAGAAAGCCGAACTGCTGCATGCTTTCGTCTAAAGAGGTTTATATTTTCTTGAAGTGAGCTTGTCCATTTTGTGGGAGAGCTGGTTCAGAATAAATTATTAAAAGATACACTTACATCAAGAAATATTTATTATATAAGAATAAAGACTATAGAAAGGGCTTTGAATTCATTTCACAAGAATATTAAACTCTTCCAACTTTCTCTGACTTGGGAGGTACTGCAGTGAGCTGGCCCATTGAGGTTATTCACTCTGCATTCCAACAGGATGTTCCTGAAGTTATAATCTCTACCATGGCTTAACTTCAACACAAATTGAGATAGCTGTTATAACAACCTTCATTCCCTAAGAATGTGTACCTTGCACTTATTGAAAGAGTGAACTGACATAAATGCTGAATGATTTTAGTTTGTAGAGTCAGTTTATTTCAGCTTTGAAAAATAGACAATGACAAATGTGGCATGACTTAATGGAAAGATAAGAGACTTTGGTCAAAGGAGGGTTAAAAGATGATTTTACCATTTTATAAAAGAAAGTTTATCAATTTTCCATCTTTATTTCTTGCCTCTAAAAACAAGGATGCTATCAACCCATGCAGTATCTAGCCCCTAAAGTTGGGGAAGGATTGAATTTCAAATTCCTCATGAAAACAGTTTTTTGGACTACAGCCCAACATTAAAACCACCACTACTAACGATGGAATAAATAACAGAGGATGTGATTCTTTACCACAGTGACAGCAGAGAGGCAAAAGGAGAATTTTCATTACTCTTCTTATTTTTCCTTTGTCATGACCCCTGAATACCTTTGGCTAAACTAAGGAAGGAAAAGTATTATCATCTACATATTAATTAAGCAACCAAGTGAGAAAAGTTAATGTGCTTCATCATGCTTTATGATGTACCTAATGAGCTATTTTAGGCAATGATGGTGCTAAGGAAATTCACGTGAGTGAGGTTGTATGCAGGACTTCTCCAAGACTCTTGTCCAAAAGGAAAGTTCACACTGCCCACTAGGCTGTGGGCTCTCAGCTAGTTGGTCTCCAGATTTGGGCCTCATACAATGGCTGCCCGAGCACTTGGCCAAGTAGAAGGCACTCAGATATATGAGGTACAACTTTTTAATTCTAAAAAGGCAAATCACCTTGTTTCCGGACACCATAAGGAAAATTTCCAAATATCTAAGTTAACATGAATATACATCAGATTCTAACCCCTCAATTTTCCTTCCAGTTTTATTCAAGTGTTTGGGTAAATCCTTTCTCTACTTCAATTCTATCTAACACTATCTTAATGAACTTCTAAAAATATTTGTTTTGTTCTTCTATCTCAGGGAGCCTGCATACCTATAGCTTGCTTATCTTTTGCAACACTCTAGTCAATCTCTCACAACACTCCTACATTTATTCTAAGAAAACAGCTTTCTCATAATGAATGGTCAAAACCTTGGGCTAATTTTGATTCACAGCAATCAAGTGCCAAATTGCATATATTTTACCTCTGTCATATCACTGTGTACTCCCTTCCACCTTTGTTTTTCTAGTTTAGGTTCTAAGTACTTTATTTTACTCTATTATAACAATCTCACAATTTTTAACATAAAAATTTAGCAAAATAATTATTGAGAACTTACACCAAACATTTACTTAAGTACTAGAGATTCCAAGAAATAATCTTCAGCCTCAAGAAGAATATGATAGAACAAAAACACAGGAAAAAGCCCCAGTTTGATCCATCTTATAGAACATGCTGTGAAAAGAAACACAGCATGAATACCACTCCCTCCCAACTGCTGCTCAGAGGAGGAGGGGTAGATATCCTTACACACAGTACTGTCCGTGCCTGGGCTCCAGCCCTTTTCCATTGTGTTTCCCTATGTTGCCTTACATGCAGCTGTAATTCCAAAACTTAAATTACTGCTTCAAATTTCATCATGCTTTTCCAGACTGTAATCTTAATTAATCTTAGTATAATCTCATTGCATTAAATTAGAGGACACTGCAGTGATGGAGACTTAAGAATCCATCCTAAGGCTATCACTTTACAGACTCTGAGAAGTGATTTTCTCAACAGAACCAGGACAGGAACTTGGCTCCAGCTTTCCGCTGAAGAACTCTTACAGGTACCTCCAATGAGGGCATGAATTAGATGCTCTGTTAAGTGTACAGACCAATGGTTAGGACATTCAGCGTCCTAGTATATTGTAAGGAGGTAGAGAAGATGCAGATACTCCCCTAGCTCAAAACAACTAGTGCTGGTTCCCAGTCTCTGGTGCAGAAAAACTCCTTCAAAGAAGAGAGGAACTAGAATGATGTCATATTAAAGCTGTGAATGGGATTTCTTAGGAAGTAAGAGAGTAAAACGGTGGGGGCCAGGGCCTTAAGCCAGCATTAATTAGCAGTGCTAGCTCCAGAGATATTTCTCTTTCAGACCCCTTGCCTCCCAGGCCTTACTTTGCCCATTGGCTCCAGGGACTACAATGAACAGTCTCCCTACTGTATGTGATGATCTACTGCATCCAAATGGACTTCCTAACACCTCTAGGACATCAGAGAATTGGATCTAGCTTCCTTATTCTTTTATCCAGAAAGCAAGTAGTATGGCCCTTCAGAACCCTTCTAAAACATTTTTATGAAAGTGGAAAAGGGAAACAGGGAAGAAATAAATCTCATTGTGGACACTTCCCTTAGTAAAGTTTGTATATCTACAGTAAAAGGAGGATTTAATGACCTGAAGTGAGAGTAATCTACATTTCAGAGGAAAACCTAGATTTGGTCTATCCTCCAAATTCCAAGTGAAGCTCTGAGGGGGTAACTGTCCTAGGGGGAAGGGGGAGGTGAGAGGCTGTGAGGACAACACCTGGGATGGGATCTCTGAGCCTGAGGATGGGTGCAACGGAGGAGAAGCATTACAGATACACAGGGTTCCCTCCCTTCTACTCTTTCTCTTCATCACTGAGATCTTACCTCCACAGGCCCCTCAGGAGATTGGGAGTGAGATGAAAAGAGTAGCCTGGGTAAGAACACAGGTCACAGCAGAATATGTATAAGAAGAAAAAAGACTGAGAAAGCAAGACAGAAGAAATGCAAGCTAGAAATAGCAAAGAAGAAAAGGCCGTTAAGGATTAGTATAAGGTGTATAAAGCCAAGGAACACCTGGTAGTAACAAACCTAAAAATATCGCCTCCACTGAGCCATGTAAAACCTGCCTTTGTTCTTGATTTTTCATTGATTGTGGCTAGTTCTTCCAAGGGTAGTCAAGTCTTAATAGCATTTGATAGTTAGCATAGGTCAGTGGCAAAATGTAAACATAATGTTAGAAAAAATAGAGTTAGGCTTACATCTTGGCCATTAACGCCAGCCAAACCTGGATCTCCTTTTTCTCCTTGTTCACCCTAGAAAGAAACAATTTATACAATGAAAAATGTTGCATCTGAAAACCTTTACTAAGAGAAAATAAGAGAGTTACATTGGGTATTTATAACAACATGATTATTTCCTTAATCCCTTGAAAGAAACATTTATTAAAAAACAATTCTGAGAAGTATAAAGCTTTAATGAAAAGGTGCATAAAATGATTAAAGGGTATAAATAGAACAAAGACTGTTTATTTTCCTCTATAAGCAACAAAGAACTTTCTGGAGGGAGATTTGGCAATATACATGAAGCAGTCTTAAATATGCTCATTTCATTTGGCCCAGTGATTTCACTTCTATGAATGTATCCTAAGGAAATAATCAGAGATTAATAGTTTTAGGTACTAAAATGTAGAGTACAACGGTATTTATAGTAGTAAAAAAAGGTAAACATCCTAAATGCCCATTAATAGGAAACTGAATAAATTATAGTATACAGATACAAGGAAATATGCTGCAGCCATTAGAATCATGTTTATGAATTTTATTTTATATTATTGGAAAGCTCTCATGACATAAAAAATAATATACAATTAATTGATTAACAAATTTAGTGAATAAATGTTAAACAATACCTAGTTTTATTACTCCAAAGTTACAAATGTTCAAAATGGCCACTGATAACCATTGTTGATGACACATACTCATAGTGACATATATTTTTGATTACACCCTGCATATCTATAATATAATTCAAAAAAATTAAAAAAAAAATGCCTGTCTGCCTAACCATCTACCTATCTACCTGTGAATAAATCTACCTTTGGGTCCTAGAAATACTACTGGAAGATAACAGATAAGAAAAATAAAGGTGAATAATCCATGCATTCTGTGCCTATGGACAATTTTTTCTTTCACTGCACTCTTCAGTGTTTTTCATTTTTTAAACAATAAGCATGTATTACTTTCATAATTTGTAAAGTGTTTAAAAATAAAAGAATGCACCATGTGTAGAAAGAACTCATTCAGGTCCCAAGTGCATCACACATCACTCTGAATGTGTAGTATTAATAATAATAGTAGTAGTTGTGGTAGTAGTTATCTCTGCTCCGCTCCACTAGGGTGATTTTTATCCTCTTTTTCATATAATCTTTTGTTCATCATCTTTTTAATGCAATAAGCATTATCTTTTTTATTTGTAAAAAAAGAAAAGTAGACACCTCCTGGTCCAAAATGACAAAGTAGGAAGACCCTGAGCTCACTTCCTCTCCAAAATTACAACTACTTATGGAACTCCTACCAATGAGAACAACCTGAAGACCAGTAGAAATGATCTTCTATAGTGAAAGATATAAAGAAGGAACCACAATGAGAATGGTAGGAAGGGTGGAGACATAGTTCAGTCAAGACTCACACTCCAGGTGGATGGCCCACAAGCAGAAGGATAATTACAATTGCAGAGGGTGTCCCCAAAGAGTGAGGGGTCTGAACGCCACAGTAGGTTCCCCAGCCTCGGGCTCCCACTGGAAGATGATCCCCCAGAGCACTTGGTTTTGAAGGCCAGTGGGGCTTACTTTCTGGAGAGCCAGAGGGCTGTGGGAAGTAGAAATTCTGCTCCTAAAGAGCACACACAAAATCTCTCATGCTCCCCAGGGCAGAAGCAGTAATCTGAAGGGAGCCTGGGTCAGATCCATCTGCTGATCTTGGAGAGCCTCCCAGAGAGGTAGGGGCAATTGGAATTCACCCTGGAGTCACAGACACTGGCCACAGACATTTTGGGGAGCTCATTCAGCCACATGGATCCTGGTGCTGGTGAGTACCATTTGGAATCCTCGCTCTAGCTTCTTAGACCAGAACCTATACCTACTCTGGCTCAGCAGTCTGTAGGAGTCAGTGCTAAGACACCTCAGGCCAAGCAACTAACTGGGTGGGAACAAAGCCCTACCCACCAGTTGACAAGCTGCCTTAGACTCCCTGAGCCCGTAGCTGCCCCCAGACGTGGGCCTGTCCACCAGGGGGGCTAGGACTCTGTCTCACACACCAGTGCACAGGTACTAGATCTGGGACCCCCAGGACTCTGCAGCCAGAGACCTGAGGTCTGGCCCCACCTACTAGCTAGCTTGCTCTAGCCTCAAGACCAACCTCACCCACCAGTGGACAGGTATTATTTTCCAGCCACAGCCACCAACAGGCCAGTGCCAGCTCTAAGATATCCTGGGCCCCTCAGCCAGCTGCCAAGGATCTAGCCCCACTCACTAATAGGCTGAAATGAGCTTTGGGACACCCTGGATCCTATCAACAGCTGTATCAGGAATTGGTCCCACCCACCACTGGTCCAACAGCAGCTCTGGAATTCCTAAGCCCTATAGCTAGGGACTTCAAGACCCAGCTCTGTCTGCCAGTAGGCAAGATAGGGGTGCAGGATTAAGAGATACAAACTACTATGGATACAGTAGAAAAGCAAACAAGAATATAGTCTATAGCACAGAGAAATATATCCATTATTTTGTAATAACTTTAAAAAGAGTATAATATATAAAAATATTGAATCACTATGTTGTATATCTGAAACAAATATAATATTGTAAATCAACTATATTTCAATTAACAAAAAAGAACACTGGAGAAACAAATTTTTTTTCAGACAAAATAGATTTTAAAACTGTAAATAAAAGACAAAGAAGGACATTACTTAATGATTAATGGATCACTCCAAGAAGAAGATATAACATTTTTAAATACATATAAACAACATAGGACCACCTAAATACATAGAACAAATGCAAACAGACTTATGGGGAGAATTATAAATAACACAATAACAGTAGGGGACATTAACACTGTACTTACATCAATGGAACTATCATCTGAACAGAAAGTCAATAAGGAAACACTGGCCTTAAATAACACATTATATCATGTGATTTAAATAGATGTGTACAGAACATTCCCTTAAAAAACAGTAAAATGCACATTCTTTTCAAGTGCACTTGGAACATTCTCCAGGATAAATCACAATCTAGACCACAAAACAAGTCTTAATAATTTTAAGTAGATTAAAATCATATCAAGAAAATTTTCTAACCACAATAGCCTGAGAATAGAAATGAACTACAAGGGGAAAAAAATGCAAAAAACCCACAAACACATAGAGGCTAAACAATATGCTACTACACAACCAATGTATCACTGAAGAAATCAAAGAAGAAATGGAAAAAATGCAGGGACATAAATGAAAATGAAAACACAACAATTGAAAATCTATGGGATACAGGAAAAGCAGTTCTAAGGGGGAAGTTTATAGTGATAAAAGCCCACCCCAGGAAACAATAAAAATCTCAAACAGCCTTACCTTATACCCAAAGGAATTAGAAAAAGAAGAATGACCAAAACCAAAAGTTTGTACAAGGAAAAAAGTCATAAACATCAGAGCAGAAATAAATGAAATAGAGACTAAATATATATATATATATATATATATATATATAAGATCAACAAAACTAAGCTCTGTTATTTAAAAAAAGAAAGTTGATAAATCTTTAGTCAGAATCATCAAGGAAAAAAAAAACAAAAAACAAATAGAGGGCCCAAATCCTCCCAACAAACTCATAAATGGAAAAGGAGACATTAGAACGAACACCACAGAAATACAAAGGATCATAAAAGATTACTACAAAAAACTATATGCCAATAAAATGGACAATCTAGAAGAAATGGACAAATTCTTAGAAATGTACAATCTCCCCAGACTGAACTAGGAAGAAACAGAAAATATAACAGACCAATTACCAATACTGAAATTGAATCAGTAATAAAAATAAAAAACCCCCAAACCTCCCAGCAAATAAAAGTTTAGGACCATATCGCTTCAGAGATTAATTCTACCAAATATTTAGAGGAAAGTTAACACCTATCTTCTGAAACTATTCCAAAAATTGTAAAGAAAAGTATGATTCCAAACTTATTCTATGAAGCCAGCATCACCAAACAAAGATAACACACACACACACACACACACACACACACACTCTCTCTCTCTCTCTCTCTCTCTCACACACACACACACACACACACACACACACAATTACAGGGCAATAGGACTGATGAACATAGATTCAAAATTCTCAACAAAATACTAGCAAATCAAATTCAACAATACATTAAAAGGAGGAGAAACCACGATCAAGTAGGATTTAACCCAGGGATGCAAAGATTTTTTTTTCAATATCTGCAAATCAGTCAGTATGATACACCACATAAAAAAAAAACCAAAGTACAAAAACCATATAATCATTTCAACAAATGCAGAAAAGCTTTTGATAAAGTTCAACATCCATCTATTATAAAAACTCTTTAGCAAGTGGGTGTAGAGGGAATATAACTCAACATAATAAAGCCTGCATATTACAAACCCACAGCTAAGGTCATACACAATGGTTAAAAGCTGAAAGTATTTCCTCTAAGATCAGGAACAAGACAAGGTTGCTCACTCTTTCCACTTTTATTCAACATAGTTTTGGAAGTTCTAGCCACAGAAATCAGAGAAGCAAAAGAGATAAAAAGCAGCCCAGGAAAATTGAAAAGGAAGAGGTAAAACTGTCCCTGTTGGCAGATGACATGACATTATACATACAAAATCCTAAAGACACCACCAGAAGACTACTAGAGCTCATCTAATGAATTTGGTAAAGTTTCAGGATACAAATTTAATATACAGAAATCGGTTGTATTTCTATACACTAACAACTATCAGAAAAAGAAATTAAGGAAACCATTTCATTTATAATTATATAAAATACAAATGAATAAAATATCTAAGAGTAAATATAACTAAGGAGGTAAAAGATCTGTACTTAAACTGTAAGACAATGATGAAACAGATTGAAGACAACACAGATAAAAAGATACATCATATTCATGGATTGCAAAATTAATATTGTTAAAATTACCATAATACCCAAGGAAATCTACAGGTTCTTTGCAATCACTAGAAAAATACCCTTGATATTTTTCACAGAACTAGAACAAAGAATCCCAAAATTTATATGGATCCAGAAAAGACCACAAATTGTGAAAGCAATCTTAAAAAAGAAAAGAGTTAAAGGTTTCACACTCCCTGACTTTACACTATACCCCAAAGTTACAGTAATCAAAACAGTATGGTACCAGCACAAAAACAGACATATAGATTAATAGAACAGATCAGAAAGCCCAGAAATAAACCCACATACCTATAGTCAGTTAATCTATGACAAAGAAGCCAAGAATATACAGCAAAGAGAAAATAGTTTCTTCAATGAGTGGTGCCAGGAAAAATGGACAGTTACATGTAAAAGAATGAAATTAGAGCATTCTCAACATGATTTACAAAAATAAACTCAAAATGTATTAAAGACATAAATGTAAAATCTGAAATCATAAAATTTCTAGACAAAAACATAGGCAGAACACTCCAACATAAATCATAGCAATATTTTTTGAGAACCTGTCTCCAAAAGCAAAGGAATGAAAAGCAAAAATAAACTAATAGGAGATAATTAAACTTAAAAGCATTTGCACAGCAAAGGAAACCATCAGCAAAACAAAAATACAACATAATTAATGTGAGAAAATATTTTCAAATTATATGACTGATAAGGAGTTAATATTCAAAATATATAAACAACTCACATAACTTGATGTCAAAAAAACAAATAACCCAATTAAAAAATTATCAGAAGACCTGAAGAGACATTTTTCCAAAGACATAGACTGCCAACAGGCAATGAAAAGAGAAATGCAAATCAAAACTACAATGATATATCACCTCACACCTATCAAAATGACCATCATCAAAAAGACCACAAATAACAGACATTGGTGAGGATGTGGAGAAAGGAACAAGGGTGGGAATGTAAATTGGGGAAACCACTATGGATAACAGTATGGAAGTTTCTTAAAAAACTAACAGTAGAACTACCCTATGATCCAGCAACCTAAGCAACCTAAGTTGCTATCCATCTATCAACAGATGAATAGATAAAGAAGATACAGTAAATACAGTACACACACCCACACTGCACACTGGAATACTACTTAGCAATAAAAAAGAATGCCATTTTGCCATTTGCAACAATATGGATGTACCTGAAGGTTTTTTAATTTGTTTGTTTGTTTTTTTAGCTCAGGGCATTAAGCCCTAAAAAAATCAGGAAGAGATTTTTTTTTTCCTCTACCTTAATTGTCTATAAGAATTTAACAGGGGGCTTGGTCCACAAACAGAGCTATTATCAGAGATCACGTTTTTATCCAAAGGCTTATCTGCAAGGCAGGCAACATCAGATTACACATCTGCCCTTCTTATCCTCCTGTGAGCCGCCCTTCTTCCCTTCAAAGCCTGGCCCATCCCACTCTTTAACTCTGATGGAAGGTATGAAAGGTAAGTCTCAGCTGCCTGACTGCCTTTGGATGTCATATTTTTATGGGTCTCTGGTACAAAAACTTTGTTTTTCTCCTGTTAGTCTGTCGTATGTCAGTTTAGTTGTTAGACCAGCCAAAAAGTCTAGAAAGGAAAAAGAGAAGCTTTCCACTCCTATACAATCATCTAAGATTATGCATTATTACCATCTTCAAAAGGCAGGAAATGAAGTAAAAGTAACTTGACTCCTGGAATACAAGAAACGCATAAAATATATAAGACTAACAAAACTGCACAGAAACACATTCAGTAAAATAGGTTCCAGTCGGAATGAAACTGAAGCTATTAAACTGGAGCTGGATGACAAGGAGATGATGCAGGATGGTAGGCACCGGCCGTACATGGCTATTTAATAAAATTCAAAATTCAGTTTTTCAGTTGCCCTAGCCACATTTCAAGTGCTCAACAGTGCTTACTGTATTGGACTATGCAGGTTAGAATATTTACTTTACCACAGTAAATTCTGTTGGACCGTGCTGATCTAGAGAATGGCATAAATGATGGAAAGCAAAATAAGATTTAAGAGGCTCAGAAATACACAGAACAAAGTATCTATCTAGTAAGGGGATCTAAAGCAACACAGTGTCTCACTGTTGATATAAAGTGTGTTCAGCACAAATTAATAGAATGAATTGAAATTTCTGAGGCAAGAAGACAAATATGTTCCATAAATGTAATCAGTAACTTTCAGAATGTAACTAAAAATGAATACAATCTTTATTCAAAATTAACAGTGCTCATAGACAAAAATAAGCAACTCTAAGCACTAGAGAGACATGTTCCTACAAGGAAGTCTGCAAGCTTGATAGTAATAACAGTTAAATAATAAAGTTAAATAATAATAACACTAAAATAGAGAACAAGGCCAATATTCTGATGGGTTTTATGCTATATGGTAAGAGGACAAGAGGTATGGGCATGTCTAAGGAAGAAACATGCTGCTTCAAATTGATCACTGGAAAAAATCTGCAATAAATTTTAAAAAGTACTATTTTAAGGAGTTCCCGCTGTGGTGCAGTGGTAAGAATCCAATTGTAGTGGCACAGGTCCCTGCAGAGGTGCAGGTTTGATCCCCAGCCCAGCGCAGTGCGTTTAAATGATCCAGTGTTGCCACAGCTGTGGCTCAGTTTCAATCCCTGGCCCAGGAACTTCCATATGCAATGAGTGCAGCCATAACACTTTCTAAATTTATTTTTTATTTTGTCTTTTTAGGGCCTCACACAAGGCATAGGGAGGTTCCCAAGCTAAGGGTTGAATCGGAGCTGTAGCTGCTGGCCTCCACCAGAACCACAGCAACGCCAAATCCAAGCCATGTCTGTGACCTACACCACAGCTCACAGCAACGCCAGATCCTTAACCCACTGAGCAAGGCCAGGGATTGAGCCTGGGTCCTCACAGATACTAGTCAGATTCGTTTCCACTGAGCCACGACAGGAACTCCCCATAATTTTTTTTAAAGTTTTAATTTTAACATAAAATGTAAGTAGGGGTCACTGTGATCAAAAAGGTTCATAAAAACAAGTCATTTACTTCATTATCATTGTTACCAAACCCTTCCATCATGTTTACCATGTTGCTAAGCGCGGCTTTGAACATCCTGCAATTCTATGACAACCTAGGTTAAGGATACAATTATTACCCTCATTTTACAGACAAAGGAACTGAAGATGGAGAAGTCAAATAACTTGCCCAAAGTCACACAGCTTATAAGGGGCAGGATTCTGATTCAACCCAGGCCCTATGGCTCCACAGTCTGTGCTCTAAAATTATTAAGCCCACTTGCTTTAAAAATAGATTAGGGATAATCAAAAATACAAGGTAGAAGTTTAGGTTTCTGTAAAGCAGGAGGCAAAGTCTCTGACAATGCCCCTCAGAATAGGAAATAGGAGTATCAGCCAGGTAATATCACTACTGATGAGTGATACTGAGATTGACCTCCCAATTGATATTGAGATTGAGATTGACCTCCCAAACAATCTCTCTCTTTCCTTCCTATCAAGATCCCTTTATCTTGGTGTTATTGACAATTCTTTCTTGTGGGCGCTGTCCTGTAGGTTATAGAGTATTTGCAATCAGCCAAGCCTCTATTCCTTATAGGCCAGAAGCCAGCCCCTCCTGCAACCCCTATACCCTCAGTCTTGACAAATAAAATGTCTCCGGATATTGCCAAATGTCATGATGTGAAATGATACAACAGACTGAAAAAAATATGCTATAATAAATACCATGAGCTCTATTAGGAATAAGTGTGCAATCTTGCATTAAAATTAATTAATTCTGAATGGGTTAGAGAGCATGCTTAAGAATTAAAATATTAGAAATTTCTGCTCTGGCCCAGTGGGTTGACATTTCAACTTCAGTGGCTTGGGTTACTGCAGGGGTGCTGGTTCTATCCCTGGCTGAGCACAGTAGGTTAAAGGATCCAGCACTGCCACAGCTGTGGCAGAGATTCAGTCCCTGGCCTGGGAACTTCCATATGCCATGGGCATGGCCATTAAAAAAATTAAAAATAAAATTAAAGAGCAGATGAAAGTATAAGTGAAATATAACTCAGAGGTCATTGTGAGTAAGGTGTCTCTAAGTATAGAAACAAAAAAAAATTTATGAGAAAAAATATATTTGACAAAATATTAACTATAAACTTGGAAGGCCAAAATATATATTTTTTGTCTCTTTAAGGCTGCACTCACAGCATATGTAGGTTCCCAGGTGAGGGGTCAAAATGGAGCTGCAGCTGCTGGCTTATGCCACAGCCACAGCAATTGCAGATCTGAGTCATATCTGCCACCTACAGCACAGCTCACAGCAACGCTGGATCCTTAACCCATTGAGAAAGGCTAGGGGTCAAAACTGTGTCCTCATGGATGCTAGTGAGATTCGTTTCTGCTGAGCCACTATGGGAACTTCAAAGTCAAAATATTATAAACTAAAGAGCAAGTGACAAAATGAGGAAAAGTATCATATGGTGGCTCAATGGTTAACATTATTAATACACAAAAGTTTTATCATTCATAAGAAAAAGAATAATACATCAACTGATAATTGAGCAAAGGATACATCATGCAATTCCCCAAGAGAAATACAAAAGAAATGCTAGATAACAATTACTAAAGTTTTAACTGATATTAATTCATCAGGTTATATTTTGGGACTAAGTAAGCTCTAAAGCTTTTCTATTGTAAAGTCTATCATTCTTTGAAAGCAGTGAGAGTTCTATATCCAGACAGGAAAAAAAAAAAAAAAAAGATATTCAAGCATGCATACTTAATAAATCCAAAACAAAAGAAAGCTGACAATAGTAACCAGCTGTTCCTTTTTTCTCCATTGAGAAGAAAATGAAAAAACAAAACTATGCCATTAATAAGCTAGAATTAAAGAAAATTTATTTGACATCAGAGGTTGTTAGAGAGTAGCTGCATTTATATTGTTTCTCAGTGTTTGGATAAGTACAAAAACAGAAAAGTTAAAAACAAAACCAACAGAACACTTCTGGAGATTTCTTTGAAAATACAATATATCATTCTAGTCTGGCCAAACTTAAATGCAATCCCAACCAAAGGAAAGAGGATAAATGGAATTAGATTACTTTTAAGATTTTTCCTGGAGTTCCTGTCATGGCTCAGTGGTTAAGGAATCCGACTAGGAACCATGAGGTTGTGGATTCGATCCCTGGCCTTTCTCAGTGGGTTAAGGATCCGGCGTTGTCGTGAGCTGTGGTGTAGGTTGCAGACGTGGCTTGGATCCCGCGTTGCTGTGGCTCTGGTGTTGGCAGGTGGCTACAGCTCTGATTTGACCCCTAGCCTGGGAACCTCTATATGCCACGGGAGCAGCCCAAGAAATGGCAGAAAGACCAAAAAAAAAGATTTTTCCCAATACCCATTCTTTGGTGACACTAATTTCAAAACTACACCAAAATTTATGAAATAATGACATCTGCAGTAGCATGGATGGACCTGGAGATTATCATATTAAGTGAAGTAAGTCAAAGAAAGACAAATATCACTTATATGTGGAATCTTAAAAAATGATATAAATGCACGTATTTTCAAAACAGAAATAGACTTACAGACATAGAAAACAAACATGGCTACCAAAAAGGAAAAGAGACGTGTAGATGGATAAATTAGGAGTTGGGGATTAAAATATACACACTACTATGTATAAAACAGATAAACAAGGACCTACTGTAAAGCACAGGGAACTATATTCAATGTCCTTCCAAACAAAATTGCAATGCCTTGGTATTCAAAATATTACATTTGGGTAAGTATGGAAACTCTTTTACAGAGTTCGAACTAATTTATTATTACCTACAATGCAGGTAGTTATTAGCATTACTGATATTTCAATAGATAGGAGCAATAATACACTAGCTTCTATTCTGTGTGCTTTATTATATGCCAGGCTTTCTTCCAAGAGCTTTACACAGAAAGAGCTCATGTTAATTCTAGCAGTAACCCCGCAAACTGAATGTTCTCATCCTCATTTACTGATGATAAATCAACAGCTCAGCGGACATACATAGCTTTCACATGGCCAAATAACTCCTCCTATTATCCCAAGTTATTTGCTCAATTACTTTGACCTCATAGGTCATTTACTTGGTCTAATTTTACCTTGTACCATATGCCCTAGGCTCAGCTTTCAGCTGAAGCTGTGTTCAGTCCTTATGGACTCTTAAATACTGTCAGCATTTCACCTCAAACTCAATCTTCTCCAATTTTCAGTTTTCTGCCTCTGGGATTTTTTGAAGCTTGGGAGTTTGTTCACTCCTAGAAAGGCAGCCTAGAAGCGGGGGGTGGGGGTGGGGTGGATTTAAAGCCCTTGAAGCGGTCCTCCACCAAAGGGTAACTGGAGTTGGTGGATGAACATGTCAGCTTCTTTTCCTGCAGGCAGAGAGACAACTGTAAAGCACATTCTACAGGGCTCCTCAGGGGTCTCCAGCATGACTCAGTCTCAGTTGCTTACAATGATAAGCAGCTTAAAATGTGCTTTTTAATTAGTTTTTTCTTATTTCCTGATTTATACCCCCATCCCTTTATTCCTGTTTCTTGAGATCTCTCTAAAGTAAACTGCCTGCTTCTAAATCAGGAGAACCCAAAGGAAGACAATGTCAAGTTTAACCGATTGGTTAAATGTCTTCATTTTTGTCCACATCTGTGATCTGTCACTTCAACTTCTCTCTGAACACTAGTCTGAACACACGTGTTCTTCCGTCTCCCTGATGGATCCAACCTCATAGAGTCCAACTATCCATCCACCTTCTCTCCTGTTCCGCCACTGTTGACTAATCCAAGAAAGTCATACATATGGGCAGGTAACTACCATTATCAATTCATGATCACTAACTTCATTCCAGGTCCTTAAAGCACTCTATTTTCTCCAAACCCTCGTTGCTAAGACTCCTGCTCCTATTCTTGAATGACCATTGTTCCCACATGGAAAACAGATGCTGTCACACAAGCCTTCCCTTAATACCTTGAAATCTTCCAGTTCACTTCAAATTCTGTCCCTCTGTTTCTATGCATGGAAGAATTGTTTCATGCTCTGTTCCATCCTCCTGCTCACATCAAAACATGCTGTTGAAGCTTCTATTCAAACAAACATCTCTCACTTAGTCTGCTGTCTGTTTCTCCTTCACCTGCTCCTTCCATTTTCAGATAAACTTTTGGAAACAGGCTCCCATACTTCTTATCTGCACTGTTACTCTCCCTCACTTTGCAGTCCACTCCAGATGACTTGGACCCTTCATGATAGTCAAGTACTGCCTATGCCAAGGTCTCGGGCAACCATTTGGATGTCTTTCAGTCTTTTTTCTTCTTTGCCCGATTACCAGTAGCATTTGATATCTTTCTGACCAGGCCCCTCCTGGAAATGATTGCTGAGACACAATATTCCCTTGGTTTTTATTTCACTTCTATAGCCACATTTCCTCATTTTCTTTTTTCTTTCTCATCTTTCTTTCTTTTTCTTTCTTTCTCGTCTTTCTTTCTTTCTTTCTTTTCTTTCTTTCTTCCTTCCTTCCTTCCTTTTTTGCTGCATCATCTAAATGTTGCTGTTCTACAGGCATCTGTGGAAATGTCTCTGTTCTCCTTTTCCATAGACTTTCCTAGTATCTTCTCCACATTTATAATTAAAGTCATTATCTATATACTGATGAGCCTCAAATTTCTATTTTCAGCTTAAATATCTTTTTAAGTTTCATTAAGGTATAATTTATACACCATAAAATTGACATGTTTTACATGTATAGTTCATTGAGTTTTAGTAAATTTACAGAGTTGTGCAACCATCGCCACAAATTAGGACTGAAATGCCATCACCCAGAAAGGTTCTCTTGTGCCCATTTGCAATCAGTTGCCCCTCCTAGCCACAGCCCAGACAACCACCAACAGGCTTTTTCCCTAGAAATTTCATATGATAGAATCACACAATATGCTGACTTTTATGGAGGGAGGGGTCTGGCTTCTTTGACTCAGCATAATTCTATTTCTGCATGGTTGAGTGGTTCATTTCTTATTTCCAAGTAGTATTCTTTGTATGTCTATACCACATTTTGTTTATCCACTCACTAGTTTCCCATTTTTAGCTATTCTAAATAATTCTGCTATGAATAATGACATATACATTTTTGTGTGGGATAGTTTTTATTTCACTTGGGTAAATGCCTCAGAGTATAATAGCCAGATCACATTGTAAATGTAAGTTTGGCTTTCTAGGAAAACTTCAAACCAATTTCCAAAGTGCTGTATAATTTTTCCATTCCCATAATGAATGTAAAGTTTTCAAATTTCCACTACTCCTCCCCAGTGGTTGGTTTTGTCAGTCTTTTTCATTACAGCCATTCTACTGAGGGCATAGAGGTATCTCACTCTGGTTTTCACTTGCATTTTCTTAATTGCTATTTTTTTTCATGTGCTTATTAGCATCCACATATCTTCTCCAATGGGATATCCATTCAAATATTTTGCCCATTTTTAATGTTTACATATCCTATTATTGAGTTTTAAAAGTACTTTGAATGTTATATATGCAAGTCACTTATCAGATGGAAAATTTGTGAATATTTGCTCCCAGGATGTGGTTTGGCTTATTTTTGTAATGGTATTTTTAAACAAAAAAAAATTTAACATCTTTATTGAGGTATAATTGACATACAATAAGCTGCACATATTTAATGTGTGCAGTTTGGTAAGTTTTGATATATGTGTACAGCCATGAAGCCATCACAACAATTAAAATAACAAACATTAGCATGGTCTTTAAAATTTTTTTTGCATTTTCTTATTATCTATGTTGAACCTTTTTTTCATGTGTTTATTTATGATCTCTTTATATATTTGAGTGGTCTATTCAAATCATTTATTCATTAAAAATTGGATTATTTGTTTAGTGTTATTTATATATTGTGTATAAAAACCCTTTATCTTATACATAATTTGCAAAGATTTACTCCAGTGTGTGGCTTGTTTTTTCATTCTTTTAACGGAGTCAGTCTTTCAAAGATATGATTTAAATTTTGATAATGCCTAATATATCAATTTTATCTTTTATGGATCATCCTTTTAGTGTCATATCTAAGAAATTATAAATAAACTTATTTATAAATAAATATAAATGTAACAAATACTGTAGAAGAAATGGATTTTTTTTTGATATGGATATTGAATTGTTCCAATAGTTTTGTTGAAAAAAATCTATCCGTTATCTGAATTGCTTTTGCACCTTTGTTGAAAATAAGCTGTCCATATGTATGTGTGGTTGTTTCTGGATTCTCTTTTTTCTCATTGGTCCATCTGTCTGTCTATACTAATACTACACTTTCATGATTACTTCATGATAAATATTGATACCAAGTAGTTTTAATTACCTCATTTTTTTTTTCAAAGCTACTTTGGCCATACCAGGTCATTTGTATTTCCATACAACTTTTAGATCATGTTTAACGTAATTATTGGCACGGTGCATATCCATGTGCAAAAAATGAAATTTGATCCATAAATCACACCCTACTGAGTATCAACTCAAACAGACTCTAGACTCAAATGCAAAATCCAAAACTATGAAATTTCTAGAATAAAACATAGAAGAAACTTTGTGATACTATGCTAAGGCAAAGGTTTCTATTTTGTTGTCTGATTTCAATATGCCTCATCTTTTCCATTATTTTGTTCTTTCTTTGCTGCCTCATCTTGTTCAAAAATATATTTAGCATACTTATTTTAGCTTTCTCTTATGAGTATGTAGCATTTTTTGAGATTTTAAAAAAGTGGTTGCTCTAATGCTTATGAGACAATGCTTATAAATTATAATAGGCAAATTTAACTTAACATGATCTATTCCAGTTAATACTGACTTAATTTCAGTAAACTACAGCAAATTTGCTTCAATTTTGCTCCACTTCCTCCCCCTTTCTGTGTACTCTTGTCATATATATTATATCCACATGTTATAAACTTAACAGTACAGTGTCATTGTTTTGCCTTAAAATATGCTCTTAAAAATCAATAAAAGAATACAAATAGATAGATATATTTACACAGACTCTTTTACAATGACCCACATATTTACAATTTTCAGTGATTTCCATTCCTTCCTATGACCTCAAGTCCATAGTTCTCTGGTCTTTAACAAAATAAATTTAGAACGGGGACTATCTTATTTGTATTATTCTCTGGTCTATTGGGATGGAAGTAAATCTACTCAATATAGATCAGAAAAAAATTAGAACATATTTCTATGTGAATTATTAAAGTTTAAAGGTTTCAAATAAATGTGTGATATAATTAGTTTTTCAGTAATTTAAACCATTAAAATATCTTGTTTTCCATTCCCTCTTAAAAATCAGTAAGTTAAGGAATACCATTCTAAGCAAAGCCCTTTGCCTAACTTGTAAATTTGAAAATTAAAAAAAAAAAAAATGCAGCATTCAGTTGGGGCACCAGTCCTCTGAGCCCTGAGAAAATCCACGTATAACTTGTAGTTGGGTCCTCCATATCTGTGGTTGCTCCATATCCGAGTTTCCTTATCCATGGATTCAACCCACCACAGATGGTGTAGTACTGCAGTATCTACTGTGTGAAAAAAAAATATATGTGGACCATGCAGTTCAAGGATCAATTGCACTAAACCACATATGGAGAGATTAATTAACCAAAGGAAGTTACAAAACAGAACTATTGTTTTCTAACTTAATTATATCTGTGACTTACCATCCTTTTTTTTTTTTTTTTTTGCTTTTAGGGCTGCACTTGCAGCATATGGAAGTTCCCAGCTAGGGGTCAAATTGGAGCTACAGCTGCCAGCCTACACCACAGCTACAGCAACCCTAGGCTCCGATCCGTTTCTACAACCTACACCACAGCTCAAGGCAATGCCAGATCCTTAACTCGCTGAGTGAGGCCAGGGATTGAACCTGAATCCTCATGGATACTAGTCAGGTTCATTACCACTGAGCCAGGAAGGGAACTCCTGTGACTTACCATCTTAATATAGCTTACAACAGGTACTAATCTAGTGCTTTGTTATGAGTGACGATGATAAAGAAAAGACTGATTATGTCTCTGGTAGCTAAATATATACTCGGAAACATGATAGATCCTCTAAAACTTCCAAGTCAGAGCTAAAGGTTCCAGTTGTGATCTAGTGAAGTGAATCTGGTGCTAGGAAAGAGAAGACCTGAGTTTAATTACATGTGTGTCTATAGCAGTGTGAACCTACATAAGTCTTTTCCATTACTGGCCTTTGGATTTTTAACTAAGAAAAGCAAATGACTTCTAAAGCTACCTGAATAGTATTATTGCAAGGGTGAGATAAAACAGTTTGTTTGTAAGGTGCTATATTATGAATTACATTCCCAAGATTCTTTTTAAGTGAGAACTTTTAAGAATGAATACAGATAAAGGCTGAGAGAACTTTGCATTCAGAGATCAATGCCCCTCATTTTTAAAGTCTCAAAAAGACTCTGTCTTGATAAACTTATTACTTGTAATGTTACAAACTGTTCGAAACTCTTTTATCTAAATGGGTAGCAGCCAAGATTACTTACCTAATTGCATCTGTCACATAAACCTAATTATGTCAACTCTCCAAGGAAAAAAAAGAACTTAATCTAACAAAATAACTTTTATAAAATGAGCTTATATCAATTTCCTTTAATAACTAAAAATGCAGGTATATTGATAATTATAAACCATATAATTTGGTTCATATTTCATGTAAGAAGAGCAAATTCTCTTTCAAGAAACACTCACTGATGTAACACAAACCATTCCCAAGATCTGGCTGATAGTTCATTACTTAAATAATTTTAAACATAAAATGTTAGTATAATTAGAGAGTTTAGATGGCCCTTGGAGTTCAAAATAGTAAGAAGTGGTTTATGCTTTGATTTAGTAGACAATGGGATACTTCTGGTTAAACAAACACATGGTTTTACATAAGCTTAAGTCATCCATTATTACATTTCCCTAGCCTTGGCTACCCAGTTAACTTGGCTAATTGCTGTGGAAGGAAAGCTACCCAATTGACATTTGTATGAAGTCTAAATTTAAGCCTCTCTTCTAAAAAGCTAGACCTTTGGAAAATCTGTTATGAGGCAGTGGTGTTTTATGTTTTATGCCTCTGAATTTCCAAGCCTTTTAGAAACTGATTCTGCGGTACAAGGACAAAGGAAACATTCAAAGAACTGTTGCCATGATTTGTACATATGACAGTAAACTAATGCATCTGTAGAAATGGTGTCAGTGCACCAAGTTTACAAGGTTGTATGCCACAGCCCATCTTTCCCACTTTGCCTAAAATTGTGATAATTATATTAGAAATGACAAATAAGAAAATAAGTTATTTTAATATTGACTGAGGGGAGAGAAAGAGACAGAGAGAGAGAATATGAATGAATTTGATTTTTTAAAAGGAAGGAGGCATCATAGCATTAGTAAATCCTGGGTAATGTGATACACCAAGAGGTGCATCTTTGGGGAAGCAAAGCTTCAGATGTCTGAGTAGGTGGATACAGCATGGGCAGAACATGAGGATGAGCAGTATATGAAATGCGCTAATGTAGATCCATTCCCCAACATCACAAATTCGTTTGGCCTCTCCTCAGATGCCAGGAGGCAGAGACACACAGTAGGTCTCCCTCAAATGTCTTCTGATCATCAGGAAGAGTTTTGAGTAAAATAATGGCATTTTAAATGACAGTCTCTAAGACTGATTAGGAATTCAAGTAGAATGAATTCTCAAAACTGCCAACTCATCTGTGTGTTAGTGAAATTTTCTAAATTACAGCAATGTCGGCAATAATATTTCAAGCTTTTTCAAAATCCTCCATTTCATTTCATTTTGCTGATGGGGAAAAGAGCCGAAACTTTATACTCATCTGAGAGATACAGCTCAGTCTATTGCAGCTGCTTCCTGGGATTCTGGGGAGAATGACAGATCTAGAAGGAAACTCCACAATCATTACAGGCAAATCTCAATCAGGCCAATGACTCACTGCTCCCAAGGCTGACTCTAACCTACTCTGCATCAGACTAGGACAAGATGATCTAGCCAAATTGATCTTCTGGCCTTTATTACTCAAAAAGCGATTGGGTCAGGATTTACTATTGAGTCAAGGCCAGCGAATAGGAGAAGAATGAGGTACGTTTTCAACTCTAATGTAATAAACCACTGCAGTTAGTTGAGAATGAAACTGCAGGAATGAAGAGAAAACTGTAAGAATGTTTCACTTTTGCACATTTAAATATTTCTAATTTAAGTTTAAAAACTTCAAAACTAAAATAAATATATAACAGTAAAGCCAACAGCAGACCAATTCTGAGTTTTTCCCGGAACCTACATGAGTCAGATTATTTAGTTGAAAGCTTTAAGGATCCAAATAATTCTCTTTTTAAAAAACTTACTCAGTTTATTCCTCCCATGTCAAAACTTGATGTTCATACTTAATTTCAAACTTTTCACATTTTCCATTTACTGCAACCTTGGGCTCAGAAAGCTCAGGACTTTATGAGGTTTTGTAGGGCACTTGTCTGGTATTAACAACACTATTCTGGTGGAGGGTCTCACGGGGACGGAAGACCATCAGCCAGAGGATTTCTACGTAAGCACAGCTGGGAATCCTCATTCATAATCAAGAACCAACCCCACAAGGCAGTCTAGCACAGCCAGGAGGCATTTTGTTAGTCCTAGAAGCCAGGGAACAGAGGAGTTATGCTACCAGTGGTGGTGCTGACACTTCTAACTTTTAGAAAACTCCACAAGCACATAGCACCTCTAAAAGGAGTGTTACAACCACTTTGCTGTCTGTGAAACCAGTAACCAGGCAATCTTTTTAAGTACTTTAAGCCACTAATGTGAGATTTGTTTTGATTTCAACCATCAGAGTTGATGCTTCTCAGTAGCAAATGAGGACTTCTCCTTCAAAGAAGCCCTGCAGCTATGCCACATATAAATGCAATTTTCACTGGCTCAAGGGACTACTGTTTATACTTCTAAAATGAGAGAAAAAAGTGAAAAAATTTATAGATAGATTTGTTATCAATATAATTCCTTTTTATTATTTCATTTTTGAAGAGGACTATAGAACAAGATATCAAGACAGAGGGGTTATGTTTTGTTGCATTTTTTTGTGTGTTGTGCTGTGTTGTAGATAAAATCAGTTATTCACTGAACATCCCTAGTTCTTGAGTGGACACCTCTGGGGTGATGTCTTTTAATTTTGAACTATCAAAATGATACATATTCCCTGAAGAACATTTAAGGACTTATAGCATACACTGTGTGGTCTGAGTATATGCCCTCACTCAGACAGGGAATCTAGACAGGACTCTGGGATTTGACTACATCATGGATGAAAATAACCACTGCTCTCAAATTTTACTTGGTATGTAAAAATCCCTAAGGGAGCTGATTAAAATGCAAATTTCCAAGGCACATGCCTAGACTTCTGATCCAGTAGTCCCAGGGATGGTCTGCAGAGCACATTCTGAAAAGCACTGGCTATAATTTATATTCAGGGCTTTTCATTAAATATATCCATTAATAAGTAATAATTAGTAACCTCAGCTTAACCTGCAACATACACACACCCTCACATTTTTGACACATAAAGGAAGACTGCTTTATACATAGTAATTTGTAAGTCATTAAAAACTTTTACCAGCAGCTATAAATTTTAATTGACATTTTCCTCTGTTTGTGATTGAAACTAAAAATAATACAGTTAATTGCTAAGTTTGCTTTCTGCCTGACCTAGTAGACTGTCTCACTGAAAAAAAAAAAATACTTTTCCATCTTTATTTTTAACAAAGCAAGGCAAACATATTCAAGCTCTAAGTTATAGAGCAAATTTTCTTAGTAGACTATGAGACCAAGAGAATACATGTTTTAACAAGACCCTGAACTGTGTTTTCTAGAGACCCTAATGGGCCCACTGGAGTTATTACAATCTATTAAATTCAATTTATGTAGGTGAAAAATCCTTAAATATTCATTTTATGATGATATGCATTTTAAGATGTCCCCTGATATACATATGGTACACTGCTAGACCATAATGGCTATTAACTCAGAAAAATTAATAATATGCATTTTCAAATGGCCTAAACTTTCAAAGACTCCTAGAAGAGGATTTTTTTTTTTGAGTGAAGTTTTTGAAATAAGGTAAATTTTTACCTTTTGGTGGACAAAAAAATAAATGTTTCAGGAAATTTTGAAGATGTTCAGTGAAGGCGAAGGGAACTCAAGTTTTAGGGTCCATGTCTCTACCTTCCATACTATAATCACTCTCCAGGGGTCTTAGCTTTCTGATTAAACTGTCTCTCCAACAGACCTAACTGCAAAGTCTCTGTGCTTCCTCTTACCCTCTTCATCTTTTCTAACGGTGCTGAACTCACATTGGACCAGGGAATTATGGATGTCCTGAAGGGTGTTTCTACCTAAAGGAATGAGGAAAGAAGTAATTATAATGCCTCCATGTTTGGCATTCACCCTCCACTGAGTCACTGATGTCTCACCCACTGAAAGACAGAACTTGGCTACAAGTGGAATCAGTAAGCTAAGGATTCCAAAACCACCCCCTATAACAAGACTCAGGCTAAATATAACTTTTAATTTAATCCTCAAAATTTCAATAGTGAGAAACTCATTTTCAAGCATTGTAATGCCCAAGGAAAGAATCTCTTCCCTAAAAGACATGTTTGAGGTATACTTTATATTCTGACCTCAACTCGTTAGGTAGGGAGACTTTTTGTACTTAGCCAAATTAAATCTAAAAAGAGCAATTTCCCTTAAATGCTGCCAGCTCTTAACATGAAACCCTTAAAATAAACATTCCATTATTGTATTTGCACTAATTCCTTCTTTCAAGTGAAAAAATTTATCAGTCTCCTATGGGAAGGTGTTAATCTGGTCTCAGATAGTGACACAGCAATATTCAAAGTTCAACGACGCTAAGTCAATAGCTAAAAAAATGTCCCCAAGGAAACAAAGAGTATCCCAAGAAATATAAAGCCAACTAAATTATCATTAAAGTGTAAAATAGAAGAAAAGTTGTGATGATGATATCTACAGACTCTACACATGGCTTTTTCATGAACTTTTTGAGAAGAAACTACTAGAAGCCAAACATCATTCAACCAAAAGAATACAGAAACTGTAGGCAAAGAACTGACAATGAATATAGATTCCATTTAGCTGTAGGACTGAAATAAAAAAGAAAAATTATGGGTTGTGATTAAAGAACAAAGCGTAAATATTATAAATGCTAAAAATGTTGAAATTATCTAAAATTAGGAGAGGAAAAGAATGACGATGTGGTTGCAGTAATTCCTTTACCTTTTGTGACAAGGTTGTAAAACGTTCTTAACACTGATAAATTAATGGAGATGAGCAAATTAGTACTATAAAGCTAAAAACTTTAAAAATAATATACTTTAATAATAATTAAAAATGGAAATAAGAAAAAATAATGTAATTCATTGAAGTCAGACAGTGGCAGGGATGGAAGTGGAAATATATTAAGTCTGCCATTCCAGAGAAGAAAATCAATAGATACTAAATGGAAAAATAGAGAATGTAGTTTATTTTATGAATATAACCATTGGAACAAATATTTTCCAAATTTGGAGGATAAATACAAAACAAAGCAATTAAACAAAACAAAATAATTAAATCCATAGTTTAAAATCTTTCACAAGGAATTCTCCAGATCCTGTTAGCTTTCCTAGTGAATTCTCAGAAACATTTAGAAAGAACTAATACACATATTATATATACTTCTTCAGAGAACAGAGAAAAAGTCACAGTTTTCAACTCATTTTATGACTCCAGTATCACACTGATACCAAAATTTGACTAGGAATTTATAAGGGAAAAAACCTCTCAAGTCTTTCATAAACACTGCTGCAAAAATCCTAAAAAAAAAAAAATTAGTTAATAGAATCCAGTGATATACAAAAAGGGATAATATATCATGAATAAATGAGTTTTATTCTAAGAACCCAAGTCTGGCTTAACATTTAAAATCAATCAGTGTAATTCATCACATTAACAGAAAAGAAATAAAATCATAATGTCACCTTACCAGTTGTAGAAAAAGCATTTGAAAAAAATTAATCTGAATGGGTATTCAGGAAAAGCTTAGGAAACTATATTCTTAATATCCTTATTATGGTAAAATGTCTCTACAAAACCTAAAGCATTCTTAATGATAAATTATTGAATTCTTTCCCTATGAATTAAAAAAAAAAAAGACAAGGATGTCCAGTATTCTAGCAAATAACAATTGGAAATTCAAAATCTGATTATCAAAAGTAGCATTAAAAACATCAAATACCTAGTAATAGATCTAACAAAAACTATGTAAGAATTCTACAGTAAAAATTATATAACTAAAAGACAATCAAAAAAACCTAAGTCAACAGATATACTGTGGATTTGATGCCTTTTATTACTGAAAGGTAAATTCCTCTCAAAGAATCAATAGATTGAAAGAAAACTAATTCAAAATCTCAGCAGGTTGTATGTGTGAGTGTGGAAATTGGCATGTCAATTTAAAAATTAGTAGAGAGATGCCAAAGTCCTAGGATAGCCCAGACAGTCTTATTAAGCAAAGCTGAAGGACTCTCAACTCTTAGTACTTTCAGTACAAGACTTACCATAAAATGTCAATAATTTAGGCAGTGCTGTATTGGTACAAGGGTAAACAAATAGATAAATGGATCAGAATTTATAATCCTTCCTCCCTTCCCCTACTCTTCTTTCTTCATATACTTTCATTTTTATTCTTGTTAAATTACTCCCATTCTGCCTGATCCTGCCTTTATCGCAATCCTATTCAATTTTCTTTATATATTATTGCAGTAGTTAGCTAGATGTTTTTCCTGTCCTCAACACATCTCTCTTGTGCTTGCTTTTTAAAATTAAAGTCACCTAAAACATACATGAATTTTACATAAATTCCTAAACACGATCACATAAAACATGTATTTTAGCAGACTTTAAAATGTCTTATAAAAATATTTGATACATGCTCAAGAATAGATGTATCTGTGGATTTATGTAACATAATACATGAAAGTTTATAGTTTATGAATATAAAATTTAAAAGTATAAACTTACAAATATTAAATAAATAATAAATTTATAAATATATTTCAGATAGAAAATAATTTTAAATATATAATGTAAGTTGTGAAGTATAACAATAAATCATACACTTCTTAGCATACTTTTTGTTTTTAACCCCTTCTCAGAATGCTAGATCTTTGTTATCAACTTTGTAGGTATCCTTCCAAATTTTTTCTTCAAACTCATATAATCATTTCTGGATACACACACGCACACACATACACACAGTCACATACACAGGGATTTCATCTTTTGTCCTTTAAAAGTCAGTTATATTATATACTTTTATGCATTTTTATTTTCTTCTCCAACATTACTTCCTACAAATCAATTTGGATTTCCCAGTACATTCCTAATTTATTCTTTTCAGTAGTTCCACACTTTATGTAATAGATATACCTTGATGTATTCAGGTGTTTTCTTATTAATGATTATTCTGTTTCCACTTTTCTGCCACTACAAATTACGCTACAAAAACATCATGAATGTGATATACTTTACAAAGATCAGAGTCTCAAGATTACACATTATATTTTTTTAAAAATAGACATCGCTTAATTGCTTTCCAAAAGAGACAGCAGCTCTAAACATACCACTAGCAACGTATGGGAATGCCTTTGTCCTTGAATCACACCCAGCAACAGGTGCCAGGGTAATGGTGTAGTCATACTCATAATTGCTTTAAATTACATATCACTAACTACTAGTGCATCTGAGCCTTTCATATGTTTGTTAATACTTTGAGTTTTCTCTTTACTAAACTGCCTATTCATACATTTTGTTCATTTTAAAAAATGAAATTGTTCATCTTTTCTCATCCATTTTTAAAAGCTCTTTGAAAAGTACAAATGTTAACTGTTTGTCTGTTAACTACTTTATAATAATATTACTTGAACTTTCATTTTTAACTGATTTTTACTATGGACCTTTACCACTGAAATGTAAATTTTTATGTCTATTACATTTGCATTTTACTGTATAGTTTCTGGGTTTAAAATTTTGGTTAGCTATACCCTTGTCCCTAGATCATATAGATACAAAACATTTATTGTTTTGTTTTGAATTTTACATAAATCCTTGCCATCTGGAGTTTATTTTAGGGTAGGATATAAGATATTTTTCATAGGGATAGAGTCAGTGGTACCAGCATATCCAAGAAATAATCCATCCATTCCCATTGAATTGAAATATAAAATTTATTAGATTAAATTCTTGTAAATTAAGGAATCAATGCCTAGATTTTCAGTTTTGTTCCACCTGTCTTTATATTAATGTTACAACATTTACATTAATCTGGTGACTTTATAGAATGTTATAATGTCTGGCAAAGCAAGTCTACCTTTACTATGGTTCTTTATCAAAAATTTTTTGGCTATTTTCAGGCATTTATTTGGCATATAAATTTTAAGCAATCTTATTTAACTTCAAAATGCATTTTAAAACACGTTAGCATTTTATATTTGTATTGCATTAAATTTACATATTTAGAACTACTGAACTTTTAATACTGAAACTTTCATTTATTTATTTATTTTATTTTTTTTTGCCATTTCTTGGGCCGCTCCCGCAGCATATGGAAGTTTCCAGGCTAGGGGTCGAATCAGAGCTGTAGCCGCCGGCCTACACCACAGCCACAGCAACACGGAATCAGAGCCCGTCTGCAACCTACACCACAGCTCACGGCAATGCCAGATCCTTAACCCACTGAGCAAGGCCAGGGATCGAACCCGCAACCTCGTGGTTCCTAATCGGATTCCTTAACCACTGAGCCATGATGGGAACTCCTTGAAACTTTTAAAGAACTGCTATGCATAGTCATTTAGATCTTTATTTCATATGCTTTGATTTTTTTTTGTGTGTATAGCATGTTCCTTTCTTATTCAAAATTTCCCAAATTCTTATTGCTTTTACCACTTATATTAAGAAAATAGTTCCTATATACCTTTCTAAATGCTTATGACTAAAGTAAAGAAAATCTATTTTTTCCAATATCTCTCTAGTATCTAACTAGTTACCTAAATCTCTTAGAAATCAATTTTTTTCCTACCAAAGTTTCTAAGGCTTTCTATGTATGCAACCCAGACTTTAGTGAAAAGTTATAGATTTATCTCTTTTTTACAAAGCATACAAGATATTTAATTTTTTTGTGATATAATAGTGATGGCAATTTTACCTTGTTAGGTCTTAGTTTTGCTTGTGTAATTTCTAATAGTTTCGGCTTTTTTAAAGAATGACATTTGTTGTTGGATTCTAATAAAAATATCCCATCAATTCCTACTTACTTGGAGATCTGATTATGAATGATCATTGCATTATTGTGTATTATCAAAGGATTCAACATCTATCCATATGATAACATAAATTTTATACATCAAGTGATTGATGTAATGTATTATGTTGATATCATCCCTCACCTTGAATTACCCTTGATTTCCTAGTATTGATCTCTCCTTTGCTGAATTGTTGAATTTTATTTGCTAATATTTTGTTTTAAAAATATATATCTATAGTCAGAAATAAATTTTGGTTATAGTTTTCTTTTTCTTTTTATTAGGTTTGATATTAAAATTGTACTGACTTCTTAGAAGCTGTCCATCATTTCTTTGGTCTGAAATAGTTTGAGTAACATCAGCTAGATAAAACTGCTGAGAAAACCAATTAGTCCTTGTCCTTTATTCAATGGTAGATCTTGAATCACCTCCCCAATTTCTTCCACATAATTAGTGAAGTCATGGTTTCTAGATATTCTTGGTCAGTTTTTTACATTTTGGGGGAGGTAGTCAACCATTTTTCTAAGTTATCAAAATCATTTCTTTAGAATTACACAGTAGTCTGAGAATTCTTAGTCCACACACTATTTGTGGTGAAGTTTAAAATTTTCTTGCTTATTTCCCATTTGTCTCATTTATATTTTTTATTTTCTGTTTCCTTTATCAAATTTTATTTATTTATTTTATTGGTCATTTATTAAACCAGATTTTGGATTTGCTTATCTTTTTAACTATTTTTTAAAAAATTCAGGAGTTTCCATTGTGGCTCAGAGGTTAACAAATCCAACTAGCATCCATGAGGACTCGGGTTTGATCCCTGGCCTCGCTCAGTGGGTTAAGGATCTGGCATTGCCTGTGAGCTGTGGCGTAGGTTGCACACATGGCTCGGATCCCGTGTTGCTGTGGCTGTTGTATCGCCCAGTGGCTACAGCTCAGATTGGACCCCTAGCCTAGGATCCTCCATATGACGTGGGTGCAGCCCTAAAAAAAGACCAAAAAAATTCTGTTGGGATTAAATTCTGCCATTTACAGCAATAAGGATGGTCCTAAAGCATATTATACTCAGCGAATTAAGTCAAAGACAAATATTTCATAATATTACTTACACACGATATCTAAAAAATAATACAAACAAATGTACATAGCAAAAAAGAAACAGATTCATAGATATAGAAAACAAATTCATGGTTACCAGTGGAGAGAAGGAAAGGGGAGGGGCAAGTTAGGCAAATGGGATTAAGAGATATAAACTACTATGTATAAATTAGATAAGAAAGACTGATACATTGTATAGCACAGGGAATTATTGCCATTATCTTATAATAATGTTTAATAGTGTATAACCTATAAAAATACTGAACCACTATGCTGTACTCCTGAAATTAATATAATACTGTAAATCAACTATACACCAATAAAAATTTCAGTTTTATCCATCTTAATGATTATACTTATTAATTCCCTTCTGCTATTTTGTTTTGGCTTATTTGTTGCTCTCTTTATGATTGTGTAAGATAAAGATAAAAACTTATTTCTTTAGTTATTATATTTTCTCCTCAAGAATAAACATATTTTGCACTATGTACTTTCACCCACAGTATAGCTTTTTTATGCTCCATATATATATATATATATATTTTGTCTTTTTTGTTGTTGTTGTTGCTATTTCTTGGGCCACTCCCGCGGCATATGGAGGTTCCCAGGCTAGGGGTCCAATCAGAGCTGTAGCCATCAGCCTACGCCAGAGCCACAGCAACGCGGGATCCGAGCCGCGTCTGCAACCTACACCACAGCTCACGGCAACGCCGGATCGTTAACCCACTGAGCAAGGGCAGGGACTGAACCCGCAACCTCATGGTTCCTAGTCGGATTCGTTAACCACTGCGCCACGACGGGAACTCCTATGTTCCATATATTTTGATATAAAGTATTTTCTTGTTCATTAATTTCTAAGAATTTCACTTTTTATTTACTCCCTCAGGCTTCCCTACAGTTTGTACTTGTCCCACTCTGTGCCTTTCTAAAGGAATGATTCCATTTGCCTCTTCCTTGTTCTGGAGAACTCCGACCTATGCCTCAAGATTCACTAATGAGTCCTTTTCCAGCTCACTTTCCTCTGCTAGGCAGAGTTTATACGCCATCCTCTTCCTCCCATAGCATCCATTATAAACCATCCAACACTACACACATGCTGTCTGAAAGGTATTTTTTCTACTTCATCTCTGCTACACCAGTGCTGAACACAGTACCTGGTGTAGAGTAGGCAGCAAATGAGCACATAAATGGACAATTGGACAAACAGATGTGTTTCAAAGCCTAGCATGTGTTTTGAAGGAAACTTCAGTATCAAGTTGGGTTATAGTTGGCATCAAACTGCTTTGAAAATAAATTGAAGGTCTTTCAATTCATTGATTCTAGCTAAGTACCCTTGAGACCAAGACAGACATTAAGATAGGAGAGAAAAGATTAAGGACAGATAACTAAGTGCTCATGGAAATTAGCCACTGACATGAACTTCTGAAACTCTTGGAGAAGAAATGGCCTGGATCCAACAATGTTTCTTGACTTAAAAATACACATGAGTTAATAAGTAAGGTGAATACTGATTGAGCCCTGGCAAAAATTCTAGAGTTAATTACTAAGCAAACTAGTTTTAAGCTCTTAGTAAAGAATAAGATGATTATCAAGACAGCATATCATGTCAAAAAATCATTCAAATGTTGAGACTGGTTTATTTAATTCAGTCAGGCATCTAATAAAACTTCTTAGGATGTGTTAGGTAAACATAGGTTAAATTTCAGTGAGGCAAGTAAATGGTTAAGTATACTCATTTTCTATCCACTTATGTCTGATTGTCATAGAAAGAGTACTTCAATGGTGTGCCCCAGAGCTGTGCCCCAGAGCTATGCTCCAGCCCTTGACTTATTCAATACTTGTATCAGTTACCCAAAGACTCAGAACTTATATATACAAAATTGTGGCTGTTACAAAGCTAAAAAAAGTGAGTGTTGTAATAGATGTCAGAATCAAGAGTTAAAGTTTACAAGTAGGAACATCAGGGTAAAATCTCCAAGATAAAAGCACATATAAATGCAAAAGCTTACATTTTGACTCAAGCAAACATCTGCCTGACAATAGTACAGAGCTTTTATATTTTTAGATTCATTCTAGCTCTAAACATTTTTGATTCTAGAGGTAATCTAGCCTTGCCCTCTCCTTTTACAGATGAAGACTCTGAAACAGCCATGTAATCAGCTAAAGCTAGAGTCAGGACTAGGATTCAGTACCATTAAATCCACCTTCCTTCACTCTATTATATCTCCTGTTAATTACTCCTCAAACACATTAGAAGAACTTGTCCAATTCTGAGCATCACAGCAACAGTATGATGATAAGCCACCGCATCACAAGATGAAGGCTGTGAGGGCCAAGAGGGTCTTATGGATACATGGATCATTGTGGGAAAACATGAAATACTAATGGAAATGTTCCAGAGAAGGGATGCACCATCATCAACACTCCAAAAGCAGGTCAATCACTTGAAGAAGGAGCAATCTGAAAACACATTCTTCCAAAGGGGCTACACTGTTCAAACTGGGATAAATTGGTCAAAATAACATGGAACTGATTTTGATTTAAAGAATTCAGAATTGTCCATTATTAGGATTAGTGAGAAGAACCTAGAAGACAACTGTCAAAATCCAAATAACGGATGAAAGTTAACGGTGGTGACTTGGGTTCCCTTTAAAAGGAAGGGCTCTTGGTTTGGCCTCTGTCCACTAGGTGCTGTTGTGTGACTTGGCCCTTCAATTTTCACCAATGTGCCAACTCCGTGAGTCATCTGTACACCTTAGGCAGGAGGAAGGACCACTATTGGTGAGCCCTGGAACACAGCCAGTGGGTAAAGCCATCTGCCATCACCACACCCACACCAGGGCTGGACGAGTGTGGTACTTGAAAGAATATTTCACAAAATGTTTGCCCAAAGTATTTGTGTTTTCTCATTTTGTCATTATTTTTTATCTCATGGCATGATTATCAGCAAGACATGAAGAACATCAAGGAAGAATGCAGAAAAGGCAAAGCAAATACTAATTGCTTTCTGTATCTTGTCTCATTCATCCTCTATTGCTGTTAGAACAGGTGATGGGAGTTACTTTTATGGCTTAAAGAAGACTGTGAAGATTAACAAGCAAAATAAGAACCAAAAATAAATTCTTTAACATATTAAACTAAAAAGCAACAGAGGATCACAAACCCAGCCCATAACTTGTCACACAGACAGTCCTTGTATAGTGTCCACTGGGACAGCAGCTGCATCACACCTCTGCTTTCTGTGCAGAGGAATTCTGCTATTTAAGACTGGCGGGCACACTTGTTCAGCAATAACTATACACTGAACTGCTTTTACATTGACTATGAAAGAAGCTCACATGCCACTGGCTTCTAAATAAAAATGATGCACCTGTCATCTAATACTTGGTGACACTGAATTAATTACATTACCATCTGGAATCACCTCCAGCAAAGAATTGTGGTTAATGAAGTATATGTATTAACTGAGATTTAGTAAGAAATGATGAATACTTGATGATTATATTAAGCAGAAGTAATTGCTAGATTAAGTTTTAAGTCCATTTATTTTTTTAATTTTTAAAAACCACACTTTTTTTTTATACACTAAAATCTCTGTCACCAAATGTGAGGGTTAACTTTACCTTCCTCTTAATCTAAACCCCAGTCTCATTCAGGAATGCTCTCATACAGGTAAGGAACTGCAAGCAGATCTTTTCCTTGTTACTGAGTCCACAAAACACTCTAGCCACCCATTCACAAATTTTTATGTTTACATTAAAATTTCTCTTCCCTTCTCAGAGCCTTCTAAGATAAAAATGGAAAATAAGTTGAAAAGAGAATCAGGCTTGGATGGGATGGTAGCAAAACAAGTGGGAAAGAAAGCCATAGAGGTGGCAAGATTGCTGAGAAGCTGTGGAGAGTAGAGGAGGTTGAGTCTATGGCATAGGGTGACCCTGAGAAAAGGGGGAAGGGGATAAAGCACAAGAGTGGAGACCTGAGACAACACTGGAGCCTGGAATGAAGAAATAGGATAATTGGAACAAAGGTCAAAGTAAAAGCAAAACCCAGACAAATTTAAACTACCCTTTTAGAATACTCAGTCCCTACTAATGAGAAAAACTACCCAAAGCCAAGTTGTCTTAATCATCATATAAATGAGAAATATGCCTTTTCTACTTATCTCTCATTATGTACCCCAAATTTCCATATTTATTTGTCTTTAAGTTACATAAAATACTTACTGAATAAATTTCCTTACAAAACAAACCTAAGGTCACTGCTATCAGTAGTTCCAAAATCCCTCTGTGATTGCAAATAAAAGTTATGACACAAGTATCAATAAATGATCCTTAACACCACCAGTAAGTTAAAAGGCACTGAGTAATATCTGGTATTAAAAGAACTATGCTATTCTATTATTTTAGAATAAGGATCTGAATTGTGCCTGCTGAAGGAAGCAAGGTGCTTCACAAGCATTGAAAAATGGAAATATATTAACTCATTACTTCTCTGCACATTTTAGTATACTATTAAATATAGTGATGTTTTACATATTGTCTTTTTTGAAACACAATTTCTCTTTTTTAACTCATTTTATTGAAGTATAGTTGATCTACAATGTTGGGTTAGTTTCTAGTGTACAGAAAAGTGATTCAGTTTACATATACTTTTTCATACTCTTTCCCATTATGGTCTATTACAGGATATGGAATATAGTTCCCTATGTTATACAGCAGGATCTTGTTATTCATCCATTCTGTAAAGAATAGTTTGCATCTGCTAATCCCAAACTCCCAATCCAACTCACCCCATCCCCACTTCCCCGTGGCAACCACAAGTCTGTTCTCTATGTCTGTGAGTCTGTTTCTCTTTCACAGAGAAGTTCATTTGTGTCTTATTCTAGCTTCTGCATATAATTGATATCATATGGCATTCGTCTTTGAAAGATAAACACCATATGAAACACAATTTCAAAGATCACATGTGTAAAACTAATTTGGATCTCTCACTCCACCTCACCAATTCAACAGCCAAAGTCTGAAAACGCAAGGTTGATACCGAATTGATTGAATCATAACTTCTGAAGAGCGAAAGGAAACAATGAACTTTGTCCACACTAACCTCCCGCAGTGAACTGACTAATCAAATTCTTCTATGTGCTCGGCATTGTGTTGGCTGTAAGAGATAAAGATATAAACAGATATGGTCCCTGCTCTAGTAAAGAGCTGTTCCCTGTTCTACTAGGGGAAATAGAAAACTCATGTTAGTAAATTTATAACTATAAATTGTGATAAGTGGTATAAAGGTGAAGTGTAGTATTAAAGATATAATGAGAAATTAAACAAAAGGAAAGCCTCTCCTGAGAAAATGACTTTAAAGATGTGGTAAGTAGGTACAGGTTAGTCAATTGAAGGGAAAGAGTTTCCCAAGCAGAACCAACAGACAGTTCTGAGGCAAAAGAGAGGTTGGTGAGTTCAAGGAACTGAAACCAGGCTAGTGAGGCTAGAACAGATGGAGAAATGAGTTCAGGGAAGCAACTACAGGGATTTGAGATTTTAACTTAAAGGGAAACAACTAAATGTTCCAAGGACAAAGAGCCCATGAGTAGTTTTGAAAAGATTCATCTCCCTGTTTAGATAATGGATAAGAGAAGAGTAGGGGAAGATTAGTCAGGAGGTGATAATAAATGATTATGGCTTGGTGGTACTGGAGGCTATGGAGAGAATGGAGAGATTCAAACTGTATTTTGGAGGTAAAATTAACATCAGAAATTTCAGAACATTGTTAAATAATAATGGTGATACTTGTCATTTTTTATTTTAATAGGAATTTCTTAAATATTATATTATTATTGGTGTAAGTTTGATATTCTTAAGGAAATGTAAGACATTTGTAGCTCTCTGTGTAAGTGAGCTTAGTCTGTACTTTTCTTTTGTGTCCTATCTTAATAAGAGTATTTTCCTCTCAGGGACTCATGCTTGCTTTGTATGTTGGTGCATTAAGATTTCTTCTTCTATAATCCATACCCCCTCAGCTACTGCAGTTGCCCCCTTCACCAACAGTTCTTGAGAGGGTTTTCTGCATGCTCTCTTTACTTTTTCATGTGTAATTTACTGTTGAACAAACTCCACTTGATGTCTACCCTTATTATTCCACCAAAATTACCTTCGACAAAGTTACCAGTGACCTATAGTGACAATTCAACTTGCTTATCTAGGGAGTTATAGCTCTGATGCTTCTTAATTTTTCACCTCTGCCTTTGTTTCCTCATATACAGAATGGACATAACAGCAGGGGGTAGTTGGGGAGATTAAATGAGGTAATTCACATAAAGCTCATGGAAGAAAAATGCCTGTGTGTAGTAAATGTCCAAGATCAGCTACTGATATTAGTTGATTTGACTTCTAAACAACATTTTGAATATTTAAACAACTTACCTCCTTAAACACTTTCCTTTACTTGGCAACTCATTCTACTGACTTTCCCTCAACTTCTCCAGATGCATCTTTTCTATACTCTTCTTCCTCTACTCAACCTCTGAATGTTTCTTTACTTACAATCACAGGCTTTTTCCTGCTTCCAGCCCCTCTCCTTATGCAATCTCACCCACTCCCATTGCTGTGTGCCAACAACCCCATTTGTAGCTGGAGTACTGACCTTTTTAAAAAAATTCCAGGCTCAGATCTAATTAGATGCCTCCATTATATCTTAAATTCATGGTATAAACCCCCAGCCAGATTTGTTCCTCTTACAACGTGCAATGGCAGAATGAGACAATAATCTCTTATCACCACCTTCTCTCTCACCCCTACATCACCAAAATCAGTTGGTGCTGTCTCCAAATTATATCTGAAATCTATCCACTTCTCTCTTTCTATCTCCATGAAAATTACAAGCTACAATCATCTCTTGCTTGGCTATTACAAAGTCTCCTAAGTGGTCACCCTATATTTACTCTTTTCCTCTTGCATCTTCCACCAACCTATAGCAAGACATAAAACATAAAGGGAATTTAAAGCAATTGGAATGAAAAAGCCAAAATGTGTACTTCCTATTACACTGTCATATACTTTTTCATTGCTTTCAATGGAAAAAACAATGTAATTAATAAAATTAGCAACTAGAATCAATATGAGAACTCAGTAAAGTGACTAGATACTAAATAAAGACACACAAATAAAGAGCTTTCCCATCTATCAGCAATACCCACAGTCTGATGGCTGCTTATTATTTTCTTTTCACCCCCTACCCTTCTTAAAAATCCTATGCATTCTCTGTAAACTGGCTGAGTTGGCTGCAGGGCTTTCCAGACTCAGATGATGAAACCAGAGGTGAGTCAACTAGATTGTCTATAGTCAGAATATGCATATGAAACCCAGTAATGGCAGTGTGTTATTGGCACTGGACTTATGAAGATAAGCAAACTGGGGGACAAGGCTGCTATTCTGGCATGGCCATCTAATACTAAGTTTACTAATGAGCAAGCAGAGAGTCAGACTGTAAGACAAGTAAAAAGAACAGAGTACTTTCATAGAAAAGAGAGGTCATGCAGACAGAGAAGAATAGAGAAGATGCAGAAGTGTCCTGGCACTTGATGGCTTTTTAGTTCTTGACTCCAACCCCTCTGAGGCTCAGGCATACTCTGCTCTAACCCAAAGTTATGTGTATAGTTATCATAAAACCAATTAAAATACCAATATTTATATTTTGGTACTCATAGAAATAAATTCCTAAATAAGACAAAAATAAAAGCACACACTTTTTCAACATCTTATGTCAGGCACTAGTTATGATCCTTTGATAATGATATCATTTAAGTTTTACACAAACCCAATAAAATGGGTATTGTTATTATTCTCAGTTCAAGAATGAGGAAATCAAAGTTAGAGTGGGTAACTACCCAAATTTAAACATGCAGCAAGTAGCACTATAAATGGGTAAAATTACACAAGAAAACATTTAAAATTTTTTTTATTTTTATTTTTTAATTTTTTGGTCTTTTTAGGACCACACCTGTGGCATATGGACGTTCCCAGGATAGAGGTTGAATCAGAGCAGTAGCTGCTGGCCTACACCACAGCCACAGCAATGCCAGATCTGAGCCTTGTCTGACCTATACCACAGCTCACAGCAATGCCAGATCCTTAACCCACTGAGCGAGGCCAGGGATTGAACCTGCATCCTCATGGATACTAGTCAGATTCATTTCCTTTGAGCCACTATGGGAAGTTCCATAAGAAAACATTTTAAAAGAAGAGCAATGAAACTGCAGATCCAGTGCTAGATATTAAAATGTATTCTAAAAGCTAAAATAATTAATGTGGTAGCAATATAGTAATTAACAGATAGAATATGTAGCCCTTAGTCTTAGTATATAAGAATTAGTATATGATAAAGAAAGCGTCATGAACAGATCTGTAAGGAAATTATTTTCAGACATGTTTTTGAAGGAAAAGTCAAGTTTCATCTTCATCTCATAATAGTAACCAAAATACATTTTAGATGAAAGAGTATTTATATTATGTATGACCTAAAATTATTGCCTCTGTTTAAATGTTTAATGTGATATGGTTAAATACAAGTAATAAATAGAACTTTAAAGGGAAATAATATTTATTAATTTAAAAATTATAAACATTTGAAAAACATAATACGTAAAGCTAACAAGGGTAGAATAAGGATGCAATCACCACCTGTGAGTGTGTAAACTGATTTTAAAAACCTTCAAGAAAGTAATTTGTGTACATGTATCAAGCCTTAAAACTTTCCATAGTCATCAACCCAATAATTCTAATACCAGAAATCTAGCTTAAAGGAAGAACAAGAGATATGTTTAAAGACACTTGCCAAAGCATGCGGATGCTGCATTACATGTACTAGCTAAAACAAATACAAAAAAATCCAGAAACAAAAACAAACAGGAAGAGCTTAAATGTCCAATTAGGGATTGGACAGATATAATATTATATACCCACATAGTGAAATATTATGTAATTATTAAAAACAATACTTTAAAAGACTAATATTCATGAAATAACCACAATGCTTGATGGTGATTCTCCTATTTTTCATGTCTCTTTTTTTTTGACATTTCCCTTTTTCTATAACCACTATTAAAAGATCCAGTGGTATACAGTTAACCATATTTGACATGATGTAGAGTTATTTACTAGCACTGTAAAGAATCAAGAAAATGACACAATCAGTGATGACTAAGGTTACCATTCACTTCCCCATTTCCTGCTACCATGGCTAATTGAAAATTGGTGTGGTTATTCCCACACCAATTGGCATTGGCCACAGATAAACTGCTGTGTATTTTGAAATCAGAGTTATTATTCTGCTCCATCTGTTCTCTTCATTTTTCAAGTCAGCTGTCAAATTAAACAAGTAAGCCCTTCCTAAAAGTTGAAGAAGTGTAACATGTTACCAGGGTCAATGAAACAATTGTCTAACATGCCAAGATGTTCAGTAGAATTCCACAAGAGGAATCAAGAGCGAATTCACAGGAAGTGAGGTGAAATGTCGACAGTTGTTTTAAAGTGATGATGGGAAAGTGCTATATTTATAATAACAGTATTTAACATTCTTGCGTTAGTTTTGAATACTAGTCATAATTGCCAAGGAAGCTTTAATAGTGAAATCCTAAAAATACATTTCACCCCTGACCTGCTTTTTCCAGTTGTTTTGGTCTCAGTATTATTTTAGCTAAAATTAATAAGCATAACATTCAGTAAAATACTAAATCATTCCTTGGTTTAATGATTTATATATTGTATTTCTCCATCCCATTCTAATCAAGAATTTCATTTTTCTGTAATATTTTCCTATTGTACATAAAACATCTCTACCATTTCAAACATGGAAATATCTTCTGACACAGTCTCCATGTCCCACTATGTAAACATAACTTTAAGAATTGTACTCCAAGTCATGGGAGAAAGAGAAGGGAAATTACTTTGCTAAATCTATTCACTCTGAAGTAGAGGTTAACTATTAGGCTAAAATAAAGTTTTACCTCGTTTGTGTTATGACACAAAGTGGCCCCATTTTTCACCCCACTATGTATCTATCTCCCTTGCAATAAGACTTTGCAGCTGTATCATCAAGAAGTGGCATCTATTTTCCCATCTTTGAATCTGGGCTGTATTTGAGACTTACTTTGGCCAACACAATGTGGAAGAGGTAGTGGCATGCTGGCTCTGAGCTGGGGGCCTTGAGATGCCTTAGATGCTTCTGCTTGTTCTCTTTGGCCCACCTTTACCTTGAGAACAAGACCAGGCAGGAGTTCCGGTCGTGGCGCAGTGGTTAATGAATCCAACTAGGAACCATGAGGTGGCCGGTTCGGTCCCTGCCCTTGCTCAGTGGGTTAGGGATCCGGCGTTGCCGTGAGCTGTGGTGTAGGTTGCAGACACGGCTTGGATCCCGCGTTGCTATGGCTCTGGCATAGGCCGGTGGCTACAGCTCCGATTCAACCCCTAACCTGGGAACCTCCATATGCCGCGGGAGCGGCCCAAGAAATAGCAACAACAACAACAACAACAACAAAGACAAAAAAAAAAGACAAAAAAAAAAGACCAGGCAGACATGCTGTCCATCAGAACCCAACCTAGACCAGCTGCCTTCAGCCAACCCACCAGCTGAGAAGAGAGTGATGAGCCAACCTAAATAAGACCCACTTGGAGCAAAGTCCCTGAGCTAAGCCTGGTCTAAAGTGCTAAACTACAGAAGTCTGAGCTAAACAAATGAATACTGTGTCAAGCCACTAATGTTTGGGACGACTGTAACACACCAGTAGCTAACTAATATATCCTCTCATTTTTCACTTACTTATTTAGAAGGAGAATTAGGAAGAAATACTGGAAAAATAAAAAATTAGACATACTAATTGCATCAAATTCATTTTTTTCTCAAAATATTTAAATTATTTTCATATTTTGACTGTTAAAGATTAACATTTACTGAGCACCCTCTACTAGGCACTTATTTTACTCCCACAAAAATCCCATAAAATAGGGATTAACTTTATTTCATAGAAAAGGAGATCAAGGCAGAGAAAGCAAGGAACATGTCCAGATTTACACAGCTGGCATGGCAGAGCTGGATTAGAACATGGAACATAGTAAGTATGAATTCATTTATCCTATGAAAGGTCACCATCAGTTCTATAATTAACTGTTAAGTCTAGGCTCTCTCTGAAGCAGTATATCAGAAACTAGGAATACATGTTCCCTGCCAAATGACCTAGATGCTACCCAGAAGGTTCTGAAGAGTAATTTATGCATATCATCTAGGCTTACTCGCTTGGACTTTTCTCATTCTACAAAAAAATTTAAATGGCAAAAATATCCCAGCTACCCTTTCAAACTCTCAACTCAAGTTCTTTGTGCAATTACCATAACAACAACTGAATGGAAAATTGACTAATGTAAAGTGAAAATATATTGATATAGTTGAAGCCTTAATTATTGTTTCTAGTAGCAAATGATTACTATTGATTGCCTTATTGACTATAATTTCATGATATTTAGTGCCAGAAGTCAATATTATAGTTGTTTACTGGTGGGTAAAATCCCTTATTTGTGGGGCTAATATAAAAATAGTCAACTTCTAACTTATATCTGAGACAGATATAAAATTTAAATCAACCTAGGATTAAATCAATAAAATTCCACTGAATAAATTGCCCATAATTTTCATTAGCTTAGCATTTATGTATCAGGACAACATATGATATGATACATCACAGGTGCTGATACATTTTTGACACTGAAAATAAAAAGCAATAGAATAACAGGAAATGGATTCAGTACTGCTTCTCTTTAATATTCACTTGACTGGAAACCAAAATGAGTAAATGACTCTATGAAACAGATAAAGAAGGACTTCTAGTAAGCATTTTCCATTTCTCCTATCACATCTTCAGAAACATCTACTGAAGGCAAAAGTCTGCACAGCATACATAAAACTAACTCCAAGACCAAATATATATATTATTTTAGGCTGGCCTATAAAAATTTGAGTATGTCCTCCAGAAATTAAGAAACAGAAATGATTAGATGCATGGCTTAATTACAAATAATCCAGATAGTTTGGGATTAGGAAAGTACACTTATACTTAACCACACATTACTAGATATTTTAATAATTTTATTCATTTGATTATCACATTTCCTACAAAACTATATTACAGATAATACTATCTTATATTGCAGTAATATAATACTATAATATGTGATTAAGTAAATCAACTAAAGTAGGGATTAATGAGACTTTTTTCCAGTGAATTCCGTCAGATAAACATATTCCCAACTGCTAGAAAACCAGAGTAATAAATACGTAAACAAGATTTTCTGATTTAAACAAATATCTTATATGGCATTTCAGGACTCAGGTGACACTTTAGTAACAACACAAGAAAAATCATAGGGCATTGAAAAGTTATAGCAACCAGTTTTCTAAAGTTTTAAGAGATAAATTAAAGCAGGAATCATGTGCATTTTTTTAGTTTTATGGTTATGGTTATTGTTATTAGTTTAACTCAAAGTGGAAAAAAAGACCACTGATCAAGATGATGAAAGTAGGTAATGCCTATAAGTTTATATAAGAGTAAATCAGCACCTGCTTAACTAAGAACACTCTGGGCTACAGAATATGTCAACTGTTAGATGCTGTCCACATCTCCTGGAGCCATACGGTTCATGATGACAAGCAATTTGGTTGTTCTTTTTTTTTTTTTTTTTCACTCAACTTAAGAGATCCTGAAAAGATCAGATTATTTTAATATCAAATGGAAAAGTCACACACTTATTGAAACATTTTAGATCCTTGAAAGGATTTGGGGCTATCTGTGCCCACATTCTTAAATGTCACTTTTGAATGAACTGAAATTGACAACATTTTAGCTACAAAGTGTTAGGAACACTGTGGCATGAGTAACAGTTGCCACTGGATGTTTCTCTCTCACAATCAAATGATATTTAACAAAAAAAAGTGCAGCAGAATCAAGTTTAAATGCTGAAGAAAATATTTTTTAAACTTTAAGTTACTTAAGGCTTGAATGACAACACAAAATAATAATAATTTTAAAAGCAAACTAAATTACATGATCTGAAGAATAACCTTAAAATATTGAATGCTATCATGAAGCAGATGTTTGTATCTGCTTTTCTATTTGCTCCTTTTTTTTTTCCCCCATAAATGCAACCACGTAATAGTCCTATTTTCACAAAGACCTAAAGTAAAGACCTTGGTTCAGGGTTTAGGAGTACAGATCACTTCACTGAACCTCAGACAAATGGGCGTTTTTCTAAAGTGATATGCAAAGCTTCATTCCTGTGTTTACCTTTGGTCATATAACAAGAGTTTGTTTGGCTGAATCATTGCCAGGAAGGCTGACAGTAGGGATAACTGTCATCAAGACTGGAATCTTCACTACCTCACACTGGTCAGATGACCATCATTTAAAAAAATCTACAAATAACAAATGCTGCACAGACTGTGGAGAAGAGGGAACCCTCCTACTCAGTTGGTAGGAATGTAAATTGGTGCAGCCACTATGAAAAACAGTATGGAGGTTCCTCAAAAAACTAAAAATAGAGTTGCCATATGATCCAGCAATCCTATTCCTGGGCATATATCCAGGTAAAACTATAATTGGAAAAGTTACATGCACCTTTATGTTCACAGCAGCACTATTCACAATAACCAAGACATGGAAGCAACCTAAATGTCCATTGACAGAGAAGTGGATAAAGATGTGTTACATCTTATACAATGGAATACTACTCGGCCATAAAAATGAAATAATGCCATTTGCAGCAACATGGATGCACCTAGAGATTATCACACTAAGTGAACTCAATTGGACAAAGACAAATATCAGATGATATCACTTATATGTGGAATCTAAAATAAGACACAAATGAACCTATCTATAAAACAGAAACAGACTCATAGACATGGAGAGCAGACTTTTGATTGCCAAAGAAAAGGAGGATGGGGGAGGGATGGATCAGGAATTTGGGATTAACAGATGCAAACTATTGATATTGGATGGACAACAACAAAGTCCTACTGTATAGCACATGGAACTATATTCAATATTCTGTGATAAACCATAGTGGAAAAGAATATGAAAAAGAATATACATATGTATATGTATAACTGAATCACTTTTCTATACAGCAGAAACTAACACAATATGGTATACCAACTTTACTTCAATAAAATATATATATTGTTTAAAGAGTGGACTCTTCACTTTGTTCAGTACTAGTAGTAGCCACATTATGTCTACAGTAATACTGAAGGTACCTAAGGGAAAAATCCCCCAAAGAAGGGATATTTAAGACCACTCCTATAGGAACAGAGAAACCAGGATGTAGACCTCAGTTAGGGGTCTACTCCTCCGCCAGAATACAGACTTTCTCCCTCTTGCTTCATGGGCTACACTGTCAGGGAGTCCAGGGTTTCTTGAATGATGCTCACCTGACTTTACCAGCCAGGAATGGGGCAGTGGAGTATGGTCGTTCCTATGCATGCATATCTACGTGATAAACCTAAGGTTCCAGCATAAGAACCTAATCTTTGAGACAAAGAACCATCCCTTCAATTAACTTTCACTTTAGGACCGACTTGGCTGAATTGTGTTTGCTTGGGTAATGAGGTATGAGTTTCTGCTCTGAGTTGCGATAGCCTCAGGAATATGCTTTCAAACAAGGTCCTCAATACTTGTTTACATTTCCTGGATTCCTTTCTGACTGAGGAACCTGTAATAGTCTGGCTCGTGTTAAGCTGGTCTGAAAGCTAGTTTTTTAACCATAAAGAAAAGCAGCAGATTTCCCTATTTGGTTTATAATGGATTATAGAAATACCACCTGAAAACCATCATATGGTATGTTCTCTTTGACAATTAATAAACCTTTCTTTTTGGGTCAGCAGCCATGTGACTTTGGTAGATACGATGTCTTTGAATAATAACAACTAGTGAATTATTTTATTTGGCAACCAGTGAACTGTGTTACTCAAAACAGTCAAATTTTAAACACCTAAGACTACAATAAGGTCATTAAGAAGAAAGTTGTCTTATTTCATTATGACTCAGTTTTCCACAGAGAACTAAAATTCAAATGAGGTTGTCTTTATTCAGAAAACAGATTATGTTGTAAGCAGTCCAAGAATATTACTGGTGTCACACAAAAATGAGTGCTTTACATACTTTCCTTGTTTAATCTAGAAACAAAAAGTTTCTAATCTAGAAACAAAAGTGTGATGTCAATTATGTATCAGATGGAAAAATAGACATGGTCCTATATCATAAGACATAGCATGTAACACTGAAACAAGTCAAAGATCCCATATATGATAAATAACAATTAAGGCAGAATATATTTCTAACATTAAGAGTTATTATGTGAATCTTACATTTGACTATAAACTATGTGAGTAGTAATTCTCATTCAAGATATTTTCTTTTCTAGTTGAGGCTTTATTTCTTCCCGATATCTTAATCATATTCTACATACATATTTTCACCTCATGGTGAAATTGATTATTTGAAGGCAACAGTTAATAGATATGAGGAATTAAAAGGCAAATCTTTGTAGTCAAATATATTGAATGTTTTTTCTATACCTCCTATCCTGTGAGAATTTATTACTGAACAATATCAACTTGTACATATAAAATATCAAAATAGCCACTAAGATTTTAGTGAGATGGAAACTTTAAATTACAGAGAATATATCTATTTTTCTGGCTTCTTTTCACCTATTCCTACAGGTAAAGTCCCATTAATAAAACAGGAATATGTGTAAATAAAGCATTTATTTAGAGCCATTGCATTGCACTGACTGCTATTCTAAAGTAAAAATATTCAAGAGTCCTATTTTAAAAAGAGTCATCACTCAATGGTTTCTCAATTACATGGTTACTACCTGGTTATCCTTCCTTTTTCCTCACTGTTCTGTGAGGAAAAGTAATTAACAAGTCACTTACAGTATGCATAATTTGACTTGCAATTACAATAGATGCTCATTCTATCTATAAATACTCAGTGAATAAGCAAATAACTGATCACAAATCAGAAAACTCAACACAGATCATCAACCCTAATTTGAGATGAACTTTTCCCCTTTCTAGCCTTCCTTCTGGCTCTCCAATTACACGACATTTTACAAAACAAAGGAATGGTATTGCTTTTGTTCTATTTGAAAATAAAACTAGACATATGAAATGCAGAAGGATGCAAATGATTGTGTGAAGGGAAATTTCAGATGACCAGGACACTTCCATTCTCTGTACTTTCAGTGCAAAGCTGTGAATGTGCAAAAGGATTGCTTGAACAGAGGCGTTAAGTGCTTTCCTCAGCTCCAGCCTGCAGCCCTTTCCACATAGTTTTCTCTACCTCTGAGTTTGGAAACCAGTAACCTGGTAGGATTTAAGGAATTCACTATAACCCAGTCTGGGATATACTGTACAATCCTAGTGGCTTACCTAAGCCTTGCCCCTACTTTTTATATAATTCCTTTGTTAAACTCTTTCACACTATTCTATTTTGAGTGTACCATCCCTTTTCTGTTGGACCCTGACTATTACAATTAGTCCTACTTATTTCCTCAGGAAAAGTTCCACTGATAAAACAGCTATACATAAAAACAAAGCATTTATTTAGACTTGGACACTTAATGAGTGCATCAATAATGTGAGAGCACAAAAATATAATGCTTAACAAATGTGTGGGTCATTTGCACATCAATGGAATGATTTAATAAGAATATGTAGAAATAACTACCATTTAACAAGTTTAGAAAGATTTCTGACCATCATCAATATAAGTCTACCTTAAGTGAGGCACAAATTTTAAACTATTCCTATAAAAATCACTGAACTGCTTATAAGGAAGACACAAAAACAAGTCAGATATCCCACTTCAAAATATTTTCAAGAACACAATTTTTACAGATGAATATGTAGCATATAAAGATCTTTACCTTTTCACCAATTTCTCCTTTAAGGCCTTCAAAACCTTGCTCTCCCTGTAGAAGAGGAATATGATGTGTATAGTAATAGGTACACTACTTTCAACACATGTAATCATTACAACAATAATAATAATAGTTTAAAACTATTTTTAAAATGTAAGCTCAAAAACCAAGTAAGTTACACAAAATTTAGACACTCCCAAACACTGAATGAATAATTTTCTAGGGTACAAGCTATAGCTTGACTACTTCCAAAGCAATTTAATTTCCATAAACCTGAATTTCTCTATCTATAGTACCTTTCTAACAGGTGTTTTGAGAATTGAATGCATCAAACAGTGTGCCTGGAGTTCCCTGGTGGCGCAGCATGTTAAGGATCCAGCATTGTCACTGCTGCAGCTCAGGCCACTGCTGTGCCTCAGGTTCAGTCCCTGGCCCAGGAATTTCCACATGTCACAGGTGCGGCCAAAACAAATCCAAAAAACCAAAAAAAAAATAGTGTGGCTGGCACAGATTTAAGTTAGTCACTATTGTTATTATTTAGGTCTAGTAGAAACATCCGTCCATGAGTGACCATTCCAGTGAGAGATAAGTGATGAATGAGGTCAGAGTTCTGGCTCCAGCTTTGACACCAGCACCATGCTCTTTACTGCCCAGGTCTCCTGCCTCTCCATCATGGGAAGAGGATTGGCTCTCAACTACTGCATCTAATTTGAAAGGTGTATGCCCCTTGCTCCTCAATTAAAACCTCTCATCTGATCTGAAAAGCTTATTTTCCCACTTCATTCTGCAGATATTTTTAGCACTAATGTTTCATTCATACATTCAACAAATAGTCACCGAATGCCTAATATCCGCCAGGCACTCATGACAATGTAGCCAGCAAGTGAGTGCTGGGGATGGGTCACACTCACCCCTCCACCTACAAGAAGCACTCAGTAAACATTTCCTGAATACACTGAGACAAAGGATGAATAGTTTCTTATTTTTTCTGTAATGCTTCAAACAAGGTGACAATATAATTAAAATTCATATATTAGAAGAGAATGTGTATAGCCTTTGTGTGTAAATTATGTATATATAATTATATATATATATATATAATATACACACAGACACATACACACACACACACACACACAATGAAATAATTACTTCTAACTCATCTAGTCTCAAAGAAGTTACCAAAAAAGAAAATGTGTTAGTATTTGTGTATATTTGCTACTGAATGCCTGGTCTATCTTTTTTTTCTACATTTTCCCTAAACTACAGACTTGAACTCGATCTATCAATTCAAGATGACACAAAGCAGCTAACTGTCCCCTAGCACATCAACCGCAATGCCAGCATGAGACAGCCACCACAAACAGCTGCTGGAAAGTCCAAAACCGTTTCCCAGCAGATAAATCTACACATCCCTTGGCTTGCAACTCGACTCACAGATGCAGCACACGCTGTATCAGTGGGTTTTGTCTAGAACTGCTGTGAAGAAATGCAGAAGCTTGCCATTTCGTTGCTGCCAGTTTAATCTTACTATCTTCATCAAGCAAGTAAAGGAAGATTTTTCAAAAGCTGTAACTATAAATAAGTGCATATCTTTTTTAATGGTAATTGTTAGCTACAGAGAAAAACCCTAGATGCAATAGTAGCTTCTGACTTCCTGTTGCTAAGATCTGTAAAACTTCTCCAGAGCATAGAAATGATACACTTGGCTCTGGTGGGCATCTAATATTGCATCAATAATGCTCTCCCCATGGTGGGATTATCTGGGTGGTATCATGACAGCTGTCCCCACCTGAAGTGGCTCCGCATCCCTTCAGGAAACTGGAATAAACCAGTCTCTGTGTTTCCTATAATGCTGGTCACATACAATCACATTGTTTCCCCCCAGGAGAAGAAATCAACCCTTGGACATTAGAGGGGTGAAAAGAAGTTCACCTTGGTAAAGAGAAAGATTCTAGGCACAGAAAGAAACACTCTAGCCAATGCAAAAATCCTTGTTGATAGGAATTTAACTTTCTGCAGAGATTTTTTAAAGAGATTAGTTGCAGCATCTTTGTAATATATAGTGTCATTATAACTACTATGTTTAGCTCAATCTGGGAAATACAAAAAGAAAGATACAGAAATAACTACATATAGTCAAAGACAGTAAAGACTGTTCCATTCTTCATTTTAGACTCTTTAAAGTGAAAACATTTTCGGAGCAGCTATGTATATCCCCAGGGCCCCCAGAAAGCATGACTGCCCACTTCTCTGGAGAAGTGTGTGGCCAAAACTCTGATGAAGCTCTCCCTAGAGTAGTTCCTTTGGAAAAAGGTTGCTTCTACAGGTTCTCTTTGGAAAGAAAGATCATGTGGTGGTTGATTCGGGGAATTCAGTTTCATCAAATACATTTCTGAATTTTCACTATATCATACGCAAATACAACTTTCAAGATAACATGTGTAACTAATATGAAACATTAAAAATTCTTTACCTTTTGACCGGGTAATCCTGGAACTCCATGTAAACCATTTTCACCCTAAAAGAAGTACACAGAATAAATTTTATTGGGTACAAAAAACAAATTAATAAAGATATTTTTTAACAACTAGTTCTAGAGCTGCAGGGAAAGGTGGCCTAATACTGAATGCTTATTAAGTGCAGGGACTTTGTATCCATCTCTCATCTTCCAACTCCATTACTAGTACTTTCATTTTGAAAATAAGAAAACAGGAGTTCCCGTTGTGGCTCAGTGGGTTAAGAACCTGATATAGTCTCTGTAAGGATGCAGGTTTGATCCCTGGCCTCACACAGTGGGTTAAGTATTCAGTTTCGCTGCAAGATGCAACATAGGTTGCAGATGCTGCTCAGATCCAGTGTTGCTGTGGCTGTGGCTGTGGCATAGGCCTCAACTGTATCTCTGATTCAACCCCTGGCCCTGGAACTTCCATATGCTGCAAGTGCAGCCATGAAAAGGAAAAAAAAAAAAAAAGAAAGAAACAAAATAAGAAAATGGAGGCTCCAGGAGGTTTGGTAACATACACAAGGTCATCCAGCTAGGAGCATCACCTAAGAAGTGAATTGAGGTCTCTGATTCCACAGCCCATGCTTTCCCATATGCTACTTAGTATACTTTATCTTATTCTCTCTCTCTTTCAAACCTCTGGGAATGATATTAAAGTCTGACACAGGCTTTCTATGGCCCAGGCACTATTCTCACAACAAACCTATCAGGTAGATATGACTATTATGACCATCTTCTTACAGATGACTATACAACCAGGAGACACAACTGGAAGTCAAATTCACACACTTGATCTCTGAGCACCTATCCATCCCCCTGTACTGTCTCATGGAAAAGATTTCATTCTTTTCTGAAATGAAAAGAATAATTTTCCTCTTATCTGAAAACTACATCTATAAAGTGTGTCTACTTTCTTGCTCATTTCTGTTGATTTCTTTTAGATCGGTTTTTGAAGAGATGTCCAATGCCATTTCACTTGAAACAATTACTTGGGAGAACTTTTGGTTCTTTCCATTCATCTGGTTCCTGCGTTGGGTAAGAAGTTTTTCAGCAGATGCCTATCAGGTTCCATTACTGGAATTCATGAGACATCTATTTGACAAGTCTGGTTTGCAAATGGCACACAAGCTAGAAAGAGATACTTCTGGGAGGGTGTGCACATTCCCAGTGGAGCCTTAGGAATTTAGCTGCTTCAAGGAAGTGACTTGGACTCCCAAGTCTCCAGGTTTAGACAGCTCAAAATAAACTAACAATTCTATTGAGCCACTCTATTTTTAGAAAACACCTATAATTAATATATAAGACAACGGTCTTTTAAGTATTACCTAGAATGAAGTTAGATATCATTTCTTAGAATTTTTAAATTAAATTCAAGAACATGAAGAAAAAATCATATTTTCAAATTTTAAAAATAGCAATAATGCATTCTGTTTAAATCTAAAGAAATATTATTTCATTAGTTAATACATTTTTGGAAAGTTTTAGTCATTTTTACCAAAAAGGTACTTCTATACACACACAGATAGTGTAAAGACTAAGGCTCTTTGATTAAATTATCTAAATGTTCCACAGTATAGCTGCTATCATCACAGAATATATTAAACACTAAAGGCAAAACTTTGTTGCTAAGTGTAATTAAATGTTGAAGCGTCAATAAAACACAACGTACTTATCTAGGTAATAAACATATTTCTATTATTTTAAAAAACTGTCATTGTTCTAGACCTGAGGCATCTTGAAAATATATTAGAAATTTCATATTTCATTTGATAGAGTGATAGTCAAAGCACATTAAGGTTTTGACGCCAGTGAACATTCTATGGAAATTGAGCTTCTTGTTACTCATCGTAGAAGTATGCCCACTTGTCCATAAGAGGCAGAATTATTTTCATTGGTTGGTCCAATATAATGTTTTATATCATATTACAAGTTACACACGATAACAAGATATGGCGTGTAATCCCCTAAAGTACACTGACACAGTATACACTGCCAAAAATACTTTTTGGAAAAAGGAAAGTAGTGACAGTAGCTCCTTCCCTGTTTCTTTGCTCACAGCCCACTCCTATGTTCCATGGCACCTAAAGGCCCACTTCTGGCATATGTCAGGTTAGGGACACACCCAGATGCACTGTCAACTGGGTACCGAAAGTTATTAATAGAAAGAATGTTCCTCTCTTTAATGGACACAGGTTTTACAATTGTTGCAATTAAAATGCATTTTCCTGTGGCCAATGTTAGTTGGTCTCTGCTCTCTCCTGACCAAAAATTTGTTTTGTAGACATAATTCTAAACTCCACAGTAGCTCAATGGACACCACTGATTACTCTCTGGGGAAATGAGTTGGTGTTACATGACACAACATGTGAAAGATTTTGATACTGGGAATCTTTAGAAGCTGAAAGTTTGCAACCTTTGCATTCAGAAACCTATTTATTTTTGTCTCACAGATTTTCTCAAAGTTACCGAAGATGTCCTACATAGAAACTTATAATCATTTAAAATCATTTGTCATTTTTCTAGTCCCTGAGAGATAAATTAGCATATTTGTTTTCGTCACTAGCTCTCAAAAAATTAACATAACAACTAAAGAAGAGAATAGCCTTAAAGAGCAAAGCTTTGTTTAACAGATTAACAGACCATGATTTTATCTAAAGCCTAATTTATGTCAATGGAATGAGCCTTTCTTTCCTCTGAATCACCATTTCAAAGCTCTGATGCCCCATGCAGCTTGGGGTCAAATTGAATTCTATCCAACAAATAAATGCCTGCCTAAAATTACTGGGTGAGCAGACATTAACTGTTTTTTCTAAATATTTGCTGTCACTCCTTGTTCCCAGCCTCAGCCCAGGAAGAAATAAGAAGCTTCTCCACTGGCTTCCCATTAATATTTTAGCCTATTATTGAAAGAAAATTACAGTCAATGTTTCCCATAGCTACCATAACTTTTAAAACTTGTTTCTGAGGCATAAGCTATTACAGGTTTTTCCATCAAAGGGCCTGTGCCTCTTTCCTATTATAAATTCAGGCTACAGATGGGCAATGAGTGAATATGTGTAATAAAGCAGGGGAAAATCTAACATAGCTGCTGAGAGCCTCGTTGCCACGCTATTACTGTAACACGTAGCATGTCTTCATCTTCACGGAACAATGGAAAAAACCCTTTCCAGAATTCAAAGTAACCTCTTTGCAAAGTTTTCAGAAGGAAACTTAGGTGTGATTTAGGACCAGCTGGTAGCTTTCTGCAAAACTGATTGAAGAATTTAATTTTACTTCCTTTTTGTTTCTGTACATTTCCTGGAAGTAAGCACAGCTGGGCATACAAGATAAATTATTAGCTTTCCTGATTTCTTTGACATTGGAATCAATGACTTTTCTCATGTAGGAAATATAAGTTGTTCAAAAAACACTTAATAAAGAATCACACTCCCTAGGGCTATAGTTTGCAAACCTAGTACCAATAAAATGAAGTAAAGAAAGGTAGATTAAGCAGGTACATAAAATTTTCCTGATAACTAGACCTAAGCCCAGAAAATAGAAAGCTATATACTACGGTGATTGTTGTCTTTAAAAAGTTAGGCATTCAGCATTTGATTAAAAAGTCTGAAATCTTATTATAACACTATTTCCATATTTAAAACAGTTAATTGGACTTATCATTTCACTTAGAGCAAGTTTTCCAGGAACATAATCTTCTGTTTGAATTTAATGTACACTTGGAAATATATCAATATTTTCCCACTAATTAATTCACATTCATTAAGAGGAAATTTACTTAAATTGAGTGTTGAGTGAAATAGCTGGAACAAATATCTGAAGTGGAATGCCAGAATCCTAGCATGAAAACTAATAAAGGAGGCAGCCAAAAGTAAGTCTGATCTTGATTTTGTGTGTCGCTAACTTAACCTAGGTATTTCTGACTACTCGTCCTGCTATACTCAAGGCTTAACCTTTCAAAGATGAATTTTTATATGGTTCTTGCACTATTGCCACTCAGCTAAATATTTCAGGAAATAAAGCGTAAACCTCCTATTGTTTTCCAGATAGTTCATCCAATCAGAGCTTTTTTATTACAAGGAAAAATATTTTTTCCTTCTATTTTCCGGGACCCCATTCCAAGAAAAAACTCATATATATATATATTGCATAGGTTTTGAAACTTCAAACTTTTTGAACTCTTTGTATTTGTTAGATCCTTAATGCAGCTAACACGTGGAATATATTATCACATGAATGCTCAGAATAAGGCAAATTTAAAACATTCTTAAAAATGAATGAGACTCTATTATTATTATTTATTCTTATGGGTCATTTCAAGGAAGGGAAAGCCAGCCTACCAAGGGTAATACATGGCCAATACATGTCTTAATCATAATAATATAAATGTGGAGAGTTAGTAGAAGCTGAACCCAACATCTACTGTTTCAAGAACTATTAACCTGAGCGTATGTGTGTGTAGACAAGCACATACCTAGAAAATAAGCAGAGTGGGTATTAGTACACATGGAGACAGGTGTAAATTTATACATTTTTATCCACCACATCCACCAAAGAATCTGTTAAGGTACTACTGAAAGCTTCTTAAAGTTGGGCACATTTGCTGTATAATTTGCATTGTGGAGAGAAAACAAAATAATATGATGTGTGGATATTGAAATAATGCCTTCTGAACCCAAATGAACCTTTCCCAAATTTCTGCTCATTGGTCTTATCTCACACAGGACAAACATGGGGTCTTACACATGACATCCCTTTGTGACACCATCAAGTCTTTTCAGCCAATCGATCCTTTTTTAAACGATAGTTTGGAGTCCCTTAATATTACAGTAACTGTCCCCTGGGTACGCAAAAAGAATTCAGCACATTACTCCAGAAATGGACTCACTCACAAAGAATAGAGAACAGGACTGTCATACATGCACACATACACAAGCACACACATACCTCACTGTGGATGCTATATAATACTTGCAATCTTATATCTTGCTTTTTAGAAGCTAAATTATTTCTGTTTACATTAAGCTTGTAGTCAACTAAAACCATTAAGTTTTCCTTTCAAAGAGAATATTTAAATTTTATGATCCTTATTCACATTACTTGAGTGCAAATTATACTGAGTTATTCAAGTAAAAAAACAAATAAGTTTGAAATAGTTTGGGGAGGTAACACATTTCTTTCCATATAAAGCAAAGTTAGGCATTGAGCCTTGGCTGATGTTGTAGATCCCATTACAAAATCTGGTCTCCTGTGTAATTGGGATACTCTCTTAAAGAAGATCTGTTAAGAACAAGTGTGTGGGCTCTTAACCTTATTGTGAGACTAGCTTCCAGCAGTCTTTAAGTAAACTTGAGGCTTCACAAAATCACCTGGGAAACAAGACATTTAATGGGAATCATCCACTGAAATAACTGGAGTAAAGCAAGTGACCTTTGAAGCAAGCATTCTAACATGTGAAAGACAAGTGAAGATATAAAGAGAAGGCCAGTGTCATCAGTAAGCTCCTAACTGAGGACAGTGAGAAACCAGTACCTGTAAACTATTTCCTCTCCAAAGTAGTCTTCAGACTCAGTAATTTATAGTTCTACTCCAAATCAATTACTTCTACTGGAGCTTAAATGTACTAAAGTCATTGGCTGCTTATCTTTAGCCCTGAGGCAAACGGCTGTGAAGACATTAAGGAAGAACATGCCTTCGTAATGTTGTAAGAAAGTCAAGAGATTTCCAAAACTAGTTTGGAGGAAATGGCAGCAAGATCACCTAGAGATTTATACTTGAGAGAGAAGGGAGAACGGAAGCGGGAAGCCAGTTCTGGGGCTGTACACTCCTCTATTTCAGTTTCAGCCCCAGAAGCACTTCTGTCAGCTTTGTCAGGAACATGGAGGAGTCTCTGTACCTCCTAGTTCCTGAAGTGCACTTCTTTCTTTTTTTTGTCTTTTTGCCATTTCTTGGGCCGCTCCCGCGGCATATGGGAGGTTTCCAGGCTAGGGGTCTAATAGGAGCTGTTGCTGCTGGCCTACGCCAGAGCCACAGCAACGCGGGATCCGAGCCGAGTCTGCAACCTACACCACAGCTCACCGCAACGCCGGATCATTAACCTACTGAGCAAGGGCCAGGATCGAACCTTCAACCTCATGGTTCCTACTTGGATTCATTAACCACTGTGCCACGACGGGAACTCCCCCTGAAATGCACTTCTGCAGATGGTACGGGAAACTTACACTGAGGCCTCGCGGACACTGGGGACCTCTTCAATCCTCCCTCAGCCTAGTTTTCCAACAATCATCCTTTGTTTCTCTTCTCTGCTGCCCTGGGGCGGAGTCCACCTGAGTTCTGAACAACTCAACAAACATTATCCAGAACCAAGCAGCTGCCATGTGCTAGGGTGACAGGTATGAGAGAGATCCCTAGCACTTGGTCCCCAGGAGCTCACACTGGGCACCAAGACACAGAGTCTATTGGTAACATAAAGTGCTATGTCAGCAGAGTACAGGGCTGCTAATTCTGCTTGGTAGCCAAAGTGACTTAATAAAAAAGAGGTGGTTTTTCCTGAGCTTTGAATTCAGCAATCTGTGATAAGGAACTGATGGTGGGAAGAAATCAACATACTGACTGTAATTATCTTCTTGAATCTTCTCTTACCCAACAGGTTCATGCAGTTCTTTCCATGAGCTATGACCACCCCTGACCAGGCTGCAAAATTTTGCTCCTTTGGACAAAGCTGTTAAGAAAACTAATATCTGAATTGGTTGATGCCTTTATAAAATACCAATTACATCTCTAAACTCACTACGGAGTAACTTAGTAATCTACATCAAGAAAAATAATTAGGAGTGCTATCTAACCCAAGGGAATGCAAAGAAAAAATATTAAAACTAGTATAATTGAAGGGAAGGTATAAAATAGTGGGCTTCTTTTCTGTTCTTGTTGATATGAAACATCTTTTTCACAGAGAACAGCTAATAAATTTTTTCTTGTAAAAAAAGAATAAAATAATATTCACAAAACTGTAATTCAAAAAAATACATGCACCCCAATGTTTATGGCAGCACCATTCACAGTAACCAAGACATGGAAACAACCTAAATGTTCATCAACAGATGACTGGATAAAGAAGATTGTGTGTGTGTGTATTTATATATTACTCAGCCATAAGAAAGAATGAAATAATGCCATTTACAGCAACATGGATGGACCTGGAGATGATTATACTAAGTGAAGTTAAGTCAGATAGAGAGAGACAAATATCATATGATATTGCTTTTATGTGGAATCTAAAATATGACACAAATGAATTTATCCGTGAAACAGAAACAGACTTACAGAGAACAGATTTGTGGTTGCCAAGGGGGAGAGAAATTTGGATTGGGAGTTTGGGATTAGCAGATGTAAACTATTATATACAGAATGGATAAACCACAAGGTCCTACCATATAGCACAGGGAACTATATTTGGTATCCTTTGATAAACCATAATGGAAAAGAATACATATGCATAATTAAACCATTTTGCTGTATAGCAGAAATTTTTACAATATTTTAAATAAACTATACTTCAAAAAAAATTTTAAAGAAAGAATAAAATAATTTGCTACTAAACTATGCAGAGAAACAGGCTGTGTGACCTTTGTTACGGTAATATTGTAATATTTGTGTGCTGGATTCTCACAGTGCATTAAGCCAAAAAGGAAAATTAGCAGACTAGGTTCTTAAAATCTAGCTAACTGTTTAGCAAATAAAAGTCGAGTGCCTGGGTGCCAGATCGACTGCATGTGTTGAGCCTGTCATCCATCTGTTGTGTTCTCTGCCAACTGCTCCACTTGGGGTGTGAGTGGTAGGCATTAGGAGGGAATAAGAAACCATTAAGAAATAAAATCAACTGCAGAGTGAGCAAGTTTCTTTTTCTTTTTCCTGTTCTCAGGTTTCTGCTTATTTTAGTGTTATCTTTTAACAATATACTGCCCACATAAGACAATTAAATGAGACTTATTCCAGGTAAAGGCAGTGCTTTTTTCACTGACAATCTGGGTATCATTCTTGCAACTTTGGTGAGTGAGCCAACAAGTAGGCTGACAGAACAGTCTTCTTTGTGGTCATTTTTCCATGAATATAAATTGTTTATGAGCAAAAATTCAATCCTATGTCCAGATTTGACTCTACCTTCATTCACTGCAGAAGTGTCTGATATACAGGAGTATATGATTCTGACAATAAATTGTCACGAGATACTTTAACTTTTTTTAACTTGGGAGGAACTCTGAAATTAATCTTAACTCTGAATTTCATTGGCAAAATGGGTGAAACTAGATAATACAGAGGGAAAGCGAAATGAGAAAAAAACCCTTCTAACTTTCTCAATAAATGCCTGTAAGTTTCAAAGTCTCTGAGGCATTAATGCCACATCTGGATCAGGGCTGTTGTAAAGTTCATTGTAATTCACAACAGCTACTGGCCTTGTCTGTGCTTTCATAAACTGTAACAGCATCTGCCTTTACTTCCTGAAGCTGCAGTCTTCTCATAAAATGTCTTTTTAAGGGAAAATCAAGATTCAAAGATCACGGTCATTTCATTTTCCAACGGAAAAGAAATAAAAAGATAGGGGACAATGGATCGGCCCAGTTCAGTCTCATCCTGCTGCAAAGACTTGCGGGGGGGGGGGGGCTTCAGAATTTATGGTGAAAAGACCAGTTACACAAAACAGCTCTTAATGAGGACAGTTAGCCCAGCTCTTTTTAAGACATGAAACTTGGCAACTCTCTCACCATGTAACCAGATACACTTCTTAAGCACCTTAATGCAAGTGGCTTTCTACCTCTAGAAGTTTGCTTTTTTTTCTTAATAAAGTGATGGTACAAAGTTAAACATTTTTCTTTTTTGATCAAATGGATTTACAATTTATGGATATATTTGATCAAATGAATATAAAATGTATATATATGTATATATCAAAAGCATATTTGGTGGAAAGCATAAAGAGAATTTTCTAGATTAGATATTGAGGTAAGGTTAATCGGGAGAGTGTGCCTGCCTGGAGGTGGGTGTGCAGGGCAGAGAGGATCTCCAGAGAGTCAAGTATGGAAAGTTTGAAAGCATATTACAAATATAACTTGAAATTTGGAAATCAAACAAAATAAAACTATATTATTGTCATAACACTTATTTCAGATGGTAAAGCGAGATAAAAATCTTTTCACCTGATGGAAAACATATGATGATTTTTAAGAGCTGGACATATTTTTCTGAGGGTGGGACAGTCAGAATCTCTAAGGCCAGGTAGACTTTAAAAGGGGTCTATATATTTCAGGACAAGTAACACAGCCCTCCTTGAAACAGGAAGAAAGTCCTCTGTGCAGTTCCCTTTCTAGGATGCATACAAATGAATTTAAGATCTAATTCAGAACTGTCTGTAAAGGAAATGTGAATACTTGAGGGTTGCTCCAGACAAAGTAATTCAGTAAGAGCGCAAGAGCCATGGATTCACGTGGGTGGAGCTTCAGGTCATAACTCCACACTTTGTTAGTGATGAAACTTGGGGGAAGTTTTTATTCTCTCCAGATCTCAGTTTCTTCATCTGTGAAACAGTGATGATAAATTTCATCTCATAGAGATATTGTGGGGAATGAATGAAATTATGTAAAGAAATCTCTTGATAGTATTTCGTACATAATAACTATTAAGTAAATAAATGGCTGCTATTACTATGATTGCAAAAGTTTATATTCATACATCTTTCAATTAGGTTGAAAATTCATTAGATTCCTATATCCAGTTTGTTTTAAGAAGTCAAAGTTATCTAAGATATGTAACTTTTATTTTAACTTTTCCACTCAATTTGAATAAATAAAATAAATACCCTCAAATGAGTTTTAATTGAATCTCATAGTAAGTCAGAGTTTAGAATTACAGAATCATCAAATTTTTTTTAAATTATATCTATTGCTTAGCAAATATTTAAATATTAGGCACCGAGCTGGCAATTTCATGAGTAATTTCATCTAATCTTTAAGACAAAACTAGAAGTAGGTACAACATAATTCCCATTTCATAAAAAATAAAACTTAGAACCACTAAGAGACAGGCTCTAAATTACACAGAGAGAGGCTTTGAGCTGGGATTCAAACCCAAGAAGTCTAATTCTAGGTATTTAGTATTTGGATGGTATAACAATGATGGCTATCATCTAATACCTAACCCACAAAAAGTGAAATTAATTTAGCAAAAGTTTTTCCACTAAAATAAACATTTTAAGACAAATTCTAGGTAATTCAGCAGATGGAAAATTGGCTTTAGCATAAGTTAGGGTCTATATTTATTCAATTTTTTACTACCACATTATTAGGATCAAGACTATTGGAAGATAATTATTCCTATATTTAAAAACTATGCCCATATCTCACAAAACATATATAAGTAAAATAGGGAGTGAGGCAATTTTTTATTTGCAGTCTTCAGGTAATGAATGCAAGCATGCTTTGAGTGTGATGTCTGGAGGTAACACAGTGGGCAGGATTCACTCTCAGCATCCAGATCTTGTTTTCCCACAGCATATCACAAGAATGGGAGTTGTGAGCATGTGTGTGTATGTGCATGATGTGTGCATGCGCTTGTGTGATCTCATGCATTAAGCCACTCACTCCTCTTGGAAATGTGACCCTCCAATTTACTTGTTTTGACTGACAGTGGCTCCTGTCCAACCAAACTTACCAGAAGTAACCAGTGACTAATTCTAAGCACACTTGCTAGATAGAGTAGATTTCCTTAGACAAATCCATAACAGAAATATAATCAGATCTCTTAGGCAATATCGTAGCTAGCTGAGTTAATGTAAAGGGCACAGTTATTTTCCTACAGCGGATTGGCAGTAAGGCTGTATCTACATATATCAGGTTGAATGCCCACATGAGTCTGTACAAGGTGATGAGTATTATAATTACCAAAGAGCATAATTAAATGCTATAGTTCTTCATTCTCAAAGCCTCCATGACTCCATAGTCCATAAATTGATTTCATAATGTAATGCTATTCACTGTACTATTTTTCACCTGGGCCTCAGAAGAAAAATGCCTCCTCAGGAAACTAATACTTTGTTTAGGGCCTTGACTTAAAAAAATTTACTGCTATCACTTAGCCAAACTTCAAAGTGTACGTTTATTTTAGAATAATGGGATTTATATGCAAATCAATTTATTGCTGTATCATATTGAATGTAATTGTAAAGTGCAGCTGATATACAAATTCTATTATACACTGCTCCGAATAGGCTTCACTCCATTAATATAAATCAGTTTTCTGATTTATTAAAAACCTTAAAAAATAAAAAAAACCTTAAAAAATAAATATTAAACCTTAAAAAATAAAAAAACCCTTTCACTTGGCAAATATTATACCTGAGACATATGCTCTCTGCTACTTTGCATATGTTCTTGCTCCAAGCGAAACAATTCATTTTTTCTTTGTCTTTTATCAGAACTCTTAAGCATTTCTAATTCTCAGAAAAGAAACCCAAAGAATCATAAATGCTGAGAAGCAGAATCAAAGGAAGCTTGAGAATGCTGTACGTGTACTCTGGGAGATGCATTAATACTCTGTGGTAGATAGAGCTCTAGGGATACATACACTTTAAGAATTATTTTTCTGGAGTTCCTGCCATGGTGCAATGGATTAATAATCCAACTACTGTGACTTGGGTCACTAAAGAGGTGCATGTTCCATCCCCAGCCCAGTGCAGTGAGTTAAAGGATCCTGCCTTGCTGCAGCTGCAGTGTAGGTCAAGCTGCAGCTCGGATTCAAGGTTTGATCTTTGGCCTGAGAACTTCCATATGCCACTGGTGTGACCATTAAAAAAATAAAACAAAAGAATAATTTTTCTTTGAAAACTTAGAAAAATCAATCAAGTTATTCTTATCATAAAACAAGGGAGGTATTTTACCGCAAGATAAGTGCCCATATTTAGAACAATAGTTTCAAATTTCTGAAACTTAAAAAATTTTTTTAAATGGATATGTCTTCCCTGGAATCAAATATTTAAAACTTATTAACCATGCCATCAGATAACATAGTAGCTTTCTAGTTATCTTCACTTTGTCTAATTCATTAGAGTTATTTTAAATAAATGGTAACCTGTGGATTTTAGAAGTGAGAAAAATACTCTTGAGGTGACACTTCTTCACTGATGAGTGTTACATCCCTTTAACAGCTAACTGAAGTGACAAGTTAGAAGCAGACCTAGCACCACCAGAGGCTGTGACCTTCAGGAGAGGATATGGTCAAAGACTCGGTGATTCTACAGATACTGGGAGGGTCCCTGAAGATGCCTGAAACCAGGACCCAAGAGCTGAGTACAGCCTGATACTATGCTTGGCACCACTGGAGGTTGCATAAACCATCTGATTGCGAGGCTCTTTGAGAGCAACTCAAGTATTTAGACCTATGGAAACTGCTTGGGGAAACATGCAAGAGAGCTCTCCAGGACTATGTGAATTGGCTTTAGAACACCATAGACATGGCTTCTTCTTTTCCATGGCAGTTTTAAGTTCCCCAGAGAGAGTGTCTTCACACAGATCTTGTGAGACTCTGTCACCATTTTGACCAAATAGGCCCCAGGGGCTGCGGCTTCTCATTCCCAGAACGGCTGGGTCCAAACAAATCATCAGTACCTGGCATTTTCTCTTAAGTCTATTGAAGTTTTACTCATGTGGTACTAAATGAAATCACCACACAAAATTCTTTCTACAAATTTGGGCCTCTAGGAAAAGCAGCAGTATCTTTAATTCTGAATAGTGTTGGTCTCTGTGACACCACATCCTGCTCCATCTCCTTCACTCCTCCCAAGAGGCCCTCTCTTTTCTGTAAAAATTCTAATTTTTTCTGGAGAATTTCTTGTCTTGCCTACTTAACTTCCTAGCCTGCTGCTTTATTATTCCCACAGCCCTTGATGATGATTGATTTGATCAACTTCTGACTGGGTTGGACCTGTTGATCACTTCATCTAGCTCTTACACAGAATCCCTTCTGCTCAGAGCACCTCTTCAGGAGTTGAGAGCTTCCTCCACAGCCCATCAGTACCACCTTCTACCTGGTTTCCACAAATTGGAGCCAAGAAATATCACTTTGGTGCACTGGATTCAATTAATAGTATTTTATATCAATATTAGTAAATGCTGTTTAAAAATACTCCAGGGGAATTTTATCCTGCTTTCCTATCATTCATTGTGTAAACCCATATAAATCTTACTTCACAGCCCACAGTAAAGAGGTCTAATAATCAATTTTATAGTCCAAATACTCCCCAATGACTGTACTTGGATTAAAAGAGTTCCCAAATTCAAACAATTTTAAAAATCTCAATGATTTGACATCTAAACAATAAGATTGTTACAATAATTTTCAGGAAGAGATTGGTGAAATGAGTATATAAAGCAAAATTGGACTGGGCAATATCTTTGGGAGTTAGGTGATTAAATACTATTCTCTAGGAGAAAAAGACATTTTGAAGTGTTATCTGAGGTCTATTTGGGGAATAATTTTCCAGTTTATTTCTGTATTATTATCTTCCATATCAAGTTAATTTCCCCCAAAGTGTAGGCTTTATGAAGTGATTGCTTTGCTGACACATTTTAGAGAAAATCAAAATAATTTAAGATGAAATAAGTTAACTTACTTGACTCTATAGTCAAAAGCTTTAGTCGACTTATTTTTTTTCTGCTCCCCCTCCTTCAAATCTCACTTATGATGAAAAGACTTCGATTAATGTCATCAGCAAGATTAATAAACAGGAGGACAGCAGCCCAAATAAACGTTAACTTGTAGCAAGGTATCACTGTTTGACAGTTTGTTGGGTTTTACTGAGGCTAACATTTAAAGGAGTAAAGAATTTGCATATCGGGCTGAATAATTTCTAAAAAGAAACAAAGCAGCATCAATGAAGCAGTCAGATATCAGAGACCCACTTAAAAAGGACTCAGAAAATAAGTTCCGAACCTCCTACCACTTCAGCTTTCATTATTCTTGTGACAACGTTAGGTTAATAAGCACAGGCTTATGACCTTCTAGATAATGAGGCACAACAGACTCACTTGGTAATTAGAGCAGCTACATCAGCTCCAGAAACTTATGCTAAACTTCTCTTAGTTAAGAAGAGAATCTTCTTGGCATTAACATGTGAAACTTTAACAATTCAGCAATTTAAGTGAAAAATAAGACAAGGTAATTGTAGTTCAATTTACAAATTTAATGATTTTTTAATTTTCCTAAATAAGTATGCTAAATTGCAACACAAACCTCTTGAGAGTGAATTTGTTAGAGTCGTCTTTACAATATTAGAGAAGACAACCATTCTATGAGATTAATATATATTTATAGACTTTTACTGATGGATTGAAATATACTTGTATTTTATCATATCTCATGTGGTAGTGTATTTTTAAATGTTCATTCAACTTATGTCCATAGTGAAATACATATTAAAAGATATTATACCAAATATAAAATAGCGAAATGAAGAAGCTTTTAGTCTCTTAGAATAAGGGCTAATGTTCTGGAGCAAGTGTTTCCTGCAAAGGGCCAGACAGTAAGCATTTCGGAATCTTTGCCAATATTATGGAACACAGTTGTATAGCACAAAAGAAGCCTTAGCTCATATGAAGACACGCAAGCATGGCTGAGTTCAGCAAAACCTGATTTACGAAATCATACAGAGGGGAGTTTGGGGCAGCCCTCCTGTAGGGCCACAGTTTGCCAATCCCTGGAATACCAGACTTATTCTGTATACTTTCCCTCCCTGTCTGATACAATCTGATAAAACAGTCACAAAGTTTAATAAAGTAGCAAATCAGCATACCTTTTCACCAGGAATTCCAGGAGCGCCTGATTCACCTTTAAGACCAACTTCACCCTGAAATATAGAAATGCTCATTGGCCTTTTTTTTTTCAAAGCTGTATTAATAACTGATGTTGTCAAAGAAGATCTATCATTTCATAGTTGAGCTGCTTTTGCTTGTACCAAATCATGTGCCTCAAGTTCTTCATGTTACTCACAAGTCATTAAACTATACTTTTGAAAATTATCAAAAAGTTAATAATAACTCTCAAAGTGCTAATCAAAACTCAAACTAGACATTCTCCATGTAGACATATGGAATTCAGATTTGTCACTTCTTTTCTATTTATCGAAGGTAAGGAATGATTTTATTCCTATAACTTCAACTAATACCTGATGTTTTCGATTCAAATAAATCATGAACTTTCAGATTCCAAGGTACCTATATTTTTATATTTAGTGCCCCTGGCCCTCTATTACATCCTGCAGGAAAAACCCCAGAGCTGGGTCAATCCATTTGTCAGTTTCCCTGCCCTTCCATCCAACTGGAAACATTTGCTTAGTGAGGATGCTAGACTACCTATAACTGCCTTGATGGCTCTTTCACAAATTCAGTCTAATAAATGTATTCTTGAGACAGTGGAAAATAACATAAACTTTTTGAATGAATTTCTCTACCTCACTAATGCTTAGTAGAGATTAAGAAATACATTAGAATTTTATGAGTATATAATACCCTTATTGCACTGATACTATATGTTGATTTCTGATTTAAGGCATGCAAATAAATATCAACTTCAAGTTCCTACAGATTACATAAGTTTATATCGGATAGAGTAAAACAAAAAAAAAAAACAACAGGAAGAATCTGTGAATTAATCTAGTATATTTAATACTGGATTAGAAAGGATGAAGAGATATTCTTTATTTCTCATACTGACATAGACAAAAAGTCAAAAGTATAATATTAAATTCCACATCCTCGAGGTTACTACTAAGTGAAAATATTGCTTCTTTTAAAAAAGATGAGTATATTTTGATTCAATTATTTGTATTGGTGGGGTGTGTTTACAGAATGGGTCATATTAATAAGGTCAGATTGGAAAGGAAATAAAGGGAAATTCAATAGTGATCTCTGGGTGAACATGCTAGACCACTCAAAATAGAAAATTCCATATAGTGAGATTTGAAGGAAGGGGAGTAGAAAAAATATAAATCACCTAAAGCTTTTGACTATAGAGTCAAGTAAGTTAACTTATTTCATCTTAAATTATTTTGATTTTCTCTAAAATGTATCAGCAAAGCAATTATTTCATAAAGCCTTCACTTTGGGGGAAATTAACTTGATATGGAAGATAATAATACAGAAATAAACTGGAAAATTATTCCCCAAATAGACCTCAGATCACACTCCCCCTTAAGTTCAGGAACATTGAAATCGAGCTGCTGTTTTATAAAACTCTGAGGGAATTTCAACTCTAAAGTGGGTGAAGGTATTAGCAAGGGTCTTAAAAAACTGAGAAAATAATGTGGTTGCTAAGTAATTAAGTTGCTAACTACGCTTGCTAAGAAAACGGAATTAAAAGATTCAGAAAATTACAATTGAGTCTAAATGAAAGAAAAGTATTAATTATTATTTTCAAATAATGTTATCCAGAGTAAGTCTTGGGCAGAGGGCATGGTTAGAATGGTTTGATTAGGTGGCGTAATACAAAATACTCATTAAAACTATGTGTTTATAAGAGTGGATGAATTTCAAACCATCCTTCTCCATGAGCGAGGGTCATCATTTTTATGAAGAAAAAGGAATTACATCAGATTAATGAAGCATCGCAGTGTGGATGAGAAAATGAGAAAATAAAGATAAACATTAAATCATGCCAAAACTACGGCTTTTTCCCCAAATATTTCTGATTCTTCATTAATTAATAAGCAGTACAAGCTAAAACTAATCAGATCACTATGTGAAAACTTAAAAAAAAAAAACCTTTTTTTTTTAAAGGAAAAAGTATAGCATAACACTGGGACATAATATAACAATCCTTCATGTTTTAGCTTATCTAGTCCTTTCTCTGCAAACTGACTTTTGCCTGCTTGGCAAGGTCTCCTGGGCAATTGGGGCATAGAATTTACAGGTTCTAGAAACAACCAAGTTCATGACTTCGGCTTTCTTTGTGGTATAATGTTCACTCATTCATTCAACATATTTTTAGCTCATATTCTATGCTATTCTATGGATGGTGCTCAGAGAACTCATATTCGGGGGGGGGGATAAATAGAGGCATAATGATAACATGCTGAGTGACAGTAAAAGTGTTAAGAAAAGAAAAAAGATAAAGGTAGAATGAGGGAAGCTTTTTCTATAGAGATGTCAGAATAGGCCCTTCTATTTAAAGTGATTTCTGAGAAAGAGCCTAAATGATGTGAAGGAAAGTGTCAAGTGAATGTCTAGAAGAACATTCAGGTAAGGGTAACCTGATGCAAATTACTTGGAACAGACATACCAGGGGAATGTGCAGGAGATGATATAGGGAGGGGTGGTGGGGTAAGGAAGAGCTCTATACATTATGGGAAACTTATGGCCCATGGAGAGAGCTTTAGTGTTATCTTAAGGGAAATAAGAAGCATTTCTGGGTTTTGACCATCTTACATGATTAGTCAGAACAGTTGTCTAACTCATAGTGCATGGGCATAAATAAAAGCAAAATTTGCCCTTTATATAGCTGCCACAGATTACAATAAGGATTCTCAGAATTTAACACCTTTGGAAATATCATAATGTGTAATACATCCATAGCTTGGAAAGAGATCTTGAAATTGTATTCTCAAAACTTTTCTCATTTTATCTCATTGGGTCAAAAGTAAAAAAATCATACTAAGCATAGCAATGTAAGGAACTTCTCCAAAAACTAGAACATTATATCTAAGGAAAGTCATTTCAAATAATACTGGGAATAAAAGACAGGTTAGAGTTAAATATTTAAATCACTGAGTGATCTTTTGGAAAAAACCATTAAATTATGAATATTTATGATACATAGCACATAATAACAATTCAAGATTTTTATATACTAAAATATTTAATCACTTGAAAATTCTAAGGGATTATCTAACAAAATTAATATTTATTTGTTTTTGGTCAAGCCAAGTATGAAACTAAACTCAAAGGATTATCTCCACCTCTCCTTCAACACATAAACAATATCACTGTGATTAGGAAAACAGAGGAAACATAACATTTGTTGAGTATATATGATGCACCAGTTCCTGATACTAAGTATTCCTTCTTCACAATAAGCTGTTGACTTAGTGTTATTAGGCATCATTTTCAAAGCAAGTAAGAGGTAGACAGGACTCAATCCCAACTGATTCAGCCTCCAAAGTGGTACTCCTTCTAATATGCTGACCTATCTCCCCTAAACATCCTTCCTTGGCCTTCTAGACCAAAAGGAAAACCTTGAGAACAATATCTGGTTCCCTTAGTAACACTACATTTCTGATCTTCTCACAAAATCAACTATTCAATATGCCTTAGAGCAAACTGACTTTTGATCTTCAAACTTTGCAGGTACTATTTTGTGCTCCAGACTCAAACACAAATGGAAAGCCATTTTTATTTATTGCACATTAAAGTTGCAGGATCACATAGTACAATAAGAAGAGAAATGTACTCATCCTCAGCTTCTCAAAATGAAACAATACATTCGTATTTATTACAAGCACCAAGAAATCTGATTCACATTCACGGCCATGGTCATCTGAAGTCACATTAACACAGCAAGGCTTATGCTGGTTTAATCAAATGCTGGTGCATGTATTGAAACAATAAAGGAAGTACAGTGATTAATTATTTGCCTTGTTTTATAGATTATCAATTTATTTTATCCCAGATGTTTTTGTCTTGCCATTAAAATCTCCCGACATTGTGAGTTTTGTGAAGTCTGAAAGTTAAAACAAGAGCTAATATTCTTTAAATGTATAATAAATGGGAAATTATGTGCTGCATTGTAACTCAAGATACATTTTTGTATATTTTACAGATTTGGCATAAAATAAGCTTGCTGATAATTATGATCTTTTGTATTTCTGTGGTATCAGTTGTAACAGTTCCTCTTTCATTTTTCATTTTGTCTCCTCTTCTTTTCTTGGTGAGTCTAGCTAGTCAAAGGTTTGTCAAGTTTGTTTATCTCTTCAGAGAACCAGCTCTTAGTTTCATTAATCTTCACTGTATTTTTAGTCTATTTCATTTATTTCTGATTTAATCTTTGTTTCCTTTTTTATACTAACTTTGGACTTCATCTGTTCTTTTTCTAGTGTGTTAAGGTGTAAAGTTAAGTTGCTTATTTGAAGTCCTTCTTGTTTCTTGAAGTAGGCACTTATCACTATAAACTTCCCTCTTAGAACTGCTTTTGCTGCATAATCAATGTTGGTATGTTATATTTCCATTTTAGTTTATGTCAAAGATATTTTTAAATTTCTCTTTTGATTTCTTCATTGGCCCACTGGTTGCTCAGTAGCATGTTGTTTAATCTCCACATATTTATGAATTTTCCAGTTTTCACCATGTAATTAACTTCTAGTTTCACACCACTGTGGTTCAGAAAAATATGCTTGATATGATTTAATTCCTTCTAAATTCATTAAGACTTGTTTCACTGCCTAAAACATGATCTAGAGAAATTATTCCATATACACCTGAGAAGAATATATTCAATTGTTTTGGAGGGAATATTTTTAATATATCACTTAAGTTCATCTGGTCCAATATGTTGTTTAAGGCTAATGTTTCCTTTTTGGTTTTACTTTTTTTTTCCCCTTTTTGTCTTTTTAGGGCCACACCAGTGGCATATAGACGTTCCCAGGCTAGGGGTCCAATTGGAGCTGTAGCAGCCAGCCTATGCTACAACCACAGCAACACAGGATCTGAGCCACATCTGTGACCTACAACACAGCTCATGGCAATGCCAGATACTTATCCCACTGAGTGAAGCCAGGGATGGAATCCACATCCTCATGGATACTAGTGGGGTTCATTACCACTGAGCCGTGACAGGAACTCCCTTCTTGATGATTTTCTATCCATTGATGTAGTGGGGTTCTAAAGTTTCCCATTATTGTTGTATTATTGACTACTTCTCCCTTTAGGCGTCTAAATATTTGCTTTGTATTTTTAGTTACTCTTGGGTTAGGTGCACAAGTATACCGTCTTGTTGGATTGACCCCTTTGTCATTATGTAAAACACATCTTTGTCTCTTACCACACTCTTTGTTTTAAAGTCTATTTTGTCTGATATAAGTATGGCTACTCCAGCTTTCTTTTGATTTCCATTTGCATGAAATATCTTTTTCCATCCCTTCACTTTCAGTTTGTGTGTGCCTTTACATATAAAGTGTCTTTAAAGGCAGCATACAGATGGATTTTATTTTCAAACTATATACAAAGCTAAAGTAATTAAAATAGTATGCTATTAGCATAAAAACAGACATATAGGTCAATGGAATAGAATAAATAGCCCTCAAATAAACCTATATATATATAAAATCAGTTAATTTATGACAAAGGAGTCAAGACTATACAGTGGGAAAATGGTAGTCTTTTCAATAAATAGTGTTGGAAAAAATGCACAGCCACATGCAAAAAAAAAATGAAACTTGACCACTTTCTTACACCATACACAAAAGTTAATTCAAAATGTATTAAAGACTTGAACTAAAGACCAGGAAACATAAAACTCCTGAAAGAAAACATAGGCAGTAAACCCCTCAACATAGATTTTGGTGATAACTTTTTAAAATAAATTTTATTTAGAGTAGAGTTGACTTACAAAGTCAAATCCCAGTTCAACTATTTACTGTGTGGCCTTGAGCAATAATTTAACTTCCCTAAACTAAGTTTTTCCATCTATCAAACTAATACCTAACATGAACAGTTGTTGGGAGGATCAAAGTGCTAACATATCTAAAGCACTCTTCCTAGTGGCTGGCACATGAAAAGCACTTGATAAACACTAGTATTGCCATATTTTTTTTTTCTTTTTAGGGCCGCACCCATGGCATATAGAGTTTCCCAGGCTACGGGTCAGATTGGAGCTATAGCTGCCGGCCTATGCCACAGCCACAGCAACACAGGATCCAAGATGAGTCTGCAACCTATACCACAGCACACGGAAATGCCAGATCCTTAACCCACTGAGCAAGGCCAGGGATTAAACCTGCATCCTTGTGGATGCTAGTCAGATTCATTAACCACTGTGCCATGACAGGAACTCCAGATTGCTGTAATTTTTAATGTTTAGTTTGATTTAAATAGTCTTTAGAACCCTGGCCTCAGAACTTCTGCATGCTGAGTGCAGGGCCAATAAATAAATAAATAAATTAATTAATTAATAAAAATAGTCTTTAGAACTAGATATTGCTCAATTATTTTAAGCTTTCATATAATAAAAAGTGCACTTCAGTATTATAATGATTTTGAAAGCACGATTCTATCAGTTGCAAAATGAGGATACAAATATTAGATTTATATTCTTAGGTGATAAGGACAAAATAAGATATTACAAGTGGAAGTAACCTGACCAAAGACCACACATAAATAATACTGAATATTATTGTTTATAAGGTGGATGATGTTTGAGCCCTGGCCTGGGAACTTCTGTATGTTGTGGGTTTGGCCAAAAAAAGAACCCAACCAAGAATGGCTTGGTTGAAGCTTGTTGTGCAGCTTGGTGAAATCAGTCATTTCTCAGCCTTTAAAAATAAACACCCATCCTACCCCAAACAGTTCCTCTCAAGCAGAAGCCACTGAGGTGCTTAATAAGTTTGTTTTCTATGAGTTCTTTATTTTCCATGGGAACTTCAGGTAACTTAGCAGTGACAAAGCTGGATCCTTAATCACTAGGCCACCAGGGAACTCTCCATTCTTGGTCTATGATCCCAAAGGAAAGTCTACTATTGTATCTTCTGTGGAAAGATATAATCAACTCCTAATGTTGGCATAAATTAATCTACTTATGAGCCTTTTAAAATAAGGAGTCCATGTAGATTATATAAACAATTTAAAGCTTTGGATTTCCAAGTTAAGGCATGAAAAGAATTTAAACTATTTTACCTTGGAAAGATAGTAAGAACATAACCAACTCTAACCTTGGCAGAAATTAATCTACCTAGTGAGCTAACAAGAGACATGACTCATAGAAAACAAACTTATGGTTACTAGAGGGGATAGAGGAGGTGGAAAGATACATGTTTGGGATTAACAGATACATATTACTATATATAAAATAGAACACTAACAAGGACTTACTGTAGAGCACAGGGAACTACATTCAATGTCTTGTAATAAACTATAATGGAAAAGAATCTTACAATGGAAAAAAATAAAAATCATTAAAATAAAAAAATGAGTATCTACTGGATATTAAAAAAAAGAATCTGAAAAAAGAATATATATGCCTGTATAACTCAGTCACTTTGCTGTGCACCTGAGGCTAACACAACACTGTAAATTGATTGTACTTCAATTTAAAAAAAACTGGTTGAAAAAAAGACATGACTCAAAAGAGTGGGGAACTGAACAGTTCAGTTATAAAAGGGATAGGGAGAAGGGAAAGGCAGTCTCTAGGTGTGGATACTGGCTAGAATCAGATCCTCACAGGTCCTGTCACTTACCATCTCCTCCAGGAAACTCTCCCCAGTCTCCCCAGACTGTTCCCTGAGGACCCCTGAAACGCTCCTACAACACCTAACACATGCGGTCTGATAAGGTCTTCTGTCTTCTCCCAGATTTAAAATCATGGAGAAAAGGGAATGGATCCCCTTCTGTCTATCCCCTCTAACACCCAACACTAGGCCTTATGCAGAGAAAGTGTTCAACAAAGGTGTTTACACCCCTGAATAAAGGGTAAGGAAAAATCTTCAGTGGAGACCTATCAGCAGACAAGAGCATCAGAAGTTCATCAAGCATTTGGAGAAGAGAATGCTAAAGAAAGCTACAACACAACTGAAAAACAAACTTTCTTGCTTTGCGGTTTTGCTTGTGGTTTAACAGGTACAAAGATCTAGATTTCCTAATCTTTCCATATTTTAGGCCAGCCTTCAATAGGATTCTCCAAAGCAGATTTGCATGCTGATATCAGTCTTCTTTATTTCAGTGGTCAGCACAGCACTTAAATACAGCCCTTGACAGTCTTTTTATGGAAATGTGCATTTATATGGGACTAGAAAAATGAGCTGGACACAAGTTTAAAGTCACTTTTGCACAAATCCTCTCGCATCCTGACAGCACTGGATGGTGTCTTACCTGCTGTCCTTTGTCTCCTTTCTGGCCCGGTGAGCCCGGAGCTCCCTGTAATCCTGCTTCTCCCTGAGCAGAAATGAATTTTTTTATCCAACATTCTGTCACAATGAACTAAAGACAAATAGTTTTTAAATAGGAAACTGACAAAAGTAACACAAAGCTTTGCTCTCCTGGGAGCTGATGCTGGTCCCTCTGCTGGGAGGCTCTTCTCTCCCCATCATGAGGTTTACTACTCCCTCTTTCAAACACCAGGCAGCCACATCTCCTGTCCGAACCTTCCATGGGCTGAAACATGTGCTCTTTTACACTCCTTGCACCTTGTGTGAGCCTTCTGCATGGAGCTTACTCTACATGCTGGTCACTGGAGGAAACTTCAGGTTCCTCTAAATTTCTACCTCATCCCCTTCCCCACTGCTCCAGCCTGGACATGAGATGGTATCAGAGTGCTTGAAGCCTGAAGGCCTGCATCAAGTTGCAGTGCCAGGGGACCTTTTGCTCTAGGAGCTGGGGCAAAATTTTCCTTCCCTAGAGTACAGACATAGAGGGAAGCCTACTTTTAGCACAGGTCTCTGGTTGCCTTTAACCCACAAAAGATGTTCATGTACGTCCACAGGCCCAGGCTTCCCAGTGAGGGAGGGGGAAGTGAAACAAATCCTTTGAGCAAAACCAGGGGCCCTCTGTACTCCCTGTACAACTCACAGCAAAGGGCAGAGCTGGTGGATATTGGGGATACTGGACAGATACAGTCTCCACATAACAGAGACACACAATACATGGAGTATCTTTGGATATGCATTGAAGGGAAGGAACTGAGTTTCCTCCAACTGTGAATTTCCAGAATTGAAGCCTATTGCTGGCACATATTATGTACTCATATTTACCTGTTATACAGATGGTTCCTCTCTTTCTTTTCCTCATTATACTACCCACCCAGGAAAGAAGGTCAGATGGGCTCAGAACCAACCAGACTGAAATCCAGGAAATCCCATCCAATGCACTTCTAACCTACGCAGAGAATGAATGGCTCTGGCACCTGACTCATCTAGCACTGAAGGCTCAGCCACGTTCTGTGCACCAGGGCCATACCCACTGGGCCTGGTTCACTGTCTGGAGTGGTTTCTCTGTGGGCACAGGTTTAGGCTAGCTTACCTTCTCTGGAATACACTGGCACTGGTCTGTTAGTTCCTGCTTTGCTGGCAGAAATGCAGACATTCGACTGGCATGCGCAGGTACTGATAAAGATGCAGTACTTCCAAAGCCAACCTGCTCTGGGCACTAAAAATCCAGAAAGGGGTTTTAGGAATAGGGTCAATACCAAATATTCTGACATTCCCAAACTAGTTATGACTCCCACCAACCTAGTTATTACTGGGGTCACCTGAAAGAACTTCCTTCTAAAAACCAAAGATTGACACCAGCATGTGAAAGTTCACAGTGACTGCTTTTTCACCATCTCCTTAAATTTTTATTACACTGACAACATGCTACAAATGCATAAAATATGGGTTTTGGAGACAAATTCTAAAGCTATTGTAGGTAACTTTATGACAAGCATAGTGATATCAAACATTTACAAGAACTGCATTGTTATGATAAAATAATTTATGTAAATAAAATCGATATATCTATTTGGGAAACAAATTTAAAAGTAAAAGAGTGTAATTTGAACTTTTAAAACATCATTTACTTTCACAAGATGCTTGTAAAGGCATGTAAAAGTAGAAAATAAATTTGTTTTATGCTTCACACTCTAGTTAATCAAAGAATGTATATCTTATTCTAGTCCACTGTCCTTTAAAGTTATTCAAAATTCTCCACTGTAAGAGACAAGTGATGACTTTTATACTTATCCAGTGGATTCAGAACATGTGGGACCACAGGAAGTAAAATCTGGTTCCAAAGCAATGAACATTTTTTTCCCTCAAAAAATGAATCCAGATGGAGAATCTGAGGAGGATAAATTCATCCTTTCCTCCCCACATACTTTACCCCAGTTCTCACCATGATTTGTAACTCTGAATTTGCAATTTCATAGCTCTGAATTTGCAGTTTAAGGGGAAGGGTTCACACATTACTCTGTAGACTATCAATTATATATGCCCAGAAAAATACTGTCAGGATACAAAGTTAAAATATTGTCTGTGGTTATTTATTGTGGTGAGGTCATGGTTGATATTTATTTTCTTCTTTGGAGTTGGATGTATTTTCTAAATTTTATGTAGTAAACATACATAGCTTTCCAAACAGAAAACAATATTTTGAAAAACAGGTGGCACTCCAGTGTTTGAGAGCCCAGTAAAAACTAAGAAAAATAGCTTCCCAGAAAAACTGGAACTGGTCCTCTGTCTTTACCACTAGTCCTCTCACACTCATTCTCTGCGGATTTAATGATTAGCTACTGAGTTACCTTAATAAGTTTGTAAGTTCTCAAGTCCAAATTACATTAGAATGAAACACACAAGATTATCACTCAAAAAGGCCATTTATCTCATGTGATTTTTTTTTCTTTTGTCTTTTTAAGGCCGCACCTGCGGCGCATAAAAGTTCCTATGGAGGGGTCACATTGGAGCTACCGCTACCAGCCTACACCACAGCCACAGCAATGCAGGATCCCAGCTGCATCTGTGACCTACACCACTGCTCATGTCAATGCCAGATCCTTAACCCACTGAGCAAGGCCAGGGATCGAACCCACATCCTCATGGATACTAGTTGGGTTTGTGATCACTGAGTCACCATGGGAATTCCCTTAAATAACTTTAAAAGCCTGTTTCAGGCTTTAATATAAAACTGCCCATGCTTTCCAAAAAGTGTCCAAAGGGATATAAGATGTACAAGTAAGGACCCCTCCCCTCATAAAACCACTGGTTTTGATTTGACACATATTCAGTTAATTAGCCCTCAAAATTTTAACCATATTTCTCATTTACTTTCAACAAATGTTGCTGATTTTCTCCTCTTTATATTTATTCTTTTTTCTCTTTGTACTTACGAAAGCTGACTGTTTCAGAAAGAGAAAATCCAATTAATGGTAACAAAGAAGTATATTTATAGAGTATCCTGAATAAATTTCACCTTTCAAATATGCTATAAGATATTAATAACAGAAAGCTTGTCTGATTTGAAATTATGCAACAAAAATAGATTTTTAAGCAAGTGCGTTAAAATTGTCTGAGTTCAAATATTTTTCAAAAAAATATACAGTTGATGTTAGAATTATAGCAGAAGCACTTAAGTAATTTTTATACAATGTTACCTTCCAAAATATACATTCCCATTAAATGTAAATGAAATATGTTTCTATTTCTTATTAACCATTAACAGAATGGTGCTGTTTCCCTGCCTAAATAATTATCAGCGGAAAAAGAAGCAGTCTTTTGTTCTTTTTTTCCCAAGTTGGAGATGAATTCCTACCTTATTTTCTACTCTTTAAATCTTTTAAAAACATGATTAAAATTTTTTTGCATAATGTGTGAGGTCATGTGACTGCTTTTAATTATCAAATCATTCCATCCAATCCATCAACTATAATTCTTTAAATAGTTTTCTCACAATTCAAGTTGGAAATATCTATTATGTGATGACACAGAACAGTGATTATTGGTCAAGAATATAATATTCAGGTATATCAAAACATCATTATGTTACTTTTCAATCAGGGAAAATTATTATTTTAAGAGTTCCTAAGTAAAAGAAGCATAATTAACTAAAGAAAAATTTCTGGAGGTATTCACATCTTCAAGATTTGAATGTGTGGCTCCAGGAAGTCTAGGTTTTTCAAGTTACGTAAGTTACATGTAACCAAGTTACCAAGTTACATAAGCAAAACATATAATTTTGAGAGACTTAGCTATGTTTTGAGTCAGTTAATCATATTACTCTACTACCCAAATAAGTGATAGAAGTTAAAAATATTTTTGAATTACTGAACTAACAATACAATTTCTCTATAACTTTCAACGATAAGAATAGAACTTATGGGAAATTTAAGATACACAGAATAACTTTTCATGTTCTTTCTGTGATCCTTTTCAGAATTAGTGCCTTTCGAACACCACTCAACAAGTCAAGATACAGTGTTTTGACTATTTTCTACAAAGCACTGAGAATGAAAAAGAGGGGTACAAAAGTATAACTCCTCTCACTGAGTTTAAAGGTTGCAGAATAAGTTAAAAACGAATACAGTTATACCTAATAATATAAGATGCACATGTAGTCACTGCAATTGGAGATATAGATAGTACTGAATTTAGTAAATTTTTGGAATGGAAGATTGGTACAAGAAGGTTGGGTTGAGAATATTAATAATGAGAGGCTGAGAAACTGAATTTATATTTTCCTGCCAACTGGGAGTAACTATAGGCTTTAAGAGAGAAGTGACTAGAGGGCAAGGAATGTGTTTTATTCACACCTGCTAGATGTGTAGCTTAGCACAGTGTCTCTAAGATCAACATTTTTGAATAATAAATATTTAGTGGAAAAAAATAAATGAATCTGTGAAGCAGTGATTCAGGGCGTATTCTGGCTATCTGGGAAAGGAGAAGGTAGACGACAGGATAATGCAACAATCCAGGCATGAGGTAAAGGTGGAGCATGGCCGGGAAAGGGGAAGATGCAGATGAAAAATCTCTCACAGGGGAAAACTCCCAGGATGGGTGACAGGCTAGAAGAGGGCAGTGAGTGAGAATAACATAGGATCACAGGCATAAAACTCCTGTAACTGGAAAATAATGATGCTACCATCAGAACATGGTTTAAGGAGAAAAGCATGAATTTTCCTTTATTCATGTTGAGTCCAAAGTGAGGCCACATCATTCTTGAAGTTCAGGATGAAACACTGGGATTAAAGCCATGACAAGAAACAATGGAGAGCCATAAGAGGGGTCTCTCACTTGTAACTATTTGCTCATCTGGCTTCAGCAGATATTCAGCGCTGCCCTACAGGTGGACTCTACAGACCAGGCAGCTGGCCTTCTACCATCTTCACACACCAAAATAATGAACTTACCTTAGTGTCTGACATCTCACAACAAGTTTCTTGAGCTATGAAGTTCAAGTCACAGTAGATTTTAAGTTGGTGAAGTTCAACCTATTAAAAAATTAGTAATAAGACATATCATTAGCTTTTTTTGAAGATCACATATAGTCATTTGGGAACAATGGTAATGTATCTGGAAAAAGAAAAGAAACTAATACAAATAAATTGCTGGCAGATTTTTTTTGTATTTAATTTAGGATTCATGGTTTTATGTATCATTTGAGAAATTTGAGTTTTATATATATAAACATATATATAACTATATATACATAACTATATAACTATATATATATAAAGTAAATCAGGTAATAAGAGCAATTGCAAATCTTTGCTCCTTGTTTCAAACAATAAAAAAGAAGTATTTAATTCAAGAAGGGTAATGCACTACCATAAAGTTTGGCCACAAAATGAAGATTATTTCAAAGTCAAAGATTCTGGAGAAAAAGTCAAGTCAAAGCTAGGGGCACATGATGGAAAAGGCCTTATCTGAAATTCCAGAGCCCCTACTTGAGGCACTGAAATAGATGCTCACTTCTCAGTAAGAAAAAAAAAATGGTATTTAGTTTTTATCTATTTTTCATGGATTTGCCTAACACCTATGAGTTTTATATTATATTGGTATACTCCTGAAAAAGACTCTCCATCTTTTTACAAAAATAATTTATTCCTCTATTTGCTCAGCAAATTCATATTTTTTTTGGCATTTGGACATAAAATAAAAGATAGCTTAAGGAAAGTACAATCATACCCTTAAAGGGGAGATCACACTGTAAATCAACTTTAATGGAAAAAAATAAAAATCATAAATAAATAAATAAAGGCAAGACCAAACTACCACATAAGAGAAAGGAAATAGTATAGACCATTGTTGAAATTTCAATATGGAAGATGGCAAAGAGGTTATTTTAAATGAGTTTATGGTTTGTAAATTTAAAAATATAATTAATAATTAATCATATGATGATCTGACTTATAGGTCAGGAACAACCTTTTTCCTCCCCTCCCCCTCTCCTCCTGCTGCCTGCCTTCTTCTCTCTCTGCCTCTCTCTACCTCTTTCTCTGTCTCGTAATGTAATAGAGCTAGATTATGTATTACTTTGAGGCCGAAAGTAATAGTAAAACCCAACTATAATAATACAACAATCCTATGATAACAGAAAGCAGATACTAGTGGTTAGCTCTGAATCTCTACTCCAACACCAAAAAAGCAAGAAGGAGCAGGGGAAGCTGTAAATATTAGTCTATGCTGAGATGAACAAAATCAGTTCAGCTCATAGAAAGCATTAAAAACTCCAGACATCTTTTGGATTCATGAGCGGCCTAAGATTTGCAGCCAATGCAAAATTGTGAAATGAAATGAAATTTAGTTGTTTCTTTTCTATAACCTTTTGCAAAAGATTATGGGAAATAAATTTTTATTTATAAAGTTTAAATACACTGTCTTACATAGTTTAATGAAACATCAGGCAGTTAACATGCCCATTATGTAGAATGAAGAATGGAGAGACTCCAAATAATTTTCTTCTGAACTAAAACTATTTATCATCATCACTGTTATATAAATAGCCAATAAATATTGAAATTCTATTATATCATCCACTGTGCTAGAACTTTCATATAAATTATTTTACTTAACTGAAGATAGATGATGAATTTTGGGGGGATTAGAACCTAATAGAAAACCCATGACACTGAAGCTACAACCAGCCTAGTTAAATATTGCTTTTAGAATTCATTGGTTATTCTAGAACTCTTCACTGACACAGGGCTTCAGGAGAAGAATGCACTGACTCCTGTCACTTAGGATTTGTTTTTTTAAAAAAAATTCTTTTAACAGTTTTATCAACTATTTCTCTGCACAGAAGCACATGGGTAGTATATGTAAAATAAAACCCAAACATTAGAAGTTTTTTTTCAATAACTTACATTCTTTTTTTTTTTGTCTTTCTGCCTTTTCTAGGACCACTCTCACGGCATATAGAGATTCCCAGGCTAGGGGTCTAATCTGAGCCATAGCCACCGGCCTACGCCAGAGCCACAGCAACGCGGATCCGAGCCGCATCTGCAACCTACACCACAGCTCACGGCAACACCGGATCCTTAACCCACTGAGCAAGGCCAGGGATTGAATCCGCAACCTCATGGTTCCTAGTCGGATTCGTTAACCACTGCGCCACGACAGGAACTCCAATAACTTACATTCTTAATAAATAAAAATAGTTTCACATTACAACAGATCTTATCAATCACAGAGCTTATATGGAGATGATTTTAAAAAGTTAGCTCACTTAAAGTTTTAGTAGGACCAAGAATCTTTTAAAAATATATATTTTATTTGTTTAACTTAAACAGTGACTATCTCCTTAAAAAGCTCCATCATTGTGATACGGCTTTTAATATTATTCTCAAATGAACTAAGATTCCACATTGAACTATGAAACCATTTGAAGACTGTAATTTTCACAAAAGACTATAATTGTGTCTTTTGATCAGGACACACATGATATTCTTCAGCCTAAGGTTCTTTCCTTGAGGAAGAACTTAATAAGACACAGAACACAATACTCAATCTTCAGAGGGGAGCCTCTGAGTCAGGCCCCCACTCTTGCAATAACTTGTTCCTCTCTCATTGCCATCTCTTTTCCAAAGGTTATGAATTTATATCCTATCCCAAATCCTAATGTTCTTTGGTCCTCCCAGTTTCCCACTTTACCCTCACTAGTGCTGTGGAAGATCAGATTCCAGTCCCCAACTCCAGTGCTTCATTGTGGACCACTGCTACCCTGACTACAGTTGCTACAATTCCATGCAGATCACTTCCTATCTACCTACGCTCCACCCAGTGCTGAAACTTGCATTTCTGATGTTCAGCTTCTGGGTTCCACTTTCTCCCTTCACTTTGGAGAAACCTTTCTGAAAGGTCTATAATGAATACTGTTAATACTATTGGCAGCCACCATTTGCTGACATAGATTTAATCCACTTTTACTGACATAGACTTAGCCTTTAAGATCTTTGAGAGAGGAGTAGCATGTTTTCCACTCTCTATGTCAGGGCTGAGTGGCATGTCTGGCCCTAAATAAATAAAAGAATATACAGAGAACTGACCACATGAGATGCACTATAGCACACACTCTATACAATTATAACTAGTGAGTCTACCAAAATTATTTTATAATTGAGGACTCCAAGACTCAGATAAATCAATAGCTAATAAAGCAGAAGATCATAAGAGTTAATTGGATGAGCCAGGATTTATAATCACATCTGTGTGATCCCCAAACAAGCTCACTCTCCATGATGCCGTGATGTCAAATCTCCAGAACTGGCTTCTACACTGACCTATTTTGATGACCATCACTGAACTTCGTTATGATATTCTCACTGATTTGTCATTTTTTCCTTAGAGAAGACAGTTTAAAAATATTTTATTGACTACATATATGCACATACATAATATCTATTTATCTATCCATCTATTATACATTTCTGATATCTACCACAGGGGCCTTTAGAAATAATATGCTGGCCAAATATGTATTTGCACAGAATTGTACTTTTGAAATAAAATCAAACTGTTAAATTCTTTGTGTTAACAGTATTAGTAATTCTCATTGGTGACCTCCATTCAGATTATTTATATGGGTTTTCCCACCATTCTACCTATAAGAAAATGTGAAGTCATCAAACTTGGATATATTTTAAGATTATAGGCCTTCTTCTTTAGGGAAATTAATCATAAATCTATATCACCTGAGCATCAAACATAATTTTTAAATAAATTTTCATCTTAGTTTTACTAGCCAATTGTTCTCATCCAAATGACCTACAGATACATTTAGCAGCTGCGTTTCAGTCCAATAGAACTCTAAAAAACAATTATAAGCTTATGAAAACAGGTCTGCAAGACAAAAACCCTGTGATTCTGAGGATGAATAAATAGCCTATTGTTCTTGAATGAAAATATTAGATAATATGGAACCATTTAACTTAAAGTGCATCTTTTCCTAATCCTTTCTATTTAAAACATACGAACTTAGACCAACCTTACTCTTTGTACCATATTTTCAATTTTGGTAGAATTTCATTTTCATAACCTTGTTTTTTAAGGCCTGACCTAGTTCTTTTAGATTCAGAAGCTAGAGATAATGGATGAAAAAAGAAAATAATATATATGAAATTACAGATGGAAATACATAGCCATGCTTTACACATCTGAGAGGAAATTAATTTAAATAGTGTTGAGAAGGGAATGTATTATAAAGGAAAAAGGTTCTAATAAGATGTTTTAATTTATAAATTTTACTAGTTTGCTTCCACAACTCACATCCACAGGCTTGCCATCTGAAGCTCGGGCCATAATAATTGTCCTTCCACGAAAGTCCAAAGCACCTTTTCCATCAGTATTCTGGCTTGCAACTAAGTTACAGTCCATATAGAGTGAAACGCCCTGGGATTGTATGCCAATGCCAAGTTTATGCCACTGACGATCAAACAAAGAACGGAGTTCTCGATTTTTAAAAATGAAGTTCAACACATCTCCCTCGGCAGCTCGGAACATAAACTCCACCACCTTCTTTCCACCATCAACTACTATAGACACCTGCAAAGATGCAAATGATCTTTAAATATTTGAAATTAAATTTTAAAAATTATTAAAGCACTCAAAGACAAACTCAAGATGTATGTTAGTAGAACTGAGGCACTTAGTAAAATGGTTTAGATCACACCTATGTCCACTGGATTCATTAACATGAAAGAACAGCAAACATTCAGCTACAAAAATGGTTTAAATATGGGATATTTGGTGAATTTAAAATGTTCCCTTCTTGAGAGTACATTAAGGAGTATATATGTATTTATATATGTGTGTGTATATCTAAGTATATATATGCATGTGTATAATTCTATATGATGGATTCAAGAATTAAATGTTACCAATTTAAAAAGAATAAGAAATTGTCATTTCTCCTAGAATGGAAAGTGAGATAAACTTCTTTCACCTTTGATGATTTGCATGGTACAGAGAAAATGCATTTTCATAAAAAACATATTATTTTCATTCAATTCATATTTCCATCTTAAAATTGTAACTATATAATAACAGATTAAAAGACCAGTGAAACGAAAAACATTTCAATGATATGTATGGAAATAAACATAGACAGATGGTGCCCATAAGTAACTGTGATGTTCATCTCCCCTCTCTAGAGTACCCATATCCCCTTCTTTTTGCCCCAATGCCATCTCTCCTACAAATATTCCTAGATCCCCTCTCTTCTCGTGTCTGGTCTCAGGAGCTGTCCCTTCTATGCTCCCAGTCCCCACCCAACTCTAAGCTGTCCCCTGCCACCACACTTGTCACCCTGTGATCATGTTTTGTATGCTGTTCTACTACGTGGCATTACCAGACCCTATGCTCCTTGAGAAGAGGAATCATGTTTTGCCAATCTCCTATCTTTGTCACTAACTAGTGTCTAGCAAGTGCTCGGTTATTTTCTCTTTCTGGAATCATATTTGTATCTCATCTCTTAATCCATTAAGGATTTTCAGATAAAATAATGAACAGCTTTAAAATAATTTATAATATCAGAAATGATAGATGAAGTCGTCGTTACTGAAGTGGACTTGGTGTCAACAAAGTAATTGTAAATGAACAGCAGTTTGAGTGTCTTCAGACAAAAACAGGAATCTAATAGTAAAAAAGCAAAGCAAAACAAAACAAAACAAAAAAAACCCTAAACTAATCTTGTCTCACCCACCAGGCTCTCTCACTGCAGACCTCAGCAAGACCCTCCTAATTCTGAGAATACTTACATTTCCCTGTGGATGATTTCTCTGACAGCATATTCACAAATGAGGTCTGCTCCCAAATTTATGCTCACAGTTCCAAGATTCACCTGGCCTAATCACACCAAAGATCACTCACTCACCAGCACAGCTCTCTGGTTCCTTACCTGTGGCATATTCTGCTGGTTTAAAACCTGCCACAGAAACCACCGTTCCTTTTTGGTGCTTCTTCGTACCCGAAACATGGCCACCATCGCGAAATGCTCAGGAAGGCCTTTGGGAAATACCTTACTGTGGGAAGAAAACAAGGAACCATTACAGAAAACTAAAGGGGGTAAGGACAGAAAATCTCTGTATGAAGTTCTTTGCAAAACAATATCTGTCGTATTTTCTCAATGAATTTATAATTTATTATGCATCTTTATAATAATCTACCTACTGTATATATGGAGGCAGCCATGCCTACATTACCTATGGAATTTGTATCCTTGTTCTTTCTCTTTAAAAATTTCCTGGTAGGGTGTTGTTAAAGCTTGAGGTCTGTATAAGTTAGTAACTAGGCTATACGTGATGATATTCGTTCACTCAACAAGATGTTCCATCTGAATCTCAGAATTCACTGCAGACTGGCAAACAGTAGACATTTATAAAGGAAATAAATAGTACCCCTTAATTTTGTCAGTAGAGAGAAGTACAGAGCACTTCAAAGAACACTGCTAACAATTAAATGTATATTTTCTGAAGAAGTTTTATTGTATTAAACCCTTGCAAAATTAATTCCTATTTCTGATTTTCTAGTAGGTATCAATTTAAGACTAAAACCATATATAGAAAGATGTTTTAGCTTATTTTTCATTCTTACATAAAATAAAATAAACAAATCCCTTCTAGGTAGTAGAGGAAAACCTAAAGACAGTCCAAAGATGCTTCTGCTTCAATCTTGTTTCAAAATACTGGTCCCACTGGATCCATGAAGAAACTCAGGGACAAAAATTCACAATGAATATAAATTGTAATTGGGCTTTCATTGGAAAACAAGGAGAATTACATTCTTCTAAGCTGACTTTAAAATTTATGTGCCTTGTATATAAAAAATATGCAAGGCAGGAATCTTGCTTTTCTTTTAAAAAATCATGAGAAGTAGTAGGTAAGAATTCTCTTAAGGACTAACATAGCCAGAATTTGTTTATATAAATAAAACATCATACACTGAGATGGTAACTACTAACTGCGAATACCACACCAAGGTTCATTGAAAATGACAACCAAACTCATGGGGAATTCTGAAACCTTGGTTTTACACTTTGTCTTAGAGACAAAGTCATATGTGGTAGGGAAATCAGGGGAAAAAAATGAAAACAACTGTGCTGGCCTATAGTTCTTACTTGGTCAAACACATGTATGTATGCACATACCTCAGGGATATTGCAAGTTTGGTTCTAGACTACTGGAATAAAATGAATATCACAATAAAGCTAGTCACACGAATTTTTTGGTTTCCCATTATGTGTAAAAGTTGTGTTTACACATTAGGATACTCCATTCAGTATGCAGTACCATTATATCTAAAAATATACATATCTTAATTTTAAAAATACTTTAGTGCTAAAAAAAAATGTTAACCATCATCTCAAACACAGGGTTGCCACAAAGTTTTAATCTGTGAAAAACAAACAGGAGTTCCCATCCTGGCACAGCGGAAAAGAATTTGACTAGGAACAATGAGATTGCGGGTTTGATCCCTGGCCTCGCTCAGTGTAGACAAAAGACAAACAAACAAACAAACAATATCTGTGAAGTGCAATAAAGTGAAGCTCAGTAAAATTAGGTCTGACTAATTTCATTACATACACACACATACATACATACACACCCTCTCCAGCTTCTGCAGAAGTTTGTTCCTCCCTGGCATGAGCCTCACAGGTACCCAGGAAGGTAAACCAGCCTACATACCAGGAGCACCCCGACACGCAGTTCAGAGATTCTAACTTCCTCTCCATTGCAGATTATCCCACTGCCTCCTGTCTTTTGAAAATCCATTATCTCTTCCCCTCTTGCTCTCATGCTGCAGTCATTTTTTCACTTTAGAGGGTTAAAACGCCATTGAAATCCCCAATCTCGCCCTTTCCAATGATCACTTTTTCTTGCTTTTCAGATATATGCCTATCTTCACCATCTCCCCTGCTATAAAACAGACAAAACTTCCTCCATCCTTGCTATAGTATAATCCATATATATAGCATTATCTTTCTCTGTATATAGAGAGATCCATATATATCTACCATATATCCGCCAAACTTATTAAACGAATCCTCTGAAAGCCTGCATTGTCGCCATCCACTCAGTCCTGAGCCTCCGTGCATTCTGAAAGCAGTCCCTTCCTCTCCCCAAGGATGCTCCCTGCACTCTCTTTCCGCGAAGGTCATCACGTGATGCAGCCCCACCCAATCTGTGCAAGCGCCGTAGTTCCCACCAAATCCGAACTCAGGCAGCAGCTCCACTGAAACAGGGCTCTGGAAGCCCCCAGGCAATGGAGGAGCTGGAGTACAGGATGCCAACTGCAAAGACAGACCAGCTTTTTCACTCAAGAAGTTAATCCAAGAACCAGACGCACTTATTTTCAAATAGGATTTCCACTCATAATAAATAACTTTGGGATTTGTTCCTGGGTCTCTGACAGATCAGAAAATATCTCCTTTGAAATTCTGGCAATATCCCCACTGTGGAAGCTTGTCAATTTTTGTTTGGATTTTTTTTTCTTTTAATTAGGATGTTGGAAAATAATGAAATAAGAAAAATATAACTCCTTTTAAACTTTAGAAAGTCCCTCCATCCCCAAGCACAGAAAAGGTCGGTCATTTTTTGAGTACATGGAACATTAAAGTACTGTTACCTTTCACTCTCACTAAAAAGGCAGTCTTTTCTGTTTAAGCTCGTCAACCCTTCAGGCATCCTATTCTCATCCCGAAGGCGGGCCGACCTCGGGCTCACCACACAGGTCTCTTGGCGTGCTCCTGTGCAAAGCCAAGTCCCAGACTAGAAACCTCTGTGGACACCTGGAGCACGGGGATCACATGGGTTCTGTGTCACATGACACAGACTTTAGACCAAAACTTGTCGATGGAAGGGTCCATTAGATAACAAAGAAGTCGAGTCAAAACTGATACCAGCCAAGGTGGTTACAACTGACTTGACAGAGGGCTGAAGTGACCCACCAGCAGGCACCATAAACCACAATAAATTTTTCGGGGTCATAGAATGATCTGACAATGACAGGGGCTGCCGGAGGACCAGTCAGAAGGAAGGACGACAAGCCAGCGTTTCCAAAGAGGCGATTCCAGACATCATGTATAAGCGAGGAGGGGCGCTGACACAGGCGGCGCCAAGTGCAGTGCGCAGGCGCAGAAGGGCTCCTCCCAGAGCTGCCAGATGGTCTGAGCACCCGTTTGGAAATGGACCACGAGGGCTGCAACAGAGGCTCGGCAACCTGTTCAAAGGCAAAGGGACTATGGCATCTTCAGGTCATCCTGCTGTCAAACCTTGAGCCAGATCTCCTCCCTCCACACTTCTGGGCCAAAGTGTGCTCTCTGAGAGCCAGACACTGGAGTCCACCCGGGAGAGGACTCTGCCCTGAGCCACTCGTCCCTGAGCTCTTCCTCTCCTATCAGCTCACCAGCAAAGCAACACAGCAGCCCCGGTTCTCTACACCGTTCCGCAGAGTGAGGGTCTCCCCCCAGACAGTGCTGCTCAAATCCAGAGGCTTCTGGGTCCTGGCCCTCAATCTTCACCCAGGGACAATGTTACGAAGACAGCCAGTGGCCCAGTGAATTGGGCCACAGACCAGGTCCAGGTCCTGTGACTTGCGATGTAGAATTCTTTCCGGTCTTGAAAGTTTCCTATGTATTGCAATGTGCTGGTGTTTCAGTTAGGCACAGGTTGATAACTAATTAACAGTACTGGTCACCTTAGCCACATAGTGACTAACGCGTGTAAGTGGGCCACTGTGACCTTCCCGACAGCTCCCTGAATTCCTTCTGTTTCAATGCAGATTCTAGGGCTGTTGCTGGTAGGCTGTCAGCGTTGATGAAGAGACCCAGAGACAGCAAAGAATAAAATGAAATGGGGCATTCTATAGGGTCAGCTCTTGCAGAATGGCCACCTGTCTTAAAACCCTCACTCAGAGCAAAGAGAATAGGGAGACATGGCACCATGTTTAAGAGCCTGAAAGGGTGACTTTGGAAATGTCTGTTTCTGTTATTGGCTTCAATAACCACAATGCAGATGTCTGTTCTCATCTGTCCTTAAAGTCCTATGAGTAAAACTGTTAAAATCAGTCAAGAATTCCCTCCAAATAAATTAAAATAAAAGCATTCCCAGTCACCTAATGTACTGGCCTTTTCTCAATCCTCATTCCCCTCAATCCTTCTGAAGATTTTCACAATGAAGACATCCTTTCCTCATAAGATATAAACCCAAGAGTCACAGCTACATCGCTATAGAGCCCAGCCAGGAAACTGGAATGTAAGCGTCCTCAGGTTCTTTGTCTATCTTATTCACTAGTATAAAAATAGTGCCTGCACAAAGTAGGCAATCAGTAAATATTATCAAATGAATCGATTAATGAACTGAATTCAGATATAAAAAAATCTAAAACAAAAATAAACAATAAAAATAACACATAGTCCCCTCTAAGTCTAGCCTTAGTTTTTCTATCTTGGATAGAAATGTACATACAAGACATTTTCATTTTTCTCTTAAGACTACTATAGGAAAAACAAATAGATCAAGCAAATTAATAATAGCACTGATACTCCTCCTCAGTTAGAGGACACACATGTATGTAGACTGAGGGAAATATAGAGCCCAGCTCATCTAGGGGCAGCTGCTATATTAACTCTAGCAAAACTCTTACCATATAGGGATGAAGTTCAGTGTTGCCAGTTCATCCCATTTTTCTAGAGAAGCCAGATACCCAGATTTTTATCTGAAAAGTTTAAAGCTATAATTTTGGCAACTAATTCAGATTTTTAATAAACACTGCCCAGACTAACATTGTACAAAACCAAATGAATCAGGGACTGCTAGGTGGCAAACTTGGATCTATACAAATGTTTGCTGAATACCCACAGAGGCATACAAAGATGGAAAAAGAAAGATTGCTGGCGTAATTGTTTCTTAAAATCATTTAGGGAGTTCCCAACGTGGCTCAGTGGAAACGAATCTGACTAGTATCCATAAGGACTCGGGTTCAATTGCCGGCCTCGCTCAATGGGTTAAGGATCCAGCGTTGCCATGAGCTGTGGTATAGGTCGCAGACATGGCTCGGATCTAGCGTTGCTGTGGCTATGGCGTGGGCCAGCAGCTACAGCTCCAATTTGACCCTTAGCCTGGGAACCTCCCTATGTCACAGGTGTAGCCCTAAAAAGATAAATAAAATAATAATTTAAGAGAGGACAAAAATACACAGAAAATATAAAGTCATATAAATTGGAAGAGAGTGGGGAAATATAGTGCCTGGCCAAAATTAAAGGTTATGAGTGGAAAACCTAGTATTAGGAGTGGGACTGTTTTTTAAATCCTGTAACAGCAGGACGTTTTCAGTCCTTCTAAATTTACTTAGACTTGCTTTACAACTTAACAAATGGCCCACCCTGGAGAATGTTCCATGTGCACTTAAGAAGAATGCGTATTCTGCTGTGGTTTGGTGGAATGTTCTACAGTGTGTTAGGTCTAATTGGCTTGTAGATTTGCTGGAGTCTTCTATTTCCTTTCTGATCTTCTGTATAATGTACTGCCAATTTTGAAAATGGGGTATTGAGGTCTCTAGCTACTGTTGAATTGTCTATTTTTTCCTTCCATTCTGTCAGTTGTTTGTTCCTGAATTTAATGGCTTTGTTTGGGGATACATATTTGTGATGATACTATATTATCTCAATGGATTGACACACTTTTTAAAATTTTTTATTAGTTGAAGTATATATAGTTGATGTATGATATTATGTTACAGGTGTACAATATAGTGATTACAATTTTTAAAAGTTATACTCCATTTACAGTTATTACAGAATATTGGCTATATTCCTTGTATTGGACAATATATCCTTGTAACATAGTAGTTTTTACCTCTTAACCTCCTATGCCTATCTTGCCCCTACTCTCTTCCCTCTCCCTACTGGCAACCACTGGTTTGTTCTCTATATCTGCAAGTCTGTTTCTTTTTGTTATATTCACTAGTTTGTTATAATTTCTAGATTCCACATATAAGTGATATCCTACAGTATTCCTTTTTCTTCATCTGACTTCTTTTACTCAGCATAATACCATCCAAATCCATCCATGTTTTTTCAAATGGAAAATTTTCATTTTTTATTATGGCTGAGTAATATTCATTTGCAAATATATACCACAACTTCTTTGCCTGTTCATCTGTTGATGGACCCTTAGGTTACTTCCATATCTTGGCTATTGTAAATAATGCTGCTATAGATATTTTGTAAATAATGCTACTATAAATATTGAGGTGTATGTATCTTTTAGAATTAGTTTTTTGTTTTTTTTCAGATATACACCCAAGAATGGAATTGCTGGGTGATATATAGTTCTATTTTTAGTTTTTTGAGAAACCTCTACACTGTTTTCCACAGTTCCTGCACCAATTGATATTCTCACCTACAGTGTAGGAGAGTTCCCTTTTCTCCACATCATCATCAATACTTACTTGTGTTCTTTTTGAGAAGAGCCATTCTGACAAATATGAGATCATATCTCATCATCCTTGATCACTTCTCACAGCTTTTCCTTAAAGTCAATTTTGTTTTTAGTGCTATTAACTGAATTGTCCCCTAAATCCAAATGGTGAAGCCCTAACCTCCACTGTGATGGTATTTGGAGATGGGACCTTTAGGAAGTAATTAGGTTCATGTAAGATCATGAAGATGGGGTCCTCATGATGGGATTAGTTCCCTTTTAAGAAGAAACTAGAGCTCGCTCTTGTTTTCTCTCTGCCATGTGAAGATACAGAAAAAGGCAGCTATCTGCAAGCCAGAAAGACCATCCTTACTAGAACCTGACAGCTGATTTAAAGTCTTTACCAAGTAAGTCCACTATCTACACTTCCTCAGGAAGTTTCTATTAACTATTCTCTTCTCTCTGTGTGGGCCATATTTTGTATCTTCACATATTTTTTAATTTTTTTGATTGAAAAGTAGAAATTATAAATAATGTAAGGTGGCGACTCTGGGAATCAGATTATTCTCCATGCACCAGTGGTTCGCTGTTATACAGCTATTTATTATTTTTGTCATCATTGCAATTGCTGCTGTTTTCCTGCTTAGTCACTTTCCTGAACTGATTTTGTAAAGTGTACATTCTTTGTTGTGTGTGACCACTGGACTCTCTGCCCAATTAGTTTAGTGGTCAGCTAATGATTGAACACTTAAGTGCCTTTGACCTATAAGCATCCAGGCATCTGCTGAGGTACTGTATGTGCATGTTGAAAAATGTCTTCAATGCCCAGGCAGGCAGTCTACAACTTTCCTCAGCCTTCTCTTTTTGCTTGCACCAAGTTTCAAAATTGGCCAGAACTATAAGCATAGGGTTTTTGAATGTTTCCTGAGTTTCCTTGTATGCATAGGTGCAGATTCCCACAAATATGTTGGTGCTTTTCAGTGCTTTCTATGGATATCTCCTCCCCCACCTTTTCCTTTTAAATGTTTCTGGTCATCTTCTCATTTGCTCCAATCATTTGTTTGTTTTGTTTTGTTTTTCATTTTTGGCCACAGTCATGGCATATGGAAGTTCCTGGGCCAAGGACTGAGCCCGATCCACAGCTGCAGTCTACACATAGCTGCAGCAATGCCAGTGTGGATCATCAGCCCGCTGCTTGCAACAGAGTTAAACTAGTGCCTCCACAGAGACAAGCTGGATCATTAACCCACTACACAACAGTGGGAACACATCATTTGCTTCAATTGTAATTGCTGTCTTGGGCAGCTGTAATGTTAAAAAATTACTATTGATTATTTTTAAAAAATGCCAGGGGAAAAGGGCTGTTCTTACTGAATGAACAGAGTCAGGTCAAATAACAATGAGCCCTATGAGTAGGGGTCTCTAAGGAACCACCAGTCAGGTAAAATAATGACAATTCTCTGGAAATAAGGCTTTTATTGACCTCCAAAAGCATTCGCCCTCTTCAATAGTTGCACTTGTGATTACAGAGCTATTGGTTTTCAAGGCTACCATCATGCTGGGGAGAGAGTTTAAAGTGTCATAAAGCTAGCTATTCTTATCAAGAGTCAGTATGTTTTTCTTGAATAAACATTCATTTAATTGTTGCAAGCCCTTGGTTAATTTCCAGAGTGCTGAAATTTTGATTTTGACCATTTATCCTGTGTTCTCGTTTATATGGATGGGTACATTTTCTGGGCTTCTTACTTTGCCTGCTAACATCATCAGTAATAGCTCCTTGGATCTTTCAGTTCAGCCTACTGAACTGAAAGGGAAACAGAATAACTATATGTATTTTCATCCATTATACACTTAGGCCAAGAGAAAAATTGGCCTAAGTGTATGCTGTATGCAGCCAAGTGACCTGACTGAACATCTCATGAAGCAGAACCATATAGATAAATCCTGTGCCTTTTTCTAACTTGCAAAATCATGAGAAATAATAAATTGTTTTATTAAGCCACTAGGTTTTACAGTGGTTTGTTACAAAGCAAAAAATAATGAAAACAACTTTCTCCTCACTTTCTACTTAGGATTACAGTCATGTAGGTACCTATCACATTTCATCATGAGACTGCGAGCTCTTTGAAGGAAAGGACAATGTTTAATCTACCTTTGTACCACTCATAAAGCCTAGGAGCAGTGCCAACAGGGCACTGTATAACTACTTGCTAAATGAGTGGAGTGAGTGATCCAGCAAATAAAACAGATAAAGACATACTTAATTGTGATAGGATTCTTTAATACTTCATGAGTAAAACTAAATAGAATTATTTTTAATAATTTAAAATATAATTCAAAAACTGAAAATATTTCATGTCATTAAATGATTCTTTTGTGATAAAATAATAAAACAAAATAAGATTATTAATATTAATAATGTTGATAATAAATGTAGCCTTAAAATTATACATTGAAGTAAATTTAGTTATGTTAAAAGAAAAATTTTTCTCTTGGCCTAAGTGTATAATGGATGAAAATACATATAGTTATTCTGTTTCCCTTTCAGAAATTTATATTCTGCTTTCAAGGCCAAAAATATTTTGCTTGCCAAGACTGTAATTTTTGAAGAAAAAGTTTTTATTTTAAAAATAATGTTACAACATCTATATACTCTTACAGATTTTTTTTTTTGTTTATATCACTCAAGCACAAACACTTAATGTGACACAAAATAATTTCTCTGGGTCTTGCCAAAATTTCTATTATGAAAGAGGCCATATTGGATTACTGGTCTGTTACCAGAAAGACAAAATGACAGTTTGCAATGTCTAAGATATCCATGCTTGAATATTTTTGAATGGAGTGCAATTCCCTATAAGAAATTCTACACCTCCGCTATTTCCCCTACCTGTACTGTAGATGCACACACCTAATTTCCTACTTGCTTATTCAGTGACTACTATTAAGAAAAATACTATTTAGCCTTGCTTGCCAAACTCATTCATACACATATGGGGCTAGAAATTCTCAATAGGATATTTTCTACCTTCCCTTCATTTTATACACATTGTATTTAGTTTAATGTTATAAATGAAAAATTCATCCACATAAATTAATAGTAACCTATATTTGAAGAGCTCAGAGTTTAGTGAAATTTAGGTGTAATTAACCCTTAATTTCCCATGGCCTACTTTTCTTCATATTAATGAAAGCCACCTGAACATTCATGGACAGGTGAGAGCAAAGGTATACCAAATTAACAAAATGTTTGCTCTAAAATTCATTTTTAAAAAATACAACTAAGTCACAGAGAGCCAAACTAAAGTCGTCCCAAATTACCCAAAGGTGCCCAAGGAAGCTTACTGCCTCTTAAATCCTCTTTACACTAGTCCCTGAAAGTTCTAGATATAATCTGGAGTGTCTCTGAGGACTTGTAGTTCACATATTTCAGACTCTTTTGAACTTGTAATTTATTCCAATGTTTAAAAAAATCTAAAATTTCATTTTCATCTGCTCTCATGTTCTCTATATGTAACAGCCCTCTGTTCAACCAAAAAGTAGAAGGAAATGCTATTAAACTGTAGGGGAAGTGGCAGAGGATCAAAAGTGGGGCTCCTTACAATGACCGGCTATAGCAAAGGCAATGTCCACTTCTGAGAACAAGTACCACTGAGCCTTTGACCACAATATAAAATTGATTTCATAAAGATATTTACAATGCTTCCTTCTTAGTATTAAAATTAAAAGATTTTTATTCTTTATATTTTCTCTGGTTTCTCATTTTTTTGCAGTAGGCATAACTTGTATCAGTGATCATTTTTTTTAACAAAGCACTACTGTTTTCAGTTTAGGAAAAAGAAAATCCTAATTTTTAACGACCAATAAATTAACTTTATGTCCTTCAAGGACAGAGATGAGGGAGAATTAACAAACATTATTTTTGCTACTATGAGAGGTTAAAAAAAAAAAAGCCATAAAATCTACAAGTCCCAACCTATAGCCTTCATAGTACGTAAGTCATGAGGTATTAAGAGAAGATGAAAGAAACCTCAAATGAAAATACACCTTTGGAGTTCCCGTCGTGGCGCAGTGGTTAACGAATCCGACTAGGAACCATGAGGTTGCAGGTTCGGTCCCTGCCCTTGCTCAGTGGGTTAACGATCCGGCGTTGCCGTGAGCTGTGGTGTAGGTTGCAGATGCGGCTCGGATCCCGCGTTGCTGTGGCTCTGGCGTAGGCCAGTGGCTACAGCTCCGATTAGACCCCTAGCCTGGGAACCTCCATATGCCGTGGAAGCGGCCCAGAGAAATAGCAAAAAGACAAAAAAAAAAAAAAGAAAATATACTTTCTCCATAGGCTTCAGAGTATTCACTTACAAAGTAGTAGTACCTGTATTTGTGGAATTAGATAAAAATGAACATCATCATCATCATCATCATCATCATTATTATTATTATTATTAACCCTAAAGGGATTTACTGTATTTAAGAATGGATTATATTTGTCCAAATAGCATAATAACTACATTCTCTAGGTCTTCTTTCCCACTTGACTAATGAAAAATCCTTTCCTGGTTAAAATTTATTTAAAATCATTTGAAAATACAAGTAAAATGAGGATGTATAAGGTATCTGTATTACAGGAAAGATCTTGGCATAAGATGGAGCATTTAATCCCTCTGTGTGTATACTTGTTATTATATACTCAATGGAATTCTGCATCCACCATCCTTTGTATATGTGGTATGAACTCAGAGTTAAAAATGACATTCTCCTTAACCATGAAGTACTTCCACTGACAAGCCAAAACATTTAATACTTTACTAGGAGAGAGCTTTCTTCCTCTCTGGATAATGCTTGTGTTTATAAAACACAAACTCTGACTATTAAAATCATCCGTAGGGAGTTCCCACTGTAGCTCAGCAGTAACAAACCAGACTAGTGTCCATGAGGATGTGGGTTTGATCCCTGGCCTCACTCAGTGGGTTAAGGATCCATTGTTGCCATGAGCTATGGTGTAGGTCATGGACATGGCTAGGATACTTTATTGCTGGGATCCTGTGAACTGTGGTGCAGGCCAGCTCCAATTCGACCCTTAGCCTGGGAAATTCAGTATGTCGCACATGCAGCACCCCCCACAAAAAAATAAAATAAAATAAAATCGTCCTTAGAAACTAGTCACACATTACTAACAAACTGTCTAATAATTAATTCTCTCCTTGGGCAGCATAGAACACAGAATCTATGTATGGGGATTGTTATAAAGATTGAAAGTTTAAATAGGGAAGGCACAGGGAGAGAGGAATAAGCCCAGGACAGGAAATGTCCCTAAATCAGCCAAACCAAGCTGAGAGGACATTGTTGTGAGCCCTGGGCAGCAAAAGTGTCCCATGAAGGCACTGGGAGTTTGGGAAGAAAGGTCCAAAAAGAAGGTGATACCAAAGGGGAGATGCAATCAAGATAAACCTCAGCTATTTCCCCTACCTGTACTGTAGATGCACACACCTAATTTCCTACTAGGCATCTCTACTTGGATATTAAAGCTATCTCTAACTAAATAACTGAAATTGGACTTTTTGCTCCCTAACAAACACATTCAGGATTCTGCATCTCAATGAAAGACACGGCCATTCATTCACCCAGGTGTTCCAGCCAAATATCTGAAAGTCAAACCTGATTCTTGTCTTTCCTTGATGAGCCCCTACCCCATTCAGCCCATCGGCAAGTCTTACTGCTCCTACCACTCAACAGACAACAACTCTGTCCACTTCTCTCCAGCTCCACCTTCACGCCCCTACCCAGATGCAACCATCTCACCCCAGACCCTTGTTAACATGTCCTAATCATTGTCTCTATTTTTCCTCCCTTGAAGTCAAGCCTGCACACAGCCACTGGAACAAGCTTTTTAAATGAACATCAGACCATGTCCCTGCCTTACTTATCACCTCCCTACAGGGTCCCATGGTTCCTAGAATAAAGCGCACATCGCACATCACAGCTCATAAGGCCTAGTGCTCTGACCCCTACCTTCCTCTGACACATTGTCTCCCATTCCAGGCTCTGTGTGGCACCCATGCTCCATTTGCAATGACCTGAGTTTTGTTCCTTGAACATATCATTCTCATTGAGGTCCTGGGCCTTTGTACTACTTCCTGTTTCCTTTCTGGGATGTTGTTCCCAGGACTCATCACATAGGTGCTACTCCTCACTGTCTAGGTTTCAGCTCCAATGCCCCTTCCTCTGAAAGGTCTATAGTAATATAACACTTACCTTGTTTTAGATACTTCATAGGCTTATAACCACCCAAGTTAATACAAAGTTTTAATTTACACATATATTGCCTATCTCCAAGCACTAGAATGTGATTTCCATGAAAACAGGGGCTTTGTCATCCTTGTTTCTCAAAATCAAGCATCTAGACCCATCCCTAGCAGATAGAAGGCATCCATAAAAGTGTGTTCCATCCATGGAAAATCCATGATGAAGCCTAAACCAGTCCTGGTAGAGGTCAAACACTGACATTCAATATGAAGTCTATGTTACTCTGCACAATTCCTAAAGGCAAGATCTTTGAGACTGGGCTACATCACACACAGCAGGAAAACAGCAGAAGGAAAAGCCAAACCCATGAGATTCTAAAACAGGTTAGTTAATTCTGTAATAACTTAAATGGGAAAAAAGAAAGGATATATGTATACATATAACTGATTTACTTTGATGTACACTTGAAACTAATATAAAATTGTAAGTTAACTATACTCCCAGAAAATTTAAAAAAAAACAGATTAATCAAAAAGCTTAACAATTTTAGGAAAAAACACAATCAGCATTCTTACTTTCAAAAAGAATCTTTAAATCTCTACAGGCTACAGCAAAATAGAATTGCTACTCCAAGACTTCTCCAAAAGTGTCCTTGAGCAGGAGTCTCCCAGTCCTTGGAAATGTTTCAGCTGTAAGAAACCACACATGATAGTTTCCTGTAGTCCTACACTCCTAAAGCTGGAAGGGACCTTAACAGTGATTTAGATCAACCATCTCAGTTGATAAATGAGAAACTAAAGCCACAGAAGTTAAACAACTGCCCACCAACACTGCCAGACAGAGGTCACAATGGGACTTGAACTTGGGACCCCTAATCCCAAGGTCAGATTTTTCCAGTATATCAAGTTGCTTACATCCTCTGAGTTAAGGATAAAATTTCCCTCATCGTTACCAACCTGACTTAAAAGTAATGTTTTGGAACTATAAGGGAGAAAAAGCTATTCTCTGAGTACTTAGTGGGACAGGGTCAACATAAATATAAAATATTAATGTCAAGAAGTGAAAAAAATAATTAAAATGTTTACCAGCACTCTATAATATTAACAACAACAATAAATCATATTTGGACCTCTGAGCAAAGGATGCACTATGACATTTGCACATCCTAGGTGACCAGTAGCCCTGAGGGGTAAGTTATTACAGTTCCTTCTTCTAATGATATTTTGAGCACAGTTCAGGAAGTATCACAAACCATGCAGTAATATCTTTAAAGCAGGGATAGATCTGGGGAAAGACATGCATGCTATAGAAGATAACAACCAATCATGAATATTTTCTCTGTATTCCTTAGAGAACATTTCTTAGAAAAATTAGGATTTTTCACCAAGCATTCCCTTTATAATGAGTACAATTTGAGGGAAACAGAAAAATATGAGAACCATGTATATACTAATAACTATTAATGTGAAGAAAAGTATGAAGTGTTCTGATAAAAAGTGTCTCTGTATTTACCCTACTGGTGAGAGGTAATATGCTGATCTTTTAATATCTTAGGAATAATATCACTGGAATGGTTACCTAACTAAAAAGACAGGTAATTCCTTAAAGTATGAAAATAATGATCATAAATGTAATTGTGATTACGGAAGGAAAGAGGACTCTTAGTACTGACTCTTCATTAACGCTTCTCTGGTCCATTCTTTTCATCCCGAGCTATGGAATCCATTCCTAACACATTAACACAAATTTATCTTGACAAAAGTGAGATGTCTGGTCTCCTAGGACGGAGGATGTCAACTGAACAAATAATGGGCATTCCTGACTGTCCCATTAATGAGAAACCAACAAGTACTACCTTAAGAGGATAAACTTTGCTTTTTCACACTCCCTTCCAGATGGGGAGCATGGCAAGCAGAGAAGAGTTAAGGAAAATCATAAAACTTAAAAATAACACGCTTTTTTAAAGTGGTACAAAAAGACATACAGACCAATGGAACAGAAATAAAGCCAAACACCTATGGTCAATTAATCTTCAACAAAGGAAGCAAGAATATAAAATGGGGAAAAGAGAGTCTCTTCAGCAAGTGGTGTTGGGAAAATTGGACAGCAGCATGTAAATCAACGAACCTGGAACACAACCTCACACAGTGAACAAAAATAAACACAAAATGGCTTAGAAACTTAAATACAAGACACCATCAAACCCCTAGAAGAAAAACATAGGCAAAACATTCTCTGACATCAACCATACAAATGTTTTCTTAGGTCAGTCTCCCAAAGCAATATAAATGAAAACAATAATAATCCAACAGGACCTAATCAAACTTAAAAGCTTTAACACAGCAAAGGAAACCATAAAAAAAAAAAGAAGACAACCTACAGAATGGGGGAAAATAGTTTCAAACTAGGCAACTGCCAAGGGCTTAATTTCCAAAATCTACAAACAACTTATACAACTCAACAGCAAAAACAAACAAACAAACAAACAAACAAACAACCCAAAATGAAAAATGGGCAGAAGATCTAAATAGACATTTCTCCAAAGAAGACATATGGATGGCCAATAGGCACATGAACAAATGCCCAGCATCACTAATTATTGGAGAAATGCAAATCAAAACTACAATGAGGTACCACTTAACACCAGTCAGAAGGGCTGTCATTAGAATGTCTACAAATAACAAATGCTGGAAAGGGTGTGGAGAAAAGAGAACCCTCCTACACTGTTGGTGGGAATGTAAATTGGTACAACCACTATGGAAAACAGTATGGAAGTACCTCAGAAAACTAAATATAGAACTACCATATGATCCAATAATCCCACTCCTGGGCACATACCCAGACAAAACTTTCACTGAAAAAGATACACGCACCCCTCTGTTCACTGCAGCACTATTCACAATAGCCAAGACATGGAAACAACCTAAATGTCCAACGACAGATGAATGGATTAAGAAGATGTGGTACATATATACAATGGAATTTTAATCAGCCACAAAAAAGAACAAAGTAATACCATTTGCAGCAGCATGGATGAAACTAGAGACTCTTGCACTAGGTAAAGTAAGTCAGAAAGACAAATACCACATGATATCACATATCTGGAATCTAATATATGGCACAAATGAACCTATCGACAGGAAAGAAACAAACTCATGGACATGGAGAACTGACTTGTGGTTGTCAAGTAGGATGGGGAGGGAGTGGGATGGACTGGGAGTTTGGGGTTAATAGATGCAAGGTATTGCATTTGGAATGGATAAGCAATGAGATCCTACTGTGTAACACAGGGAACTATAACTAATCATTTGTGATGGAACATGATGGAGGATAATGTGAAAAAAAGAATGCATATAAATGTATAACTGGGTCACTTTGCTGTACAGCAGAAATTGACAGACCATTGTAAATAAACTACAATAAAATTTTTTTTAAATAAAGTGCATGCAAGTATTTACTGATAAAGTTGTTTTATGGGGAGATGGAATTGCAGAGTAGATCTTATTTTCTCCCCACCATGCGCTAGTGGTATGTGTCAAGAAAAATCAAGACCATGATGAAGCTCAAAAATTTCTTTACTTCTTAGCATACTAAGTAATTGGCAATTTCATTGTACAAGTTCAATATGATATATTGTTTAGTATTCCTACAAGAACCTTAGTTGTTCATGTGGCAAAAAAAATACCTGTTTCATGTATAGAAAAATAAAGGACAAAACCCAAACTACAGAACAAGGGAAGATTAGGAGGAAAAAAATCCATGACTACCAGTTCATTTTTTTTGTTCTTTTACCTAACTAACTAATAAGGAGTATAAGGCAAGGAGTGAAATGTAAAAAAGGAAAAAATGAAGATGAACAAACCTCCACAATTACAGTGTTCATAGACTGAAAAACAAGAGGACATGATTATTCTAGAGAAATTTCATTTTGTAGGTGGTGTTCCCAAAATTGAGCATGATATACACATAGAGAACAACGTGTTTAAAAAGTTTAGTTATTAATTACAACAGTTCCAGGGGTAGGTCTTCTAGCAGCTCATAGCACAAGCCTTGAAGCAAAGCCCTTTTTTAAAAAGTCTATTTTGGTAGAGCTGAAATGAGTTTTCCATATCATATTCAGCAGGACCAACCATTATTTATTTTTTTGCTTTAAAAATGAAATGGCTGAATGGAAAAAAAAGCTATTTTTAAATATCAAGAACTGGCTTCCAAATTAGTTCTTCCATTCTAAATAGGCGTGAGGCAGAGTTTATGAAGAACTTCCGTATTTACAAGTATCAATGGGGCCTTTGACTTGCTGAATATCTTCCAGGAAGAGAAATCTGATACAAGTTACATTTCCTGAGAGAGAAGTGAGAGATGCTTGGAGTTTATAGTAAGTCATTTCTCTCCCAGCTGACATCCACCATCACCTGTCACGTTAGAAGCAATTTGGCTCGCAGGGCCTGGAGGGCTGGTCTGAAATGCTTCCCCCCACAAGCTGAGAGATGACGTTTGAGTTCCACAGCCACAGAGACTCTGAAATCTTAGCCTTTTTGTGTTTGCCGTGGGGATTCAGACAGATAGGTTGTTAATGGGAAAACAAAGCTTGGATGACTCTAATAATCTTATGCCCGTTATATTAGCACTTGTTCATTGTGACACTGTAAATGGCTTGCCTTTTGAAAACGAGCCCTCCCCCCAGATGACCATCTCATAACAAAACTCAAGGATAGACCAGAGAAGCTAGTCTTCAGAAAGTCATATTCAGATGTCCCCTACCCAAAAAAGATAAAATAAAATTCCAGGTCAAACCCACGCCCACCCTCAAGAGATCCCCTGAGGGGTCCTTCTGAGCCTGGGGGCCTGAGACCTGCTTCAAGGTCAGCCTGGGAGTCCCAGACTGATATCGAAAGCTGAGGTTTTCCCAGTGGCGTGTACTCAGCTTTTTTTTTTCCCCCTCGAGGGGCTACTGCTCCCGTGCCTTCACTTTTTTTGAAGACAGCTTTGTTGAGGTATAATTGATATAATCTGGTTTCTCTCCAGAGCCCAGAAATTATTCATCTTTCACTTTCCTTTTTTATATGAATTAAATTCAAACTCCTTAGTCAGGCATGTAAGACCTTTCAGAATGGCATCTCAGCCGCCCCTTCCACCTCTTTCACCTCCAGTCTCCCACCTGCATTTACTAACCACACAGGCTTTCTCACCCATCTTCAAACTGTGTTGATTTTTATTTATTTTTTATTTTTATCGTTTTTTTGCTGCACCTTCAGCATATGGAAGTTCAGGAGCCAGGGATCCAATCTGAGCTACAGCTGAGATCTGTGCCACAAATGCAGCAATGCCGGATCCTTAACCCATTGCTCCACAGCAGGAACTCCCTGTTGACCTTTAAAATCACCATGATATATACCCTCCAACTACCACCTGGCAAATTTGTGCTTTTTCTTCAAGCTCTACTTTTCAGCCAATCTTTCAAGAATCCACCACACCCCATGCTTAAAGTTTGCTACTAATTCCACAATTCCCAGACAGGAATAACTAGGATCATGTCTTTATTTATTCTTAAAATCTCAGTGCCTGGCACATAGTGAGTATTTGATAACATTTGAGAATTGAGTGAAATGAACATGTTAGCATTTCTTCTTTCATTGGCATCAAAGCTAAACTCAGAAATAATGGTGACTATATCATGAAATATTTTTCCCACATAGTTCTCTTGTAAGCAAAGGGAATTTTTCTCTTCTTATTATGACTAAATTAGAAGACAGCGGGGCAATGTGAAGATAATAGAGAGGATAGCCTAGTATCCATATCGACGAGCTTTTGAGCTTCACAGAGGAAGGCATGCCAAGAGCTGGTTGAATTACATTTGTTAAATACACTGTGAGGCTCTGTGCCCAAGCAGCACTGCCTTGGGGTCCCAGGAACAGTTAGAAGGTCCCTGAAACTTTGCCACCACCCTCCAAAGCACATAGACACATTCAGCCACAAGCCACAGAGCAACTTGGCCCTTGAAGGCTGAGAATGAATAGCCGTGAGCAGAGGTTGGCTGGGTCCCAGGGAAAAGTGTTTTCCTGGAGGGGACTCATAGCAAAGGCAGCAGTGACATGCAGTGACAAGGAGATTGAGACACAGTAACAGAAGCATACACAGTGCAATAAGCTAGACACAAAAGGACCAGTATTACATGATTCTACTTATACAAGACACCTAGAGTTGTCAAATTGCCTAGAGACAGAATGTAGAATCGCGGTTGCTAGGAGCTGGGGGAAGGATAAGGAGGATAAACTGTTTAATGGGTACAGTTTTAGTTTGGGAAGATGAAAAAGTTCTGGAGGTGGATGGTGGTGATGGTTGCTCAACAATGTGAAAGTACTTAATGCCACTGGACTGTACACTTAAAATTGGTTAAAATGGTAACTGTGATGTTATATATGTTTTACCACAATAAAAAAGCAATAAAAGGCACACACAGAAAAGAACAGAAGCTTGCCTGCTTTCACACATGATCACATATATAACATCCATGGGGCTCTCAGAAATAACTAGAGTAGCCTTTAGGAGGGAGCTGAGGTTCTACAGTTGCTCAAATAGAAAGTAGGATGCACCAATCTTAATATGACACAACTTAAACCCATATGCTAATGAGTCCTGGGAACATTAAGATTATCTGAGCAAGAATGAGATAAGCATTATATTAAAAAGTATTTTTTTTTGTCTTTTTGCCATTTCTTGGGCCACTCCCGGGGCATATGGAGGTTCCCAGGCTAAGGGTAGAATAAGAGCTGCAGCCACCGGCCTACGCCAGAGCCACAGCAACGCGGATCCGAGCCACATCTGCAACCTATACCACAGCTCACGGCAACGCCGGATCCTTAACCCACTGAGCAAGGCCAGGGATCGAATCCGCAACCTCATGGCTCCTAGTTGGATTCATTAACCACTGAGCCACAACAGGAACTCCCTTAAAAAGTATTTTTTAAGTGTATTGGACCACAGAAGAAGAAGGAAATTTGCCTGAGGACATCGGTGAAGGCAGTGTGTAGAAGGTAAGCTTTCTAGGATGTGTAGGATTCCAATGGGCAGAAATACTGGACAGAACATGACAGAGAGAAATGGATGCACAGATGTCACTGACACTGGAGACAGGACAGTGATCACCAGTGATGTGGAAAGAGGCATTTCCACAGTGTTCAGGAGTCCTAGTTAGATCTGAGTGGGCTAAGGGACATGAAAGTGGTCAGTTATGTTATACCCTTGAGAAGTTTGGGAAGAAAAGAGACTATCAAGGAAAAACATTTCTAGAACACGGAAGGATTGAGTATGTATTTGTAGATTAAGAGTCTGGGTACTTTGGAGAAAGGCATTAAAACAGAAGAGCAAAGGAGTTCCCTGGTGGCCTAGTGAGTTAAGGATATGACGTTGTCACTGATGAGGCTCTGGTTACTGCTGTGGCATAGATTCAATCCCTGGCCTGGAGTGCATCCAAAAAAACCCAACAATGAACAAACAAAACAGAAGAGCAGAAGGGGTCATGGGTGGATTGAGATCTCACAGGAGGTAGACAAGGCCAAGTTAAGAGCACAAGTGAATGAGTTCAGCTTTAAAAACAGGAGATTCCCCTCAGGAGAGGTCAGCTGAAGCAAAGACGCTCTGAGGTAGAGGGTAGAAGTTTAGGTGGTTCAAATAAGAGGAATAACTTGGGGACAAAACATTTGGTCAATTCAATCTCATGTTCAACCAGCCAGATGTGACCTCTACACAGCACTATCATGTGTATCCATATTAATTAAAAGTTTCACTGAACCCATGATTGCTTCCAAGTTACATAGATTTGACTATGGTGTGGGGAATTTACCAAAGTCAATTATTTGAAAATTTTTGCTTAAAATTATAAAAACCTTAATCTAATCTGGAAAATGTATTTTAGAAAATGTAAGTGCTGACTAAAATGAAGCAATGGTCAAGGCGTTACCAAGCTGATGGGAGGCACATAAAAAAGACATGCACAACTTTTTGGCTACCATGCTTATTTTCTGAGTAACCTTTATGACTAAGTTGAAAGAACTGAAATGGTAATAAATGAATTATGTATTAGTTGACACAATTATTCTTCTTGGATTGACATATGTTTCAAAATCAGTGAAATAATAACTGTAACTTTCTATCTGATTCTGCCCCTGAGAATAAGGATTAGAGTATCCAATGTTATTTTATGAAACACAGAGTCCTATGGATCTATAAAAAAATCCGTAGAGTTGTTTTAAAATTATCCTTATGCACTAGTGTAACAAAATATCATACATTACTACAGTCAATGCTCTAGTTAATTCATAAATTTAAGGCCTCACTTAAATTTAGGTTTACAACCATGATAAAAGCAGCACATTTGCCACCACTGAATGTCTATTAATAGCTAATCCTCGGAGCATTTCTATGGGCCAAATACAATTAAAGATGACGGAAGTATGTGCTTACATGCTTCCTTTCTTTTGTATATTCTGAAAACCTGCAGTGTACACTCCAGACACATACATACGATCCACACCCAAGCAAAACCTATTGCCCTTTATAAGATCTGATTCATAGGATAAAAAGACAAGTGAAGAAGTGAAAAAATGCAATACATAATCCAACAGGAGAAGTAGATTAACTAAAGCCTGTCAAATTAGCCCAAGTAACTACCAAAACAGGACTCCTTAATTGTCTTACTTAATGATGACATCTGCATTATTATGACTCCTAAGTGGTATGTTTAACTGGCACTTCACTACTCTCACCGGTAAATGGCATAAGAACATTTTATGATAAGACAGTTCACATGTAATTAGCCTTAATGAGAAAAAAGATAAACTAGAGATCTGCTATATAATACTGCACCCATAGTCAGCAATAACATATTGTACACTAAGCACTTGTTAAGATGATAGATATGTTAAGCGATCTCTTCAAACTAAGAGAAAATAAAATTGATATAAATGTTGTAGAATCTTTGGAGGTTGGGCCTCACATAGTCAACCGATAAACTTTTGAAGGGCCAAGAAAATGGTTCAGCAAATATGGAAAAAGGAATAAGGCAAAACTCTGTATGTAGGCTTTTTACCCCCTACATACAAGTCTGCCTAATATAGGCACACCTCATCCCACTTCAAACGTCCTTCCCCACAATGAAATATATACGAATTACATGTATACCTCACTTCAATGTAAAAGCATCTCCTATTTCAGGTGCACCAGCTCCCTGCCCCACATGCCCCACCATGCATGCACCATTCTCTTTTTGCTGCAATACACATGTCTCTCCCAAACATTTTTATGCATAGTAATTACCACTTGTAAACACAGCACTGGGTCATTTCTTTATTTTCAGAAAATAATAGAACCCATTAAAAAAATGCTGTAGAATCTGTATACTTTTTTTATCAGTAAAAGTAATACTGATACTTTTTACTCCCCCCAAATATTGAATTACATGAAAATCACAACTTACTGAAAATTGACGATAATATTAAATGTTTCCAAAACAGTTAAATGGAAATACTGAACAGATAACATTTCATATTATATTACATTTTAGATGTGTTGGAGGAGGTCACTGAGAGAACATGACTCTCAGTTGATCTATAAGCTGGCCCAGGCAATGGGAAGCTCCTCATCCCCTCCCCTATCCTTGGGATGTACCATCTGCCCACTATTCCTACCTCAGGAGTTGTTTCAAGGATGTAGCCTTGAGGCAGTAATGTGTAGTTGAGACCACCTGGACTGTGTATGTGAACTGAACCCCACTAAGGTCTCTACATAAAGTTTAGATTCTGGGGGAGATGAAGAGATCTACTGGTCTTGAGGTTGCCCAGTATAAGCCTTGAATCTAAGTTCCCTTGCTCAGGAAACCTGCCATCTACCAATCTGGGGTGCTCTGACTCTTTCTCTGGTCTCTCCTAGAAAATCTCCTTGGACAGGGGCCACTATTAGATTTCAGCTCTGGGACCTCCCATGGCTGTGAAATAACAAGTAGCCCTCTCAATATAAAGTGATGTATTATTAGAACATATTAACATCCTTGAATTTTCTAGGAAATGACAATATAGGTTTTGTGATGCAGAAGTATTTGCACACATTCTAAAAATCTATACGATGATACTTTTAAAATTCTTTTCTAATATATAAAATTTGTCCAAATTGTATGATTTTTACGGTGTTAGTCACTGTGAACCTGTCTGGCTTTTCTTTCCATCTTAAGAATGTATGACTCAATGACTCACTTCACATTTTCGATACAGTTAAGGAAATACAGTGATAGAAGAATTGTAATCAGGAATAATAAATCTGACTCCATATTGGATATGTTTCTTTTACTTTAACTATTGCTTTTGTTATGAGTTAATAACTAAAATAATGTTGCCTATAGCCTGAGATATACAGCCATTCTCATGGCTCTGACTTTTACAAGTATAATACTTCTCCATCCATGTAGAAATAAAAAGTTGTAGAACAGAGAATAACATTTGTCTTATTGGAGGTTTACAGGAACACTATGGACTGACTTACATGGACAGCAGCAAAAACAGAAGAGTCCATCATCAAGACGTTTACAGCAACCAACCACACCTCCTCCTCTTTTAATATAAAAGGAGCCTCAGTTCTAACTCGAGTGAGATGGTTCTTTGGGACACTAGTCCACCATCTTCTCAGTCTGTTGACTTTCTGAATAAAGTCTCTATTCCTTGTCCCAACACCCCATCTCTCAATTTATTGGTCTGTTGTGGAGCAAGCAGTATGAGCTTGAACTCAGTAACAGAATTATGTGTAGCCATCAGTCAATTTTATATAAACAAATGGACAACTTTTTACTTAAGTCACATTTCATAACATGAGAAACTTCCTATCTACAAAATAATAGAATGCCCTAAATAAAAACCAAAGGGGTGCATAAATAGTCATTCTCTAGTTTAACAGAATTGTGAAATAATCAGCCCAAAATGTTTTTCAATTAGAAGCTGCAGTAGCAGAGTTCTGAACATAACTGAGCTTCAGAATTTCACTGGTTTTGAGAACGTGGAGAGGTCCCGAAGAAGAGCAAAAAAATGAAACCTAGTGGGAAAACCAGCCCTTATGAGGGAAGGAAAGAAAATACTGAAAAATCAACCTGTGTGTGATGTTTAAAGAAGTATGGCTTTTATGAGAGGAGCAGTGGGCTTTGAGTCCTGCAGTCTATGCTCAATGCTAGAAGGAACACAACTCTTCTTGGGTCAAGGCAAGAGTGAAGTATAGTGTTTCCCTGCAAAGTATATCCCTCCAGCAGGCTCTGGGAATGCATACTAGAACCACATTATTTCACCAATTCAATTCCAGAGCTTAAGAAAGTGCTCAGTCCATAGTAAGCTCGATAAACATTGAATGAAATGGTGAGCTCTGGAATATACTGGATTCGATTCAGTGACTTACGGAAGGCTAGCTCTTATTCATCATTAGCAGAACAGAAACTTCAAGAACTTATAAAATACTTATATATTAAGCTATAATTTTTATTTGTAATTGTTACAAGTTTTGAGTTCAAAAAACGAAACTTAACAAAATTTTTAAATGATAATTTCCTTTTTTTTGTCTTTTTTTTTTTTAAGGGCCGCACCTATAGCTTATGGAGGTTCCCAGGCTAGGGGTCAAATCAGAGCTGTAGCCACCAGCCTACACCACAGACATAGCAATGCCAGATCTGAGCTGCATCTCTGACCTATACCACAGCTCACAGCAATGCCAGATTCTTAACCCACTGAGCGAGGCCAGGGATTGAACCCGAGTCCTCATGGATGCTAGTCGGGTTCATTAACCACTTAGCCACAACAGGAACTCCTAAAATGAAAATTTCTAATGCTAATGAAGATATTGGGTAATATGCAGAATAGATAGATAAAACAATGACGGAACATAATTAGACATATATATATATATATATATATATATATATATAAAGATCTCTAAAAATGAAATAGTAATTCTACTTTGAAAAATCAATCTTAACGGATTTTTTTTTTTTTTGCTCAATAAATGTTTACTGAATGAACAGACACATGAAGAATAAACAGAAGAGATGACGAATAAGTGGTGAGGCTTAACTGGCCTCTCTGGCCAGAGAAACAGAGAAAACAACTGTCCTAAATGTTGCAATGTTGTTTATAACAATAAAAATCCAAAGGTGGTGTAAAGGCCCACATAGAAAAGACATGCCCATGGGGTGAATCATTTAACCATAGTAAAGACCAGGGATTGATGATGTTGTGATGAACATAACAGTTTTTCACATATTTAGGAATATTTCCTAGGAAATGTTAAGGTCCAGAGAATTTGAAAATCTCCTTAAAAAACACTATACAGGGAATGGCTGTCATGGCTCAGCAGTTAACACACCTGACTAGTACCCATGAGGACTCAGGATCAATCCCTGGTCCTGCTCAGTGGGTTAAGGATCCAGTGTTGCGTGAGCTGTGGTGTAGGTTGCAGACATGGCTTGGATCCTGCACTGCTATGGCTGTGGTGTAGACCAGCAGCTGCAGCTCTGATTTGATCCCTATCCTGGGAACCTCCACATGCCATGGGTGTGGCCCTAAAAAAAGATAAAAAGACCAAAAAAAAAAAAAAACTATACATCTTAGAAATATATGGGGTTTCCTAGTTGGTAAGGATTATTGTGTATTATAAAACACAAATAAGGAGTTCCCTGATTAGCCCAGCAGTTAAGGATCTGGCATTGGGAACTTCCACATGCCACAAGTGAGGCCAAAAAAAAAAAGAAACAAATGAGATTAGCTTTTACCAGCCTTTTTTATTTTTTTCCATGTAAATCTGTGTAGCCAAATAGCTCTTTGCTTCCAGAAAGCAACAACCAACTTAATTAAAGGGACAGAGTGATTACTCCCTTTCACTAGAGATTTATTCGTTTTTAACAAAAGCTAAGTAGGCCATATCTGTCATATATGCCACTGTTTCTAGCTACACTATCCAAGCTCATAGCTGCAGGCCTACACCACAGCTATGGCAACATCAGATCACAGCTGCATCTGTGACCTATGCCTCAGTTTATGGCAACATCAGATTCTTAACCCACTGAATGAGGCCAGGGATTAAACCTACATCGTCAATGGAGACTATGTCAGGTCCTTACCTGTTGAGCCACAAAGGGAACTCCCAGATCTTATGAAAGTTAATCTGTGTTGTGTTAACTATTTTTTCACACATAGCCTCATTTCCCCCCATTCTTGGGAACTGTTTTTATTACAAAAGCCACCAGCTCACAGGTGTCATCCTAATCAGAAAGGCTACAGACTTGAAATGTATATAAGTCTTCTCTTCTCTCCTCTTTTTGCTAATGGGTCATAGCAACTCCATAGGGCCTCAGAATCCTTCTCAACACAATATTCCAGATAGACAAAGAACCTGAGAGGTAAAGCTCTTGACCATCCCTGAATTCAATAATTAATCAGGAAATTCACTGTTACATTTTAAATTACTTATTCAAATACTAAGACATTTTTATTTAAAAACATGTAAGCAACTAATGAAAGAACTATAGAATATTAAGAAAATAAGGTGCTCCGTACCATATACATGGTTTGTATATCTTTTCTCTTAAAGCTTCACCATTTTCCCCCAATAATTGCCTAAATGGAATCTAAAGATAATCAGAATATGATCATTTGTGATTTCCTCTCAATATGTATAGAAATAATAATTTCTTTGACATAACCAGAGATACTTGTAAATACTAGAAGGTGAGGAAATTTCCTCTAAAAAGGTAATCCTGGAAAATGAGGTAGCATACCACCCAGAATCTTTTAAAACCCCCTTCCCCAATACTTACCATTGGTTATCCCAAGGAATACCGAAGAATGGACATGAATTGAAAGTAAAATCAAACATAGAAAACCCATTAGATGTCCCCCGAGCCTGTGCCACCTTTTTGGGTACAACAATATTTATGTGAAGGACCCCTGTAAGAGCAGCCTTTGACACCCCATATTAAGCTCACAGCACTAAAGTGTGCCCAGTGGGGTATCTGGCCAACACACTAATAAGATCTCTCCCCTCTTAAACCTCACCTGGAAGATACCAGAACAATAAAAACAAGCTCAGGCATAGAAAGAGTTCTAATTTCCACATAAAATAGCATCCACCTTTTCCCATGCTAATTCTGTAAGGCAGCTTATGTACAAATATATAAATAACTGCAACTTTATCCTAGTCTCAATGAAAAATCAAAATGGCAGCAAGCAAGAGAAGCATCCTAGCATCCTTGGCTCACTGAGTGCAGTGTTAGCAGAGATGAGCCAAGTGACTTGAGGCTCCAGAGTCAGCTTACCCAAATCCCCTCCAGTCTCCTGTGGTGGAGGGACCATGGTTGTGCTGTGCAGAGCCAGAGAATTCACTTACACTGACTGCCCAGTAATCATGTGATGATTTAGAGCCAAAGGTCAGAAAGAAACTTTCAAGTCATACCTAATATTTGTTATCACACATATTCAGAGGAATGAAATGCTCTAAATGTGGCAGCAAGTGTTCCAATGCAGCTACTTAAAATGAGCTAAGTCTCCTTATATACAGGCTCAATTACTTTTCAAAGATTTTTACTCCAGTACTTTAGCCACCTGGCCAGAATTTGAGGGGTTTAAATCATGAGGAAGAAGATGAGAGAGAACATGCCTTTTAATTTTTAGAAGAGAATTTACTGCTTTTCTTAAATTCATTAATTAAGGTAACATACTAGTAGTTAAACATTTAAACCATTGTATATGAACTATAGATGAGATACATATTGACTTAATTGCATATGAATACTCAAACAGGGAGCTGCTAAGCCTTGAGCCTTTAATGCCTGCACATGAAGCCGCCTTCAGGCTTTTAAGCCACCCTTGATAGCATGGGTCTGTACAGTGACATCTGCTGAAGTGTTCCACCAGACAATGCCCATTACATCCCCTGATATCAAATTACCCTCTTCCTCAACACTCTGATCTCTTTGCAATTAATGAGCAGTTTACTTTTAAGGAACCATATCATTAAACTAAAAGTACCTAAAGTATCACAAAATAGAAGGTTTAAAACAAACTTTTCTCAAAAAAAAAATGTGAGTTAGAAACCTGGTTTATATGAAACATCGAAGGATAGGCAACAAGATAATGTTATTTCCCTTTGATTGTTTTTTTGTTTCAACGTTTAAAAAAATTTTTTTAGATTATAGTAGACTTACAATGTGGTGCCAATTTATGCTGAACAACAAAGTACCCAGTCATACATACATATACATTCTTTTTCTCATATCATCCCCCATCGTGTTCTAAATCAAATGCTGAAGATTCCCAGAAACCCCATCTGGTAACTTAAATATCAGGTTATGCATCAGGAAGTGAAAATATTCATGTATGTTTTCACACAAAGATATCTGTGTTGCATATTAAACCAGACAGAATTTGTTGCTTTTTATCAGTGCAGTGTATTCACACACTGGAATGTTCATCTTGGACTCAAGAGCTAAATATCATGACCATATATGCTATATCTGCCCTCCTAATGAGTCAAAGGCTTTCTGAATTACCATTGACCCATCCTCCAATTACAAATAGCTAATCATATGGGGAATTACTATTGCCCTGTGTAATTGCTGACTAACTGTCGGTATTTAAATGGCAAGTGATTCTTTTTTTTTAATTCATGTTTTATCAGAAGAAAAAGTATAGGAAAGATAACAAGCCAAGAACAAAAACAAACCTTTGGTAAATCCATTTTGAAATGAAAAGAATATCAAGACCAAAAAAAATTCTTTTTTTACTATACAACATATAAAATAAACAATAAGGGCTAAATACTTTTAATTTATCATGAGCTTATCTACATACATGATGCATGTGGAAATAAATATAATAAATATCAATCTTTGGTCTCTAAGTCTACTTTGTGTCTTATGTTTAAAATTCACCTTTTTTTTTTTTTTTTGGCTTTTTAGGGCCTCACCCTCGGCATGTGAAAGTTCCCAGGCTAGGGATCAAACCAGAGCTACAGCTGCCAGGCTATACCACAGCCACAGCAATGCCAGATCCGAGCCATGTCTGCAACCTACACCACAGCTCATGCAACGCTGGATCCTTAACCCTTTGAGCAAGGCCAGGGATCGAACCCACATCCTCATGGATAATAGTTGGATTTGTTTCTGCTGAGCCACAATAGGAACTCCCCAAAATTCACATTCTATCTCCATATGTCCATAACTTTTATGTTGCAGAGCCACCAAAAAAAGAAAAAAATAATAAATAAATCTAATTTTGGTTATGTCTATTTAAGCCTAAATACTATTTTTCCAAAAATAAATTTAATTACTATTTTATAAAGATTATGCCTCTATCTGTACATGTAAATTTATACCACAGAACAAGATCAGTTTGCAAAGATTATTAAAAACTACAAATATACAAACAACACATTTACCATAACATTCAAGTGATAATGTTACTATCAAGAAGACTTTTTATTTTTAAATAAATTATTTGGAAACTCTTTAAAAAGTTTATGCAGTATTATTAATGTAAAGGAAAATTACTATTTTACTTACATGGTGTCTCTAATAAGAAGAGAACTTCCCAATTTGAAACAGGTTTTATCACCTTCACAAAATACACGTCTCATAGAAAAGCTCTCTCCTAGGTCAAAACCTGTGAAATGTGACAAATGATTTAATCTGGCAGTTTATTTTTTATTGAATTATAGTTGACTTACAAAGTATGCCAATTTCTACTATACAGAAAAGTGACCCAGGTTTGTGTGTGTATATGTATTTTTTTTCTCATATTCTCTTCCATCATGTTCTATCTCAAGAGACTGGACAAAGTTCCCTGTGCTACACAATAGGTTCTCAGTGCTTATCCATTCTAAATGTAATAGTTAATCCAGATGTTTTATTAAATTTAATAAACTCACAGAGATATTGATTTGTTATGCCACAATTTTTAAAAAAGTTTTATTGGAATATAGTTGATTTTACAAAGTTGTGTTAATTTCAGATGTATAGCAAAGTAAATCAGTTATACATATATCCACAGATTTCCTGCTTCCTCTGCTATGAGAGGATGAAATATATTTCAAAAGATTCAAGTATTATTTTATTTGACCTAGGAATTATTCTAAATAAATGATCATTGTCATTTACTGTAGTAGCTATTATGGCTAGAGACAGAAAGTCAGTTAAGTAGAAAATACTACAGCAATTCAACTGAAATCTAAGCAGCCTTAAAAAAAAAATCACACTTTGGAAAAATATATGTTGATGTGGGGAAATGCTTGGATCTCAAATGCAGTATATGTATTATGATTTTGTGTGCATGCATGGGAGTGGGGGGAGGGTGGAGAGAGAAACTAGAGGATGAAAGGAAAATAGAGAAAGAGAAAGAAATACAGGAATGTTACACCAAAAGAGGAATGATGCCTATATTTGGACAGTGAGATCTTCTTTTTCATATCTTTTCTTTTTTCAAATTTTCTACAATGAATACAACTTTTGTAATTTTAAATACCTTTTGGTCTCCAAGAGGATGAGTTGTTTGTGGTCCTTAGGTTAAACAATATAGAATTCTGTTCTCAGCAATTTTTGTGTATCATCCATCTTCTTTGCCTTCAGTTTTTAATACTGATATTATCATCTTAAATTACAATGTCAAGGAGCCACCTACCACACACTACATGTTTGGTGATGATTTTACACAAAAATGCCCCTTCGTAAAGGATTATAATGCTTACCTGAAACTTCAAGTTTATCTCCATTGTCTTGTGTAAACTGATGCTCCTCTGTTCTCAGTATAGGACACTGGTTTTCTATTTAAAAAAAAGAAAAAAGAAAAAGGGTATTGAGGATTTTCCCCACATTTTCTATCATTTTTTCAAATAAATTGAATCACATAATATAATCAGAAATGTAAGATAAAGTAGAAAGAAATTAAACCATTTTATTAAATTTCTTTTAAATGAGGATAATAGTATTACCCACCTCAGAGTTTGTCCATGAAGATTACCTGTGGTTATTTATATATGCGAAGTGCCTGGGACACAGGGAATTCTTGTCAGTGGGAGCTATTTTTACAATTACCACTCCTCTAAGGTTTTAACTGCTGCTACATGGTTGGCATTAGGAAATTATCTAGCTTTAAACTAGATATTAAAATTTCATATTCAAAATATATTTTAATATTAAAAGAAGTGATCTACTATTTTAACACAACCTGGATTCAGGTTTTGGTATTAGGTGATTTTAAACTTTATAGCAGGAGTTCGAATTGTGATGCAGCGGGAATGAATCCAACTGGTATCTATGAGGATACAGGTTCCATCACTGGCCTCTCTCAGTGGGTCAGGGATCCAGCGTTGCCCATGAGCTGTGGTGTAGATCGCAGACACAGCTCAGATCCTGTGTTGCTGTGTCTGTGGTGTAGAATGGCAGCTCTATCTCTGATTCAACCCCTAACCTGGGAACTTCCATATGCCACGGGTGCGGCCCTAAAAAGCCAAACAAATAAACAAACAAACAAACGAACACTTTAGAGCAGAAGAAGACTGCAATAGACTAAATGTATCCCTCCCCAAATTCATATGTTAAGGTCTTAACCCCCAGTGTGACAATCTTTGGAGATGGGGCCTTTGGGAGGTAATCAGTTTTGGGTGAGGTCATAGGGGTGGAGCCCTTGTGACCAGACCAATGTCCTTTTAAGTTGGAGAAACAGGAGCTCTTTCCTTCTCTCTACTCTGTGAGGAAAGTAGAAAGACAGTTCTCACCAGAACCTGGCCATGACGGCAGCCTGTTCTTGGAGATTTTAGCTTCCAGTATTGTGTGAAATAATATCTTGTTTACGCCTCCAAGCCTATGGTGTTTTTGTTAGAGCAGCCTGAACTGACTAAGGTGGCAACATAAAGGGAAGTTATATAACCAAAAGTAAAAAGCAAAAGCAAAGACCTCTGCCATACAAAAGTGGCCTGTAATGGAAAAAAAAAAAAAAAAGGAAATGAAATCATTGAGAAAGTATGAATTAGGTGCTAAGGTAACTGATGATGTTCAAAGAAATAAAAGATAAAATTTGCCTCTACTCACAGTGCATCTGCATATTCACTGCACCACAACACACTACGATGGTCATGTACATGCATACACTAACTTCTTATTATCTGGGGTATGTTTAAATTTTATTCAGGCTAGATTCTAGGAAATTAATAGCTGATTCAGACAAGACTGCAGCCAGTTTTTAGAACACGTCATGGTAGCTATATAAGTGGACAATTCTTGGGCTGAATTGATGAAATGCTTCAGCATCATGCAATCCCAACCTTAATTTTCCATGTCTAAAATTCATGTTTAGGTTTAATGTCCTTAATGTTTTTATGACAGAGAGGGGATAAACTGCTGAAAACCAAATTGATCTCCTGCTCTATGGAAAGTGGAAACTACCAATTCCCCAGGTCAACCCCTCAGCCCCTCAGCTCTTCATTTAACAAATGTATCACAGACTTCAGGAGTGGTGACAAGGCATCAACTTAATATATTTAACCACAAGAAGAAACCAGATGATAAATAGTGCTACCACTTCACCAAATTTAAAAGCTGCAATACACAAAACTGAAATTACAGCACTGAATAATTTTAGAGATTACTTAGTTGCTTTGAAAATTCCTGTCTCAGAGATCTTAACATGATTGCAGGTCCTAAATAATAACAAGATTAAATATTTTGTAAACACTACCCATTTTTTAAGAAAATGGAAACCATTTATCTGAGTTCATCATCATTTTCATAAAAACCAAGAACCTCATCAAGATCTCTACACTGGAAACTAGGGAATGTTGCAGAGAGAAATTAAAGTCCTAATTAACTGAATGGATTAACCAAATATTTAGACTAGAAACCTCAATATTTTTAAGTTGTCAATGATCAATTTTATCTCCAGATTTAGAGCAATACCAATTAAAATCCCAACAGGCTATGTGTGTGTCAGTGTCTGTGTGTATGTGAAAACTGACAAGCTGATTCTCAAAGTTAAATGGAACTCCAAAAAACTAGAATGGCTACGGTAAAAACGAAAAGAACAGGCTGGAAAATGTACACCATCTGACACCAGGGATTTTTTTTTTTTAATGCGGACTGGTGCACATACAACTAGGTCAATGGCACACTGGGCCTAAACACAGACCTGGGTACATGTGGTTTCCTTATCTATTACAAAAGGGCCACTGTAATTCAATGGGAAAAGAATGATCTTTTTGGTCAATGATCTTGGGTCAACTGAAATTACACAGAAAAACACTGAACCTTGACCCTTACCTCACACCATGCACAGAAATCAATTAGGGATGATCTTAGATCTAAATGTGAAAGTAAAAAAATAACGGACTGTAGAAAAACATAAACTTGAACTTGGGGTAGCAAAGATTTCTTGATAAGGATACAGAAAGTACTAAAGATTGATAAATTTGGACTTCATTAAAATAAAAATCTTAATATTCAAAAGACAACATTAAAAGAGTGAAAACACTAGCCACAGACTAAAACAATACCTATATCCAAAAAAGCATCACATGCAGAACATACAAAGAATTCTCACAAGTCAATGAGGAGACTGAAAACCCTATTTATAAATGTGCAAAACAACTAAGTATGTCACAAAAGAGAATATCCAAATTGCAAACCTGTACAGGAAAATGTGTTCAACATCATTAGTCATCGGGGAAATGCAGGGTAAAAACCACAAGGAGATACCACTAAATGGCTAAAAATTGGAGACCACCAAGTCTGATGAAGATGTAGAGCATGGGAGACTCATTTTTGTTTCTTGGGAGTGGAAATCAGTGCAACCACTTTAGAAAACTTGTCAGTATTTTCTAAAACTGAAATCTATGGCCTGGAAATTCAATGACCCAAGGAAGATGGGTACAAAAATGGGTGAGAATGGGTCTTTTAGAAGAGAATATTTCTTGTGCATTACTCAAAAGAATCTAATAAAACTGGAAACGACCTAAATGTTCATTGACAAGAGAATAAATGAACAAATTGTGGTTTATACATTGAAAAACTGAGGCATTAAAAAAAGAATGAACTACAACTATATGCAATGGCCTGGATGAATCTCATAGACATATTATTAAGTGGAAAAATACCATTCCCCAGAGAACATAAACTGTATAATTCCATTTATATGAAGTCAAGAGACAGACCGATCTGTATCAGAGTATTAATTACCTTGGAGGGGGTGTCAACTGGGAGTGGATTACAAGAAAGCCTTCTGGGGCTCTGGAAAGTTCTGTATTTGGATCTGAATGGCAGTTTCACCCATGTGTGAATGCATATGCAAAAAATCATTGCACTGTGCACCTAAGATTTGTTGACTTCAGTGTGTGTAATACCTCAGCATAGTGAGGAAAATAGCATGTCTGTGAGAAAACGCTTTAAGCTAATAATGATTCTAGCCAAACAAAAAACACCAAAATTCTGATCAAATTGTTATAATGACTTTGAAAGACTATATGATTGTAATACATGAGGTTAACTTTAAATTCTTCACAATATGTGTAGGGAAACTCCAATAGATAGATGACTGGCAAAGCAAACATCCAGACAGTGGGAGGAAATTGCTACCATGACACACTGGTAATGAGCAGAAGGTATGTTAGCCTACTGCCAAGTTGGAAACAGTATATATCTTATTTAAATTCTTTTGAGGACTTGATGAATATATGATGTCAAAGTAATACATCTGTCAGTTTGAAGTGAATAAAACTGAACATTTCCAGCAATGCTTATGAAAGTATTTCTTCACTAAAACCTTTAGTTTATGAATATCAAATACAGCTTTATATCTTTAGAATGTGTGCTCTGTTGTGGACAGCTAATCAATACAAATGAAAACCAAATTACTTCATTTAAGTGAAGTAATTCAGACAGAGAAAGACAAATATATATGATAACACTTAAATATGGAATCTAAAAAAATGTTACAAACAAACGTATTTGCAAAAGAGATACAGACTCACAGACATAGAAAACAAATTAACAGTTACCAAAGGGGAAAGGGGAGATGAATAAATTAAGGAGTTTGGGATTAAAATATACATACTACTATATATAAAATAAACAACAAAGACCCACTGTATAGCATGGGGAACTATATTCAACATCTTGTAATAATTTAAAATGGAAAATGAATGTGTATATGTATAACTAAATCACTTTGCTATACATCTGAAACTAACATAATATTGTAAATCAACTATACTTAAATTTTTAAAAAAAATTTTGAAAGCAACAAAATATTAATTATTTGTGGGTAAGATTCAAGACCTAATAAGCTGCATGCATGAGTCTTTGGGTCCACTGCATAAAAAAGGCAACGCAGTATAAGTGGCTATCAAAAGTTGAATATGTTAATTTCTTTAAGGAATGGCATATTTTAATATAAAGTAAAGTAAGCTTTTTGTGTAAATGTGTGTGTATCTTGAAGAACTATTGATAAGATGCAAATATCCAAGCATCGTCAAGTGGACAGGAGACTCCCAGCAGCAGTATCATTTCAAAGGCTCTCAGGAACCTTTCAGAAGTAATTACTAACATTTCACCACCAAAGATGCACTGCTTAGGGGCCCCCAATCAACAGACCTTTTGAAATAAAAATGTAGACGTTTTTGACAAACCCATATTAAGATGTTGTTAGTGATCATTAGACCTTCTTTCCCCCCGACTTGGCTTGAAGAATCTGGGCAGCTTATAGGGTTGGAAAGATGCTGAAAGGGAACAAAGCAACCAGAAAGGAAGGCAGCTAGTGAGATCCGGGGAAGATTAGATTTGATCTAAATTATCTAAAAAAATTACATACATTTTAAAAAGATTTTTACCCTTCTCTCCCTCTTAAAATTAGAAACCTAAGCACCTATAAACAAATCTTTCAGAAGAAGTTATATGACTTTTTCCCAAATCACACAGTGACTCAATGGCAAAGCTGAAATAAAATTCATTTCCTATAGTCTTTTTTTCTCTGTGTTGAACATTCTTCTCAAAACCATATTCTAAACAACATAATAGAGTAACCTATGATATTCTCCTCATTCTTTAGTAGAAATATATTTTGTCCCTACTCTCAGTTTGAAACTTGCTTTTGAAAAATCACTTGTTCCCTTAATCCCTAAATCCTTATACCATGTTATCACCTGCTAGCTGGGCCTCCTATTATATTGCTAAGCATTCTAGTCTAGAGATTAGATCATATGTCTTTTGAAACATACTTTTCCTATCATTGTTCTGGTATTTTTACTCACAGAAAAATCTTCAGTTTACTCTAGTACTCATGGAAGGAACATTGAATTCTTTCTTTCTCCTCTCAAATAGCTAAAAGTCCAGACCAGTTAAATCCATTCTTCTAATTTTCCATTTTTTCCAACTGATTAACTAAAAGATGTGTGCATTTTGCTGATGCTCATACAGAAAATGACTACTTTCCATGGCCCCAGAGGCCTCTGGCCTTAGGAAAAGCCAGGAGATGAGGTCATTCCTTGGGCACCATAAAGACATGGGAAAAGTCATAATTAGAGGCATCCTGCAAAAGTAAATGTAAATATGTCTATCATATCTTTACAATTTGTAGAGTGTTCTTAGTATTTCTCAAGTTATTTAATAAACCAGTTTGCTGACTGCAAAGAAAGGAAATATGTAATTTGTCTAGTGGATATGCCAGCTGTATTTTAATTTTGCAAGGTGTACATTTCCACACATTTGTACTCAAATAAATGTATTAGAATACCACAGTATTATAATATTAAATTACCTGTGAATTAAGACTTGTTCAGAGGTCTCTAGGGAAGATACATAACTGAAAGACATAAATTCAGAAGCCTACCTATTCACAGTCCTAGAGGCAAGCTTTGACCATCTCCCAAGAAGTCTCACAGGGTAGTACTTATTGCTTTGGTGAATTTACCAAAGTTCAAGGTCTAGACTTTGACCCTGTAGGCTCAGAAATCAGGCTTCGGGAGTTCCTGTCATGGCACAGCAGAAGCAAATCCAACTAGGAACCATGAGGTGGCAGGTTTGATCCCTGGCCTTGCTCAGCCGTGAGCTGTGATATAAGGTCTCAGACACAGCTCTAATCTGGCATTGCTGTGGCTGTGGCACAGGCTGGCAGCCACAGCTCCGATTAGACCCGTAGTCTGGGAACCTCCATACACCATGGGTGCAGCCCTCAAAAAGACAAAAGACAAAAAAAAGAAAGAAAGAAATCAGGCTTTGACAACACTTAAAGCACAGGTCCATTTCTGAGTACCACACGGCCTCCACCTCCTCCTCACTCACTAGACTCCAGTACCCTCAGCTTTCTTGTTAATTCTCCCACATGCCATGCCTCAGGGCCTTGGCATGTGTGCTCTCCAAGTGCTCATGTGCTTCACATCCTCACGGCTTTCCTGTCTCTGCCTAACTGTCCATACCCAAGGCCAGCCCGCCCTGTTCTATATAATACATCAGCCCCTTCTCTCTTCATACCATGTAGGATCCCCAAATACAGCAAATAAAAACACAGATGCCCAGTTAAATGAATGTCAGAGAAATAAAAAAAATAGCATATATATTTCTGACACAATATATGGAACCTACTTATACCAAAATTTTTTCATTATTTACCCCAATTTCAAACTTAACTGGGTGACTGGTTTTTCACCTGGCAGCCTTACCAACATGCTCATACCTTTGGAAGCCAGATAGGATGGTAGCTTGGACGAAAAAGGTGATAGGGAAGAGGGTGAAGGGGGAAAGAATTGAAATATAAGAATCAACAGGGAGTTCCCGTCTGGCTCAGTGGTTAACAAATCCGACTAGGAACCATGAGGTTTCGGGTTCGATCCCTGGCCTTGCTCAATGGGTTAAGGATCTGGCGTTGCCGTGAGCTGTAGTGTAGGTTGCAGACGCAGCTGGGATCCCGCATTGCTGTGGCTCTGGTGTAGGCCGGCGGCTACAGCTCCGATTGGACCCCTGGCCTGGGAACCTCCATATGCCACAGGAGTGGTCCAAGAAATGGCAAAAAGACCAAAAAAAAAAAAAAAAAAAGAAAGAAAAAAAAGAAATCAACAGGACATGATAATGGCTTGAATGGAAGGAGAAGGGACAGTTGGCTTGCTCAGCTGGGTGGAAGTTTACTTCACTGAAATGAATACCCTTGGAGGAAGAAAAGGAAGTTTGACAAGGAATAAATTCATCTGCAGTGGAAGAGAGAAGGCATTAGAAATGTTAAGTTTGAGGTGCCGTTAAGAAATGTGGGTATGAAACGCAAAAGAGTCAGGCTGTGAGTAAACGTGGGAGTGCCTGACAAAGAAATCACACTTAAAACCACAGAGATGGGTGGGATTACATAGGGAGTGAGGCCAGAAGCGAAAAAGGACAATGACTATCTCCTGAGTGACAGCAACGTTTCTCTCTCTTGTCCGTTTTTCCTGCTTTTTTTTTTCTATTTCTTCATATCTTCAGAAGTACGCACAATATATTGCAGAACAGTTAAATCTGTCCAGTTCCACAGCCATTCTATTTATCACTCTTCTTTTTTTTCATTGAAGTGTAGTTGATATAAAATATTATGTAAGTTGCAGGTGGGCAACATAATGATTCACAATTTTTTAAAGTTATACTCCATTTATAGTTATTATAAAATATTGACTACATGTCCCTGTGCTGTACAACATATCTTGAAGCTTATTTTTTATATAAGTTTATACCTCTTAATCCCCTACTCTACATTACTCCTCCCTACTTCCCTCTCCCCACTAGTAACCACTAGTTTATTCTATCTGTGAGTCAGTTTCTTTTTTTGTTATATTTTCTAGTTCGTTTTATTTTTTTATTCCACACATAAGTGCTAATATACAGTATATTTCTTTCTCTGACTTACTTCACTTAGCATAATACCCTCTAAATCTGTCCCTGTTGTTGCAAATGGTAAATTTTCATTCTTTTTTATGGATGAGTATAATTCTTTGTACATATATATGTGTGTGTGTATATATATATATACACATATACATACATATATATATACACACACATATACATATATATATATACATGTATGTATATGCACCATATCTTCTTTATCCATTCATCTGTTGATGGACACTTAGGTTGCTTCCATATCTTAGCTGCTGTAAATAGTGCTGCTATGAACATTTGGGGCGCATGCATCTTTTTGAATTAGTGTTTTGGGGGTTTTTGAATATATACCCAGAGCAGAATTTCTAGGTCATGTGGTAGTTTTTAGTTTTTTGATGAGCCTCCATACTTCTTTCCACAGTGGCTGCACCAATTTACATTGCCATCAACAGTGTAGGAGGATTCACTTTTCTCCACATGCTCGCCAACATTTGTTACATGTGGTCTGTTTGATGATCGCCGCTCTGACAGGTATCACTCTTGTTTGCTAACATACATTAAGGAAAATTGTTTTTTTACTTTAGGGACAAAAGTCATGACAGAACATTTGTCTCAAGATCGGCGTTGGGGAAGACAAAGAGAAGTAATTTATCACAGACATAGAACTACTTTGTTTTCTCTTCATAAATGGATCAAAATAAAAGCCTTCAGGTGTTTTGCATTTTTGTAAAGGCTGAAAGACTTCCTGTTCACAGAGGCCTTTCATTTAATTGCTACTAGTTGCCCTTAGGACACCTGTACACTTCATACTTTGATAATACCTCTGATAAAGGATTATAGGGTATCCTAGGTTGGGAGAAAAACAATGCTTAACAAAAGAGGTAAAGAACACACAGCCCCCAAAATATGGAAAGGTGACCAATAAGAAAAAAAATAGGAATACAGTTCTTTTAACAAAGAACTAATGAGAGGTCACAGAAACATCACTGCTTATATATATATATAAAGCTATTCCTCCTTTGGAGAATACCTACGTAGGAGCTATACTTTTTATTTAATAATTGTGATGCTAGGAGTTCTGTCGTGGAACAGTGGTTAATGAATCCGACTAGGAACCATGAGGTTGTGGGTTCGGTCCCTGGTCTTGCTCAGTGGGTTAAGGATCCGGCATTGCCCTGAGCTGTGGTGTAGGTTGCAGACGCGGCTCGGATCCCACGTTGCTGTGGCTCTGGCGTAGGCTGGTGGCTACAGCTCTGATTTGACCCCTAGCCTGGGAAACTCCATATGCCGATGGAGTGGCCCAAGAAACAGCAAAAAAGACAAAAAAAAAATTGTGATGCTTTCCTGCACCTAAAAATGTTGGAGTTATAAAATACATCTGTCAGTAGTAGGACTCTTATATGGTACCATAGTGAACGTGAAGAATTCTTCATGACACAAAATAAAATTCTCTACATGATAGTGTACCTTCCATTCTGAGTTTAAGAGTGCAGTGTGGGTCAATAGGTAAAAGCCAAATTTCAGAAGAATAGTTTTTCCTTGCAATCAATAGAAAACTAGTTTAAAAGGATGTATAATTTGGGGCCTAAGTTTATAATCAATTTCATCATACGCTTGACCTAAAGATTTACCATAAGCTGAAGGGATGGCATTCTGTCACCTCTTTTTATTGAGTCTGGCTTTTTTTGCTACAAGTCATTACCTTGTTTTCTGTCTTTATTACTTTTGTTGATAACTCAGTACTTTTGCCTTAAATTAAGCAAAGTGGAGAAGAGGAACCATTATGATACATAAGTTTCTGTGCTAGAAGAAGGTTTTAAGAAACTGATGAAAGCAAGTCTTGAGACGATCTTTATGATTTATATTTGTATAAATATAACTCTCTTCCCCTCCTGCTTTGACAACTGAGCTGAACTGGCCACATTCAGATTGTTTATCTGCAGTGTGAAAATATGCAAATATGCCCTATATCATAATATCAACATAACAGTCAAATTGATGAAAGAATATGTAACTACAAATTCTAAATAGCTTCAAGAGTTTAATAGTCAAGGTGTTATTGAATCCCTCCACATTACTCTTGAATTCTGTCCCAACTGGGCCAGGATTGCAAGTAATCGTTAAGCATGCCATGGAGTTAAGTAAAGCGATTAAAAGACTCAACTTATCCTTCGTATATTTAAGTTTAACAGCAGACTGTTGACAACTTCACAGACTCCAGAGTTGAAACCCTAGCCTCTCCCTCTGATTTGTTATATTTTATTTTTAGCTGTACTCACTTCCCTCCGGTTAACAGTTAGTGACCACACGCGCAGGTCTGCACATGAGGAAACTAAAAAGGGAAATTGCGCTGTGAATCAGACACACAAGAAACATGAAGAGCCCTATCAGGCCATGCCCGGCATGTCATACTCTCCAACAGTCCTTATGACAGTGCTGCACAGACATTTTCAATTAATTCAAATGATACCTGAAGTCAAGCCATTTCCCTGGCACCTTTTACTGTTTCACCAGTACTTCCTACCAAATGGCCTGATAAAAACAATCAACTCTTCATTTTTTTCTTCCCTCATTTCCCTTCATGCTTCACGTTATGCGACTCTTGTTAGCATTCAGATTAATTTGGAATTCACATTCTTGGGAAAATCTTTCAGAAAGATTAATTTGGCAGAATACATTGGCCAGAATATACGCATTTCGGTTGTCCCACACACCAGGTAACCTGATTCAAGAAGTGAGATACCAAAGCTACAAGATAAGAACATTCAGGGGAATCCCAAAAAGGGGAAGTTTCAGTTATACAAGATGATTCCGTTCTAGAGATCTATGGTGAACAATACTGCATTATACACTTAGAAAATTGTTAAGAGGGTAGAGCTGATGTTGTGTTCTTACACCCCCTCCCAAAAGTCATTAAAGTCAAAATTAACTAATTAAAAAGTACCTGGTAGCATAAGGTGGAAGATAACCAGCCAAGAAATAAAAATTTTAAATGAAAAGGAAATAGTGAATTATCCCAAAGGAAGAGTTTCTCCATTTTCCTCAGACATAGAGCATTGGATTCACCTGGGTTGCTGGTTAAAGATGTAAATTACTGAATCCCAGTCCAAGATCTTCTGCATAACAGTGGAGCTCAGAGATCAATACTCCAGATGATTCTTGCTCACACTAAAATTGGAAAACCATTTATGCAGATCCTTCAAATCATTATTACCATCAGGAGCATTTATTATGCACTAGCATTATACCTAGAAACTGATTCATTTTCCTTTCAAACCAAAAAAAAGTCGTATCCCCTCTGATTAAGTAGCAAATTGCATTACCTGCTCATCTCTTAAAAGGAAGAGATGTAAAAATATTCAGAAGAGTAGCAACATTATCAGAGTAGACTCCCTGCCCTATGTACTTCTTTTTGCCATAAGCCACTACTGATTTTTCTGAAAAAAAGAAAAAATAAATAAATAAAAAAAAAGAAAGAAAGAAAGTTTTTTTTTGCCCTCCAAAGAAGTATGACAGCCACAGGGCACCATTTGTATGGTGTTAGAATATCCAAACTTTCATGCAGATTATTTATGAAATGTACCCTGTGAAATTAGTAAAAAACTGTAAAGACCGACAAGACACTGAGAGGCTCAGAAGTGTTGTATCTTTATAAGAGATTGTTTTTATTTTCTGAATGCTTTAAACTCAAAAGTCTCTACTAGGATGTGTTTATACCTGTTTAGCAAAAAAATATGAAAGAGATATTTAAAAGACCAAGCACAAGACACACAGTCTAAGAACACATCTTCACATGGGACCATGGCCAGAATACATCACAAGTCATCCTTTGCACAGAAAGAGCGTTGGAGTTTCTCTTTGCTTAGCAAAGGGCTTTTCACTGTATCTAGTGCAACTTTGTACCAAAGTAGATCTCCATCAGGAACTTAACACCTATTCAATGTTCAAGAAAAGTCTTTCAAATTAGCCACATAACCATTTTAAAAAATCTAAAGTGGAAGTAAATTGCCTTCAAGTCCTTCAGAAATATTTATGAGGTTGGTATTTAACAGTTGCAAGTGAGTATTATCTATCTAGTTTAAAAAGTGCTCTCACGACTGGTTGTCTTTGGTTCACCTCATCTGACACTACAAAACTGGCAATAATTAAACTACATTTCCTTTCCTATTTCCTATTCAGTTTTTCACTTTCCCTAATTAACCTTATGTACATCCCTGCTTTCCTAACTGGTGATGAGTTTCCATACTTATAATGTGAATAACTTAGAATTTAAAGAGGAAAGGGAGAAACATACACACAGATGCACATTCACATTTATATTTTTAACTATCAATGAGAGAAATAAAAGGCTATCTAGACTAATATGCATATGAAAACATGAGGTAATTTTAGACATCCTCGATGTGCGTTGTCAAGGTCAATGGGGAAAACATCTATTTCCACCAAGAGATTTAATCTATGGCCTCTTCAATCTCAACAAGATTTTAATCATTTTTTAAAGATTATAAATAACATTTGGGGACTAGACAAAGAGGTAGCCGGCATACCTGGCTTGTCCCTAACCGTCACGGAAGTGGAAGCAGGAAGCAGGAGAAGTGCTGCCCAGAGCCAAAGTTTCCAAGAGCCAGGGTGCCTCATGGTGCCTGGAAACCATGGGAACCAGTGGCCACAGATCTGCAACAAAACAAGACATCTGAATTGAGCTTACTGGATACAGTTCCTTTCATCATTTTCTCAAGAAAATCCTCATTGCCAAAGAAAATACAATAGATTTTTACATTATTATGATTATATAACTGTATATCTGATTTTATATGTACAGACATTATATATTAGTATACACCTTATTATGCATGAAAGAGTTTGGAAAACATTTTCAGATTAGTTCCTAATTATCAATGTTCATACAGCCTCTTATAACTTAAATTTCTTCTTTTAAATTTTTTAAAGTCATACCACTTTCAATGATTTGTATATATCTTCATTTTTTTTTTAAATCCTGGTAAAATACACATAACCTGAAGTTTACCATCTTAAACACTTTGAAATGGATAGTTCACTACCTCCACATTGTATCCTCACCATCTATAACTTTTCATCTTGTAAAACTGAAACTCTGTATCGATTGAACAGTACTCTCCATTTCTCCCTCCCCCAGTCTCTAGCAATCACTATTCTGTTTTCTGTCTCTACGAATTTGACTACTCTAGGTAACATATAGGTAGAATAACGCTGTATTTATCCTTTTGTAACTTTCTTCCACTTAGCATAATGTTCTCGAGGTTCAACCATATTGTAGTATGTGCCAGTATTTTCTTTCTTTTTAAAGCTGGATAATATTCCACTGGGTGTATAAACCACATTTTTGTCTATCCATTCCTCCACTGATGGACACTGGGTGCTCCCACCTTTACGTTATTGTAAATAATGCTGCTATGAATATGAATGTACAAAAATCTGTTCATGTCCTTGTTTTCAATTCATACCCAGAAATGGAATTGCTGAATCATTTGATAATTTCACTTTCAATTTTCTGAGGAACCACCATACTGGTTTTCCAGCAGCTGCCACAGTTTACATTCCCACCAACAACGCACGATAATTCCAATTCCTCTAATCCTTCCACAACATTCTTATTATCTTGTTTTTATTTTGTTTTTTTATTTTTTGTTTGTTTTAATGGTAGCCATCCTAAGGGATATAAGATGGCATCCCAGTGTGGTTTTGATTTTCATTTGCCAAAGGTCTAGTGGTGTAAAGTGTCTCTTCTTAGTTATTTGCATATCTTCTTCGAATACATGGCTATTAAAAATCTTTTGCTCATTTTTTAATCTGGTTGTTTGTTTTTTGTGTGTTGTGTTGTAGGAATTCTTTATATATTTTGGATATTAACCCCTATCAGACTTGATTTGCAAACATTTTCTTTCATATTGTGGGTTGTATTTTCATGCTATTAATTGTGTCCTTTGCTACACAGAAGTTTTCTTTTATCTTTATGCAGTTTAATTTATCTATTTTTTCTTTTTTTACCTGTTCTTTTGGTGTCATATATGATGATTTATGTTTTTGAAATATAATTATATTATTCATAATTCTATTTTCTTTTCTGAATATGAGTGTTACATACTTGGCCTTAACTGATATCATTACATTTTCTATAAACTTAACTATGTTGTTACTTGATTGAATAGTCACTTCTACTGAAAGGATTATTGCACACGTGAAAAGCAGTTTTTCCTTCTGTTAAAAGAAAAAAAATAGATATATGCAATTCCTACCTCATTTGAGCCTGCCATTGGCATCATTTCTAACTTTAATGTATTACTTCCCCTAATTATTTGTCTTTCTGAATGTAGATTACTACTTTTTATGTAATACAGTAAAGATTTAGTAAATAGAATCCCTGTAATGGAAAACTTACACATTACTTAATTTTTTATATTGAAGTAACTAACATGGAAACAAATCATAACTAAAAATATAATGGCTCTATCAGTGTTTCTAATAATTGCAGTATTATTAGAATTGCTATTGTAAGAGTTTTAAACATATAATGTTTTTTATTTTTGCCATAATTCAAAGTTTATTCAAGCCATGTATAAAAGAATGCATCATACCAATGCCTAGATGTTGTCAATAGACACTCTAGAAAAAAACTAAAGCCACCATCCTTGATGTTCTGCGTGTGCCAAATACCCTAAGATCAGCATTTTAAAATTAATTCAAGAGTTAGATATTTCTGGATGAATAGCTAGAAACAGTAACTGCAATGTTAAAACCATATGTGTGGTTCTAAATATCAAACAGCTGATTTTATGCCTTATTTCTTTTGAACTCTCTCATCTAGCTAAAGTTGTAATCCTCATATGACTTTGCAAACTTATTCTACCTATTATTTCAAGTCAGTTGATTATGTTAAAGCAATTAATTATATTTCAAACAAATGAACTCACAAATATTGATCTAAGTTTCAGAGAGAGCCTTGATTTTTTGCATTCTTAACCAAAGCGATTTTTATGAATCGATAAATTAGCAGTGTAGGATAATAGATAAGACTTCCTGTCTAGGAGTTTCCTGGTGGCTTGGCAAGTTAAGGATTTGGCATTGTCAAATAGAACCTATGGTGCAGGTTCTATCCCTGGCCCAGGAACTTCTGCATGCTGCAGGCATAGCCAAAAAGAAAGAAAGAAAAGAAAGGAAAAGAAAAACTTCATGTCTGGACTCTGCCACTTACAAACAAGTCAAGTCCTATAATTTCACTAAGTTTTCATTTATTCATCTGAAAACTGGGAATATACCAACAATAAATTATTGAGTACCTAGAAAGAGTATGGTACAGGGCATTGAACACAGTAAGAGTTCCCAAAAAGTAGCTGTTATGATAATTGTTTCACATATTTATAAATAATAATTAGAAAAAATTTATAGTTATATTTATCTACTCTGCATGAGATTGATAGTGACATTTGAACAATGTAGAAGTGCCAAAGCATTCTAAAAAATTGTGTTTACTGAAGCTTTGGTCCATGCTTCAGCAGCAAAGAACCAGAGAGATATAGAGCTGTTAAGTATTTGAATTCAATCCTGAGGTCTCCCAAATATTTTAAGTCACTTAGAAATACTTAACTTCATTTATTCAAAGTGTTTGAAGAATAGATGTTATGGTCAGTTGACTTAATGATCTAGTTCCTAAAGAACTGCTATTTCACCACTCTAGTGAAATATCTCTGGCCATGTTTGGCAAAACTTGAAAGAAAAATCCTTTTCCCTTCACATCTAATTCAACTCTCCATGGCATTTCCAGTAGTTGACCACTCCTTCCTTCTTAAAACCCTCACTTGCATTGGCCTCCCTGTCCTCACACACATTGGTATTTCCTCCAAAAGCCCCTTCTCAGATCTTTTTTCTACCTGATTTCTCAACGTTGGTATCTATGACCCTCCTCTCCTGTCTCTTTACAATGTCTCTTAGGTAATCTTACCAATTTTCTCAGCTGTAAGCAGTAACTGTCAGATGATGGAGCTAAAATTTACATCTCCATCTGGTCCTCTTCTCTGAACTTCAGACTGCATCCAGCTGCCTACTCAATATTCCCACTCAGAGGTCACACAGACATCTATAACTTAATACAAATTAAATTCTTGATTCTTACACACACCTGGTTCTTCTTATGCTCTTCCCAATGTCAATAATTAGGCCCCACCAAATTCTCCAACTAGATACCTAAGCACCACATGGATTCCTCTGCCTCCTGTATCACCGTCTCCCACTTCCAAACTATCAGCCAAGACATGGAAGCAACCTAAGTGTCTGTTGACAGAGGAATGGATCAAGAAGATGTGGTACATATACCCAGTGGAATATTACTCAGCCAAAAAAAGAATGAAATAATGACATCTGCAGCAACATGGATGGACCTAGAGATTATCATTCTAAGTGAAGTAAGTCAGAGAAAGACAAATACCACATGATATCACTTACATGTGGAATCTAAAAAAAAAATGATTCAAATGTATTTATTTTCAAAAACAGAAATAGACATAGAAAATGAATTATGTTTACCAAGGGGAAAGGTGGGAGGAGGGATAAATTAGGAGTTTGGGATTAACATATACCCACTACTATATATAAACAGCTATTCAACAAGACCTGCTACATTGCACAGAAACTATATTCAAGATTTTGTAATAATTTATAAGAATCTGAAAAAGTATATGTGTGTGTGTATGTATAACTGAGTCAATTTGCTCCACACCTGAAACTAACACAATATTGTAAATCAACTAAACTTCAATTAAAAAAAAAAACACACCATATCAGTGTTACCCCAAACACATCTCAAACCCACCCATTGGTCTCCAGTCCTCTGCCACTATCCTAGCTCAGGTTGCCCCAGTGTAGACTTCTCTCCAGCTCCCTGACTGACTTTTCATCCACTATGGGCGCCTGACCAAATTCACTCTCTACATAGTAAGAGAGAGCTTTCCTCCAAATCACAGCTGGATCATGTCACTTCCCTATTTCAAACTCTTTAATGTTTTCCAATTGCACTTTGAGTACACTCCTGAAGTCTTTCTATGGCCTAGAAGCCCCAAACACACTGGCCCTTACTCATTTCTCCAGCTAATGTCTTATTCCTCAAACACCCTGACTCTTTCCAACCTCAGGGCTTTTGTACATGCTATTTCTTCATCCAGGAACACACTGCATCCTGCATCTTTCATTTACAAATGTTACTATGTGGAAGGGCCCTTCCCTGACCAATAAGTGCCTTGACTCTTATTCTCTAGGTCAGACTCTTCTCTACACACAAGTTTATTGTCCTCACTCAACTCTAAGCTCCTTAAAGGCAGGGACTATGTGTCTTGTCTATCACTATAGCCTGGTGCCTATCAGTACCTAGAAAAGCAGGGACTCAATAAATATTCTTTGAATTAAAAAGTAAGAAACTAGAAGAAAATCATGGACTTGGAGAATAGACTTGTGGCTGCCCGAGGGGATGAGGGAGGGAGTGGGAGGGATCAGGAGCTTGGGGTTATCAGATACAACTTAGAATAGATTTACAAGGAGATCCTGCTGAGAAGCATTGAGAACTATGTCTAGATACTCATATTGCAACAGAACAATCGGTAGGGAAAAAAATGTATACATGTAAGAGTAACCTGATCCCCATGCTGTATAGTGGGAAAAAATAAAATTAATTTTTTTAAAAAAAGTAAGAAACTGACAATTTTTAAATCTTGAGACACAGTGAATTATACCTTTGTTTAAATCTGTTGACAATAATTTAATCTTTATTTTATAATTCTTAAGGTATTTAAGGATCTTACGTATTTCAAGGGTCATTATAATATATATCTTTTCTTTTTGTATTTCCTAAAATGTATTTCCTATTGGAGGCTTCTGTTGTTCTGATGATCCTGATGAGAGATGTATTCCACTCAGCTAGGGACATTTTAAAAAACCTTTCATCAAAGTTTCAAAATTAATCCTTGTATATGGTAAAACAAAATAAACAAAACAAACCAACAAAACTCCACCTTTCCCAGATCATTAACTTCTGTTGCTGGCAATTCCAGGATTGACCCCAACAAAACTGTCAAGGGCAAAACTTCCCTTGGAGTCTTTCTGGACCTTTCCCCCAAACCATTCTCCCTGTCCCCAGGTACCTGCTAGCCTCAGGTTGCTTTTTGTTGTCCTCAACCCACCTCTGGTATCTGCCCTGTATTTCTTGATTCTGTTTTTTTGCCCACCATCAAAAAATCTCCTTCCTCCTCAAAACTTGCCTGTTTTCTCTCCAGTCCTCTCAAGTTACAGCTGGGTGACTATCAAGATAGTTTTACATATGAATCCAAGCCAATGTTATCACAGCTTGATGTGCTGCTCTTCCCAGGTAAGATTTAAACTTTCACCTTCAATGCTTTCCTCATGGAGTAACTCCTATAGAACCTCAGGATAATATATGCAAATACTGAGGTTTCTAAGAGTCTTCAAATCACTTTTTTTCAAACTTGTACAAAGATGGCTCTCGATGCATTTTAAGAAGGCTATGGAGATGACTGGTCACACACATGGTCTCATTTTCTGAAGCAGAATTTCTTTTGTATATGCTATTTTATTCACTACTCATAAAAGCTGAGAGAGAGGTATGCCTGACCTTAACATTAGCAGAGTACAGGGCAAGAGATTCATATTCTACCTGTCTAAATGTTCGAAAGTTAAAAATAAAGCTAATAAAACTGATAATAAATAAATGTTTTCTCCTTTCATCTTGGCAAATATGCTTTTGCCAAGAACTAAAAGCCAAGGTCACGTTCAGAATTGAATAGATCAGGCTGCAATAGATGCACTGGCCTCGGCCTGGACCAGAGCTCCTCCCTTATTCCCATTCCTGGTTCCACCTCACACTTGCAGGAACAGGCCAGTAGTTTTGTCCAAGCTTTGTCGAAACAATGGCAAATGCTTCTCCTTGACCACCCCTTGGGCCTAGGAGTGTTCACACCAGTGGCTTGGTCTGTCCCTGGGAAGACGGACCCAAGGAAGAGGTCTGCCAGATCCTGCAAGAAGACTAAGGGTCATTTAGTCAGGGAATTTCAGATCTTGGGTATCCAGAGCCTGGTCTATAAGCTCTGGCTTAGGGTAGGCAGGTCCTCTTACTTCTATGGATACCTATGCCTCAGAGCAGGTGTATGGACAGCAAAAGACCATACTGGGCCTCCTAAAATGTAGAGCCCAGAGCGGGGACCTCCTTGCCTGGTACCGACATGAAATACTAAAGCTCACAGAGAGGATCCCAGAGCCTGGGGTTCAATCCTGGTCCTGATCAACTAAAAATCCTCTGCTGTTACACCATGATATTTACCATCAGGATGTGGGACAGACAATCACATCCTGATATGCTTCCATGTTTTGGCTAATCTCCATCAAGAGTCTAGCCAAGGAGTTCCTGCTGTGGCCCAGTGGATCAAAGATCCAACTGTAGCAGCTCAGGTCATGGCAGAGGACAGAATTCCATCCCTTGCCCAGTGCAGGGGGTTAAGGATCCAGCACTGCTGCAACTGTGGCAAAGGTATCAGCTGCGGCTCAGATTTGATCCCTGACCTAGGAACTTCCATATGCTGCAGCCGAGGTCATAAACAATTTTTAAAATTTTAAAAAAGAGTCTAACCAGACTCCCCACAGTTCCTTCCTAACACTACAAAGTCAAAGCCACCACTGTGAGTGTCCCCAGTACTAACCGTGCTGAGGAGACAACACTCCTGGAGACCAAGAGCCCTCTAAGATCATCCAGGCAGGGCTGCCTGCAGTTGATTTCTCATTGTGACAACAGCAAAGAGATGATGGCTGCCTAAGGGCATCCCTCTGACCTTGACCCAAGCCCATCGTTCTTACCACCCTTTGCCAACCAGAATATTTGTGGAGACTGGTTGGGTTAAGGGAATTTTAAGAAGCTATGTGTCCTTCAATCTTTCTTAATTCAGTTCCTTTTTTTTCCTTCTTTTTTTGGCTGCACCTGAGGCATGCAGAAGTTCCTAGGCCAGGGACTGAACCCAAGCCACAGCAGTGATCTGAGCCACTGCAGTGACAACACTGGATCCTTAACCTATTCACCCACGTGGGAACTCCTAATTCAGTTCTTGAAATTTTATAAGCATATTTGAGTTAGGATATGGACTTTTTAATAATTCCTTATTAAGCTATATTTGCATACAGAGAACATCAAGAGGAGGGAAGGAAACACTAGGAAATCTTAATCTTTCATTCTATCCATAAGATGAGGTCCTACTATGTGCCACTGCAGATACAGCAGTGAGGCAAATAGTCTCTGGTTTCACCCTGGTCAGGGAGATCACAAATAAACACATATGTCATCTCTGAGAGACAGACACTAAGAAGTAAAGGAAAGCAGAACAGGTAGACAGAATGATGGAACAGAGGCTTGCTAGATAAGACGGTCAGGGGCCATCAGAAGTAAACCAAACCAAACCTGCCTACATAACATAATAGTGTTACTACTATGCCACAGGACATTTTATTTTTTTTATTTTTTGGCTTTATATGTCCACATTCACAGCATATGGAAGTTCCCAGGCCAGGGGTCTAATCGAAGCTGTAGCCACCGGCCTACGCCAGAGCCACAGCAACGCGGGATCCGAGCCGTGTCTGCAACCTACACCACAGCTCACGGCAACGCCGGATCCTTAACCCACTGAGTGAGGCCAAGGATCGAACCCGCAACCCCATGGTTCCTAGTCAGATTCGTTAACCACTGAGCCACAACGGGAACTCCAAACTTGGGAGATTTTATAATGCTCATTCTGCATCTCTGAAATTTGATCTTAGGTAAATTTTGGCCTTAGGTCTTGGCATTAGATCTAATACCAAATAGAAAATAACATGAAAAAGACAACTGAAAGAAGAAAAAGAGAGGGGTAAATAGAAAGAGACCACTGATTCACTTTACATAGGCTCTCACGTGAGCAACACAACATTTTGACTTTAAAAAGTAGGCCTGATTTGTTAAATGACTGAAAGAATCCATGTCTTCAGAGTATTCATTATAAAAAAAAATGCTGGAGTTCCCATCGTGGCTCAGTGGTTAACGAATCTGACTAGGAACCATGGGGTTGCGGGTTCGATCCCTGGCCTCACTCAGTGGGTTAAGGATCCGGCGTTGCCGTGAGCTGTGGTGTAGGTTGCAGATGCGGCTCGGATCCCGCGTTGCTGTGGCTCTGGTGTAGGCCGGTGGCTACATCTCTGACTGGACCCCTAGCCTGGGAACCCCCATGTGCTGCGGGAGCAGCCCTAGAAAATGCAAAAAAAAAAAAAAAAAACAGAAAAAAAATTTAAAAAAAAAATCAAAACAAAACAAACAAATGTTGTATGAGTGGGTAGTCCAGAAGGTTTGATTTAACAATCACCCCTTCTGGACTACCCTCCAATGTGCTTGTACATAACTCCACCAAGGAAATCTGGCCATACTGTTATGAAGTGACATATCTTGTAAATAAGCAAAAACAACAGGTGTTACACATCTGTTCTTTTACCAATCTTTAGAATCTATCTTTAGTGAAGCTATAGTAGGGTTTATAAACTATTAGATAAAATTGGCTGGGAAGTCATGCTTACTCAGTTAAAAATCCAAGCCAGCAAGAGGACAAAAAATCCTCAAGAGCTTAGGACTTGATCTAGCATTATTTCATAGTTTTGTCATTAACCTTAGTCATCAAATTGAAGTTAGTTAGCAGAAGTCTTTCGCAGCTTAGGCAACATTCCTACCCTCATTATATTCTATAGAAACCTCTTGATTTTTTATCTTTTAATTCCAGGCATTATCACTAATTTAGGAACCCAAATTAGAAATTTCAAAATGATCTGAATTCATTCATCCCCCATAAAAAATCTCTATCAAAGTCTATCTAATCTACTTTTAAAATGTTTTCTGACTCCCTATCAACTTCCCCATACACACACACACACACACACACACACACACACACACACACACAAAATGCCTTAGTCCACATTCTCATCATTCCTAGTCTGGAAAAGTGTGATAGACTCCAAGAGTTTCCTCTCTTCTAGGCCTGTACCCCACAATTCCATCTCCCCATTGCCCAAGAATTCTATTTCTAAGGCAGAAACCTTACATGTTCTGCTTTATTAAAGTCTCCTGGGGAAGCAGGCACTCAAGGCTGTGTAACAGGGTCTCAACTCATCTGACCAGACTCATGTTCTATTACCCACTTCCAAACAAACTCTACTCCATCCAACTCTTCACAATTCCCCAAACATGCCAGGCTTCTGCACATGCTTTTTTGGCTGCTGGAATGTTCCTCCAATTCTTGCTCCATCTGGTGAACATTTACTCTGCCCTCCACATGTAGTTCAAATGCTGTGTTCTCTCTGCAGTCTGAAAGCAGCATCACAGAGGTCATTACCACTGCCTTGCCATCCACCAGCACTCAGGACCCAACCCTGCTTCAGCACAGTCTACACTGCATTGCAGTAACTTGTGTGCGTTCTGTCTCCTCTTGATACTGAATATCTTGGAGAAAACAGAGCGTATCTGATATTTGCATTTTGTTTCAACCTGGCATTGAATAAGCATGCATTTGATCAACTTGGAGGATGAGTATATTCTAAGGCAATATATTTGGGCTAAAATTAAATAAATGAAAGGTTAAAACCAAGTAGTATATCTAGATGGAGACTTAACATTTATGGAAAGATACAGATGAAAGGAAGAATCATAGAGAAATAGAGGAAATACTACACAAAAAAGGCTCAGTGAACTTAATTTCAGTTATTTAGCGAGACAAAAATAAATACTATAAACGACTCTTTCTTTACTGAAAACATGCTCCCTGATTCTTGATGTTAATACTCTAAAACTGAACAACTCTATCACATTTTCTCAAAGTTCTGCTGTTTCTCCTGTCACTTCAAAACTAGTGCTGACATTCCAGGGGGTCTCCAGACTTAGCTGCCCTTGGGTAGACTGAACCAACTCTTTCCACCTCAACAACGTGCTGCTCTTATTGATTTCTCTGAACTAGGATTGTTGCCATTAACTTTTTGGATTCTATTCTCAATTTCTGTCATCATGACTGGCCCATGTTTTGTCAGATTTTAATTCTCTAGCACTGTTCCCACAGATATTTCTATATCAATGGCCTGTTTTAGGTGGTTTCCTTGGATGACCACTTCAAATTTTAAATTAATATGTGTATCTTTTTGCCTAACCTATCAACTTTTCCCAATGTTTCCATTTGAAAACTCCTACTTACTTTCTGGCAGAATAAACTTGCCATCTCAGGGTTAGCTCTGATGTATCTCAGAGAAGGATCAGAGGTGCTTTCGGCTTCACATGCTCTGCATGGATTGGACAGGCCTATTTTTCCACTCTTTTTTTTTTTTTTTTCTTAATTCCACTCTTGCATCGGCTATCTTTCTATCCATTTCCAAATGCAATGTACAACTTCCTCACCTGATTATCTCACCAGTGGCCTATAGAATCACACCCTAAATAGCCCCAGGTCCCTCTGAGTCTCTGCTCCAAGCTCTCCTTGGCAGGCACTAGCCACTCTCCTCATCTCCAGTTTTCCTCCAAGCCTGGATTCTCTATTGTACCAGGCACATGACAGCTCACCCCCATCTCTAAGCCTTCACACATGCCTTTCCTTCTGGCTGGCAGGCCCTCTCTCCTGGTCTCTTCTGCTAAGCCTCCTTATTCTCTGCCTCTTTAAGATATACATCCTCAACGTGGCCTGCCTCAAATATTTTTTCCAGCATCCTCTCCAGATTATATATTAGCATCTCTTTAGCTTTGCTCGTTTGTATTCCTGTTAATTTTTCATTCCTCCTTTGAATTTGTATTTACGAAGCCAATCAGCCAGACAACTGTGGTTTCTATCTCCATATCTTCCCCTGCCTTTAAACTATCCATTCTGTGTACCCACAGGGTATTTCTGTCTGCTGGAAAACATGAACTAAAACTGCAGCAGGAGAGATTAAGCTGAAGGACCAGAAAGTAGACTGGGAATTTTCCATTTCTGGAGAACAGCACGGGCTTCCTTCTGTTTTAGGTGGTTTCCTTGGATGACAATGCTTCAGGTACAGAGATAATGTTCCAACAGTGGGAATAATCTCAGCTTTCCATCACCTCTTTGCTCTTTCTCTGACCTTTTCCTCTCAGGTTCAGGGTCTCCCCTGCTCTATCACCCACTTTCACCCTCCTTTCTCAGGAAATCCCACTTAGAATCCTGACCAATTCCAGACAGCAGGCTGGACAACACCTCACAGAGGCTCCAGCCTGTTACTTTCTCCACATTCGATCCCCCAGAGAGCCAGAGAATTTTCTAGCCTGGGGATCACCGTCCTCTTTTCCACCCTGAAGAGATACTTCCCAGGAGGAGGCTTTTAGGCACAGGACATGCGGCACCATCCGAAGATCTACTCTGCTCCTCTTATGTAGGCACCTATCAAAGATCTCTAAGTGGGGGTCCCACCATTTTCTCTCTATCGACCAATCAAGGAGATTCTGAAAGACTGTCACACAGCTGAGGAGTTTTTTGTTTTGTTTTGTTTTTTTAAATCCCTTAAAGAATGACTGTGGCTCTTGTTTGGGGCAGAAGCAGCACCACTACTGCGCACTCTCTCCTCTGCTCCATCTTCAGGAGATATAAATTCCTTTTGAGCCTCCGGACCATCCTCCCATCTGGTTTCTCCTTGGCCTTCTCCTTCAAGCAGAAGATGGAAGCAAGAAGTCTTGGAACTGGGGGCTAGGAGAGGTAGTGCAATGGTATCCTTTGCTCCTATTTCCCAACCTCAAGCTGTGGCTCAGAGCACTCGCTGCTACAAATCCTGGATGGTTCAATGAAAACTATGCATTTCAGGATTCTGGGTCTTCCTCTTTTTCACCCCCAGCCCACAGTCCCCTGAGGCTGGCTGCCCACGTGTCCTGGAACCCTGCTCCTCCCCACCCTCGGCCAATCCCCGTCTGTGCCTCTGGCTTTCCTGCAACCCCGGCCAGTCCACCCAATTATCTGCCCACCGACTCGCCTGCTCGCTCCCTCCCCCAGAAACCGACGCTGGGGCGGCTTTCGCTTCCACGCCCCGTGCTCAGGATAAGCTGGCGAGCCCCCGGCCGCAGCAGGTTTGATTCCGGGCCAGCAAACTTCTCCGGGACCCTGCAACGCCCGGGCGGGCCAGAGGCCCGCCTCCTCCCCGGCCTTCGCGGCTGTGGGGGCGGCGAGGACGGCGGCCGCTCTCCGTCCCGCCTCGCGGCGCGGGCTGCGGGTCTGCTAAGGCGCAGGACCTGGCGCGCCGGGAGGAGGGGGCCCGGGAGGCTGGGGCCCGGGAGGCCGAGTCCCGGGACCCGGCGCCGTGCCCCCGGGAGCCGCGCGGGGAGAAGCAGCCGCAGGTCGGAACCGGTAACCCGGGCGGGGAGGAGGTGCCGCAACCCCGCGTTTCCTAATTTATGCCCCTTAACTGTTTCCTCGCATCCAGGGAAGGACGGCTCTAGACAGAGACCAAAAAATAAGCTCTAACGGCATGAATTCATATCGAGTTTGTGCATTTCACCCCAAAGATATTTTTTTCTTCTGTATTCAGTGTCTGTTCTCACGCATCAGCAGCCTCCTGGTTCTGCCTTACAAACACAGAGCCGGCAGAACCACCTAGAACTAAGTATAAAGCCCGCAGCCTGCATTATGTGAACACATGAACACGACCTACAGAATGCGCAGCGTGTTCAAGCGGCCAGGTCGTGCTAAACCTTACTGGTCCCATGCTTAAGCTACCTATCCGAATGCGTAATCGCAGGTGTGCGGTATTTATCCGCCCGACCCATCTCTGTGTGTAGCACGGTTTCCAGCTTTTCTGGAAAAGGGAGAAGCACGCGAATGAACAGAAACGCGAGCGGATGACCGGAGCCGCGTGCGTGCGAGGGAGCGGGTGGGAGGCAGGGTCGCGGCGCGGCGCAGCTTACCTTGACCGCGTGCCTGGCCCCCTCGGAGGCGCAGCAGAGTCCGCGCGCGGCTGCCGCACCGCGAGCAGTGAGAGCCCTGCGAGTGGGGAAGGGGGACGCATCACTGCCCTTATTAGTCTCTCCCCGTGTGACCCTCCCACTCGGCGAGGACGGAGGACTCCGCGAGACAGGACTCTGCCAACTCAGGCCCAGGTTTACTTAATTACAACCACGTCTCCTCTGAGGCGGCAATAATGCCTTGCAGGCTTCTGTTTTATTAGCGGTTTTCCAGATAGAAGGTCGGGTAGGTGCAAGCGCTTAAGAGTTTGGCACTTCTGATTGTGACGTGTCTTCAAAGTATAGTGTATGCGGCGAACATTCACAGGTAGCTAATTGGCTTTTTAACAATTGAGCTGAAAAACAAAACAAAACAAAAACGGTACCACTTATGTTTCATTTTTTACTCTTATGTCAGTTTAGACAAAGTTAATCAAGAGAGCCTGCCGGGATTCTAGTCATGTTCGAGGTTGTGAGGCATGGTTTGTCTCAAAGTCCATTATTTTGTTAATATTAAATATTATATCTTTCTGTGGATTGGTACTAACTACAAATCCTGGGTTTTGAACTCTTTGGGATTCCTTACAACATATGAAGGTGACATTTTTCTGCTGATCCCTGTATAAGGGTATGTGTGTGTGTAGAGATAGTGTATGTAGTGAGTATGTATGTGTATTTGTAGGTGCATATACATATTGTATATTACATACATATATACTTGAAAGAAATGTAAAATCATTATAGAATTCAGGAAAGTAAGTCGGGCATTTGAAAACAGATGCAAAAAGCTGTTTAACGTTCCATATTGCCACAGTTGGAAAAATAGGATAAATTATACTATTAATGCATAATGGTGAAAATCATTAAGCTTAAAAATTATCTTAAGCCATAGCAATAGGGTTCACAGATGTCTGGGCTCACAAATCAGGACATAAAGTCAGGCTGACAAAAAATAAAAATGTTTAAAAAAATGTTTTAGAAGAAAGTTCCTTTCCACTTCATTGAAGTGAAACTATTGAGTCAACTAGTGGTTTTTAAACCTGCCTTTCATCATGATCAAAATCCTTGAAGTTTTAGAATCTCCCATCCACAGTGATGCAAACCATGTTTTTATGTCAGAACTTAAAAACCTCCTGATGTGGTTTCCTCTCCTGTGATTTTCATCACTGGGTTTTGGTTAACTATGGAAAGAAGCCAAGGAGGGAGGATGTCATTTGAGTCATGCTGCTCACACGACCATCCGAAAAACAGGATTCCCAAACCTGCGTCAGACTTGTGGTGAGCAATCTCTAATTTTTATAATAGTGTTTTTTCTCTCTAAGCAATTATACTTTACCTTTTTATTGCTCATGAATTGGAATAAAAGCACCCAGGCTTTATCTCTCCCATAGACTATTAACTTTACATTTATACTTAATTGGTACTATTTAAAGTAATACTTTAAAACTACCTGCAGGAAGCCTGAAATTTTGCCTCTAATTTGTGCTCTAATACAGGAAAATCAACCTTCATGTGAGCACTGTTTTCATAAACATTTTAATAATTTCATAATCTTTAAGAGGTTTTGGAACTAGCCAGATCCTGTGACATTTTTGTGTCTTGAATTGCTCCTTTTCCTATTGAAGGTGTTGAAGTAAACAAAAGTTTGGAAGAAAGTGAGAAATTAAAAAATACAATTAAAAATTGTTATTATCTGTTGCTTCCTCTGTCCCTAGATACACTAACATCCCCAGGTCAGTAAATCCTTCTGTGTTTTTCTTTCAGGAAAGTGTTCCAATCTGGGCTAGTTTCATGATCACAAACTATCATATCCCTAGGTTTTGGTCCTTTATACAGTTCTTTTCATTGACTTTTTTTATTTAATGATTTTTATTTTTTTCCATTATAGCTGGTTTACAGTGTTCTGTCAGTTTTCTACTGTACAGCAACGTGACCCGATCGCACATACACATATATATTCCTTTTTCTCACATTATTATTTTTCATTGAATTTTACAGTGACTTCAAATAGACAGAGCCCCTAACCAAGCAACTTTTATTTATCTAACCCCAATGAAGTTATAAATGATCGATTTTCCCACTTGCTTCTGAAGTGCAGCTAGGGAAGGAACATCTGAAAATAATAGGGGAATCTGACTGGACTTAGAGTTCTGGCAAACAGCTTGCAGGGTTTCTAATGCCCAGTTTAGCTATATGCGTGTGTGGCTTAAAATAATTTAAAAGATTTCGAAAACAAACTGCCCTCAACATTTATGCCCCATGGGAGACACTAACTAGTATTTTATTGCCGTAAGAGGGTTAAATTCCATTTGAAATGCACTTTTAAATTTAATACATTTAAAAGCTATGCCATATTTTCAATGTCCCACTTATATAGTTTAAACAATTGAAATAAACATTGCACCACATTTTGATAATTACCCTATGATAAATTTAAAGAATGTGGGTTTTTTTTAAGCCTCCCTTCTCAATCGTTTGTTTTTACATGGCTATTTCTTTTTCTTTTCTTCACTTTTGTGTACTTCTGTACTCCCAGAGATGTTGCTTTGCTTTTTCCCTTTTGTAATTTCTTTCACTTTTCTCCCCCTTCGTAGTTGCCATTTTCCAAGAAGAAAGAATTTCAGCATTGCCCCCAGCTAACTTCTTAGCTACCACACCATAAGAGTGCTCATTCTTTATTCAATGGATGGGGCACAGCCATACATGACTCCCATACAGACCCCAGAACACTTCAATGCATCCATAGTGAAGGAACAGACGTCACTGTCAACTGCAATTACCAACTCTGACTTGTCATTGAGAGCGTGTACTTCCTATTCTATTCCTTTCTAGGCCAGTAGTACAGATGATATTCCTCTCATGAGAATAAGGATGAAAAGAAAGTAGTCATCTTGATCATTGTACAACTATAAATGTAATACATTCATTGAGTAATAAAAAAATTTTTTTAGAAAAGAAAGTAGTTATCTTAGTTCAAAATTTTTAGTAATCAGCAAAAGAGCATTTTCAAATTGTAAATGCTATTTTTACCATTGTTTCGAAAAACAGTTGTCCTCCTAGAGAAAATAATATTCTACTGGTGGTTGCTATGTTTGCTTCCCTTCCTGGAAGACATTCTAGCTCCTGACATTGACTGAGTTTAGAAATGAGAGGAAGAGGTGATCACAGATCTGACTTTCACATAGTTTATCAGACCCTCTTCCTAGGGATCGGTGACGCTGAAAGGAAATATGTTAAAAGACAGACATGTGACTGGAAAAAAAATGGTTATTAATACACATCTAGCTCTCAAAAAACATTTTTTTTAAAAAAGAGGGAGAGACCTGTAGCCCAATAAAAAAATAGGCCAAAATGTGAAGAGGCAATTCACAAAGGAAATACAAATTGTTAGTGAACACATGAAAACATATTCAACTAAATTACTATGCAAAGAAATGCACACTTATAAAGGAGTGATTTTTTTCCGCCACCCTATTTTGATGGGATTAATATTCTCAACACCAAAAGGGGAGCACAAAATAGTTGCCCTTTCTAAAGGGCAGATTAGCCATGTGTATTAAACACTAAGGATTTGGCATTGTCACTGCAGGGGCTTGGGTTGCTGCTGTGGTACAAGTTCAATCCCTGGCCCAGGAGCTTCCACATTCTATGGCCACAGCCAAAAACAAGACAAAACAAAACAAAAAAAGCGCATCAAGTCTGCTTCATAACCTCCTCTAAAACAGTAGCTCTAGTTATATTTAATTTAGAATTATGACAGATTTTAACTTTTTCTTTTTGCTTCTTTGTAAAACATAAAATTGTCTACAGTGGATATGTATCCCCTTGCAATAAAAATATAACCAATGTGTACAAGTTTGGTGTTTTATAGATTGCTGACAAATTAATAGAGCAAAGGGTTAAAAGAAATGAGAAATTGGACTTCCAAATACTCCTTTCGGTCATTATCATCGGGGATCTTCCAGTAAATATTAGGATGCAACTTAAAATGTTTAAACTTAGTCTAGTGTTTTCACTAGGATGCAGATATTAACTAAACTATTTATTCATTCAATACATATTTGAATGCCTCTGGAGCTGAACCCTGGAGGGTATACAAAGATAGGCTGAACATGGGCCCCAGTTCCTAGGGTTTAACATTTGGTAAGAAAGAGAAGACATATATGTATATAACGATAATATGAAATAAAAATATGATGTAATAAAGTAGATATAAAATACTAGGGGAGTTCAAAGGAGGGGGAAACTGTATTGATATGCGGAAACATTGGGGTCAAAACAGTTCAGTGAACAAAATGCAGTTGACCTTTGAACAGTGAGAGTTTGAACTGCATGGGTCCACTTATGTGGGGACTGTTTTCACTAAACATTTGCTGTGGTACTATAGGATCCCATAGTAGGATGCATCCCTGGTTGTGGAACCGAAGATATGGAGGGTTGACTGTAAAGTGATACCCAGATTTTTCAGAGTGTGGAGAGTCAGCATCCCTATGTGCCCCCCGCAACACATACACACGGTTCAAGGGCCAACTCCATATCTATCTTTTGTCAGTCTCAGTGAATATACTTACAAATCATCAGAGCATCATAATGCTGGAAGGGGCACTGTAACTAAATAGTTATATGTGAAATGATGAGTTTACTATTTTTCTATAATAAGTATTTGTTGAAAGACTTAACAGAGAACAAGCTTCCTTCTCTCCTTATTCAGATGAAGAATGTGAATTGTTTCCTACCGAATTAAATCCTTTCCCTGGAATTCAAGGCCCTAAACAGTGTAACCTCCACTTCTTTGCCTTAGTTATCTAAGTGCACAGGATGCCACAGCCAGATTAAAGACTCCTGACCACAGGACAAACAGGCCAATGCTTTCTCACATTCTCAGTCCAGTTGCTGCCACCAGCTGAAACACGGGATAACTTGTTCTTACCTGTAAAAGACTCAGAGCAGATTCTGAGGACAGCAACAAATCAAGACAATAGACTCTTTCTTTATCTTTATTTTATTTTTTGCTTTTTTAAGGCCATACCTGCAGCATATGGAAGTTCCCAGGCTAGGGGTAGAATCGGAGCTACAGCTGTGGGCAACAGATCCAAGCCACACCTGCACCACAGCTCATGGCAACACTGGATCCTTAACCTACTGAGCAAAGCCATGGATCGTACCCACATCCTCATGGATACTAGTTGGGTTCATTACCACTGAGCCACAATAGGAACTCTGACAATATACTCTTATTACTTGAAAATGTCCTCATCCTGTGTCCTTTTTACTACTTTTACAAACCTAAGGGAGATTTTCATTATTGAAAATGAGAACACAACTCTGTTTAACTTCTTATTTTTCTTAGAACATGAAAAATGACCTCTAATTAAACTTCGTTCTAACTTCTGAATGTTTTTAAAGAACCGACCCTACATAAAACATCTTTTTAAAAAAAATTCAGTGTTGGCTAAAACATTATGTTAGGTTTATATCTATAAAATTGGGGTTCTTAGAATTCCTGCTATGCCATAGCAGGTTGGATCCCCAGCCTGGTGCAGTGGGTTAAAGATCTGGCCTTGCCACAGCTGTGACGTAGGTTACAACTGCAGCTGGATTCGATCCCTGGCCCAGGAACTTCCATATGTCATGGGTGCAGCCAAAAATGGGGAAAAAAAAAAAAAATGTGCTTCTTTTCATTGTAACCTCTTTCTGGGACATTTCTTTTCAATTTAGAATTTATTTAGCTTATTTTATGATTCTCATGGAATCACTTGAAAAATCACCATGTGTTAGGAAAGATACAAAGTGTTTTACATATTTTATAGTTCTAAAATCCTTCAACAACCCTATTGTCCTGTTTTTACAGCTCAGGACTAAGGCTTGGAACCAAGCCCTGACAGAGCCAAGATTTGTACTCAAATCTATCTCATTTCACAGCCCAAGCTCTCATCCATTGCCCTCTGGCCTCTGTTTGCAGGCCCACACCACCCAATAGACAGACTAAACAGGAGCTCCAGACAAAGCAGGGTCCTTAAGGGTACATGGTGACAATGTGAAATATACTGACAAGTCTGTGTTTTAAGACTGGAATCAATTTTAATTAAGAGAAAACAATGAACTAAATTGGTTGGTCTTTAATTATTTTATTTATTCAAATTCTGTGTTGTAGCATGCTTTAGTCTATGCTGACATAAAAGAAAAAAAAATTCAAGATAGCAAACGAGGCAAAGAGCTAGTCAGCTAAGGCAAGGTAAGATAAATTTGACTGGACTCTGTTCTCTATCAGAAGTGACAAATTTACCTGCTTTTCTGATACTCAAGAACATTCTTGCTGTCAAATTATTTTACCATAAACCCATTTTTATCCATCCTAAATGTAAACTTCTGTGTTTATAAGACCCTTTTCAAGTAATTATGAGGAGTCATAAAACATAGCTAGTGAAGGAAATAATGATAGTTCATAAGACTGTATTTATTTCTAAGCATTTCAGGTGCTAACCAAACACTACAGGATATATTTTTTTCTTTTTCTCTATAGAGCAGTTCTTTATTTTTAGTAAAAACCCTCACACTAACTTTTAGTGTTTTGAAAGTCATATTAAAATCCTCTACCTTTTACATAAAGACTTGCTTGCATGGGTGGCCAGACAGATGATCTCAAGCTAATCCTCTCCCTAACCATTGTCACTACTTAGTGGGTTCTGCTTTGGTACCATCACCCAACTTTGGCCCCAGCCCTGAGGATCCTGGTTCTATAGGAGCCAAACACCATCAGAGGTAGAGAAAGGGTCTGTTTCCCCGTCAAGATCAGGCTCATGTCAGCAGTTTCTGTTGGAATGGAAATCTCAGGGTAGGTGACAGAAGTGCTATTATGGGGCAGAGTTCATCTCCTTTATGCAAATTTAGCTATAAAAACTGATCCCCAAACTCAGCAGCTGAAAACAATAACCATGTATTATTGCTCACAGTTCTGCTGATTAAAGTTCACCCCGTCTAGGCTGGGGTGACTGCCTTCTCAGCTGGGCTCTCCTGTGTCAGCTGGTAGGTCAGAGAAAGATAAGCTGGTGAGAAGATGGCTTAGCTGGGACAAGTCATCTCTCCTCTATGTGCCCTCTCATCCTCCAACAAGCTGGCCTGATCTAGGAAGTCCCAGGGGTTTGGGACCAAGTGGAAGCTGCAAGACCTTTGGAGCTTATACCCAGAACTGACCTCCATCTCTTTTACCACACATTGTATGGGCCAGAGCAAGTCACAAGGTTGGGTCTGGGTCAAGCTTCCATCCTACATTCCATTCCTTGATGGGATAAGCTTCAAAGTCACATTTCCAAGAGCACAAATGTAAGAGGGTGAAGCACAGGAGCCACTGGTTAGGAGGATGCACAAAGGGTGTCTTTGTACAGTTCCACCTGTGTGGTACATCCCACATCCTCTCCTGGTCCCCATTGTCCCTAGAATTGCCACTAACCATCTGCCCATGCAGCCCTGCAAGCTCTGTCCCTCAACCAATTCCATCCCCTCTGACTTGGGATCATGGAAACTGGGAGATCCTTTATCCCATTCTCTCCCAGAGGTTCAGAGACCTGAGATGTGCGCTTGCCCAAACCTCTCCATCTTAGAAACCCTGGACTGTAGTTTCCACCTGCTCTGCTAGCACAGGGTAAACCAACAAGTTCTCTGCCTCCAGAAACCTCAAAGGAAGAAGTGAATCTTATCATCAGTCTTCAGAAAGTCTCACCAGTGGCATTCTCATTGTGGCGCAATGGATTCATCCTCCTGTGAGAATGTGTGTTCAATTCCTGGCCTCACTCACTGGGTTAAGGATCCAGCATTTCCATGGCATAGATTGAAGATGCAGCTCAGATCTAGCATTGCTGTGGCTCTGGCATAGGCTGGCAACTGCAGCTCTGACTTGACCCCTAGCCTGAGAACTTCCATATGCCATGGGTGTGGCCATAAAAAGGAAAAAAAAGAAGGTCTCACACACCTCCAGGGAGATAGGCTCAGCACCCCAGTAGGGTGAGAAGGACAATTTGGCAGCCCTTTGTCCTCACTGTTCCAGAGGAAGCCCTCTTTCCTTTGTGGCTCCCATGGCCTTACTGGGTACAGACTGTCAAGAGGGGCCTGGGAAGCTAAGGGACCAGAACTTTTCTTTTTTCTTTGCACGTGGTCTTTGATAATTTGGCACCTCATCTTTTTTTTTTTTTTTTTAACTGTTTGCTCTCTGTATATATAAGAGTGTGGAGGTGATATAATTTAAAAAAAAAAGTCATAGGGGAGAGTGGAAGGTACAACTAGAGTTGGGATAGCCCTAGAACGCTTCTCTAAGGGGTGATATTAGAGCTGAGACCAGAAAGCCAGCTCTGCGAAGATCAGAGGGGGCAGGAATCCGGTGCAGGGGTGCTGGGTGGGCAGAGCTAGGCCTTCATGAACATCAAAAGGCCTCCTGCCCAGAGAGGGCAACAAAAGAGGGCAGGGTCAGGGAGGATGAGGTCTAGGGTCCAGTCCTGTGGGTCCTCTCAGGCCCCCAGAAGAAGCTGATATTTTATACTATAAAAGTAGGAAAGTATGGAGGGATTGAGCAGGGGGATATGAACTGATTTTTGTTTTACTGAGATCTCTCTGACTTCCCCAAGAAGAATGGAAGCACAGCCAGGCAGGAGCAGAAACAAGAGACCAGTTCCAGGGTTCCTGTATCCAGGTAAAGGATGACAGTGGCCACAATGAGGGGGTAATTGTGAAAGGAAGGAAGTGAGCAAATTCAAGGTACATTTTAGAGGTGAACTTGGCAAACTTGCTGAAGGGCTGGATGTAGGGGCTGAGGGAAATAGAAGCAGAGAACAAGCCTGTATTTCAGGAACACAGGAGACCTTAAAAATCTCTTGGACCAATCATGTTTCTATGTTCATTTTAATCAGCACAAATTAAATAAAAAGTTGCGGAGTTCCCGTCGTGGCGCAGTGGTTAACGAATCCGACTAGGAACCATGAGGTTGCGGGTTCGGTCCCTGCCCTTGCTCAGTGGGTTAATGATCTGGCGTTGTCATGAGCTGTGGTGTAGGTCGCAGACGCGGCTCGGATCCCGCATTGCTGTGGCTCTGGCATAGGCTGGTGGCTACAGCTCCGATTCGACCCCTAGCCTGGGAACCTCCATATGCCGAGGGAGCGGCCCAAGAAATGGCAAAAAAAGACAAAAATAAATAAATAAATAAAAATAAAAAGTTGCTTTGTTTTCGAAAGCTCATCCTTTAGGAGAAAGAGGGAAATGGAGAACTTCCTAATAAATGACAGAAAAGTCCTGTGTCACCATTTTTGTTTGAGTGCCAAGGAGGAGCATAAGCCCTTCTAAGTCATCCCTTGTCACATTGTGAGGAGAAGGGGCATGGTAGGAACAGGTAACTAAGAGTCATGCGAGCTTCTCCAAGATTCAACAGACTAAAGCAGCGAGTTCTGCAGGTGAAACCATATTTTTCCCACAGTTTTTTCCCAGTAGCTTTTTCGGGTTTTGAACCTAGATGGGAGTTGCTATAGGCCTGGAGGACTCCTGTCCAACTGCCTTGGCAAAACTAAGCTAAGATTGAGAGAAGGAGGCACTGGGGAGGCGGGGAGGGAGATAGGGAGAGACCAGAAACAGACCACTTTCTTTTCAGGAACTCTGTCATCATGAACACAGAGACACATGCAGATATACACAAGTGAAAGGAAAAATTAAACACTGTATTTTATGTGTTTTATGGACTTGGTGAAATAAATCAAACTTAAAAATTCTGGGTTGAGCTAGTGTTTAGGTTTCCTTGCACAAAACTTGGCAAAATACTTTTTTAATAATCCAGTGATTTAAATTTTGAATCTGTGTTTGTAGTTATGTAAATGACCACGTGCACTCACAAAATTCCCTGATAAAGGGGGGAAGTTAAGTAGGTGAGTGGCTGGGGCCAGGCCGCTGCTCAACGCAGCATCTTCAGTCGTCTTAGGGTTCTAGCTCCTGTAAAGGACAGGAACCCCTACCATGTGACATCACAGGCAGTGGGAAAAAGTAGTAGGACTCCATTTCCTAATATTTCTTCCTTTATTTAAGAATTCTTCAATACTTTGCAGAGCTGGTATTCATGTGCTATTTTGTTTTATATTGGAGTCCCATTAGATTCATGTGAAGAATTTTAAGTGAAAATTACTCATATTTTAAAAGACTGAATTTAAAGTAAAAATTACTTATATTTTAAAATCATTTATATATGCACATGAAAACATATTTTCAAAATTATTTACAAGCAGCAAGATGTATTCTTTAGGGAGTTCTCTGTAGCGCAGTGGATTAAGGATCCAGCATTGTCGCTGCAGTAGCTGGGGTCCCTGCTGTGGCTCCCAGTTCCATCCCTGGCCCGGATCTTCCACATGCCTGCCGCAGTGGGTGTGGCCAAAGAAAGAAAGAAAAGTAAATCAGTTCTTTGGCTTTTCTGTGCCTTTCTTAATGAATTTCAAGAGTGTAGTCTGCAAAGAAGATTCAGAATAGATCCTGCCTGAGACAAGGAATCTTTTCACTTAACACAGATGGGTTTGAGGACCATGAGCAGATCCTTTCTTTCCAAAAAGGCACACTTTCAAGAATGAAAAGAAGCTCTCTATTATCACAGGACAATGGGTATAAATGCCCCTTGAGTGCCCCAGATTTAGCATGTGCAATATACAATTAAAAAGAAAATTGTCGACAGAAGGATGGGCCTTTATACATAGATCCTTTATACTTAGGATTGATTTCTAGGAATCAGAGTGGGACCTAAGTAATTATGGATCACTGGAAGCCCCTGATCACTGCTCTAGCACTCTAAGCTTTCCTTAGAGTGGTGTTAATTGGCCACCTTATCTTCAGGGCCTGGGGCTCCCTCAGTGCCTGAGCTACTGTGCTGTGTATCTTCTTCTTGTTCTAAAATAACTCTCAGGATGCTTGCAGGAATTAATGTGCTTCTCTCAGCGCCTTTAACCAGAGCATGACTTGTGCTGTTGTCTAAGTGAAACTGAGCCTCCTATTCTAACATCTGTTTGTTACATATTTAAGATAAGATTACAGTTCCTAATACTGTTGTCTGATTATTTCAGGGTTTTATATTGGCACCCACATAAATGAATTAATTAGTATCACAGGTATCTTTTTATAAAGAAAATAAAAATGTCAATCCTACATTATGTCACCTCCTGCTGTGTAAGCATAATGGACTTATGAGTATGTGTGTGTGTGTTTCAGAGAATGTTGAAAGCATTGTTGGGCCTATGGAGCCCTCGTAAAGATAGGTTGTATGCTATAAAAATATTGGATGCATGACCCAGAGAGATCAAGTGCTATATAATATGAAGGAGAACACATACCCAACTTGTAAAAAATGGGCTTTTGAAAGTTGCAGCTGCCTTTGGTTAATACCTTGATAATTTACAAGGTTGGAGCATATGGCTTTGTCTTTTATTTGAAGATGCAAGAGAAAATAGAATCTTTCTTCCACAAATAATGAAGAGGTTCTAAAAACCCAGAGCTTCATACACAGTATGCTATTCACATAATATATATGTATACAAACATACACATAGATATTCTAATAAATATATATGTTAATACAACAAATATTTATTGGGTTCTTCAGACTGCTTTTACTTCTTGGGAAACAATCATTAACAAGATAGATAAGATTCCATGTTCCTTACATGAATCATGATGGAAAAGTTAATTGAGATGGAGATAGCTCCAAACATTTCCATCAGTGCTTCCAGTTTAACCAGTTGCAAATATGTATTTGCAAGTATGCAAATACTAGGAATGAATTTAGTTTCTGTGAATAATTATCTCCTAATGTCTTAGAGGGATTGAAAACCTTCTGAAAATGCCTCCTTATTGCACGTTCAACATTCATTGAATGCTACCATGTCATAGGCACTGATGAACAAAAGGGAACAAAATGAATTTTCTTCTCTTATAGGATTTTATCCCAAGGGAAGAGATGGATAATTACTTCACAAATTAATGACTAATATATGGGATATCAGATGGTAACACACAGGATGGAGGAAAATAAAACAAGGAAGAAGATATTGCCCAGGTGGATGCTGAGGGCAAGGTGTGGCCTGGGTTACTCTTATAAAGAGAGGTCAAAAGTCTCACTGGAAAGGTAACATTTCAGCAGAAACCTAAAGGAAGGCAAGGAGTGAATTATAGATACACAGTAGGAGGACTAGGGATGTCCAGGCAGAAGGAAAGTTTCATGCAAAAAGTCCTGAGTTAGGAATGTGATTAATGTATTCAAGGAACACCAAGAGTGCCAGAGAAGCTGGCATGGAGCTGATAATGGGGAGAGAGATGGGAGATGAGGTCTGAGAGCCTGGACTGCCTCTAATTGCTGCATGTAATCACCTGGGGAAGAAAAGGTTTCATTTGAAAAATCGCAGGCATTTTAGAAGGAACTGCTCTCCTCTCTTTTAGTCTATTTATCCTATTAAGTTCTTCCTAGGCTTTTCCTTTCTCATCCTTGTGATAAAAATATGTCAGCTTCAGGCTATGGGTGTAAAATGAGATTTCGGAAATAACTTCACTTTCCTGAGGTTTTGGGGTTTTTTTGGGGTTTTTTGTTTGTTTGTTTGTTTGTTTGTTTTTGCAAACAGTAGAGCATCCACTCACTGAAGTGTCATTGAAAAAAATAGTTCATGAAAAATAAAGCAAAAACATTTATTCCAATTCTGGAAATCATGATATGTTTAGTTACTAGCAGGTGAAAGATTTTCTGACCAATTTTCTTATGTGTAAATATCTGTATATAATATGTATACTTGCATTTTTTAAAATCTATTCCTATCACATGAAGAACTTAACCCTATTTTAACTCTATCTCAAATTGTATAAAATCTTTAAATATTCTCTATTCATTGGCAAGTGGGTTATAGATTGGTAGAGAAGATACTGGATATTTTTTCACCGTGTTAGGAAAAGTACCAGAGAAGAGGAAAAAATAAAGCCTTCAGAGGCAAGGAATATTTCTCTCTTTTATCTATGTCAATGTATATGTTCATCTATCTATATTTACATAACTAGCTTCATAGATTTTTTTGTGTGTGTTTCTTGAGGGCTGCATCCATGGCATATGGAAGTTCCCAGGCTAGGAGCTGAATTGGAGCTATAGCTACTGGCCTACGCCACAGCCACAGAAACATGCTGTATCTGAGCCATGTCTGCGACCTATACCACAGCTCAGGGCAGCTCCAGATCCCTGACTCCCTGCAGGAGGCCAGGGATTAAACCCATATCCCCATGATACTAGTTAGATTCATTTCTACTGCACCATGGCGGGAAATCCCATAGATTTTTAATTGCCCCTAATAATATATTTTTTCCATCCTTATGCTTTTTGTGTCCTTATCATGCTCAAGCATCACAGAATAATAGTTAAAAGCTTTGGGGTAAGACATACCTGAGTTTGGATTCTACCTTTGCCATGTTCAGGTAGGGAACCTAACTTCTGCCTCACAGAGAAAGTCTAAGTATTAGCTGACACAATGTATATGGAACATTCAGATCAGTATCTGACATAGAGTGAATGCTCAGTTGAGCAAATGAATTCTTATTTCTTAACTCCTCTTTCTTCTTTCAGCTCCTATATTCAGCCAATTGCCATTTTCTAATAACCCTTCAACAAAAATGCTGTTTCATCACCTTATCTGTATTTTTAATACAATTAACTAAATCTTTCATTTATTCATCCATACCAGTACTTACTGAACACATGCTCTACACCAGGCACTGTAGTAGGAAACAAAGAGAGCATTGAAGAAGAGAGAACTGCCATTCAACTTTCAGTCTAAATAGTACTGCCATGAACTCTAAATTTAGATAAAATATCCACCCAATATCTAGCACGGTGCCAAAAATGAGGGTTTTCCAAAATAGCTCTGGACTTAGTCCTGCAAAATTAGAAAAGAACCTAGCGATAGTCTTGTATAAACCCTTTACTTTTAAATAAAATTTTGTGGCTAAGCATAGCTCAATATTGTAAGGTGATGCATCAAATAGTATGAACAAAGTAGTTTTCTTTATCACAATAACAGACCTCTTCATTTGGTAGATGAGAAACAGTTACATTAGGATTTTATATTTTCAATGCTAGAAAGGTTGTTAGCATCAGAGGTGAAATTGGCAGATATTGGAGACATGATCTTTAAAACAACTATGAATAACATGTCCAAGACATTAGATGAAAAGATGGAGAATTTTTAACAGAAACTTAATTATATGCAAAAGAATGAAGTGGAAATTCTAGAAGTTTTTTTTAAAAAAAAACACAGTAATTGACATTAATAAATGGATTTAACAGTAAATTAGACACAGTAGAAGAGAAGATTGGAACTAAAGTCAGTAGAAATAACCAGGTGGAAATATAAAAACTAATGAATAGAAAATAGTCAGAAGTTGATCTGAATAAAATGAAATAGCTACCTATGTGTAGAATCCTCTAAAGGAGAGGATGTTGAAATAGGTATATTTAAGAGATTATTTTTCCCAAGATTGATGAAAGACATAAAGCTACAGATTCAAGAAGTAGTATAAATCCAAACAAGATAAATACAAAGAAAACAACATCTATGAACATAACACTAAAGCTATAGAAAATTAGAAGCATTTGGAGAAAAAAAAAAAGAGACATTTTCAAAGGAGCAGCATAAAATTTACAGCCAAGTTCCCCAAAGAAATAATGTAAGACAGAGGTAATGAAATAAAACCTTTAAAGTATTGAAAAGAAATAACTGCCAGTCTAAAATTTCAGAACCCCAGAGTTCCTGCTGTAGCACAATGGATTAAGAATCCCGCTGCAGTGGCTTGGGTTGCTATGGAAGCGTGGTTCAATATCTGGCCTGGTATAGAGGGTTAAGGATCTATGACAGAGGTCACAACTGTGGCTCAAATTCAATCACTGGCTGGAAACTTTCATATACTATGAGCGTGACCAAAAATTAATAAAGTAAAATAAAATTCCAGACCCCCAAATTATCTTCAAACCAAAGAGAAAAGAAAAGCACATCCAGATAACAAAATTGAGCTATTTCATCACCAACATATCTTAGGAGAAAATACTAAAAGAAGTTTCTTAGACAAAAGTAACATAATACTTAATGACAGCACAAAATTTCAAGAAAAAAAGGAAATCCATGTGAAGGATAAACAAGTGAATAAAGCTAAATAGATTTTGCTGACAAAACCAAATGTAACATATTTTTGAGTTTAAAATATATGTTATATATGTATATATATATATTACATATAGAGAGAGAACAATGGAGAGGGAGTTAAAGAAAGTGTTCCACGTTAGTTGGCTTTTTGGCAGGAAGTAAAATGATGAAATTTTATAAGAACCTAATAAGTTAAGTATTCACGTTGTGATCTCTAGGGTATCCAATGAAAGACTGGCAAAAGAATACATAATAATGGAATAATAAAGGGGAAATGGAATTTAGAAATAGTTGATTAATCTGAAGACAAGAAAATAATAAAGTATATAAGGATTACAAAGAAATAAAAAGAACTTTCATTTTTCATAGATAACATATCAAATGATAGAAAATTCAAAAGAATTTTAATACTACCAGAATTAGTGAATTCAGCAATGCTATTGATCAGTATATAAACATTATCTACATTTCTATACTAGCAATGTTTAATTAGAAAATGAAATTTTATTTAGAAAAATCTTTACAACAGCAATAAAAACATAAAAAGGAATGATTTTAATAAAGTTATGTGACTTCTACACAGAAAACTACAGAACATTATAAAAGGTAATTTAAATATCTAAATAAAATAGAAGCATTTACTATGTTTATAATTTGGTAAATTTGCTATTGTAAAGTTACCAGTTTCCCACAAATTAATCCATTTCAATATTATCCCAATCAAAATATCAGAAGTTATTTTTAAAGTGTGAATAAATCAACATGCATATTCCAAAAATTTTCGATTTATTTTTAATAAATTATGAGGAGATGACACCTTTTTAAAAAAATTTAATTCCAACTGGATTATAGAATAAAAAGTAAACATAACAATGCAACTTTAAAGTATGATATAGCAAGGTATACTCATTACCTGATGATAAACAAATATTTAAAAATAGAACACACAAAAAATGTGCTAATCATAAAATGGGTGAATTATCTCTCTAATTAGGTTCTGTATACTTTTAGCTGCACAGCACTTTGCACGAAATACTTACTATAGAAAATTTTGAGTGTTGATCATTTAATCTTTTGCTTTTGTTCAATGATTCTTTTTTCTATAAATTTTCCATAACTCATGTAATATTTTAAGCATATAACAAACATTTTAAGTGCACTATTTATATTATTTTTATAAACTCACCCACTAGATAGTAATGTTCCATCCATACCATAATGGCGGCATTTTTTAAAGCAATCTAAAACGAAGTGTCTTTTTGTGTTCATTATTTAGAAACAGTTTTTCACAGAATTTTAGGGTTTGAAAGACTGGAATGAATAGATTTCAGAGGGTAAGTTCTACAGAGAAGAAAACTAATGTCCAGAAATGTTCAGTTCTGTCTCTACTGTCATGAACACAAGTGATGTCACAGCCAAGAGAGAAGGCAGGTTTTTCCCACCCAGAGTGGTGCTGTCTTTCTTTATACATTTTAGCCATTAATAAAAATTCCTAACCACATTGTGAATATTTGGAAAACAGAAAAATAATGTCTGAGACGCCTACAATTCTGACATAATCATATTTTAAAATATGTAGCTGTTCTTGACACAATTGTATTTTTAAATATATACTTGTTATTAGATACAATAATAATGTACATAAAATCTTTAAGTGGCTTTTATTCTTTAAGCATGGAAACAAATATTTTGTTTTGGTTCTAATAACCTGTATTAATAATGCCTACATAATATTTCAACAATTAGGCATAATCATTCTCCCACTTTGGAATATTTAGATGGTTTCATCTTTTTTAGGGCTAGAAACCATGATGGGAGTTCCCCTCATGGCTCATTGGTTAACAAATCCAAAAAGTATCCATGAAGACGTGGGTTTGATCCCTGGCCTTGCTCATTGGGTTAAGGATCCAGCATTGCCATGAGCTGTGGTGTAGGTCGCAGACGTGGCTCGGATCTGGCTTTTCTGCGGCTGTGGTGTAAGCCGGCAGCTGTAGCTCTGATTGGACTCCAAGCCTAGGAACCTCCATATGCCACATGTGTGGCCCTGAGAAGACAAAAGACAAATATGATGAACATGTTTGTGAATATAGAGCTTTCCAGATTTGAGGTCACATATTTTCTTAGGTTATTTTTCCCCAAATTTCAACCTTCTTATGACTCTTGATATATACTGCAAAATTACTAAAAATTTACAACATCACCTGTAATATAAAATGCTATTTCAATAGTGAGAAAAGGTCCTTTTTTTATTTACACAAATTATTTATATGACTAATCTTCACTGAAAATGAAATAAATATTTTCCACGTTTCTTTTTGTTTTTCCTTTTGTATAAATTTTTGTTCCTATCTATTTCTTTTGTAAGTATGTATTTTAGTGTTTTGGGGGGCCCTATGTATTACCTACCTATTGATGAATTGATTAGTTATCTATCTTCTATAAGTAGGATGTTAATCCTGTATCTGTTATATTTGCTAAAATTTTTCCTACTTTCTTCTTTAGCCTCTACTATTATTTCCATTACAAATAATCTAGTTACTAAAAAATTATAATCTTTACTAAATCCACCTAGATGAAAAGACAACTAATCAGTCTTATGGCTCGTAAGTTTTCCTTTTTTCCTTATTTTAAACAATGAACTGAAGGTGTTCTCAAATGCCCCTTTTCATTATGAAGGTATCATTCTTCAGTGGTGTCAAGTATATGAAGTTCAAGTTTACCCTTCTACAGTTTTAAAATTACACAGAGATCTCAGGCAAATATTTATGGGTACAAAACTGGCCTCTAGGGACAATAATTTGAACTTATAGTCAAAGCTAATTCATTTTTTGACTTCCCATGTGGCTCACAACATAACTACTCAGTGTTGCTTCTGCAGTGGCTGTGGCTCAACCCTGGCTCAGGAAGTTCCATATGCCGCAGGTGTGGCCGAAGAAAAAAAGAAAAAAAAAAAGCTAATTCATTTTTATGTGGATCAGGATTGCTAATTTACATATTTCACAATTTGGATGTGCATGTAATGTGACTTCATTCCTCTGTAACTGATCTAATCTTCATGACCCACCAACTCACTCACTAGGAAGAAAGACTGAAATACCAAATTTTGCCCAATCTGATTCAAATATTAGTAGATCCAATTATCTGGACAGACTGTTAGCATAATCCTAAAGTAATCCTGCAACATGTCTCATGTGCCTTCCCCTATTTCTCCTCATGATGGCCTTTTTTTTTTTTCTTTTTTTTTAGGGCCATACCCACAGCATAGGGAGGTTCCCAGGCTGGGAATCCAATTGGAGCTACAGCTGCTGGACCTACACCACAGCCACAGCAATGCCAGATCTGAGCCACATCTTCAACCTGCACCAGAGCTCATGGCAACACTGGATCCTTAACCCACTGAGCAAGGCCAAGTCTCAAACCTGCGTCCTCATGGATGCTAGTCAGATTCGTTTTTTTTGAGCCACTACAGGAACTCCAGGATGGCATTTGTAAGTATAGGACAGAAGTAGAAATCACTGGGGGAGAGGGAAAGCCAGCCTCATGCTGGCCCTTGGATATGCACTAATTGACCAACCACAAAAGTTTGTCATCTATTGATTGTGATAGTAAAATCTTTTTAAAAACCAGTACAACTTGGACACCTAAGAATATAGATGCTGGCTATAAACTAATGGTTCAGTCATGCTATGCATGCTGGATGAATCACAGCTTTGCACCTGCTGCTAGAGTCTGATACTAATAAGTCTCTCTCTAGCCCATCTTAGCTTCTTCCAGCTGACGAGGGCTCACCAGCATGGTACTGGAGATCATTGCCCTGATTTTGACTCCTCAGTTCTCTGCACAGCCCTGGACAAAAGGGCAAGTTTCCACTACATCCTAATTTCTTCCTTCCAGAGAAGGCATCTCCCTTTTTCTGTCTCTGCCTGGAACTATAATGGTGAACTTCATGTTGGGAGAGAAAACCATCTTACCGATGAGGGAGAAACTCAGGACTTTGTTTTTAAAATGTTATACTTGTATCTCTATGTAATGACAAAATAAAAGAAGGAGTGTTATAAAAACACTACAATAATAGAACTTAAATTGTGTTTTAAAATTATAAATTGAGGTACTTCAAATTCTTGCTTTCCTTCATGTTGATCTGAGGCAAGAGATAATTCATTGTAAGCCAGCTTCCAGATGCTCTATCTGTCCTTCATTCTGATGTCATAAAAGTCAAAATGAACCCACATTCTTTACTGCCAGTCATTTAAAACTCAAATCAAATATCATATGAGGAAAAGATAATGAGTCAGTAGAAGCCATCCAACAGTACGTAGACTAAAATGACCTGCATTTGTAAGGTGGACATGTATTGTTTTTTCCCTATTTGACATCTTTCTCTTGGTAACATCATATAGTTTTCCTTCCAGGATCCAGCTCTTCCCCACTGACAGTCTGTGTGGCTTGGCTAGAGTTGCCAGCTCTCTGATCCAGGAGCGGGCATGTGACCTCGCCCTGCACAATGAATATATCACTTCTCCCTTGCTTCAGGAATGTGTGCTTGACCCAAGTTACCCAGTGATAACTAAAGCTGAGATTTTACTGGAACTATTGAGGAAAGAACTCTAGTTCCAACAGTGAAACTAGGACTTCCAGAAGCCACCTTAGGTAGATGACTTGCTTGAAGATTATAAACAACATGAAGCAAAAGAGAGCATCTGTGTTTAGGTTCCCTGAAGCAGAACCTAATCCTTGAGTTTTCCATGATGTTAGCCAATGCAGTCCCTTTTTTGTTTTAGTCAGTTTGAAATTAAATAGATTACTCATAAACAACAACAAAAAAACCTGCTGAATAATTTAGATGGTATTGTTTCTGCCTTAATAACATACCCTTGCCAAGAATTTGTCTCTCTTATAGTTTATTTAAATTCTTTCTAGAGGACTAAATTTAGATTTATGAAGAAATATTTTCCATGGCATTGCTCCATGTAAGAGAAATAAAGTTTCTGTTTACCATATCTCAAGAGGTATTATTGTAATTTGGTAAAGGAAAAAATATGTTTATACACATGAGTACATATATATGAGTTCCCATTGTGGTGCAGTGGAAACGAATCCAACTAATATCCATGAAGATGCAGGTTCAATCTCCAGCCTCACTCAGTGGGTCGGGGATCTGGCCTTGCCGTGACCTGTGATGTAGGTCAAAGATGTGGCTTGGATCCTGCGTTTCTGTGGCTGTGGTGTAGGCCAGCCAGCTGCAGCTCAGATTCAACCCCTAGCTTTGGAATGTCCAAATGCCGCAGGTGTGGCCTTAAAAAGCAAAATACAAAAATTTTTAAATTTTGAAAATTTTTAAATAAAAAAATTTTTAAAAATAGTGCCTTGTAAATCAGGCATGTATAACAATTAAGAAAAATACCAAGCAAGCAGTAACAATTTGACCAGAAATTACAAATTACCCTCTGCCAGCCATCTCATTTCAAGTGCCAAAAGCCAATAGGTTTTTGCTACTCCAAATATAAATAAAGTCTAGGAATAGAAATTCCAACAGGAATAAATAAGCACAATATTTTAAATAAGATGGTAAAATGTAAATTACATATAAAATATGTAATTGCAGACTAACAGGTGACTTGAAACCTTAATATTTGCTTATAAATTATTTTAAATATTATCCTAAAGCATTTTTACTTATTCCTAGAAGATTATGGGTCAACTTATTAAGTTTGAACAGCTACAACAACTTTTTGACCATTAAAAAAATGGCTTTAGCAAAGGAAACCAAAAAGAAAACAAAAAGACAACTTACAGATGGGAGAAAATAGTTTCAAATGATGTAACTGACAAGGGCTTTATCTCTATAATATGCAAGCTTAGTTGCAACTTCTACAACTAAACAGCAAAAAAGCCAACAACCCAATTGAAAAATGGTCAAAAGACCTGAATAGACATTTTCCCAAGGAAGACATACGCATGGCCAACAAGCACATGAAAAAATGCTCAACATCCCTGATTATTAGAGAAATGCAAATGAAAACTACCATGAGACACCACCTCACACCAGTCAGAACAGACATCATTAATAAGTCCACAAATAACAAATGCTGGAGGGGGTGTGGAGAAAAGGGAACCCTCCTGCACTGTTGGTGGGAATGTAAATTGGTATAATCACTATGGAGAACAGTTTGGAGATACCTTAGAAATCTGTACATAGAACTACAATATGACCCAGCAATCCCACTCTTGGGCATCTATCCCCACAAAACTTTCCTTAAAAAAAACACATGCTCCTGCATGTTCATTGCAGCTCTATTCACAATAGCCAAGACATGGAAACAACCCAAATGTCCATCATCAACAGACGACTGGATTAGGAAGATGTGGTATATATACACAATGGAATACTACTCAGCCATCAAAAAACCAAAATAATGCCATTTGCAGCAACATGATGGAACTAAAGACTCTCATACTGAGTGAAATAAGTCAAAAAGAGAAAGATAAATACAATATGATATCACTTATATCTGGAATCTAATACACGGCACAAATGAACCTTTCCACAGAAAAGAAAATCATGGACTTGGAGAACAGACTTGTGGTTGCCAAGGGGGGGGGAGGAGTGGGGTGGTTGGGGAGCTTGGGGTTAATAGATATAAACTATTGCCTTTGGAATAGATTAGCAATGAGATCCTGCTGTATAGCACTGGGAACTATGTCTAGTCACTTATGATGGAACATGATAATGTGTAAAAATAAAATGTGTACATGTATGTGTAAGTGGGTCACCATGCTGTACAGTAGAAAAAAAATTGTACTGGGGAAATAACTATTAAAAAACATAATAAAGTTATTCAATTTCTTTTAAAAAATAAAAATAAAGTTGGTTTTTCGAGGGAGTGGGGTGAGAGATAGTGTGTCATTACCAATTTTTTTTTCACATTCATCATGTGATTATAACATATACATTATGTATTGAACCACATATGCTCTGCTTTCAAAATTAGATTTACTTGATCTTTTCAAAGTCTGCTTTGCACATAACAATTCTGGGTTGTCTCATTAGAAACAAGAAGAAAGTTTCATAGCTTCTTACTGCTATTTATATTTTTAAAAGATAATAAAAAAATCAAAGTTTTAATAAAATGGAGACTGAGTATGCTATCATCAAAATTTTAATATGAGAAAGCTAGTAGCCTTATAAAAATAAACAGTTTGAAATTCAGTCTTTTATTATTTCAAGAAGTATACATATACATGGACTCAACACTCAATGTCTGAATTCATTAAGAAAGCAACACACTGTTTTCTTTTTATTCTGTGAAATTCAGTCAGCAATGCACAATAAACAATGGCCTCATATCTTTCTTTAATAAAAATTGACTTCCAGAGTTGGAACTTTCTTTTCGTGAATAATTGATATCAACAACTCTTCGTGTTCTACAATTTTATTGATGCAGCAAAATCTGTACTCAAATTGAAAGCTTTCTTTAAAAGAAAAAAAAAACTTAGAAAATATAATAAAATACAACATTTTTATTTTTGAGGGGTTTTTGGTGTGTTTTAAATAGTATCCTGAAATTTTTAATAAAAATAAATCTACCCTATTGGTTTATACCTATGCCAAAATGTTAATGAAACAAAACATTTCAAGCAAAGCTTGTTTCTTTGGTCACACTTTTAGTGTAAATGTAAAGTGAAAATCTTACTATGTTTGTCCAGGATGTTGTTGACACTAATTTTTTTTTTAAGTCTACAGAAATTTTCCTGATGTGACCCAATCCTCTTTGACTTACAGGAAGCTCTCCGTCAATGCGTAAAGACCAGGGCTCCCTCCCCCCAACACCAACAGGACTACCCCCTTCCCTATGTACCCCCTTGGCACTGTGTTTAATCTCTTTTGTAATGTAATCCCATCCTTTTTAGTTTGTTGCACAAGAACCAGTTTGAGAACAAAAGCTAACTTATTTATTTTTCATTCCCAGTATTTTGTATTCCTAGGTCTATTTGAATATTTGTTAAAGGAATGAATAGGCACATAGAAAAGTGAACAGAAAAAGAAGAGTCCAGGTTTACATTTTTGCCTTGTCACTCACAGGTCGCGAACACAGGCTAAACCATTTCAGCTCTCTGGCTCTCAGTTTCCTAAACTGTAAAGTGATAGAGTTGGACTGGCTTATATCTGAGTTTTTCCAGACCTAAAGTTCAATGGATCCTTAAAAAGACTATAGTCAAACAGACACTTTTGGCGCAACCAATCCTAAATGTATACCCTATTCTAATGTCACATAGCTGTATGAAGACAAAACTCCCCAAAACGAAGATCTTTTCTGTTCTATTTAAAACCCATTAATATCCTCTGTACTTTTTTCCACACCTATGTGATGCCAGTAATAGATAAAAATATGATTTGAGCTCTAGGAAGGCAGATTCCATTCAGGTTTTTATATCTTCCTTAGTGGTTATAGATAACATGGATTCAACCCCTGTATATTGAGTAAGTTTTTAAACTTTTTACTTACTTTATAATATTTTAACTCTTTTCCATTTTCCCTTTTCAGCTGATATTGCCAGTTCCAGCTATGGATTCCTACATGCTGAATCCATATCTCTCTGAGTAATATACAATTTTAAAATTTAGCTGCAGATAAACATTGACTCATGAGCCTTGTAAATAATCATTATCTTCTTTCATAAATCAAGTATTCCAATACAGTGTGAATAATTATATTTTGGTACCTAATTCTTGCTTTAGCATAACTGAGCCTACACACATCTGCTACTCACAGACAAAAATATAGAAAATGATTAAAAATAAGAGTGAGGAAATCAAGAAAAAAAAATCGAGAAAAAATTCGAGAGAATTAAGACAGCATTGGCAATTTTCTTTTAAGACTGAAAGGCATAAAAAGACAAATACAGTAAAGAGAGAAAGATGCTATAGGGAAAAAAATGACTCTCTGAAAAATAATATGAAAAAAAATTTTCTCAGGTCCAATCCTAGAAATTTAGGCAAATATTTCTATTGGAAATGGTGGCCTTAGCCCAATTTTTTCCCCATATTTCTTTTTATGTATCAAAGCAATTATAAGAAGTGAACATGTTTTGTATTACTTAGTAGCCAATGATTTTGAAATGCCTCTAAACACTGCTTCTTAAACAGAATGGAAAAAACATATTAGGATGTCCTATTAATAGAATTAGTGGCTAAATGAGAAAAGAGGAGCTAGAAGAAAAAGAAAAAATTTGAATTTTCAGGACTGTGAGAAGTTTAAAATACATGACACTGAAGTCAGTAATGTGGAAGGATAATAAGGCTTTGGACATATTTTAAAAACTGAGATTGGAAAGAAGGTAGTTCTCTGAATATTAGGTTGAAATATAAGTAATTCAGAGCCTAGTTGGTGTGTGTGTGTTTGTGTGGTTTGGTGTGTGTGTGTTTGTGTGGTGTGGGGTGTGTGTGTGTGTGTGTGTGTGTGTCTTTGCAAGAAAGAGAGAGAAACAACAGATTGCGGGTGATGTGGCAGCCTGCTTACATTATGGAAGTAGAATGAACACAGAAGAAACAGAAAAGAATTTATCCTAGTAAAAATAAGTGGCAACATAATAGTTTTAGAGTACAGTGTCACCAAGATGATCTGTGGGAAGATCTTAGATCTTCCACAATGCAGAAAGCCTTGTTTTGAAGACTCTGCCCAAAACCAAAATATCTGAGTGACTGCAGGCAAGTTATTTACTATCGAGGATCATTCAGTAATATACACTCTAGCTTGCACTGACTCAGTCTTGAGACGGGAAAAACCAGGAGGGTGAGGGACAATAAAAGGGGCACAGCTGTGAGTGAGGTCTGACTTTGCTCTCAGGGAGCTCAGATTCTAGAGAAATAGACAAACGTGACAAGGGTTTTCTGGTTCAGGACAGAAGGATAAGAGTGTTAACTAATGAACCTTGAAAAATGAAACAATTAGTTCTCTCTTTGGGGAGCAGAAGAGAAATGTTTTAAACCTGGTTTAAAATACAGCCCAACTGTGGGATGGAAATCCTGTGAAATCAGATTGTTATGATCACTATACAACTACAGATGTGATAAATTCATTTGAGTAATAAAAAAAAAATGGGAAAAAAATAATAAAATAAAATACAGCCCAAGAAGGCTGAGAAGGAAAAAGTGCGCAGTTGTCTCAGAGACTGGTGAGAAGACTGATCTCAACTTAAGTGTGGGTTGTGGTGCAGATGCATCTGGAAGGTTCTTAGGGGTCAAGCCTTACAAGAAACGTCATGTTTTGTTCTTTCGGCAACAGTTTGACTACAATTATGGATTTTTCGCAACATGTGTAATCTGATCTAATTATTAATCTCAAAAACGTTTTTCAAAATTGGCTATTTCAACAGCTAAATGTGCATCTCTAGCTATTTCAAAGGCCACTTAAACAATTGTTTAAAAATTGAAGGGCAATATAGCACACTATTTAAAGACAAACTCCAGAGTTACCTACTTGGGTTCACATCTCATGTCTGCCACTTACCTGTTCCTTAATCCCTCTGTGCCTTAATTTCTTCACCTATAAAATACATGTGGATGGCACATAGTGATCATTCTGTAAGTGTAGGCTGTATGAAAAAAAATACACAAGCAAATGGAAATATATATGTTCATGGATTGGAAGAAATAATATTGTAAAAATGTTCATCTGCCCAAAGCCATCTCTAGATTGAATGTAGTTCCTACCAAAATAGGAAAAAAACAACAACAACCCTAAAATGTATATGGAACCACAAAAGACTTCAAGTAGTCTAAGCAATTCTGAGAAAGAATAAAATCAGAGGCCTCACACTTCTTGATGTCAAACTATATTACAAATGTATGGTAATTAAAGCAGTATGATACTGGCATAAAAATAGACACATAGACCAATGGAACAGAATAAAAGGCTCAGAAATAAACCCCTGCAGTTATGGTTGACCAATACTTGATAAAAGAGCCAAGGACACTCAAGGGAGAAAAGATACTGTCACCAGCAAATGGTGTTGGGAAAACTGGAAATGCAGACAAAATTAAATTGGACCCCTATATTATATCACCCACAAAAATTAACTCGAAATAGATTAAAGACTTAAACATAAGACCTGACACTATAAAACTTCTAGAAGGAAATACAAGGAAGAAGCTCATTCACAATGATTTTTCAGATACGACACTAAATGAACAAGCAATAAAAGCAAAAATCAGTAAGTTGGACTACATCAAATTAAAAAGCTATAGCAAAAGAAATAATTAAAATGAAAAGGCAACCTACAGAATGAGAGAAATATTTGCAAATCATATATCCAATAAGGGATTAATATTCAAAATATATAAAGGACTCATACAATTCAATAACAACAACAACAAAATCCCAAACTTATTAACAAATGGACAGAGGAACTGTCTTAATATTTTTCCAAAGAAAAAGGACCACAGATCCAAATGGCCCACAGGTACGTGAAAAGATGGTCAACATCACTGATCATCAGGGTAATGCAAATCAAAACCACAATGAGATATCATCATTAATTATGGCCTTGCTCAGTGGGTTAATAATCCGTTTTTGCCATGAGCTGTGGTGCAGGTCACTGACTCAGCTCAGATCCTTCATTGCTATTGCTATGACATAGGCTGGCAGCAACAGTTCTGATTGGACTCCTAGCCTGGGAACTTCCACATGCCGCAGGTGCAGCCCGAAAAACACACACACACAAAGAAAGAGAGAGACAGACAGACAGAAAGAAAGAAAGAGAAAGGAAGACAGAAAGAAAGAAAGAGAAAGAGAGAGAAAGGAAGAGAAAGAAGAAAGAAAGAAAGAAAGAAAGAAAGAAAGAAAGAAAGAAAGAAAGAAAGAAAGAAAGAAAGAAAGAAAGAAAGAGTGAGTCAAGAATTTTAATATATATTATTCAGTTATATACACACATTTGAAACAAGAGCAAGCAAGTAAATAAATGGCCCTCTTTGCATGTATGAAAGCTGTGATTCTTCAAGTGTGGTCCCCAAAACAGTGGCAACAATATCACCTGGACCTTGTTAGAGATGTGAATTACCTCACCTTAGACTTAATGAATCAGAAGCTATGGGTCGTGGGTCCAGCACTAGGTGGTTTAACAAACTCTCTGGTGACTGTAATACATACTAATGTTTGAAAAACCACGATGCGGTGTTTCCGACGTGGCGCAGCTGAAACAAATCCGACTCGGAACAAGGAGGTTGAGGGTTTGATCCCTAGCCTTGCTCAGTGGGTTAAGGACCTGGCATTGCTGTGAGCTGTGGTGTAGGTCGCAGATGCGGCTTGGATCCCGCGTTGCTGTGGCTGTAGCTCCGATTGGACCCCTAGCCTGGGAACCTCCATATGCTGTGGGTACAGCCCTAAAAAGCAAAAAAAAAAAAAAAAAAAAAAAAAGGAAAAAAAGAGAGGTTTTTCTGCAAAACCTTAAAGAGTCTCTATAGGTAGGAATAGGGAGAGGAATCCCTTCCTTTTCATTGCAAAAGTTTATGCAACCCAATGTAATTGGAGTGGGCAGAAATTTCTGACTTGAGAATGCACCTTTTGTAAAAGTGAGAAGACACCATGCCAATCTGGTAGTTATGTTAAGTATATTTACATATCACCTTCCCTAAGAGAAGGGGCGATTTTTCAAATATGAATATAATTTTGATCATGTATATTCTTTTAAGTTCTCAGCTAATTCCTTATGGTGCCAAAGAGAACTTGAGATTTGTGCTGGGGATGAGAAGAATTTTAATGCAAAATAAATCCATAAAGAAAGTAAATCAACAAAAAGAAATATTAATGATGAAAAAAAAAACCCTCTAAAAGTCAACAAAAGGAACCAACTTTAAAAATCTCTCTTGCCTCTTAAATCTTAGACGAAAGTGGAATTCACTACCTAGAAGATATTGAAGCAAATAGTTTTGTGAGAGTGAAAAATGATAACACATCCATATAGCTAAGACTAGAAATAGCAGTTACAGTACCCTAGATAAAATTATAAGGACCATAAATCTTTATCCTTTAGGGTATACTGCTGGGATTAGAAAGAAAATCTACTTACGATATCTACTTTTAATAGTTCTGAGATTTCTAAGGACCTTTTCTTTCTACTTTTTCTTTGTAACTCTGAACAACCTTCTATAGCAGTTGGAGGATACATTCTATAGTAGAAATATACCATATAAGCATGACCTATGGTCAGTGTCTCAGTAACAACTACTCCCTATTAATACCTATTTCAAGCTATAGCTCTTGTGGAAAAAATTCTGAGTCCAGATCCTAAATATTTCAGAGCAAATATCTGTGGGAAATGGAAGGAAATGAAGTCAGCTGTGATTTCAGACTGAAGGGTTTCACCAGCCTGTTGAGACTTGGTGGACTTTGCTGGGATGGACAGTGTTCCTAAAACACAACAACCAAGCAACATATGTGTAGGCAGGTTATATAGAGACGAAGCACAGCATAGTAGTATTCCAAGAAGACACTGAGAAAAAGAAGAACTTTTCTCTGAGATAGTTTATTAAGAGCCTTCAAGCTCCATCCATAGAGAAACTCAGTGCTGAAAACAGACAATGATCTGCATGGACTTAACAATAAAAACTTATTTTTTTTTAAGTTATTTCAACCTTTATTATCTGCTTTGGTTGTTTACATTGATCAGATTTTCTGGGTAATCAGCAAATTCCCCAGGTAGTTTTAAGTTATAAATGGACAGAAGCTCTTTACCCAAGACAAAAATAAATGATTTTTCCACTCTGGGACTTGCCTAAGAATTCAGAATGGGACTGATCAGAATTAAACACCCTTAAAAACTTGATGCAGGAGTTCCCGTCGTGGCGCAGTGGTTAATGAATCCGACTAGGAACCATGAGGTTCCGGGTTCGGTCCCTGCGCCTGCTCAGTGGGTTAACGATCTGGCGTTGCCATGAGCTGTGGTGTGGGTTGCAGATGCGGCTCGGATCCCGCGTTGCTGTGGCTCTGGCGTAGGCCGGTGGCTACAGCTCCGATTAGACCCCTAGCCTGGGAACCTCCATATGCCGCGGGAGCGGCCCAAGAAATAGCAAAAAGACAAAAAAAAAAAAACTTGATGCAAAAATATTTTCAAAAATTGCAGTGACACGCAAGTGGAGACAATGCCAAAGACATCTAACATAAAGAGAAAAATGAATCTCCCGGTAAAATTTTAAGATTTGTGGAATCTGAATGGAGAAAAAAATTTTTTTAAGTTTTTCACTATAAGCCTCTTGAATTTCCTAGTAGGCAACTTGCAAAACCAATCTTAATGAGAGGGTGATAATTTATTTATTTATTTGCTTTTTAAATTCCCAGGCTAGATGTCAGATCAGAGCTGTAGCTGCCAGCCTGCACCACAGCCACAGCAACACCAGATCCGAGCAGTGTTGGCAACCTACACCACAGCTCACAGCAATGCCAGATTCTTAATCCACTGAGCAAGGCCCGGGATCGAACCCAAATCCTCATGGTTACTAAGTCAGGTTTATTACCACTAAGCCACAATGGGAACTCCGAGAGAGTGATAATTTAAAACAAAGACAGGAGTTCCTGTTGTGGCTCAGTGGGTTAAGGACACCACATTATCTCTGTGAGGATAGGGGTTCTATCCCTGCCCTCGCTCAGTGGGTTAAGGATCCGGTGTTGCTGAAAGCTGCAGCATAGGCTGCAGATGTGTCTTGCATACTGTGTTGCTGTGGCTGTGGCATAGACCACAGCTGCAGCTCAGATTGGAACCCTGGCTGGGGAACTTCCATATGCTGAAGGTGTGGTCACAAAAAGAAAGCAGAGTAAATTAATAATACTATGGAATGGACCTATGACCTACAATTATTTTTATTTCCTGCCCTTAACTTTCTGACCTTTATTCCTTAACCACCTAGAGGAAGTTCCAAGTAGGAAGCTGGTAAATGAAGACAAAGCTGCTGACAGCATTTACTCTGATTCTATTGATGACACTTACACTCAAACTGGCTGGGACGTCCCTCATCAATATAACATGTGCACACTTCCTTTCTGATTCTGAAGTTCTCCCAGCTCTCTTGGTCAACTTTCATTCCTTACAAAGAGTAATGATACATTTTATCCTACTGAATTCTAACACCTATGTGAGATGCCAAAGTGGCCATCCAACATGCCAAGTCCTATACAGTCAGCATAACAGAGTTCAGCCCAAGTTTGTGGTCAGGTTCTGCCACTTAGTAGCTGTGGGAATTTGGGAGGTCACCCTCTCTGTGCCTCAGTTTATTTGTCTGTGAAACAGGGCAAAAATAATACCTCCCTTAAAGGGTTGTTGTGAGGTTTATGTTAGTTAATACCTGTAAAACGCTTAGAGTCCTGCCTGGATAAATATGAGCTATTTGTACTCATTTAGAGTTAGGCCTAATTTTGAATCCCAGGAAAAGTCCCTTCATTCATCTGATCCTTGGTTCCCTCAGCGGTTATCTGGAGGTTAAAAAATAAAATAAAGTCTTACAGAGGTGTCATGTTTAAATGGGATAAAATGTATCATGGCTGTTTGTAATCTCTAAGACTAAAAACTGACCAGGACCGTTGAGGAGTTTTGTTGTCAGAAATCAAATGTCCATAAGTGTTGCTGACCAATCTGGACCGCTTACTCACAGACTCTGACTCTGATCATGCAATCTTGATGGCCTGGTAATAACGTGAGTGTAAAATTGGTCTCTATCCATCAGGCTAACAAAACTGCCCCAACCATAGGAAAGGAAAATATAAAAATTTCACTTCTTACATAATGACAATAGCCTTTCATTTCAGTGTGCGCACCATTCCCATTTGTGTGATAATACTATAATCAAATGTTGAGAGAAGCTAATGAAATACTACAAAATGTCAACTGTAAAGTTAATTTTAGTGAGTCAAATTTGAAAAGTAGGAAAGGGAAGTCGTTTGGGAGGAAGGCCATCCTGATAATCAACCATCAGAAAAGATCTCACTGTGCATAACCAAGGCCATATCAAAGCTAGCTGCTAAGATTCTGAACTCTCATGAATCAGAAACTGAATAGTATTCAGAAATCAGCAGAGAAACTAATGACTTTCAACTATACTTTTTTCAAGTCCACAAATACATGGCCATCATGAGAAGCCAGGCAGAAGTGGGTAAAAAACGGAAGAGGTAAGAAACACAGCTGGAACTGAGACGAAAGGGAAATTTTACGGGTCCCTATACAGATATGGGTTTTTTCTAAACCAGGCAGGTAAAGAAAGTCTTATCCCAAGGCCAATGGCATTTTTCCACATGGATAGTGATTTTCCCAGGATTTTGTCTTGACAAATTCATCCATGGATTTGGGGGTGACTGGCAGGTCCTTGTCCCACGGTCCTCTTGGCCAGGGACTCTGACCACATGCAGTGCCTATTTTGGATGTAGCCAGCAGTAAATAAATGTGAAATGAATAAATCTGTATATATATTTTATCTAGTAATTTATTAACAACATAAAGGTAGAAGTCCTGTCTTCTGTTTCTTTGCATAGTGTATACAGCATAAAAACATAATTGTAGACAATTGTTAAAATTTAATTGAAAGGTTTTATTTGTACTCTTGAGAAATTACTTTATGATCCTAATGCATTATTGATTGCTCACTGACTAGCAAAACTGTGAAGCTAGATAGTTTATGACAATTATAAGAAATAGACCAAAAAAAAAAGATGTATGATTGACAATTTTCATGTGCTTAGATTTTACCTTAAAACAGAAATTAATTGTCAAAGGACTTATTTTTTAAAAAATTGATGTATAGTTGATTTACAATGTTGTGTTAGTTTCAGATGTAAAGCAAAGTGATTCAGTTATACACACATATATATCCATTTTTTTTTATATTCATTTCCCTTAGAGATTACTAAAAAATATTGAATATAGTACCCTGTGTTACACAGTACATCCTTGATGTTTACCTATTTTATATATAGCAGTGTGTATAAATTAGCAAACTCCTAATTTATCCTCACCACCCCATCCAGGGCTTATATTCTTATGCAGCATTGCCATTGACTAGTAACTTGAGCTTGGAAATTTCACTTCCTATTCATAGTCCAATGGAGTTAGCTGTGAATTTAATGATGTAATAGGTAGGATTGTATTGACAGTGTTAACCTGGAATTATGGCATGTCACTGTAGACAGACTCTAGGAAAGAGACAATGACCAGCTTTCTCAGATCCCACAGGTGTAGGAAATCCCACTGTTAATCCTTAGTCTGCCACTTATTGACCTTACGAGTTGTTCATCCAGTGTGCCAGATTCCTCGTTAAGTAAAAGAGAGATCATTGATCCATACCACCTTTGATTGTTTCAAAAGATAAGTAAGGAAACATATGTCAAGTGCTTAGATCAGTGCCTGACACATAGACTATGCTTCTCTGTGAGTGTTTTCTAATCTCTCCCTCCCATTCTTCCTCTGCTCTTCTACAACAGATTCCCAAGGTGGAGGACAGAGGACACTGAGGTTATTCAGGGACGGCAGCCAAAACTACTGTGATTATGGAACGAATGGCAACAACAAGGTCTCAGCCTACATCTGCTAACTTCTTCCCATAAATGAATCCAGCCTTCCTGCCCATACTTTCTCTTCTTGTTAAATAGGTAGCTAATCTTGATGGGGCAGACAAGAACGTGATTTCTAGCCAAGAGTTTGACTAGCTGTGAAACATGAATTTTTCCCTTAAATATTTTTCTGGGCCTTAATTTCTTTATCAATATTAAATATGTCTGATAATTTTACAGGTGTTGAGTGAGGGCTAAGAAGGGGACAAAGAATAACGAAGGCGATAAACAGGAGATGGCATACCTCCTACTCTCTAAAAAAGTCTACAGAAGAAGATAAGGGGAGGGTAAAATCTGAAATTCATCCTTAATTAAATTATAAGATACATCGTTTAATTAAACTCGATTAATTTCGCTAAACCTCAGGAAACTGACTGAAGCACCGTCAATTGTAGAGCGCCATCTAGTTTGGGCTATTAGAACTGCAACTGAGTCTTTCGATTACCTGAAGTGTGTGAAATAAATTCTCTGGTGGGTGGAAACAGAGAAACTTCCAACTTAGTGTTTTGAATTTTTTAGTTATTAAAGTTCTAAATTACAGCCATTGATTCCCTATTGCCTCAGAAAAATAAGCAGGCTTTGCACAGCTCCTGTTTGTTGACATACTAGAGTTTCTAGCGAAAATTAAATGGATCCATAGGTAAATGATATAAAACAATCATAATATCAAAGATTTATGTATATTGTAGACAATGCCAGTGCTTCCATTATGAACTTCCTTTTTTCCAGAGCTTATGAATTAGCTGCATAAATTTACAATGAGTGTTATCTAATGTATAATGAACTCAGGCATACTTTAGAAACTATCAAATTTAAATAAAATCAATATTTTATAAAAGAATAAAATTTCACTTAAATCAGCAGTTTTAATTTCAAAAGTATATTTTTATCTTGAATGTGAAATTAGGTTGTGGTTCTCTGAAAATATTTTAAACAGAAAATGTTCTTTCTTTTATTTTTCCTTGCCTTAGAGATTACATTATTCATTTCAGCTAATAATATATACTACCTTTTAAGGTCAAATTTACTCCTCCAGTTGGGTTTATTGTGCATATGTAACAAGTTAAAATAATTAAAACTGGAAGACATTTTTGTAAGAAAGATTTTTAAAAAGTAAGAACTCAGCTGAATCAATCTGTATTCTTACTCTTCCATTTATAAAAGATGTCCTTTGTGTTGGCAACTCACTCTGATATTCATGTTATATTTCTACATAAGCTTAAAAATATTCATTTGCGGAGTTCCCGTCGTGGCGCAGTGCTTAACGAATCCGACTAGGAACCATGAGGTTGCGGGTTCGGTCCCTGCCCTTGCTCAGTGGGTTAGGAATCCGGCGTTGCCGTGAGCTGTGGTGTAGGTTGCAGACGCGGCTCGGATCCCTTGTTGCTGTGGCTCAGGCGTAGGCCGGTGGCTACAGCTCCGATTCAACCCCTAGCCTGGGAACCTCCATATGCCGCGGGAGTGGCCCAAGAAATAGCAACAAACAACAACAACAACTAAAAAAAAAAAAAAAAAAAAAACCTCAATGAGACAATATTAAAAAAAAAAAATATTCATTTGCTACAATGGAGATAATCATCTGTAGTCTGACAAAAATCAAAAAATGTCCAATACATAATTTTTGAAAATATAATTTAATGTGTAAAATTCTTTTCCCAAAAATAGAATTGCTCTCATCCTATGGTTTTCTGCAATTCAGGAACTGTCTTTGAACATATAACTGCATTAAATTATTATTAAAAATTTTTATTCATATAGTTAGAAAATTCAAAAATAATACATGAACTATACTATAGTACACTTGTGTTATGAGTTCTCTGAAAGAGTGTATTTCTAACAATCAGCAGAAATATAAAAATTAAAGAAAAAAGTGTTCTGTAAGAAATTTGGAAAAAAAACATTATCACATTTATGGAAGGGCTGCACAGTTGGCAGTAAGACAATGTAGATATCTTAATAGAACCAAGTACACAAAGGCATAGACTTTGATCAATTATCTAAGATTGTTTCCCTTGGGATCATGATGAGTAAGCTTACAACATCTGACCAAAAAGAATCCTAAAACAATATTACATTTTGGGAACTTCTTCCATTTGCTTTGTATTTTGTAAGTTGGATCATGTTCCTGGTTATTGCTGTAAGGAGTTTTTCTCTAACTCAAAATTTTTCCTGGAATAACAACATTCTATTAGTAAACATGTCAATTAATTGCCAATGATATCTTGAAACTAAAGATGTCCCATAATAAATGTGTGAATTTTATAATGATATCACCAGTTGTCTTTAATTACATGGAATTTTGTCATTTAGTGTTGATTTGCTATCAGAAGGTAACCAGAGAGTGAGAAGAGGAAGACGTGAAATTGGAAAGAAACAAAATAGTATGTGAAATTGTATGTGATGCAGTGGCCAACCTGAGCAGCAGGACAGGACTGACAGAATGGGTAGAGCACCAGCTCAGCAAGATGCTACATGCCTCTCACATCTCAAGAAATGGTTGTAGTATCAGTTTCCCATTGGTTCTATTTTTCCCCCTTTACCTAGAACAGAACTGTAGCAGTTGATCAAACATTTTCCCTGTTATCTTTATATTTGCCATGAAAATAAATTCAATTGAACTAAGAAACAGCTCAAGAACAGTGACATTAATGGGAAAAAAAGTCAAATCTATCAAGTGAAATTTAATCCTTCCTTGGTTTATATTCCTCTCCTGACTATTGCAATGTTCAGTGGTTCCTAACGAAGATGAAAAGATTGGCTAAATTCCACATTATCTTTATCATATTTTTTGATCCATTCCTCTATCCTTTCCTCTATCATTTTAAAACGAGTTAGAGGCCACAGTTCCTCATTTTGTTCTGTTATAAATTTGTGCAGCAGATGGAGTTTTCCATTAATTTCTGGATAAGATAGAAACCATTCCAAATTAATGTATGTACTAATGTATACTATTAAAGAATGTACATCAGTTACAGTTTCTTTTGTCTGCCACAGTCTAAACTGAAGATAGTGTCATGGACATTTTTATTCCCTTTGGCTCTCCACCACATGAATTCCTTTTCCATGTTTGGAGAATTCCCACCAGAGAAGTCTGAACCCTCCTCCCACTGTAAAAGCTGAAAATATGAGGTAGTCTCACTGCCAGCCAAGTGCACAATGAGGGTGGCAGTAGTGTTTCTACCAGACTGTTTCTCTGATGTGGTTTAGTCATTGTTCCTTGTTGTGCAGTCTTGAAGAAGTTGGGTGAGTTACCCAGTATGTTTTATAAGACCGTTTTCTGCTTAAATCAAGTTAAGATGGTTTAATTTGCTGAATGATAGAGTGAATGAAGACGTGTGGTTGAAATCATAACTCATCACGGGAAAGGAGGACCTGGTTGGAATTGAGAACAGTGAAAATCTAGCTTATATTAATTGACAAAATTTCAAGAACTCACAGCATCAAATTATTTACTAGGTTATTTAGATGAAATACCCATTGAAGATGAGGCTTTGGAGAATTAAGTGGCCAATCTCTTGGAGCAGTATGAAGGCCTTAAAGAATTAAAGGGCCATGGGAAGGGACAGTTATTTCTAACAGCACCATGCAGTTTTTACATAAAGAGAGTGACAAAGTCAAAGCAAATAGCCAAGGATAACTCTGCTCCACTGCATTTTCCTGACATTTTCCCCTGGAACTGCACTTCCTTCAAGGAAATTCACAGTGGGAGAGGTGCCTGATAAAGCATTAACATTGACTAAAGTAAACTACTTTTGCAAAATCTTCACGCTGAATTTTGCATTATTTCCCCCTCTATTAGAAAGTAGTAAAAAGATAACATTAAATGATAATTAAATCAAACATAGGTGAGAAGATAAGAACACACCTAACCCTTACATGTGTTCAAATATCCAGATCCAGATAAGCGAATTCTGTCATTAGTTAAGCAGGCTAAGGTATGAGGCAGGCTTCAGTTCCTGAAAATGCAGGGTAGGGCAGAGCATTCAGGAACAAGGAGTGAGTAGAAAGCTAAATTCAAGGATTCAGGTTTTGAAGACTGGAGGAAGCCAACCTGACCACCAGGATTAGCCCCAGTGAGAGAGTTCCCTCTGTGGCTCAAAGGTTAACACACCTGACTAGGATCCATGAGGATGCAGCCTTGCTCAGTGGGTTAAGGATCCAGTATTGCCCTGAGCTGTGGTGTAGGTTGCAGATGCGACTCAGATTATAGATTGCTGGCTGTGGCATAGGCCAGCAGCTGTAGCTCTGTTTCTACGCCTAGCACTTCCATGTGCCTCGGGTGCAGCCCTAAAAAGTTAAAAAAAAAAAAAAAAGAAAGAAAGAAAAAGAAAACGATTAGTCCCAATGAGAGGAGCAAATGTTCAAAGTGGGTTCCAGCAAGACTCCAGCAAGTACTGACACCAGACACTTTAATTTCAAATGCAGTGAGGGAATCCTGTTCATTGTCCAACTCAGAAGCAGAATCCCCACCCCTTGACATTTCCTCCGGAAGGAGGATTTGCAATAATTAGTTGTGTTCAAGTTGATATCTCAGGAGGATGTATTAGTTAAGATAACAAGAAAACTAAAATAACTAAGGGTTAATATACAAGATATCAAGGTGGGAACCCAGCTTGATAAGACAGTCCTATACAGAAGCTGAGCAGGGAATATAAAGATGGACTATTACCACTCGTAACCGAAAGCACAGAGTCTCAGAAAAAAAGTTATGGCAGTGCAATCAGATTCTTGATATAGAAAACAGGCTATTTTTAAAGCCCCCCAATCCCTTGTCTCAGCTGTAAAAATGGACTCTTGAGGATGTATATTGATATTGATCTTCTAAAATCATGTGACATCAAAATGACTGAATCAAGAAAACAAAACAAGACAAGGTTTGAAAAACTACCTCAGAGATAAAGTTTGGAGATTTTGTCATCATGTTGTAGAGATCACAGGAAATGAGACTCCTGCAGAAAAGCAGAGATGAGTAAATATAGCCTTAATATCTAAAAATAAAAATAGATAAATCACTTGATTTTTTTTTTGCTTTTTTTAGGGCTGCACCCACGACATATGGAAAATCCAAGGCTAGGGGTTGAATCAAAGCTACAGCTGCCGGCCTACACCACAGTCACAGCAATGCCAGATTCAAGACGCATCTGCAATCTACACCACAGCTCACGACAACACCAGACCCTTAACCAATTGAGTAAGGCCGGGAATCAAACCCGCAACCTCATGGTTCCTAGTGGGATTTGTTCCCATTTTGCCACGACAGGAACTCCCTAAATCACTTGAATTTTTTTAAGGTAGATTAAAAAATAGAGGTATCAAGCAAATGAAAAGTCACATATTGGGGGAAAATATTTTTAAAAGACACATCTCATAAAGCACTGTTATTCAAAATACACACACATTAAAAAAAAAAAACTCGTAAAGCTCAATAATAAGAAAACAAACAACCTGATTAAAAAGTGGCCAAAGTTCTCAACAGATATGTTGCCAAAGAAGTGAGGGGTTCCAGTGTGGCTCAGCAGTAACAAACCTGTCTAGTATCCATGAGGACACAGGTTCCATCCCTGGTCCCCCTCAGTGGGTTAAGGATCTAGCATTGCCGTGAGCTTCAGTGTAGGTTGCAGGTGCAGCTTGGATCTGGTGTTACTGTGGCTATGGCTGTGGCTGGCAGCTGCAGCTCCTATTCGGTCCCTAGACTGGGAACTTCCATATACTGCAGGTACAGTACTAAAAAAAAAAAAAAAAAAAGATATACAGATGATAAATAAGCATAAGAAGATATGCTTCACATTGTATGTCAGCAAGGAAATGCAAATTAAAACAACCATGGGTATATTGCACACCTAGTAGAGTGACTAAAATTCCTAATTCTAATAACGCTGACTACTGACATGGATATGGGGTAACAGAAACCCTCATTCACTGCTGGTGGAAATGTGAAATGGTACATCCACTTTGGAAGACAGTTTGGCAGTTTCTTACAAAACTAAACATATTCCTATAGCCCACAGTCCTGCAATTGTGCCCCTTGGTGTTTACCCAAAGGAGTTGAAAATTTTGTCCACACGAAAAAACTGCTTTATTCATAATTGTCAAAACTTTGAAGCAAACGAAATGTCTTTTGGAAGGTGAATGGGTAAACTGAGGAACATCTAGACAATGGAATAGTATCCAGCTAAAAGGGAATGAGCTATTAAGACATGAAAAGACATGGAAAACCTTAAATATATATAATACTAAGTGGAAAAGCTACATACTATATGATTCCAACTATCTGACATTTTGGAAAAGATGAAATTAATGAGATAGTAAAAAAGATCAGGAGTTGGGGATTGGGGAAGGGATGAAGAAGTGGAGCATGGAAGACTTTTAAGGCAGTGAAACTCTCTGTATGGTAGATGCTACAATGAGCACAGATCGTTATACACTGTCCAAATCCACAGAATGTACAACACCAAGAGTGACCTCTAATGTAAACTATGAACTTAGAACAATAACAATGTGTCAATATAGGTTCCTTATTGTAAAAATGCACCACTCTGATGGGGATGTTGATAATGGGGAGGCTATGCATGTGTGGCCAGGGAGTACATGAGAAATCTCTGTACTTTCCCCTCATTTTTGCTGTGAACCTAAAACTGCTGGAACTGGGTAAGAAATTAAAGAACCCTAGTGGAAAACCTCATGACTTCCTAACAAAAGGATTAGTTACTGAGTGAACTGGTGAATATGGTTATAGTGTTTATGGGTCTTTTTCGTCTGGGATATTACAGGTTTTGAGCTGTGTTTTCCAGTTAGAGGGAAGCCCTTCCCCTCAGGTTAATTATGACTTAATAGCAATTTGGTAAATTACCCTTCTGGATAGAATTGAAACATAGGTGAATGGGAAAGGCTGTCTCCTGGCCTGTGTGAGAATCCCGATATTCGGGGACAGAGAAACCCCCTGAGGTGGAGACTGATGACAGGCCTTTGGCATGGCTTTCTTGGCCTTGAGAGGCCTGTGGGGAATTTGGTGTGACATTCTATCTGAGAAATTCCACCTCAGCCAGTCTGGAGGACCCTACGTAATCAATGGACCAGACTTGTATTGCAAACAAATTAATCTTGTTTTGGCTGTGTTTGGTGGAGATGAAGCTAATATCAGAGAGAACAATATTTTGATTCAGTGGATGTTAAATTATAGTTCTGCTATTTGAGATTTAGATTTATAAAAGTTATTGTGTTCGCCATATTTTTGCCCTGATGTTCAGGAAGGGAAGGAAATTATCTAATGGAGTTGTCACAGAGTGAAACTACTCTTGATGTGTGACACTGCTTACTCGTAAGTCTGTGGCTATAAAAGCAAGTGTAGAAGGCTTGTGTGACAACTCGGTGTATGTGATAAAGTGTATGGCCTATAAAGTGTTTCCTCATCACCATACTTCTGAGCCTGTTCATGAGATCCGATTTATCTTCCTGCAATGTGTTTAACTAGGTGAATAGAAAGGAGGCCTAGCACTGAGGGAAGTGATGTGAACCTGGGATCAGAGCCAGAACCCAGCATTATGGGACAAAGACTTAATCATCAGTGCTTTCTATTGAGAGATTTGCATTCAAAAGGGAAAATGATGGAGAAATCCACACATATTGAAATATGGGGAGGTCAGAAGAATTATACGTGGCTTAACTTAAAATTTCTGACCAGGGCAGCCTGTTTTGTGGCCTTCCAAATATGCATTATACATTTGCTTTGGCCACTGAGGAAGAGAACGCATTTGAGAGTCAGAATGGAGTAGCCAGGGTTCAGACTTCCAAGGTAAAACTCAGTGGCCCATGTGTATGTGATTTTAGACACAATCTGTGTTATTGAAAACTTGAGTTCTCTGAACTGTATTGCAGACCAAGATAAAAACCACAGGTGAATGTGGTATTATCTCTGAATGTGGTTATTGCTTATATTTTGTTTAATTGTCATGATCTTCTTTGTATTGTTCCTGTTAGACATCTCATATTTTGTCCCTTGCCTTAGTGAAGGGAATCTGTTTGAGGACTGAGCAGCAACAATGGCCTTGCTGTGAAATAAGTCTAATTGCTGAGTCCATAGGGAGATGCTGTTGTCATCCTCCTCCAAACTTCCAGGAAAAATAGACCTGGCTTTTTTTGTAACTAGTAGGACTACCGACCATGGGGGATTCTTACCTTTTTCCTGTCCCACATGACAATACATCAGAAGGCCTCCCTCTGGTAAACATTATTATACAATTGACTTCTTGTGAGTCCCCCTACCCCCTGGCCCTGGTCTATGCTGTGTGGAGTGTAATCAGCTGGCTTTTATACACACAAGCCCAACTAGTGGGATTAACTATTTTGCTTGGAAAAAACTAATGGTTCCTTCCCTAATGGTACTCAATATACTATGGGCTGGCAGACCTGTACTATGACTGCTGACTCCTGACTAGGCCACCGAATGTTTTTTTAGATCCAGAGCCTACCCCTCTCCAATGGGGGTGGCTATGAACTTGTGAAAAACAGGGGTGGCTTTATCTTCTGTCTATATTGTATTTGTGGTATCTGGTTGCAAAGCCCCCTACAGACCTGATCTCCGGGATATGGCAGAAGAAGAGCAGACCAAGATTGTAAGGAAGGCAGGGTATGTAGGGGTGGAATGTATGGTCAGGCCATTCAAGATGACTGTTTCCTTGCTCTCTGGGCATCCCCTGCTTAACCAGTGCCTGCTTCAACTACACCCTGTGCTCATGACTAATCTTCCTACATACTTGTTCCTGCCTCAGCTACTGATGGTTCTCATCAAAGGGATGTGAAGAGCTAGTTCCTCTGCTAGTTTCCCTGGTGACTGATAAGCCAACTTGAGGTAAATCCCCCTGTAAGTGGCAATCTCTTCTTCCTCTCAGGAATGAAGCCTACCACCACCCTCTTTCCACAGCACACAGTAAGTAGGGTGTCACTCCAGGATCTTGCTTCATATGTGTAAGCTCCCCCATCCATTAAATCATGATGTCTTAAAAAAAAAAAAGTATACATAATCATCAAATACTTTTGCATTTTCCCATTTCTTCCTTATTTTCACATCTTCATCGCAGTTAGTTTGTTAAGTAGAATCACATAGAATTGAGACTTTTTATCTTGCCATTGCCTGCATTTTATGGCATCCTGTCTGTGTTCTCCTTGTTAGATGTGGTATAATGGATAATGCTTTTTCCAACATCCTGAAACTTCTTTTCAGAAAACAGGACCACCCAGGGACATCTGCTTTCTCTTTTTACAGGTTCTGATAAGAACAAACTTTGATGGCACTTCCTCTATTCCTGTGGAAGGTTTTTGTGACCTGGTTGCTCCTCTTGCTTTGATGTGTGGACATCCACCTTGGAAGTGCATCTGGGATACAGACTCTTTGATGCATGGAGCTGCCTGAAACTTTTACCAGGCTAGTCATAGTTCATGCAGACAAGTAAAAGTCACAGATATTAAGTGGAACTCCAAATGTATCCAGCTTGTCTTCTTGATGAGAGCCCTCCCTATTTATCAGGGAATGTGGGTTGGGGGAGCCTGAGTAGGAACGGAGTTGGAGAAGATAGTGTATGACAGTCAGAGATTTAGATAAGCTTAGATTTTGTTTCTGGGCTTCTTGTGCTTGCTGGGGGCTTCTTGAAGCCTTTCACTTTCACAAGTTTCTGTGAGATACGTTTTCTGCAACACTGGGCTCCCAAGATGGACACAACTTTAAATGTGCAACTCTCCTCTTGGCTATTTCTCTATTTGCCCCTCTGCCTACTTTTTTACTTATTCATTTGTTACTTTCTAATCTCCTAGAGGGTAGGCCTGCCCCAGGAATTGTCCTTTGGTCTCATTTTTCCTATTGACCAACCCCTCTGCTTTGATGGCCATCTTCTATCATCTCCTCTATGAGAATTAATCCTAACTCACATTTCTAGCCCTGACCTCTCCTAATCTCCAAATTCATACTTTGAATTGCTTGCGTAGCTTTATAGAACATTCAAATTAACATTTCCAAAAATTATTCTTTACTTCCATACTTCTCAGAAATAAAAAGAAAGAAAATTTGCTTCTTCAACTAAAAACAATTATTAAATGCCATCACCAATACTATATTCCCATTCACTAATCAAGAAACCTCAGGTCTTTGTTTTTTTACTTTCTTGTCATAGACTAAGTTCCTACAATAATATATTTTACTTTTAAAATTTTATATATAAAAATACATACATATATCTGCCTTCTGTTGTTCATTCTAAAGCTACTCTGTAGTTCAGGTCCATTGGATTCCCACCTAGAAAGCATGCTACATACTGTTGCAACAGATTCTTAAAGTGTAGGGATAATCATTTCACTTTCCTCCTTATAACCCCAAATGTCTCCTCATAGTTTGCCAAATTGAAAATAAAATCTTGTCTGACATTTTTACAGCCCTCCTCATCCTACCCTTTAAAAAATTATTTTTAAATTTTTGTCTAGATTTTAAATGTCTTTTCATTTACTGTAATTATAAAATATTGGCTATATTCCCAATGTTGTACAATACATCCTTGTAGCTTATTTTATACCTAATAGGTTGTACCTCTTAATTCTTTACCCCTGTATTGCTCACTCCCCATCTCCATTGGTAAACATCAATTTCTTTTCTATATCTGTAAGTCTGATTTTTTTTTGTTATAGTCACTGGTTTGTTGGATTTGTTGGATTCCACATATAAGTGATATCATAGAGTATTTGTATTTCTCCATCTGACTTTACTTGGCATAATGCCATCCAAGTCCATCTACATTAATGCAAATGGAAAATTTTCATTCTCTTTATGGCTGAATAATATTCCACTGTGCATATGCACCACATCTCCTTTATTCATTCATCTGTTTATGGACATTTAGATAGTTTTCATGTCTTGCTTACTGTTAACTAGTACTGCTATGAACTATGAACACTGCAGTGCATGTATCTGTTTGAATCAGACTTTGAGTTTTTTTGGACCCCCTCATCTTGCCTTTGATGAGTGAGGATGGTATCTGCATGAGTGCTTATTAAAATTTGTATTTCTGGGTCCCAGTTTATCTACTGAAGCTAAATCTTCAGGAGTACAGCCTTGGAACTTTCAGGTTTAAAAATCTAGTTCTATATTCTAGAGTTTTAGAACTGTTGTCCAAAATTCAGACTGAGTTGGTTATTTGCTGATTATCAAATATGTCCTGTGCATTCTTGCCTCTTCACCTTTGTTCATGCTCCTCCCACCTTCTGAGTGCCCTTTACCTTACAAATTCTACCTGTTTTAATCCTACCCATTCTTTAAGAAGTACAAATACTATATACCAAGCTCAGAGTAGGGGAGTAGGTCCATAAACACATTTCTTATAGGTCAATGAATACACAACTTTCTTCCTTGGCAATTTCCTCGAATTTTCCAAGTCACAATTTCTTCAACAGCAAAAAGAATGTTTTAACTAAGTGTCCCGAGAGTTCCCATCATGGCACAGCTGAAATGAATCCAACTAGGAACCATGAGGTTGCGAGTACGATCCCCGGCCTCACTCAGTGGGTTAAGAATCCGGTGTTGCTGTGAGCTATGGTGTAGGGCGGCAGCTGTAGCTTCCATTAGACCTCTAGCCTGGGAATCTCCATATGCCAAGGGTGGGGCCCTAAAAAGCAAAACAAAAACAAAAACAAAAACAAAAACCTAAGTGATCCCTAAAGTAATCTTAAACCTCTAAATTGTGACTCCTATTTTTTTGTTTCTTTTTATGCTCGCCACAACCCACCTAATATTATTTGTATACTTATCTCTTCACCTTTATATTATAAAGGGTCTTAAGAATAAAAATCCTACATGTGTTCCTATCCACACCCTGCTCTGCTTTGCATCATGTTTGCCACACAGGTAACATTCAATAAATAACAGATTCAGAATTCCCTAGTTGCCTGGTGGTTAAGGATACAGCATTGTCACTGCTGTGGGTCGAGTTTGATCCCAAGCCTGGGAATTTCTCCATGCTGAGGGCATAGCCAAAAAATAAAAAATAAATAAATAACAGATTCATTGCATTGATTTCAAGGAGGTTAATAGATATTTAAACTTCTCTTTTAGATTTTTTTTTAATTAAAGTCTAGTTGGTTTACAATACTGTGTCAACTGATAAAGTTTTGCTGTGCTTTTGTATCCTGGGTTTTCCTGCTTTGACTATAATAATGTAGGCACATATATTGATTTGTATCAAGAATGAATCTGAATTCCTTCTAAAAATAAAATTATTCAGTATTTATTAAACACTACAGTGTTAATGGCATTTATTATTGTTTTAACATAAAAGGATATGAAGTGTGAGAATGTAAATCGATATTCCATTAGAGGAAGTGACATTTTTAAGTCCCTTCAGAAGCATTTTGATAGTTCAGTGTGTTTATGTTACTAGTGGTTCCCTAATGTGCACAACAGATGATCAACAGCAATGCAATGTGAGCCAGGAAGAGCTTGATTTGAAAGAAGACATGTAAGTTAATTACATTAAGTTCTGAAGTGCAAACATGGCAAAAGTGATCATGTTTTATACTGAAGTATTTTAAGAAATGTGTCTGAAATTTAGCCTGAGGATAAGAGGCTGCCAAGGGATTTCTGGAAATATGTAGATATATGCAGATATATTCTCTGATAGTAAGTAATGATTTCCAAGGGAGTAATTCAGGAAAGAATTAAGTAAACTGAAGCAGGAAGAATGATGGTTAGATAGCAGGAGGAACTTGATAGCACTCTGATGTCTTATTTATAAAGTCTTAGAAATAATATTAGAACAGGAAGGCTCCTCAGAGACGATGAAAAGATTGCTATCATCTATTATGCAAAGGGGTCCCAAGCACACCCCACCTATAAAGTAGGGCTTATTAGGGGAAGACATACTCATAAATAAGTAGCAGAGGGCACACAGCACAGAGCTCTCAGTATCCTATGACCTGGGCTGGGTGCTGTTTGCAGGCACTAAGCCTAACCATCCATTAGACCCTCCTCCTAAGTGTTGAGCACATTCATAGGGTGGGAGGGAGGCGAGACTATTGGAGCCCTGGTATAACAGGGAAGCCTTGGAACCCAGTGGTTGGTATCAGCCTGTTCTTCAGTCACACTAACTCTCCCTGCAGAACCTGCTGTCTGATCAGCTACTGATAGGGAATGTGGTCAGCTTTCAGGACCATCCAGTGCTGTTCCTCCTCTGTCAATGCCCTGGTTCTCGGGGTGGGGGGGGGTCATTAAATCTACATACCTCCATCACCTCCAAAAGCTCCGGTTGTGTTGTTTCTACTGTCCCTGGGAGTGAAGGTTCTGCAGCACAATCTGGGAGGGAGGCATCATTTCAGACTGCCAGTGCCAGCCCAGAGGGAGCAGCCTGCTACCATTATCCTCCATGGATTAGAACCAGAAACTCTGGACAAAATAGAAAAAGAAACTACCTGAATACCGAGTAGCAAGCAAATTGGAGAAGCAAGTCAAAATTTGAAGAATGACTAGGACAGTGGAGGTAAGTTTTCTTCTTTCTTTCTCCCTCCTTTCCTCCCTCCTTCCTTCTCTGTCTTCTCTTTTCTTTTATATTCTTTTCTTTTCTTCTCATTCTCATCCTTTATCTCCTGGTTTTGATGTAGGGGTGGGAAGAGTCAAGTGGAAACAAAAATGAAAACCTCAGGAGTTCCCATGTGGGTCAGTAGCTTAAGGATCTGGCATTGTCACTGCTGTGGTTTGGGTCACTGCTGTGGTGTGGGTTCAGTCCCTTGCCCTGGAACTTCTTCATGCTGTGGGTATGGCCAAAAACAACAATGACAACAACGTTTAAAGTTTATTTTAAACCATCTTTCTACCCGGGGGACCAGTGAAGTGAGTCCCTGTGAGCCACAGAATATAACCTCTACTATTTGTCCTCTTCTTTTCCTTCAGCTCTCTGGAGACCAGCCCTAGTTGCAGAACTGAACTGCCAACACCAAGGAATCTTGACAATGAAGAACTTCCTGTCACTGTGCAGTGATATGCCTGTGATGATGGCGATCACCTCACACCATGAGAATCTGGATAGAGGAGCAGAAAGGTAGGGCCAAAAGATACTCTATTCTGTACAAAGAATAGAGGACGGATGTCCTAGTGATGTTCTTTCTCTGTTCTCTCGAAATTTCACACTGAGGGTGCTCCAGTCACACAGATTGCACAACAGCATGGGGGACTAAAACGCTGAGATAATCCAAGTTTTTTTTTTGGCCAGAGAAACCTGGGCTTTCTGGGAGCCAGAGAATAAGGAACATATTCCAGAGAGTAGAGAGCTAACCGATCTAATTTTGCGGGCTACCTCCCAAACTGAGCATGAACTGAACACAGCCAAAGAGGAGAAGCAAGATATTTGAAAGCTACATTATGGTATAAGCCACCATTCACATCCTAGACTCTGAGTGGCTCAGATGTGGGGCAGACACAAGAGCACAGCCAGAACTTTGCAACTGGACTGACAGTGCGTCCATGTTGGTTCCCAACCTCAGGAGCTTCCTAGGTGAAATCTGGCCTCTGTGTACAGAGGAGAAGAAGAGACTGAAGAAAGAAGCAGAGTACCCCAAATTGGTAGGTGGCGGGTTTACTGAGCAAGGGAAGACTCTATTTGAGAGCCTTCAGAACTACTCGTGACCTGGAGTGCCAGGTGCCAAGGGCAGTGTGGTGCAGGACCGCATCACTTACTCCTGTCCACCAGTGCTGCCCTTGGACGCTGGTTTGGTGCAGCTGCACCACCCTGCCTGTTGCCTCAAGGATGCTCTGGCTGGTCCAGGGCTGTTCCCAGGGTCACAGTGGTGCTCACACTGGGAACCAAGGTACCCTCTCCTTTTGATTAACTTTCCCTTGATCAGCCTTTATTCTCCAAAGTGTCCCCACTGAGGCAGGGTCAGGAGGCACCCATCTCCCATTTAGTCAGTATAAATCCTCACATACATCTTGGGGACCAGTTTAGGCAATGTTGATTTAGGGACCAGATTTTCCCAAGTTTATTTTACCTCAAAACTCTCTTGTTCTTCCCTGGACCCCAAGACCTAATAGAAACCACAGTTGAGTTTCCCAGCGTCACACCTCAGAGAACAGAGTGTGGAGCTGATTTTCTTTCCTTTTAGAAGGTCTGGGATTCCCCCTCCCCAGTAGCCAGGTTTGTATACCAGGACCTTTAGGGAGGGGCAGCACTGGTGTTCCATAGCATCTTTCCGGTACCCATTACTAGTGAGTTTGTCTTCCCTGTTGTACATGTGAGGGAGAAGTTCAGCGTTTTTTTTGGGGGGGGGTATTTGTTTTTTGTCTTTTTAGGGCCACATCCATGGCACATGGAGGTTCTCAGGCTAGGGGTCCAATTGGAGCTGTAGCCGCTGTCCTATGCCACAGCCATAGCAACGCCAGATCCAAGCCTTGTCTGTGACCTACACCACAGCTCAAGGCAATGCTGGATCCTTAACCCACAGGGATGGAACCTGCATCCTTATGGATATTAGTCAGATTCGTTTCCACTGAGCCACGACAGGGACTCCTCAGTGGTTCTTTAGAGGTAGACATCTGCTCAAGAGCACATTTCTGTCTTGCCTTTCTCAAGTTGCTTGAAGCAACAGTTACTCTCTTACTAAAATGCATTTGTGTGTGTGTGTTTATGTGCATGTATGTCATGCAGCTGCCACACCAGCCACTGTATCTCACAAATAATGGACAATACATAGAGGTGATTAAAGATTAGTTTGTGTGTTTGTAGTTTTTTAGAGTGGCTATTTCATTCATTCCTTTTGTAAGAATTTATGGATAACCTCTGACATGCCAACACACAACATGTAGATTGCAAACACGGCTCCAGGCCTAGAGACTTAAGTGGAGGAAATTGATAAGTAAATAGACCATTTTAATATAACATAGTAAGTGCACATGCTGGCTAAGGGGTACAGTGCTGTGCAATTATGTAAAAGTTGTGTTGGAGCTCCCTGGTGGCTCAGTAGGTTAAGGATCTGGCATTGTCACAGCAGTGGCTCAGATCACTGCTGTGGTATAGGTTCCATCCCGGCACTGGAAAGTTCTGCATGCCATAGGTGTGACCAAAAATTTTTAAATAAATAAATAAACAAAAGGTTGTATTAATTAAATTTTCTTTGTTGTTGTGAAGACAGAAGTTCCCTCAGAATGTCTTAAGTCATATGGAATTTGTTAAAAGTCTCCATGTGGAAACAAGAAAAAGAGAAACCTCTGCCATGTGTCCCGGCCTCCTGAGAATCCAGGAAATGCCCCCAAACCAGACCTCACAGGAAGAATGGAAATATTCTTTGGTAGGGCTAGATTTTATGGATTGCAGGTGTAGAGAAAGTCATTTAATATCCAATCAATACCATCATCCATTCTCCACTATGTAAATACTCAATCTTCACCTTACCTGCCGCTACTGATTAAATTTTCTCTTATCCCCTTTCTGAGATATAGGTTGTGTTTCACCTTCTCCCAGGTTTAGGTAACTCACTGCCTCTGCTTTGTAATCTTTATTGCCAGGTGATGCCTACTGCCTTCTTTTTGTGTGTCTTTCTCCTCCTGCTCTCTGCCAACTGACCTACTCTCTGATTTCAAAACTTTCTAAGTTTTACATTCAGTTTATCCCTGTCATTGTTGGGTCATTATCTAGCCTGCTACTCTTATTTCCCACTGTCTAATTAACAGACAGATGGCCACATTTCTCTTCTTCAGTATCATCAACTGGCCACAGAACCAGAGTCATGTACGATATGACATGGTCACTACATGTTCTGATATTTCCTGAAACAAAGGGTGTAGGTAGGTTTACCTTCCAAGGGCTTGTGGTCATGACAGTTACTTCAAGTCTAGATTTGCACAGGACAAAGTTCAATTTCAATATTTACCAGAATTCATGTACTATTTACACAACATTCAAGTTTTCTATCACAAAATTTTCTTGGAAATATAATTTGCACAAGGAGTGTCAAGATACTTTTAGAAGGTAATGACTAAAAGCTTGAAGGCTTCTACCTTGCAGATTCCAAACACCTGGCTTGAAGCCACAGATTTCAGTGTGAGTCCTAGTGTTGATCAATTTTTTCTTGATCAGATACTCTCACTTGCTGTCTTTGGGGGAGCCTTAAGATATTTAAGCTTAGCAATTAGAACCTGATAGTCATAATTTTAGAAGTAAACCTTTAAAAATTATCTTATTGGGCATTCCTTCATGGCTCAGTGGATTAAGGATCTGGCATTGTCTCTGTTGTGGTTCTGGTCACTGTTGTGGCACAGGTTCTATTCCTGGACTGGGAAATTATACATGCTGCTGGTGTGGCCAAAAAAAAAAAAAAATTATCTAATTAGTAAAGCAAAATAACAATTTTTGATTGAGAGCTTTCTAGGCCAATTCTTTTCATTCTGTGTTTGTATTTTCATGAAATCTTACAAAATTAATTTGAATGTATACTGGATCATCCGAATCATTTGAAGCACCTAATAACTGAATACCATCTTGCATCCTGTCCTATTTGTACCCAACCAGATGACACATCTGACTGAATGTCTGAAAGTGGTTCATTGGTTGGAATAGAAACCTGTGATAATAGAATTTAATGATCCCAGGGCACATGAAAATTCAGGCTTACCAAATTCACAATAACTTCTTTGGTTAGTTGATGTTTTGTTCACATTGTGAACTGATGATTTTAAGAATATTATCTGTGTACATTCCACTTTGTAATACTTCGTCAGCAGAAATTGTTCTGTTCCCAATTCTGGCAATAATTGGAGTACAAAACCCTTTAACATATATTTCAATAGTTCCAATACTCATATTATTTGCAAGTGAAGAAGAAAATTCATACAATTATCATGTGACTCCTCTTAAACTGGCACTAGAGGGTTGCTCTCTAGCAGACTTTTGGTTAGGCATAAAATCTGATTATACTTAGGAAATAAAGACAGTTATTAATGTCTTTTTACGGTATACTTACAGGGATAGACATTTTCTGGATTTGTTACTGAAATCAAAATCCAAAAATAGACTAATTATATAACCAGACCTGAGCCTGCATCTTCTTACTGTTAAGCTCAGGGCTGGGTGATTTTGTTTCAGCAAAACACCATTGTGCCTTACATTAAAATAATGTTATTGGGATGAGGAGGGACAGACTAGGAGTTTGGTATTAGTAAATGCAAACTATTATATATGGAATGGATAAACTATATTCAATATGCTCTGATAAACTATAATGGAAAATAATATATATATATATGTATAACTGAATCACTGTTGCACAGTGGAAATTAAAACATTGTAAATCAACTAATACTTCAATAAAAAGTAAATAAAATAGTGTTATTAACATGGATTTTAGGAGTTCCCGTCATGGCTCAGCAGAAATGAGAAAATGAACCCAACCAGTACCCATGAGAACGAGGGTTCAATCCCTGGCCCCGCTCACTGTGTTAAGGATCCAGTGTTGCCACTAGCTTTGGTGTAGATTGAAGATGTGGCTTGGATCCCATGTTGCTGTGGCTGTGGCATAGGTCAGCAGCTGTAGCTCCAAACTGACCCTAGCCTGAGAACTTCCATATGCCACATCTGTGGCCCTAAAAAAGGGGGGAAAAAAGGATTTTATGTACTTTACAAATTTTGCTTGACTTTCATTTTTAAATTTGTTTCAGAAATTTTATAAGGTCTATAATTTCAAGGCATTTATCCATAGTTCTATATTTTTACTTATTTAAATAGCATCATGCAAATAGCTAGTTGACATTGGATTTCCCCAATGTTTTCCCTTTTATTTATTTACTTACTTGTTTGTTTATTAATTTATTTTGGCCATGCCCATGGCATGTGGAAGTTCCTGGGCCAGGGATATAAATTGTGCCACAACCACTGCAATGACAATGTTGGGTCCTTAACCTACTGTGCCATAAGAGAACTCTAAGATGTTTTCCTTTTAAGATGAGATCCATCTGGGAGTTCCCTCATGTCTCAGCGGATTAAGGATCTGGTGTTTCACTGCTGTGGCTTGGGTCGCTGCTGTGTTACAGGTTCATGGCCAAAAAAAAGAGATCCATCTATATATTACTTAAGTTTGAAAAACACAGCTTAATTGTGTAAAAGATGGAGAATTTTATTCACATTTAATTCCAAAGCAGAGGTCTATTTCTCAAGAAAAGAGCTGTCACAAACCCACTCCTGGGCATCTATCCAGAGAAAACCATAACTTGCAAAGACACATGTACGCTGATGTTCATTGCAGCACTATTTTCAATAGCCAAGACATGGAACCAACCTAACTGTCCATCGACAGAGGAGTGGATCCAGAAGATGTGGTACATATACATAATGGAATATTACTCAGCCATTAAAATGAATGAAATACTGGCATTTTTAGCAACATGGATGGAGCTAGAAATTATCATGCTAAGTGAAGTCAGCCATACAATGAGACACCAACATCAAATGCTTTCACTGATATGTGGAATCTGAAAAAAGGACAGACTGAACTTCTTTGCAGAACAGATGCTGACTCACAGACATTGAAAAACTTATGGTCTCCAGAGGAGACAATTTGGGGGTGGGGTGTGCTTGGGTTGTGAGATAGAATCCTGTGAAATCAGACTGTGATGATCATTATACAACTACAGATGTGATAAAAAAAAATAAAAAAATAAAAAATAAATTAAAAAAAAAAAAAGAAAGAGCTGTCAGAGGAGTTGTAGGGGGGAAATCCCAGAGATTTGGCAGGAGTTTATGAGGTGGACACATGGTACATGAAGTACGACAGGGGAGGGGAAGAGGTGAAGGAAGGGCACCGCTGAAGAGAGGGTGATACTTAACCCAGAAAGCCATGCTCTCTGGCTGTCAGCAAAGTTTTCTGAGGAGGAGACTGAGAAAGAGATTCGAATTTTTTTCTTAATTGCAAGGCAGATACAAGAGATTGAAAATTTTAACTCTGGAGGAGGGGTTTTTTTGTAAGGAAAATTAACACAAAATCCTAGGAGTTCTCTCATGGCTCAGCAGGTTAAAGATCTGGCATTGTCACTGCAGTGGCCTGGGTCACTGTTAGTGGCACAGATTCAATTCCCTGGCCCAGAAACTCCCACATGCTGCAGGGGTGGCCAAAAATAAGGGGAAAAAAAGGAAAAAAAGGGAATATAAAATTCTGAATACAAAGTTAGATTTATCCAGGAGGAAGGAATTTCCCTCTGTCTTTATGGGTTCTTCTGGTCTAAGAATTAAATTGACATGAGACAGATTGACAGGATAAAATCAAACAAAAATTTAATTACATGTGTACGTGGGAAAGAACCAGGAGAACCGAGTATCTCGACAAAATGGCTGAAGCCTTCACTTTAAATACCATGCTTCATAAAGGAGCATGTTGGAAGGAATGGTTAGAGACTTCAAAAGGGAGGGAAGCAATTCACATGAAGATGGAAAGACAAATGCTTGGTAAATGAATGTTTTTGCTGGGCTAGGCAGAGGCAATGGTATAGAATGGACTCTGATCTCTAGGCCCTACAAAATTTCCCCACCACACTCAGCCCATAGTTTTTTGTTTGTTTGTTTGTTTTTTATTTTCCCACTGTGCAGCAAGGGGGTCAGGTTATCCTTACATGTATACATGACAATTACATTTTTCCCCCACCCTTTCTTCTGTTGCAACATGAGTATCTAGACAAAGTTCTCAATGCTATTCAGCAGCATCTCCTTGTAAATCTATTCTAAGTTGTGTCTGATAAGCCCAAGCTCCCGATCCCTCCCACTCCCTCCCCCTCCCATCAGGCAGCCACAAGTCTCTTCTCCAAGTCCATGATTTTCTTTTCTAAAGAGATGTTCATTTGTGCTGGATATTAGATTCCAGTTATGAGTGATATCATATGGTATTTGTCTTTGTCTTTCTGACTCATTTCATTCAGTATGAGATTCTCTAGTTCCATCCATGTTGCTGCAAATGGCATTATGTCATTCTTTTTTATGGCTGAGTAGTATTCCATTGTGTATATATACCACCTCTTCCCAATCCAATCATCTGTCGATGGACATTTGGGTTGTTTCCATGTCCTGGCTATTGTGAATAGAGCTGCAATGAACATGCGGGTGCACATGTCTCTTTTAAGTAGAGTTTTTGTCCGGATAGATGCCCAAGAGTGGGATTGTGGGGTCATATGGAAGTTCTATGTATAGATTTCTAAGGTATCTCCAAACTGTTCTCCATAGTGTCAGCCCATAGTTTTTGCAGACATCTCTGGGGATGGATCTATTCTAAAAACAGACCCTCTATTCCATTATTTTATTTATTTATTTTTTGTCTGTGCCCATGGCATGTGGAAGTTCCTGGGTTGGGGATCAAACCCATACTGTAGCAGCAACCTGAGCTGCTGTAGTGACAATATCTTATCCTTCACCTACTGCATCAAAAGGCAACTCCTCTATCCAAATCCTTTTAGGTGGGAAGAGGGAAGGTCACATTTTCTTCCTAAGTATTTTAATTCTGGATTGTTTTCAGCTGAAAATAATCTGCATAACAGATGCATTTTGGAGTGGCAAATTTTGCTTCCCTGCGGACTCAAACATAAAATTTTATTTAGAAAGAGAAAAAAAGAAAAAAGAAGAGAAAGAAAACTTTAATAGCTGATAAATACCATAGTTCAAAAAAATCCAAACAAGGAAAAAACCCCACAAAAAACAAAAAAAATAAAAATAAAAAACCGAAAAACAGCCCAGACTTGATTTTGGCTCCATACCTTCAAAACTATGTCTCACACACAACCATGAGATGTTTTTTCCTATCACAATACAGAGCTCTGGTCTTGGTGTAGGACTCTTTGGGGGCCTCCCAGGTACATTTCCATGTCCCATTTCTTACTTCATTCAGTCAAGTTCCAAAGGGCAGATTCAAACAGTTGCCAACCAGGGAACTTAGGGAATGCACAAACAAAGGAGGAACAATCAAGAAAGAATACTACAAAAATAGAGGGTCCCAGTTCTTCCTCAAGGAAAATACATAACAATATCTTTAAGTGTTTCTGCAGGAACAATGCCCCCCACCAGGTGGAGGATGGTAACTTCAGGCTGAGCCCAGGATTCCTGGAGCATCACCCTGTTACCTCCCCACCAACCAGGCAGAAAAGAGTCACACAACCTCCAGTCCTCATCCCAAATTTTGCCTATATAGACTTCTCCCCAAAAACCATCACAGAATTTGAGGTTTTGAGCATAACCACCTGTTCTCCTTGTTTGGCCCTGCAATAAACATTTCTTTGCTCCAAACGCAAACTTTTGGTTTGTTTGTCCTCATGGTGCTTCAGGCACACAATCTTGCATTTGGTAACATTCGCCTTTGTGTCCCAATGTTTGCTGAGTGGTGTACTTACCAATACCTACAACTGATTCTCCAATTCTCCTGACACCAAGTGGGTGTCCAACAATTCAATTCAATTCTGATACTATCTACCTGGAGTTATCACTAGATCCCACAAGTTAAAAGGCTCAGTCCCAGGAAACTGCATCTATTTCAATGCCAATCTCAAAGACTGGGTCACCTGTACTTCTGACTAACTGGCTATAAATCTGGGTTTCCCACAACTCCTCTGATAATTTGCTAGGCTCCATAATTTGCTTGATTGGCTCCCAAAACTCAGAATGGTTCTTTGCTTATGTTTACCAGTGTATTACAATAAATACAACTCAGGAACATCCAAATGGAAGAGATGCATGGGACAAGGTGTTGGGGAGGGGAATTCCACAAAGCTTCCACACCCTTTCTGGGCACAGCACCCTCCCAGCACCTGCATGTGTTCACCAAGTGGGAAGCTCACAAATCTTGTTCAACAGGTTTTTTAGAACTTAATTTCTAACCCACTTTTCTCCTCTCCTTCTTGAGATCTATGAGTGGAACTGAAAGTTCCAACCCTCCAATCACTGACTCTTTCTAGTGACCAGCCCTATTCTGAGGTTACCTGGGGACCCTACCCTATTGTATCATTAGTTTCAACTTAGTAGTGATGAAAAGGAACTCATTATGAATAACAAAAGATACTCCTATTACTCAGGAAATTGCAAGTATTGTATAAGGAGCACTGTGCCAGAGATCAGGGATAAAAACAAAATGTATTTCTTATCACACCACAATTGGAATAGTGGTCAATGACAGTGTTCCTGGGGGCCATTTCTACACTTGGACACCTACCACTAATTATGTGGGAGCATAACTACAAGCCACATAAATACATTCCATTAAACCCTAAACTAAATGGAACCCTAACCCTACTTACCCAGAGCTGCATCCTCAGCATGCTTGTGACCACTCAAATACACTCCTGTGAGGGCAACTGTGGTGGAGAGATAGTCTAAATGGAAAGACACAGAGGCATCAAGAGATGGAAGTAAAAATACCTTACTTTTCCAAAATTTTACCAAAAAACATAAGATCATGTGAATACCTTGCCAGGGCCTATGTCAGAAACTGTGGGAAATGCCTGTGCAAGTGGGTCATTGAAGTTTAAGCTTTCTTAGCACCATTGTCAATCTGCCTATGCAGACATCTGAGAGTAAATGAGAATAAGGCCTGAAGAGGAGTTTAAACAAGTTGTATTACCCCAATTATTATTTGGTGATTTCTCAAGAGACTGAGTACAGATTTCACTTGCTTCTAATTATATTTTTATGCCCAACTGGTAATTCTTTAAATGTGAGTCCAAAAGACTGGATTATGAGTAGCCCCAGAATCACATAGGTTACCAGACAATTAGGTATCAGTAAATAGACAGTTATCTTGGGTAGACAAGTAAAGACTAATGATTCTCAAAAAGAGTTGTGAAAATTTGAATTTGCAATGTGACCTAAGAAAAAATTAGTTGTAAATATCAGAAATGGGACACTTCCTCATCTGCTACAACCTCCATATTTCCTTCAAAATTAAGTATATTCTAGAATTGGTTGGATATTGATTGTTTTTTATGGCTTAGCAAAGAAAAAGTATTGGGAGTGTTTTTTTTTTTTGTAGTTTGTTTAAAAGTTATGAAAGGGAAATTTATTGAGGATGTTCTATCAGATTTATTACCAAAGTTTCCTTCCACTTTAATATTATAAAAATCTTCTTTGTATAACAATGAGCTATTAACCTAAAAATGTGCATGTGGATATATGCATTGATGGGAGTAATATTAAAATAAAAATTTGAAATCTGTTAGTTCTAGGTTGTTTGTCTAAAATCTCATATTAGTAGAAATTGCATTGGCTTCTTGCATTGGATATAATACTTTTTTTTTCTTTTTTGATACAACTGTGGTTTTTGGAAGTTCCCCAGGCCAGGGATTGAACCCATGTAACTGCAGTGACAGAACGGAGCCTTAAGCCACTGATCCATAAGAGAACTCCATTGATACAGTTCTTAAATTGTCTGTTAGCTAAAGCTTGTCTATAATGCTGTTAAAAATCAAATAGATATGGAATCGATATTATGGAAGTCACTTGGTCTACAAAACCTACAGAAAGTTTTAACATTGATTATTTTTTTCAGGACTAAATTTAACCTGTAGCAGTTACTTTTTAAAATATCAATGTATTCAAATTTTTTCAACAAGAAGCATCCTTTTAATGGAAAGCTATATTTTAATGTAAAGACAAAACATTATGTCAGTAGTTTAGTTATTCTGAAGATAATTAGAATCTTTTAAAAACCATATAGGAGTTCCCATCGTGGCACAGTGGTTAACAAATCCGACTAGGAACCCTGAGGTTGCGGGTTCGATCCCTGGTGTCGCTCAGTGGATTAAGGATCTGGCGTTGCCGTGAGCTGTGGTGCAGGTCAGAGACACAGCTTGGATTCCACGTGGCTGTGGCTGTGGTGTAGGCCAGCAGCTACAGTTCTGATTAGACCCCCGGCCTGGGAACTTGCATATGCCGTGGGTGTGGCCCTAGAAAAGACCAAAAATAAAATAAAAACCACATATATTATTGTTTTTTTCACTATATACAATACAAAATGAACAATGGAATCTAATTAAGACAAGGCTATGGGCCTTTTCTTATTTAGAAATATCAGTTTCTCATTAACTAGACAACAATTGGAATAGCATTTTTTTAAGTCAACTATACTCCTATAAAATTTACTTTAAAAAAAAAAAAAAAGAACAGCATCCTTTGTCACTGCTGCAAGAATGCATCCCAGAATCTCTTTGTTGTCACCATGAGCACCATTGTCCCAGGTCTTCCTCTCATTTGGACACATCTCTCTTCTGTCTTGTGCCTACCACTTACTGCACCAGATCCATCCTCCACCCTGCTCTGTGTCCCATAAGGCTGATTATTATGCTCTGTATCAAAATATGTCCCCTGGCTTCCTGCTAAATTCATCCAAAAGGAGGCACTGGCAGAGATAGGAGGATGGAAGGAGAAAGGCTGGAGGACTCACTCCCGTGGCTCTCCCTGAGGGACTGTGGGTTGACAATGGCTGTTAGGCAGCTCTGTCCTAAGCTTATAGGTCTTTCCAGATTCCAGTAATTTCTTATTCTTTTTCTCTGAGGAGTTCCTGCTATTGCCAACCTTAGGGTTAGTTTCTCTGTATCCTGCTCACACCTTTGCTAACAGTCCAATCATTAAACTGTCTTGAATCATCCGTTTGGGGTGTGCTCTGTTTTCTGCCTGAATCCTGGCAGACTGATTCGCCTCTTCCCTCTCACCTGACTGCTACATTTCTTTAGAGTTTGAGCTGTCAGTCAAATGATCTGATAAACTTAGTGCTAGCTGTGGCTCCTGTCCTTAATATTTATCTTAGAAACAAGTTCAAGTCTAGGCTACTTTTCCAAGAAAACCACGTTTGACCTCATCCCCTTCCTTTAGTTTCTTTCATTCTTCTCTCCCTCCGTAGTCAAGCTTCTTTAAGGAATGGTTCATATCCATGACCTCTGCTGTCCTAATTCTCTGTCATTCCTCAATTTGAAGCACCTCTGTCCACAGCATGCAAAATTCCTGGGCCAGGAGTTGAGCCCAAGTCACAGCAGTAACTCTAGCCATAGCAGTGGCAATGCCAGGTCCTTAACCATTAGGCCACCAGGTGACTCTGAAAGCTCTGTCTTCTTTCTCACCACCCCACTGAAATTGTCCTAGAAGTCATCAGTGATATACTCAGTGTGTACTTATTAGTTCTTTTCTACATTTGATATCAGTAATCACTGGCCTTTTTTTTTTTTTAATTATCTGCTTCCTCTGCTTCTACATTTCCTTGTCTTTTTTTTTGATTACTTCTTCCCTTTTGTCTTTAAATTTGGCTGTTCTTTAGGGTTTTCTGTTCAGCTGGCTATTCTTCTCACTCTAACTTGCATTCCCCAGGGATTTCATCTTTTCCATTGCTTCAACTTTCACTTGAGCATAGGTAACAAAAATTGCCTCTCCTTGGCAAGCCTCATACCTGAGTTTCATTAAGTTTTTTACCTACATGTTCTAGCCTTGTCCCTCAGGCCCCTCAAATTCAAGATACCAAATCAGAGCCACTACCTTGTTTCCTAAGGTGTCATGACTGTAAAATACACCATCATTTTAAAAACTACTAAGGAAAAAAAATATTTACAGTGGTGAGATTTCTTCAATTATAAGGCATCCTAACTTGAGATTTAAAATGTAAAGAAAAGAAAATGCATCTTGGAATTTATGTATTTTTTTAGGTTTTCATTTTTTCTATTATAGTTGATTTACAAGAATTTATGAAATACAGTAGATTTCCCTGTCATTGTCATTCCTGATCTGCTCTTCCTCATGTGTTCCCCATCTTAATTAGTGTCACAGTCCCCCTTCCCATCTCTCATTTCAGAATCCTAAAAAGAATATATAATGGTCAGTTTTATGGGTCAACTTATCTAGGCTAGAGCACTTAATTCTCTAAACACTAACTAGATATTTCTGTGAAGGTATATGGTGGATGTGATTAACATTTACAATCAGTTGACTAAGTGGGGGAGATTATTTTCCATAATCTAGATAGATCTGATCCAATCAGTTGAAAGCCCCTAAGAGCAGAATTGAGGTTGCCTGAGAAAGAAGAAATTCTGCCTGTGGACTGTCAATGTCAGTTTCTGCCTGAGAATTTCCAGTCTGCCTTCTGATGGCCTGCTCTGAATTTCAGCCTTGCCTTGCCAGCCCCCAGAAATGCATAATCCAACACCTTACAATAAATTGTCCCTTTCTCTCTCTCTCTTCGCCCTCTACCCTTAGACACCATGTCTTGAAAATGAATCTTCATTACTGTATCATAAATTTGTCTTCTTTCGTTTCGACAGCCTCAGTTTAGCTTTCATCATCTCTTGGTTTGACCATAACAACAGCATTTTAACTGAAATAAATCCCTGCTTCAAGTTTTCTCCATCTCCAACCTAAGCATTCAGATTATCCTAAAGGGACCTTTTTAAAATGAAAGTCTAATTATATCTTTCTCTGCTTAGAACACCTCACTGTTCTCATAACCTACAGGATGAACCCCAAGTTGCCTAGTAGGGAATATACATCCATTCAGGACCTAGTCTTTTAATTGGCTAATTCTCACCTGCACCCTGATTGCTTAAGCAATACCGAACCTGTGCTCTATCCTTTACATACTCTGTTCCCTTGATGGAATGTTTGCTTACTCTTCTCCTAGGCTACTTGATAAACTCTTCTCCAGTGGTTAAAACCTAGCCCAATATTACCTCCTTCTGGAGTCCTTTCTAAAGATCTATGAGTATTTTTTGTATTTTTAATTAAAATATTTTTAGGAGTTCCTGTCGTGGCTCAGTGGTTAATGAACCCGACTAGGAACCATGAGATTGTGGGTTCTATCCCTGGCCTCTCTCAGTGGGTTAAGGATCCCGCATTGCCGGGAGTTGTGGTGTAGATCGCAGACGCAGCTTGGATCCTACATTGCTATGGCTCTGGTGTAGGCCAGCGGCTACAGCTCCGATTAGACCCCTAGCCTGGGAATCTCCATATGCCGCAGGAGTGGCCCTAGAAAAGGCAAAAAGATAAAAAAAAAAAGAAAGAAACATTTTTTAAAAGAGAATTTGGGTACAATGGTTGAAACTTTCTACTTTGTATCCTTAAAAAACAATAGGAAAAATTACAGTATCTATTTGGCAACAAATGAAAACCTAAGTATGAATGTCTTTAGTCTATCCATTGTTTGAAAAGTTAAAGATCAATTTTAAATTCTTTCACATTGTGTTACCAATGTGGCTATCTAGACCTGGGCTATTTTAGCCCATAAACACAAAGAGAACCAATTGGCTTTACAAAATCTTATGACCAGTGAATCACCAATATGTGGGAATTGAACACCAAAAATTACACTTTGATTGCAAATATATTCTGAGAAACTCTGCCCAGATATGAGGCAAATGAAACCTCATAATAAAAAAGAATAGATTTTGGAGTCAGGAGAGAAAACCTATTGTTAAAAAAAGGTAACATATGCTGCTAATGAAAAAAAAAAATTCGTCCTCTGTTAAAAATATTGAGAGTGCTGTGGATCATTTTAAAATATCATAAATTGAAAATCAGTTTTTATTGTAATTTCTACTAATATTATAAACTGACTGACATTCTTCTGTATTTAAGTTGTATCACCAAATTTATTTTTTATACCTTAATGTACATAAACATCAGGTTCAGGAGTTGACACAATGAAAAACACATGAAGGTTTTAAGTGATATTTTAATATGTCTAGTCTATGGGTAAATCATTTCTTGCATAGCCAGAAGAAAAATCTTAAGAAGAAAAGGAACATGTATTACCAGTTCATGTGGGAATGTTTGTTCCATTAGAAGTATATAAACTGTATCCATTAAGAGTTTATGATTGTAGAAATACAGAATTGCAAATTTCACAATTCACATTATGATACTGTGTGCAATCTAATTTTAGGATGAAAAATTGGAAAGTTGCCTCTGTGTCCACAAATTAAAAACACTGAGATATTAACATTTCACGGTGTCATTTTCTTTTGGGCAGTTTTCTATACAAAGAAGCAGGTAAACTACATTTTTTAATATGCCTTACACTTTAGGGCTCCAAAAAAAAAAAAAAAGCTATTTTGATTTTAAATGGAAAAAAAAAAAAACCTGTGAGAACACAGATATTTAATTTTTCATGGATTGGCTCTTGTGTGAGAACCTCTGGCTCCCCACTGTGTTATATACAAATGAGCAAATGTTCCTGCAGAACCAAATGGGCTTCTCAACCATATGTGCCAACTGCTTTATAAACACATTGTAAGCTCTTTCACAAAGAAAAGAACTTCCTTAGGGTTGTGATGACCAATTCACACAAGTGGAAGAATAGGGTGGGGGGGAGATAGTACAGTGTTGGGAGGAAAAGTCTTGCTCAAACTTCCTCAAGCCCACGGTTATGTTCACTTTGAATCGTTGTCAAATCCTTTCGACAGAAGATTAAGTTTAGACAGAACAGGGAGCGCAACAGTGAAATAAATTCTAAATCAACACATAATGGATCAGGACAGACACAGACATGCAAAGTCACTAGGATCTGAGGCCAGGAAGGCTTAACTGTAACCTGACTGAAGGTATTAAAGTAGCTAAAGGAGAACTTGTCAATCAGAAGGAGGATTATCGGTTAGCAAGAGAAGCACAGACAAAATGACAGAAAGATAAATTCTGAGGATTTTCAAGTGTCTTATTTGGAAGGACAGTCTGATATCTTAAATTTCCCACAAAGTAACAAAATTTTTAAAAATGATGTATAAAAATCAGCTGTGTTTTTTTGTTTGTTTTGCTTTGCTTTGTTTTTTGCTTTCTAGGGCTGCACCCACGGCATATGGAGGTTCCCAGGCCAGGGGTCGAATCGGAGCTACAGCTGCCAGCCTCTGCCACAGCCACAGCAACGCAGGATCCAAGCCGTGTCTGCAACCTACACCACAGCTCATGGCAACGCCGGATCCTTAACCCACTGAGCAAGGCTAGGGATTGAAACCGAAACCTCATTGTTCCTAGTCGGATTTGTTTCCACTGAGCCACAACAGGAACACCAAAATCAGCTGTTTTTTAAACACAACATGTTAAATCCAGTAGTATAATAACACACAGTTAATTTGGGTGCATAACTAGATTTCACTGTAGTCTAAATGTAATTTCAGGGTGCAAGCCACATCAACTTGTCCAGTTACCATTAGGCAGTTTGGTGGACTCTCTTTTATGGGCCTAATCTCTGCAGTCATTGCAATGGGGCTCTTATAAATCGATGACTGCACCGCCTCCCCCCCAACAGCCCCTTACATATTTCCAACTCATCTACCCTCCTACTCTCCAGTTTTAGGCCTAAGTCGGCCTTTATATCCTATTTCCTTTCTTTATGACCTATTGGTTTAAGTTTTTCTTCCAGCCTGTTCTTTCCTCTTAAACTGCCAATTTTTTTTTTTTTTTTTGTCTTTTTGCCATTTCTTGGGCTGCTCCTGTGGCATATGGAAGTTCCCAGGCTAGGGGTCAAATAGGAGCTGTAGCCGCTGGCCTACACCAGAGCCACAGCAACTCGGGATCCAAGCCGTGTCTGTGACCTACACCACAGCTCACGGCAACGCCAGATCCTTAACCCACTGAGCAAGGCCAGGGATCGAACCTGCAACTTCAGGGTTCCTAGTCAGATTCGTTAACCACTCAGCCATGATGGGAACTCCTAAACTGTCCATCTTTTTTTTTTCTTTCTACCAATTTCTATATAAGATTATTTTTATAAATTTTATCTTACAGAACCTGTCACTTGATCATAACCCTAAATTTGGGTTTCCAAAAGCACCTTATAAAGAAAATGAGAAACCATTCTTATACCTCCTCTTTCCCACACCCACCCTCCAACCCCCTGCTCACTGAGGGGAGCTTCCTCAGTGCCATCAGGATGGCCTAAGAGGAGTGATTGTGTTTGCTTCACAGACTCTTTCGTTGAGAGTTTTGGCATCTCTGTTCATGGTAGTTTTCCTCTCTTGTTCTTTGCTTTTGGTGTCAAGATCACCTTTCTTGACAGGAATAGGTCATCCCTATCTGGTTTGGTTTCCCGCTTGGGCCACTCTGTCCTGCTAGCCACATGTTCCTGGTCCAGGCCAAGAGAATTCTCTAGCAGGCCTCTCCCAATAAAAGTTGTTGCATCTCTCCTTAGCCCTCCACAGGAATAAGCACATGGAAAGGGTGGTTCCACCAAAGTCTTCAGGGTGAGTTTAATGAGCTAGTGTGTATATGTGGGGGGAGGGGGGAATAGAGGGAATGGGAAGAAGCTAATCCACACCCCTTCTGAACCAAGAAACTCCTCATCAAGACCTTTAGGCCAGCTCAGCACTGCACACCTCTGTAATTGTCTACCCTCTGAAATTGCAGCCATGCTGGGCCTCTCCCAAAATTCATGTCATGCCCTCCAACCTTATGGATAATTCTCTTGTGTATCCCCCTGCAATTGGCTTTGAGGAAAGACTATTCAAAAGCTGAGATGGAGTTCCCCAGTGGATTGGCAGGTTAAGGAGCTGGCATTTTCACTGCAGCAGCTAGGGTTGCAGCTGTGGCTCGTGTTGGATTCCTGGCCCAGAACTTCCATGTGCCACGGGTGCGCCTCCTACCCCCTCCCCAAATAAAACCCTGCAAGAGAGAGAAATGGAGGATAGTTGCTTCCTTACACACATTGCCTTCCTGCAAAGGCGTCTTGCTTTCTTAATATCAAGGGGGTCTAGGCTTTGATAGGAGTGATGGGCTATACATGGCTCTATCTTTGAGCTTAAATCCTGGTACCTTTCCAAGAGATGTTGAGTGGGGGTGGGGCGTGGGGGTAGGGCAAGGGCTTCTACAGTAACTCCAGGTGTCTTGGTCCATTTGGGCTACTGCAACAAAAATAACATCAACTGGGTAGCTTGGAGACAGTAGACATTTTTTTTTTGTCTTTTTGTTGTTGTTGTTGTTGCTATTTCTTGGGCCGCTCCCGCGGCATATGGAGGTTCCCAGGCTAGGGGTCGAATCAGAGCTGTAGCCACCGGCCTACGCCAGAGCCACAGCAACGTGGGATCCGAGCCGCGTCTGCAACCTACACCACAGCTCACGGCAACGCCGGATCCTTAACCCACTGAGCAAGGGCAGGGACCGAACCCGCCACCTCATGGTTCCTAGTGGGATTCGTTAACCACTGCGCCACGACGGGAACTCCCTTTTTTTTTTTTTTTTTTTTTTTTTTTTTGTCTAGTAGACATTTTTTCCCACAGTTCTGGAGGCTGGAAGTCCAAGATGAAAAGTGCTGACAGATTCAGTGTCTGGCTAGGGCTGTCTTCTCTCTCACTTCACATAGCGAAGGGGCTAAAGAGCTCTCCAAGTTGTGCACTAACCAATCCTGAGAGCTCTGCCCTCATGACTTAAGCATCTCCCACAGGCCCCATCTCCCAATACCATCACCTTGGGCTTTAGAATTTAATATATGAATTTGGGGGAGGGGTGTACATATTCAAATATTTAATCTACAGCGTTAGGGGAGCAGGAAGGGACTGTCTATTGGGTTTTTACATCCTTATGCAATACAATAGAATGTGCACACAAAAAGCCTTGAATTATCACTGCAGTGGCTCAAGTCACTGCTTGAGTTTGATCCCTGACCTGGGAACTTCTGTATGCTGTGGGTTCTGCCCAAAAAAAGAAAAAAGAAAAAGAAAAGAAAAGACTGCAATGTTTTTGACAGATTATTGACATGGTATGATTTACCTTTTAAAAGATAATTTTTGGATTATAAAATTGATTACTGGACAGTTCTCTGTATCTCCCCTCCTCAAATGATGAGAGAAAGCAGTTCCTTCTTAAAGGCAAGTATCCAGGGGTGAGGAAGATTGCATTCATCATTTATTAGGAGTTTCAGTTTCTAAATTATCCATGTTTTGGAAATGTTATTAATGAGCATGTATTCCTTTTTAAATCGTAAACAACCAATAAAGGTGATATATTATTTTTAAAGAACTCTGGTCTTTAAACCAGAGTAATGGAAGCCTTCCTAGATTTAACAACGTCATTCAGGACAGTGTGTTCAGTTCTTGCTGGTCTGGATAGTACATCTGGATCACGTGAAAGAATGGGAGACGTGTTGATGTGCACATTTCTATCTGCTCAGGTGCCTCACTTTCTCTTTTGACCTCTCTCCCAATTTTCCTGATTCAAACCATTACCGTCCTTGTATGTAACTAGTCATTCTTATCAGCAACAGAAGTTTATAAGGCTTTTCCAAATTGAAAAATCAATTAACTTTCCAATACTACCCCAACAGTTAGTCTGCAAAAAGGTTCATTCCAGTCTTGAAAAAAGCATCAATTTTATTACGTAAAATTTAAAGTGGTGGGAAGATTATGACCTTTAATTCTTTGTCTCCATCCTAACCATAAATTCTCTTTTACATGCAGAGCTTAAAAGGCTCAGCAGGTTAAGGACCCTAAAGTTGTCTCTGAGGGGATGTGGGTTCAATCCCTGGCCTGGCTCAGTAGGTTAAGGATCTGATGTTGCTATAAGCTGTGGCGTAGGTCCCAGCAGACCTATAGGACCCCTGGCCCAGGAACTTCAGTATGGCACAGGTGTGGCTGTAAAAAGAGAAAGAAAAAAAAAATGGGATGTAAGAGAAATTTATTCTAAATTCTTGGGTCCTTCAGCCAAATAAAATATTAATAAATGGACTGGAGTTAGAGAACAGAAATTGAAGAGATTTTTTTTTTAATGAGATTTGGTGCTGGTTTATGAATTTCCACCTTTAACACAAAGAAGTGATATGTGTATAGAAGGTCGGGATGCGATGTTACCATCCATTTCTTAACTTAGTAAGGGAAGCCTCTAAGGAGCTACTTGGAAAATCTGAAATATGGCTTTGAATCTGAGAGAGGGCTGGTATCCAACTCAGGCCTGGGAGAACTTCAGCCAACTGTGGAGTATAAGCTGACTTCCTCCGAGATATCTAAGAAGGGCCAATTGCTTTAATGGTAGAAGTTGGAGAATGCAGCTACATTGGGAATGGCCAGTGGTCAAAGGTTACTGGTGCAAGGCATGTGTGATAATGTTGTGTATCAGGGATTTGGGTTATGTGGGGAAAGGGGGCGGGGACAACAGTGCATCCTGCAGCTAGTTAGGGAATTCTAAGTGGCCGCTTCGAAGAGAGATGTCTCTATCAACTTTGAGCAAACTATATGAGAGAGGTATCTAGAGAAGTGAGTGGCCCAGAAGAGAAAAGAGTCTTGCTCAAATATTCCCACGGTCAGAGGGCAGGAAGCCATCTTTGATGGTACACTGCATCATCTCTATTTTTTTTTCCCCCTTCTCATTTTGTCCAGGCAGGGAGATCACCCCACTTCTTCTCTTCAGTGGGATTTCAATCTGAAAGAGGTTCTAGGTGGGAGATAACATCACCACATTAATACATTGTAAAGAGATGGTGGGATTCATCCATAAAGTTATGTTTGGGTTACAAGTTATGTTTACTTAATTCAGCGGTTAAAAATGTGCCCACACGCCAATGGACCCAGGCAAGACATCCCGGGACCACTTCCCTCTGCCTCACTGTGGGCTTTTGGCAGTATTTTGTTTACTGGGAACATTATGGGGGAAGCTGAGATTTCATTATGATATGTATGCAAATTCAGATACCTTTAGGGTATAAGATCATCTTGGAAAATTACAAGCATGCAGAGATATAAACAGAAAAGCCATAACATCACACGATAACACAACATCCAGCCCAACAGCTACTCCGGCTGGGCCCAGTTCTGGCAAAGTACGAAATCAGTTGGGCAATCGGGAAACTTTTCCTTGAAAGTCAGCCATTCTTGAAACCTGGGCAGAACTTCTGCAAATCAAGCGCTCATTCTTCTTTGGACACTAGAGACCTCATTCTTTACAATGGTAATAGGCCAATCCCGACACACCCTTTCCACAGCGCTCCGTACTCCCCAACTTTGCCAGTCCCAGAGCTTTGACCAGAGGTGCAGCGGGGTTGCTGTGAGGCCACGCCTCTTCATAGCGCCGCCCTGCGAGCCGGCAGCGCGATGACGTCATGGCGTCCCGGAAGTGCCCCTCTCTGGGACGCCGGTCGCCAGGGGCCGCTCGCGGGCCTGGTCTCCTTGGCAACAGGAGCTCCGCCCCTCCGCCCCTATAACCTTTAGGGTGCGCGGGCGCCGCGTCTGTGCGCTCACTCCCTCTCCGCCCCTTCGCTCAGGCCTCCTCGGCCGGAAGCGAAGATGGCGGCAGCAGCGGCGGCGGGCGCGGCGTCTGCCGAGCTAGTGATCGGCTGGTGCATCTTCGGCCTCCTGCTCCTGGTAGGGGAGGCGCTTGGCGTTTCTCTGGGCCTGGGCTGGGGGCAGGAGGAAAGAGGCGGCTCCGCCGCTGGCCTCCTGGTCGGGATCCTTGTCGCCCCGCCCCTCCAGCTCCTGCTGGGCCCTGGGCGGGGACAGGGCCGGGGCAGTGGGGCGGGTGGAGAGAGCGCGCGCCCGCCTGTAGCTTCTGGGGAAGGTGTTCCCGAACAAGCTGGCTGCAGACCTGGCTGAGTGCGGGGCCGAGGGAAGCTGGGCACTGAGGCGGGTGGGTGAGGAGGATGGGTGAGGGGGGGCCGCAGGAGCCAGGAGCGCTTGGCTGTGCGCATCCCGTGAGCGCTGTGCTGGCCACCTGCGCCTAAGTGTTGACACCTGCCGGGGGTCGAGTCTCCAGCCTTCTCTCCCCATTGTGTTGTCCTGCCTTGATGACGTGGGCGTTCGTTCCACTCCTGGGTTTCTCGTTCTTTCCCATTCTCTGATGGGCGAGAAGCCTGCACAGAGTAGACCTGTGGCCCTCTTCACTGCCACTGTCAGGGTGTGTACGACCGCCTGTCTGACCTCAGGTGCTGCCTTTTCTGGCCACCTGACTCCTGTTTAGGCACTAAACAAAACGTGGACCTAACGGGCCAAATGGCCTAGCTTTTACTCCCCTAACCCGTATTAAAATCCTTTTATTTGGGAGTTCAGTTTCTTTTCTGTTCGTACCTCTCCGAATTCTCACACTTCCCTCGTGGTCTTCAGCCCTCCTCAGTGTCCCAGAATATTTTACCACTTTGCATTACGAAAACAAAATCAAACCTAAAAATTGTTTACTTCTTTTGAATTCAAGACTTCTCCGATTTTACTTTACTTTGTAGATTCTACTACCGTGTTTGCAACCTATGCAGTATTTTTTTCTAGCAGACGTTGCAGCAGAAACCCTCCCTCCCCCATTCAAAGCGTGAAAACTTGAGAAGATTTCTCTTGTTGCCCTTAAAACTCACCCATAAAACAATACTGCCCTTACTCTGGAACATGCTTTACTCTGCTTGGAGAAAATGGAAGCCGTGAAGGTTGACTGTAGTCTCCAAAGCCCGTCCAGTCCTGTACCTTGAGAGCTCACGGGGCTTTAAGGCCATCATACTCAGTTGACTTTGTAGGAGAGCAGAGTTTGGGCACCCCAAAGTATAACTATGGTTTAATAAGGACTTATTTAGGCTTATTTTTAAGAAGCAGAAGACTCAGGAAGACTTCGTTTTTACCTCTTAGCTGCTTAAGGAATTTAGAAGAGTCCTGTTCCCAAAATAGAGCTATCACCAGAGATATCAGCAAAGACTGTGGGCTGGGTGTGGTTGTGGTGGAGGATATGCCGTTGGGCCTAGAGTTCAGGAGTCCACTCAGTGGCCCATTGTCTTTGCCTGGCCCTGCAAACATTTGTTTACCAAACTTTTGCTTTTGTATCTGCAAGTGAATTGCCTTCCTCAGTGTTGAAGTTCCAGATCTTTAACCCCAGCATCCTCGTGTGTCTATAGCTGAAGGTGGTGTTTGAGGTGAGGGCTTTGGCCATTTTGGCCAGTTATTCAAGTTTTCTTGGGTCTCTGATATATGCATGTTTCTAAGCTTTTGTTTGATTTTCTCCTGTTAATCTATATCATGTCAATTTAATTCTTAGGCCAGCCAGAAGAACTTAGAAGGAAAGTTCCTCTAAGACAGTTTAGAGGAAAAAAAAGGAGCATGTAACTTGTATCAAAGCCTAAGTGGAATATCTTGGCAGTTATCAGTTAATAAACATTTAAGCTATAGCACTTGTGCTGTAAATTGTAGGAGGATGCAAACAAAACGAAATGTTGCTTATTTGATAGGGCCAGAAGATAGGTGGGAAAACAAAAATTCCTGAAATGTGTTTTAAGTATTGAAAACCAAAGTAGGATTTTATGAATTAAATAGGGTATAAGAGAATAATATTGGAAGAAAGTGGAATTAAGGAAAACTTTGGATAGGTGAAAAGGGGAAGGCATTTAAGTTGATGATTGCCTTCATCAGGAACAAAATAAGATGAGAAGGGAATTAAGAGTTTGAAACTAGATGTTGGAGTAGAAAAAAATTAGTAATGGGGCCGTTGTTTAATTTTCTACAAATCTCTTTAATTCCTGGATTATTAGAAGAGCTGGATTCCCATGTCTGCTCCTGCAGTCAGCCTTTTGAGATGTTGTTTTGGTTGAAGTAGATGAAGTGTGAGTGTCTTGTGGTTGGAAGCAGAGTATTTTTTAGATAATTGTGGATATTATTCTGTAACACTATACCAAAACTCAGTAAGTAGAAGCTCCTTAAATGTTAGTAGAAATATGGAATCTGAAACCCTGTCAGTAAATTTTTCATTCTGTTGCATTAAAATCCCTTGGTCCATTTTGCATTTTGAATGGGTCTTTCCCCATGCATGATTTGATAGCATGATACATTTGGTCATTTAGAAAATACTGGGTCACTGAATTATATACAGATCTTCCAAATAGGGGAACGTTTCATTACATAGTATCAAAAAACCATATTCATCAGTATCACCACCGATCTTGTCAGAGGAAATGTATTGGAAATAAGTATTAAGAAATTGTCAAGCTCATTGTCCTGGATAAAGATTTTCCAAAAATCCTGATTTTCATTTGAGAGCTTGAATTTTTATCATTGGCAACAAATACTGTCAATTGTTTTTCTTGAAGTGACAGGCTCCCTTTGTTCATTTAGACAAAATCTGCCAAATATCCAACTCTGAATAACCATATTTAGTCACTTGTGCTTTCAAGTGAAAATGTTTCTTGGAAATAGTGCCTGGTTTGGCTTTCAACTCATAATTATTGATGTACTTTCCCTGGAGACAGCCATCGCAACTTGGGTGCATACTTCACATTTTCCCCCATGGAGTATTGAAAGACTCAAGGGTTGAAGTTTAATAAAGTTAATGTTTACTGCATTTCCTGTTACTATGCAAGATGGGCTCCCCATTTCTATAAGTTTTGCTCTTCTTACTCAAGGTGAAGGGATCATCTGGGTACTTGTTAGAAATACAAAATATAAGACCCCAGCCCTACAGATTCAGAATCTGCAGTTTCACAATATCCCAGGCCTTACGTGTGCTGGTTTAGTTTAACAAATGTTCATCTGTTCTTATTCCTGCCTCTTCCCCAGTGGTTGTCCACCTTGATGCTTCATTAAAGCCACCCAGGGAGTGTTAAAAGTCCTGATGCCTAGACCAGTTAAATCAGAATCTCTTGAGAAGGGTTGGGGACAGCTCTAAACCATTCCTTATAATTGTTAGCAAAATTATATATTAGTTTATTTAATGAAATCCTCTATGATGTTATTTCATATGACGTTTAACAATAATTACTGTTTGTTTAGCAATTACTATGACCTGGCACTGTGCTAAATTCTTTACATGTCACTTAATTCTTATAACCTGCTATGAAAGAAGTATTTTATACCTATCTTCTAGATGAGAACATTTGATTTATAATATAGTAACTACTGATAGATATAACCCACATAAACAAAAAGCTCTTTGGGGTTCTGTTTTAAAACTGAGACCAGAAAGTTTGGGAAGCTCTGGCCTAACTATTTTGCTTAGGTTGTCTTTTACCTGAATGCCTGCTTTTATTGATAGACTCCTTCTTTGCAGTAATACCCATCACCTTGAACTTTGTAAAAGTTCAGATCTGGAAGTCCAACAATAAATTTATTGAGGACTTTGTGTCAGGTACTGCTAAGAATAGAAAGAAAAGGCTTGTCTTCCAGTTAACGCCAATATAACTTGAGAAATATTTTAAATATTTATGAGATCATTTAGAAGCAGACTCATTGAATATTAAAATAATATTCAATGAAAAATAATTTTCCCAAACGAAAAGAAATTAGTAAATAGTTAAGCCCAAATTTGAACCTAGGTAGGCCAGCCTACTTGCTTTCCTTCTTTCTTTCCTTCCGTCCTTCCTTTTTTCATCCTTTCCTTCCTTCCTTCCTTTTTCTCTCTTCTTCAGCATCCAGGTTCCAAAGTACACATTCCCTTTTCACTTTACTTTTTCTTGCTGTTCTGACACCAGCTGAAATGTTAGTAATGTGAAGGAATTACATGCAACAACTTGGATGGATTTCAAATGCATCATGCTGAGTGAAAGAAGCCAGATCCAGAAGACGTATAAGTACATCATGACATTCTAGAAAAAGCAGAAGTTATGGGAACAGATAACAGATAGTGGTTGTCAAGGGCTGGAGAGAGAGGTTAAATATGGAAGGGCATAGGGGATTTTTCTACCATGTTGGAACTATTCTGTCTTGATTGTGGTAGAAATTGGAAACTGGAACTAGTTAGGTGATGTTCTCACTTCACTTCTGGCTCCTGAACTAGGATACCCAGAATCCCAAAAAAGAGGATTCACCTCTTGGTGGGTGTGGAGTCAAAAATATACAACCGAGCCAAAGATTGGGAGAAGAGAAGATTTCTTGAGGCAAGCAAGGAGAACTCTGGGGATCTTCCTAAATTAGTGTCTCCTCAGCAACAAGATTAGGGAACTTGTAAGCTAAAGGTATTATGCATATTCATGAAGGGGCTTGAGCAGAGGAGAATTCTAATTTAAGATTGGGGCAAAGGTCAGTGGAGTCCATGCTTTAGTTGGCTGAAGTCGAGTGTCAGAAAAGATCAACATCATCATCCCTTGTTCCTGTTGACCTAGTGCTTGAGGGGGGTTTAAATTATGCTGAACAGCCCCAGAAAGAGCTTCAGGCTAATCTTTACCCTTGAAACAGAATCGGGCGTTTACCACTGATTTCTTATCTTTAGTGTTGTTACTTCTCTTGCCAATAACAGTGTTTTTTTTCCTTTAAGATCTTTAATTAGGTAGTTCCTTGTAGGACTTGTACTATCACTGGGTTTAGATCACATCTGGGTTTAGATGACTTGGGCCAAAATGGCTTCTCTTTCGTCAAGAAAGTCATTCTGGGTTCTCTTTCTCTAGGGAAGCCCTGCCTTTCCTGCTTACTCTCAAAGCTGAATCTGTTGGGATTCAACAGATTCAACAATCAAGGCATGAAAGGACAAAACAGTGCTTTTGTCCCAGAGCTTTTGTAGAGCTTACTTAAAACAATGGTTCTCAAGTTTGGCTCTTATTGAAATCCTCAGGCATTTTAAAGTGCTGATACCTGGAGGAGCCTCACTCTCTGAGTGAACTGATTTGCAGGGAGGGCGTAAGGGTAGTCAAGTTTTTACCCAGGTGATTCTAACACAGCCAAGGTTGAGAATCACGATTTAGTATCTATCTGCAATCCCCTATGATTGAGCAGAGCAGAGATTCTCAAAGTGTGGTTCCTGGGCCAATATCGTCCTCACCTGGGAATTTGTTACAGATGCAGATTTTTCTGGACCCTCTCCAGACCTATTGAATCTGAATCTTTGGGAGCAGGGCCATCCAAGGGGTTCTGATGCTCCCTAAGTCAGAGGAGCTGAAGAGTAAAGTCCTATACTCAATTAGTTTCTAGAAAGGCGTTGTTGACTATTAAGAGTACCTGGTTGGTTAGTGGTATATATTAATGCTTCCATAGTAAGAATAGAATAGAACAACTTCCAGTTAATCTTCAGTTAAGAGATCTGTAAGGAAGAAGTCTGCTGAGCTCATTACAACTGGAATGATTGTGTGAGACCATTAATGGTTGCACTGTGTTCGATGAGGAAATATGTAACTGAGCAATGTTATCGATAACTTTTGCTTGTTTTTGTGTGTGTGTGTGTTTGTCTTTGCACCCAAGTGAAGTTATATGGCATTCATGAAATAAGCTTTAAAAACTATAAATCTTAAGTTTATAAGGGGTGGCAGACCTTATACATCTGAAAGAATCTTTACTTGCCATAGTTTGCCATTGGAGACTTCCAAATACATACTAAAATTAGTTTTAGAGAATACGTGTTCTCACTTAGGGCAGTAACAAAACATTTCTTTTTGTTCTATTTCAGGCTATTTTGGCATTTTGCTGGATATATGTTCGTAAATATCAAAGTCAGCGGGAAAGTGAAGTTGTCTCCACCATAACAGCAATTTTTTCTCTGGCGATTGCACTGATCACATCAGCACTTCTCCCAGTGGATATATTTTTGGTTTCTTACATGAAAAATCAAAATGGTACATTTAAGGTAATTATTATCATATTTTGTGATTTTCTCCTCCCCCCCCCCTCATTTATTTTTTGCTTTTTAAGGCCGCATCTGTGGCATATGGAAGTTCCCAGGCTAGGGGCTGAATCGGAGCTGTAGCTGCAAGCCTACACCACAGCCATGGCAATGCCTGGTGCGGGTCTGCCACCTGCACCACAGCTCTCGGATCAGGATCGTGACACCAGATTCTCAACCTGCTGAGTGAGGCAAGGGATTGAACCTGCATCCTCATGTATTCCAGTTGGGTTCCTTTCTGCTGAGCCACAGCGGGCAACTGCCTCGCCTTTCATATTCTTGGCAATGAAGTGCTTAAGTGTCACAGTGCAGTGTTTATTGTGTTTTATCCATGTCTCTGGAAATAAGAGAGAATGGAAATAAGGCTGAGAATGTGACAACAAACTTGGAACAGACCCTCCACTGGCCTAAGGACTATTAATGCAACAGCCACTCAAGTGCGAAGAATGCCTTTTGTTAATCTGAGGCAATACTGAGTAATCATAATGGGTTTTATCTTTGTGCCTGTCATTGCTCCCTTGAATTCTGTTTGACTTGATTTGCATTAATGTAGTAAGTAGATAGTTTAGGAGGGCACTTGTTGGTGATAGACGTAGGGTCCTCATCTCTATCTCATATTGAATATTCTGGGTCACTCTTGCGTACGTAGTCTGTGGATTATCAGACCTGAGTTCTGGTCTCTTCACTATCTAGTATGTGTCATTGGCCAAAATGAACTTTTCTGAACTTCAAGTTCTTCATTTTTTTTTGTCTTTTTGTCTTTTTGTTGTTGTTGTTGTTGCTATTTCTTGGGCCGCTCCCGCGGCATATGGAGGTTCCCAGGCTAGGGGTCGAATCGGAGCTGTAGCCACTGGCCTGCGCCAGAGCCACAGCAACGCGGGATCCGAGCCGCGTCTGCAACCTACACCACAGCTCACAGCAACGCCGGATCCTTAACCCACTGAGCAAGGGCAGGGACCGAACCCGCAACCTCATGGTTCCTAGTCGGATTCGTTAACTACTGCGCCACGACCGGAACTCCAAGTTCTTCATTTTTAAAGTAAGTGGTGTTGGACCGAAGATTTCTGAGTTCTTTTTCAGTTATGCAAATATAAGCTTTTATGAAACAGGAACTGTGTCTTGTTTGTTTCTGTATGGCCAGTGTTTAACATGTAGTATGTACTTAGATATTTGAATTGAATACTATTTCAACTATCTGAATAATGCATGGTTCCAAAATAAGTTCCTGAATTGGACCAACTGGGCTTAAATAATTTAAAAATGTTTCTGTAGTTAGATTTGCCTGTTTTTGTTGTTGTTGTTGTTGTTTTTTGCAGCTACACCTGCTGCATATGAAAGTTCCCAGGCTTGGGGTCAAATCAGAGCTGTAGCAACTGGACTCAAACCTCATCTGCAACCTACGCCACTGCAACACTGGACTCAAATCGCATCTGCAACCTACACCGCACCTTGTGGCAAACTGGATCCTTAACCCAGGGATCGAACCTGAATCCTCACAGAGAAAACATCAGCCTGCTGAGCCACAGTGGGTACTCCCTGTAGTTAGGTTGGATAGATTCTGATTTTTGTGAAAACTACATTTACTTTCTGTTGGTCAGTCATTCATTTAGCAAGTATTAATTGAGCACTTAGTAAGTTCCAAATGTTGTAAAGAGAGATAGTAACTAACATCTGTCGAGTTCTTACTATGTTTCAGATCTTGTCCTAAATGTTTTATGTATCCTAACTGCTGTTAATGTCCCAAACAACCCTACAGGGTAGATAGTGTTATCCATGTTTTTATGGGCAGGAAACCAAGGTTCAGAGTTGATGGAACCCATCTCAGGTTGTAGGGTTTCTGAGTGCTATTGCTGGGATTTGAAGCTCTGATGTCTGGCTCCAGGGCTCTGCTCATAGGGATCTAGATCAGTACCTGTATCTATATCTGTCTGATGCAGTGGATATAGTATTTTCCCTTGTACAATTATTGTTTGAGCAGGAGATTTTTTTTTTTTTAAGTTTTAAATTTAGAATACTTGATTTGTTTAGATTTTGTGGGATTATGTTTTCATTTGAAATTTCTAAAGTAAGTGTTTTCATGAAACTATAAACCTTCTCTTTAGATTAGTAGTTGTTCTGAAACTATGCTTAATTTAGTAGTCACTTTCTGGGTACTAGTTTTTTGTTTTATATTTTGTTTTTTTGTCTCATCTAATTTATAATAAGATTGCATTATACTTGTTTAAACAAGACTTTAGGAATTCATCTACCTGAAGAAACAGAAGTATTTCCTATAAACTTATTAAATGCTCCATAAGAGAAGAAAATGTATAACAGTAGTTAATGTGCTTATATTATGTTAAATCAAAATGTGGCACTGATAATTAGAAGGGGAAAATTCCATGTTAATGTTTTTTCCCCTACATTTTTTTTTGGCTGCGCACGTGGCATGCGGAAGTTCCTGGGCCAGGGATTGAACCCAAGCCACAGCAGTGATGATGCTGGATTCCTAACTACTAGGCCACAGGGAACTCCTCCCTTACTTTAAAAAAACCTTTTTTTTTTTAATTATTGAGGGGTTATTCATTCAGCAATTGTATGCTCTTCCCCCCCCCCCCCCCTACTTTTCATTTACTTAGTTGTTTCTATTTAGTTGTTTGTTTTTAGCCAACTTGACCTGGCCTATGATAATACCCAAAGTTGAACTGAAAAGACTTTCATAGAACTCTTTCCCAATAAACTGTAGAGAGTATTTTCTTCGAAAACTTATTAATGAATTCTCTTGAGGTGCTTAGTGAAAGACAAGAGAAAGTATTTAAGAATTACTTTTCAGACTTTATGCCACAGCTCTCTATTTAGCTATCCTAGGGTGAATGTATGCCACAGTGTCTGTAATCTATTCCATCCTTATTAGTCAACATATACAGTATAAGACAATGTTATTGTCTATGATGAATTATTTTGTATCCCTGTTTTACAATGTGTATTTCTTGCTCCTAAATGAATACATGTATTGTCTTTCTCCATTTCCATCTCAAATATTGGAACCTATGACTGGTTATAGACCTGCTTTAAGGTATGATAACTGCTTGAAAGCTCCAGATGTCAATGACAGCTAACATTTGGCTTAGGAATCAAGGGTGCCAGGCAGGGAGTCAACAATACTTTCTCTATTTTGTCTTATTTACCTTCCCACCTGTCTCTGCCTTCTTTTGGCCAAGGGTATATTGTAATCATGTTTGAATTGTTTCCATTGACCCTTTTTTCAATACATGGAATTATAAATAATTTTAACCAGGTAATCTGTTTCTAGTTTTTTTATAAAATAATTTAGCTTTTTAGATTAAAAAAAAAACCCTAAAGAATAGCTGGAAGTGTTCTGTTACCGTGTCTTGTATAGTTGGCCAATAACTTTGGATAGTGATATACACATAGTGAACCAATCAAAAAATTAGAAATGGCCACTAATGTGAACAAATGTTTTTTTATTTTATACAGTGCATGAAATGAAAATAAAATTAGTAATTAAGATATGGCATCAGAACATTTAATATTTTGGTAGCTAAAGTGTCCATCTCTTCCTTCCCACTGCCAGTGATTAAATGTCTTTATGGCCTATTACTGTGAGATGTCTGGGTTGAATTCTCTACTGTTGCCTCACTGCTACTGTCAAACACTAGTAATTGTATTTTAGAACTTTGTATTCTTCACTACATTTTAATATATTCATTCACTTAATATTTATTTATTTATTTTTGCTTTTTAGGGCCGCACTTGCAGCATATAGAAGTTCCCAGGCTAGGGGTCAAATCTGAGCTGCAGCTGCCAGCCTATGCAACAGCCACAGAACTCAGGATCTGAGCCTCATCTACAACCTACACCACAACTCGAGGCAATAGTTGATCCTTAACCCACTGATCGAGGCCAGGGATCGAACTTGTATCCTCATGGATACTAGTGAGGTTAGTTACCTCTGAGCTACAACGGGAACTCTGTTTCACTTAATATTTCTTAAATATGCAACGTATAGCTGACAAATGATTTCTGGAGATTAACGATGACAACCAATGAGGCCGCTGGTCTCAGGGAACTTACATTCTGTAAGACCAGACTCATGTAAACAAACAAATAAAACAAGCTCACTTTGAGGTGCTCGATTCTATGAGGGTATAGAACAGATTGATGTGTGAGTCAATTTGGTTGTAGGTATTCAGATGGGAGGACTGGAAGGCTGGATTGCTGAGGCAGACCAGGCTGCCAAGCATCCTGAGTGAGGGAGCCTTACTGAGGAGCATCTGGTACAGGAGCCTTAGGCAGGCAGAACTTGGCCTGTTTGGCTGAGAGGTGTTGTGTTGGGGGTCAGGCTTTGTTATGAGCTGAGATGAGAGGAAGGTGGGGACCAGTTTTTTATGACTTTCAGGTCATGCTAATGGGTTTAGATTTTCTTATAACTGAAATGGAAAGTTACTGAAGGTAAAAAAATAAAAGTGACTTGGGTAAGACTGGTGCTTGCTAGTGGGGAAAAGTGATTAAAATTGGTATGTACTTTGGAGGTAGAACTGCTTGGATTTGCTGATGGATTAGATATGGGGGTTGACAGAAAAAGAAATCTGAAGCACTGATGCCTAGGTCTTTGTACACCTTGGAGAAATAGGGAAACCTGGGGGAATAATAAGACCTATGTTTGCACATGGGCAGGTGAAGGAATGTAAAAGAAGAACTAGCTGTATTTTGGACAGGTTACCTTCAAAGTGCCTGTCATATATATTCAAGTGGCCATGTCCAGTAGGGAGCTGAAGCTTCAGGGAAACCTTCAGGTGGAGAGAAGTATCTGGAAGTCATCAGCATGTGAATGTATTTAGAACTGTGGACTGAACAGTAGCTGTGGAGACTGGGTGGTCAGAGAAGGGCTGGCCTGAACCATGGATTGCAGTGCTGCGTTATGTGGAGGCTAGCCCAAGGGAGAGGCGACCACCTCAGAGGTGGAAGAGGGAGGCTGCTCAGGCAGAGAATGTGTTACAGGAAGAGTGATGTTGCCGGTGGAGGGAGAGAGGTAGAGAAGTGACCATTGGCTTTGGCCAGTGGTGACCAAAGAATGTGAAGTGTAAGTTCAGTGGAGTAGACGGGTAGTCAGATGTGGACAGGAAAGTGTCCCCCTCACTACTTTCTCACTTTCCTGTCCACAGGGAAGAGGGAAATGGAGTCAAGGGAGGTGTGTTTTTTTGTGGTGGTTGTGTTTTGTTTAGTGGAAACTACTAGAGTTTGTATCTGTGAGGTTTTTGGGAGGGGAGTGAGGGTATCATTGCAGGTGCAGTGTCCCTGAGAAAGCAGAGGGGTCGGGAACCTCAAAGTGAAAGGATTGGCTGTAAATCGTGCAGGCACTTGGCAGAAGGAAGAGCTGGCATTTGAGTACAGATGGAGGTAGGTCTTAGATTTGGGAATAAACTGAGTAGCTCTGGTCTTTTATTTCAGATTGTTTTAGAGAACTTGTCAGTGTTTCTCAACCATTGGCATTTTGTGCTGGGTAATTCTCTGTTGATGTTTACCACATCCTTGCCTCTACCCACTGGATGCCAAGATGTCAGTAGCATATAGACCTCCCCCTACCCAGCTCCGCAGTGTCCGAAACATGGCCAGATAGCCCATAGGGGACTAAATCACCCCTGAATGAGAACTACTGGTATAAAGTGAGGTTAAATTAAGGAGAGTCAAAGTATAGTTTTGTGTGGGACTGAGTATTTCAAAAAGTCATCTTGAAAAATAGGAAAGGGAGTTTTATATACACAGACCATTACATCTTTATTCTATGGAATTTATATTCTTTTCCTTTGTTCTAAAATGTTCTTTTTTAGGATTTCCCTGGTGGCCTGGTGGTTAAGGGTCACTGTTGTCACTGCTGTGGCTCAGGTCGCTGCTGTGCTGTGGATTTGATCCCTGGCCTGGAAATTTCCATATGCCGTGGGCATGGCCAAACAAAACAAAACAATACAAAATTATTTTCTTTAATATTCTCTATTTAGTATTCTTAAGATTGTCTCATGTTTCTTTGAGTCTTCTGAAGTTCCCTTTGGTCTCTACTTGGGGAGGCTGTAGTTTGTAAAATGTATCAAGGGCATAACATTTCTCAGAATGCAGAAAAAAAGATTTCGTAAACTAAGCACTTTTTTGAGAGTACATCAGAGTATATAAAAGCCAAATACACAAATAGTAGTTGAGTGATGTTGTATACTTTACACATATTTTTGATTTAAAATAGTAACAGTAATACTTTCTAACTGCCATAAGATTTGGTTAGACAAAAGAACCTTGGAGGGCAAAAGATGCTAAATTTCAGTGGACCTTTAGCATTAGGTTACTTTCAGACTTTCCACATTTACTCTTTTTCTGAGGTTTGGGTCTTCAGTTTTAAAATTGAACTTTCAAGTGATTGTCAGTGGATACATTAAGACCTCATTGATAGGAAGCTTGCGTAGGAATAGATGTAATTATCCTCTGTTTCAAAAAATCTTCAAGTTTTAGAAATCTTTTAAAATTTCTGTTTTGATGCATAAACTACCACTAAAGAAACACAGCTTTGGGGAGCTGAAGCTTTGATTGTGTATATATTCGTTTGGATACTTGAATCATTGATGAAAATTTTTCTGGTCATTGGCTAGAATTCTCCCCAGTGCTTTTCCAGTCTTATGTGGTAAGCACTATTTAATTTTCTTTACATTTTTTTCTGTAGTATATGTACAGTGTTTCATCATTTTCTAGACAAAGATTTCATTGTTAAAACTATTGGTTGCAACTTGTTTTGTCCCCCCCCCCCACACACACCTCAAAATTACTTCATGGATGATAGCCACATAGGCCAGTTTATAGGGCATTCATTGTTTTTAATGTCTATATGATATTCCATGTTATAAATGAATAGTGGTACATTTTACCATTTCTCCCCAGGCAATAATATTGTCTCCATTTTGTTGTTGTTTACAGTTTTTTAGTTTTTAAATCACATTACCGTGAATATTATTGGGAGAGAATCTTGGGTGAAAAATCAATCAACACTGCTTGGTACAGGTTGGACTTTATAGGGATAAGGGTCAGCAACTACACATGTTCTTATATGCTTGAGAGTCTGCACAGTGGTGAGTTTTCCTGAAGTGGAAGTGCTTCAGCAGCCACCCCTGCCTCCTTTTGTTCTCTCTTCCTGCAGGGCAAGCAGAAGAGTGGGCCCCTGGGTAGATAAACACTGTGGACTTGGTATGGATACAGGCTATTCATGGGGCGATGGAACATTTCAGTGTCTTTGGGCCCCTTGGTCATCTGGGTGATTGAGGTGGAGGACACCCCTCCTCCTGGTGGGCAGGGGAGATCCATCTGGGCTAACTTGTTGCCAGACATCCCAGCAGAAGACCTTGAGGTCACTCAGTGGATGGGACCACTTGTCTCAAAACATGCCTGTGCACTCATACTGCCCTGATTTGCGTGACTCTTTGTAGGGTAGATTCCAATGAAGAAATGTCTATGTCATGGACTGTCTTTCTTACTAATACTGTGTGTAGATGGCTTTTCCTCCACATTTGCCACTATTGGATGGTTTTACGTTTTGCCATTTAGGTAGGTGGCAAATACATTTTCGTGCTTTATTAGTAAAGTTTAGTAGTGGGGTAAATTCCTCATTGTTGGTCTTTTCCAAAAAATGTCTCCAGAGTCCCGTTGTGGCTCAGCAGGTTAAGAACCCAACATCAAGTCATGAGGATGCTGGTTTGACCCCCGGCCTCACTCAGTGGATGAGGATCCAGTGTGGCTGTGGCTATGGCTGTGGCATAGGTTGCAGATGCAGCTCCAATTTGACCCCTAGCCTGGGAACTTCCATATGCCGCAGATGGGGGCCTAAAAAAAAAATTTCTTCACTTTTGCTTGTATAGTTTTCAGATGCCTGTTAGAATCAGCATGTCAAAACACTGTACCTGCTATTGGGATTTTGATTGGCAATATACTGTTTTTATAGATTTGGGGAGATTTGGTATTTACATTGCAGTCTTTTCATGTGGGAACACGTGACTTCATTTATTTGGATTTTTTTATATGCTATAATTTTTTTCTTTATATAGTTAATGTAATTTTTAAATTTAGCCTATTAAGTTTTTTTTAATAGTCTTTTGCTATTGGAAAAAATACTATTTTTATTGTGCACTGTGTGTCAAGGTTTGCATTTGTAGTGCTAAATTTGTATTTTCCACATTTTTGTTCTTTTAGGCATCTGTCACTAAGAAATTCATAGATATTCATTGCTAGAGATGTTTGTAGGTGAAAGAAAGAAAAACCTAAATTATTTTAGAATTAAATGTTGGTACTCTTCCTTAAGAGACCTTGTAGTGGGATGTTGATACAGACTTGAGCTCTCAGAGTGGTGATAGAACAAAACTGACCTGGATACTAATTTGAGCCTTGCTACTTAATAGCAATGACCAGTAACATAAACTCTCCAGGTTTAATTTTTCATGTGCATAAGATTAGGATATTCCAGAGGACTTGCTCTTATACCTCAGGTTCTTTTTTTTTTTTTTTTGAAAAGATTCATTTGAATTAATGTTCTAAGTTAAATTATTAAGTTTAGATTGCTAATTTAAAACATGTGGGATGAATGTAAAAGACTTCAGATTAACTGTTCTTTTTTTTTAGGTATTTTCAAAAAAAATTATATTATGCTATCTTCTTTCAAAAACACAAATCATACTTGTCACTCTGCGTAAAAATGTATCACTGTTTTCCATTGCCCTTAGGACGGAGGCCAAAATGCTTAGCATGGCTCACAAGTCCCTCAAACCTATATCCTTCCTCTTCCTCACTCCACCTGCTTTCTCTTACCTTTCCAAAAGCTTTAGGCAATCTATTTTTAGCTTCTTGGAATTTTTTCAGACTTTCTCTTTAATGCTCCTTTACTCTCTTCCCTCCTTCCTACTATTTTTTTCAGGTCTCAGTTTAGGGTCATTTTGGGAAGCCATCTCTGGCCTTCAGTGGGCCCACAGTCGCCCCCTGCTTCTGTTTTCCCAGACATGTTGTCATCTTATCAGCATTTACCTGTTGAAATTTGTCAGTTTCCTTGCCCGTCTCTCACCTCTTGAGGCACAGACCATACTTGTAGGAGACAATTGATACATTTTTAAGGGATACTCAATCATATTCAAAGTTAATTATAACTGTTAAGCAAATGGATGCTTCATTAATATTTCTATTGTTTCCTTTTTATCCTAGGACTGGGCTAATGCTAATGTCAGCAGACAGATCGAGGACACGGTATTATATGGTTACTATAGTAAGTATCTTTCCATTTCATTTCCTATCTGGGTTGCTCACCAAAATGTAGAATAAAGCTACATGTAAACGTTTAGTTTTGATATCAGACTTGAGATGACTGTTTTTATACCATGTATAAGTAATGTGGAACTCACCTCATCATTCTGAAACTTCCTAATACCCTTTTCTTCACTTAGATTCACTTGCAGTGCTTCTTTGTGGGGGTTCAATGAAATTACTTTAAATCTCAGCTATCTTCCTTTGTTACCATTATTTGGTAGTGTTACATGTTACAAATTTCCCACTTGCTGTAAGATTTTTTAAATCTTGGAGTTTGCAGCATAGCCTTTCTTATACTCTATAGAGTCCATTAATCTAGGGGTCTTGGTAGATTGGGCCCTCCCTCTTTCCCTCTCTCTTCCTTCCCTAGTGTGGGATTAGAGAAGCTTTATAATAACCACCTAAATGTTTCCAAAATTTTCTCTTTGAGTAAACGTAAGACTCATGCTTTTATAAAAAATTTTTAAGTGCTCAGTTAGGAAAGAGATGTCATTTTTTTCAGCAGTGAATCAAGAGGTTGACTAAGATTTCAGTAGGACACAAAAAATCTACAGAAGATTCTGTTGATGGGATAATTTTTTTTCAAGGGTTTCAGTGGATTTTAATTTAGCTGCTTTGGCACTAACTTTTATCTTTTCTCCTGGTCTGAAATCTATAGGACCTTTGAAATTCTATCCCATTGATACAGATTTTAGAAATATTTTTGTGATATTTTATTATATTCTTTATTATTGCCAGTGAAATATATATCATGATTTAACTTTGACCTATTTAAGTTAAAACTTTTGAAATGCTATATTAATATTATTAGAATACTGCTTTTTCAATACAAACTTATTGGCAGGATATAAATAACTTATTCAAAAACATTTCTGGCTGATGGGGCCTGTCTCCCATGTAACACTAAAGTGTATTTATATGACATATGACAAGATAAGCCAGCTTTTATCTTAGTGTAGTCCAGTTGTATGAATGATATCTTATCATTGAACCTAGAGGCTACTGGATTAATCCATTGTTACCATGGTTACAAAGACTTCTACACTGGAGTATTAATTCAGCAGCTTTTCCAGTTGGTTTCCTGGAGAGAATTAAGCTTATAGGAAGTGATTTTTGTTATTATTTTTCTTAGTCCTCCCAAGGATAGGGTATCTCATTTTAAACGCATGAGGGGTTAGAGTTCCCATTGTGGCTCAGTGGGTTAAGGACCTGACATTTTCTCTCTGGAGATGCTGGTTCGATCCCTGGCTCACTTAGTGGGTTAAGGATCTGGTATTGCTGCAAGCTTTGGGGGCTATGGTATAAGTTGAAGATGTGGCTCAAATCCAGTGTTGCTGTGGCATAGGCCTGCAGCTGAAGCTCTGATTTGACTCCTAGCCAAGGAACTTGCATATGCTGCAGATGCAGAAATAAAAAGGAAAAAAAGTGCTTAAATGCGTGGGGGATAAATTAGTCATTATAAACAAGATGGCTCAGGAATTTAGGGCTTGATTATCCATATAACTTAAGTTGTAGTGAGAAATACAACTACCTTGGGATAGGATAGTTGAGACCCTGATCTAGGGAAGAAATTTGCTCAGAAAGCCAAATTATGAATAGACGATTTCTTGACGGAATCCAGAAAATAATCAAAATAGGGTTTAATTTGATAATATTAATGGCTATTGTCATAAAGTTAGTCATATCCATTTTAGCTATGACTGATTTAACTTTAACTCAGTTGGTTACTTAAACTTAGGACCCACAGCTTCTGAGGTAGTTACTGTTCCCAAGCCTGCTTTGTTTCCCAGAAAGGCTAGATATTATCTAACTACCCATTCGATGTCATCTTCTGGATCCTAAGGACTACACAGACTGTGGAGAATCTAAAATGTTTTCATCCATTCCCTTCTGTGAGATTCTGTAGTTCATCTAACTTCTCCTAAATAGCAACACATTTTCATTGTCGGATATTGCCAGGCAAGGATTTCACGGTCAACATTTTATTTGATATCATGAATGTCATTTTGTGAGGCGTTTTCTACATTTTGCAGATGAAGTAATTGATACTTAGAGATACTAAAGATCTTATTAGTGAGTGATGAAGCCCGGAGTGGATATTACGTCCTCAGCAGGAGTTGCTTACTACTAATTGAGCTGCTTTTTCATAAATGATTCTGGGGATATTACCTATGGGGATGCTTAGCAGCACTGAACCCCTGGGGCAGCTTCAAAAATCATCTGGAGACCTTTTAAGTAATGTGGACTGCTAGATTACATCTGGAAAGATTCTGATTTACTTTGGTATTCTGTTAATCACCAGTGTTCTTATCAGAGAAGTGTTTATGTGTTGGAAGGATGTAAGGTTTAAAGTGCTGTATTCAAGTTTTCCAATAATTCTGATTTTTCTCTGGAGAGCTCACATTTTTACACTGGCAACAAATACGGTTATTTATTTTCTTCAGAGTGACAGGCTCATTATTTATCTATGAGAAAGTCTGCCTGATACTCAAGTCTGGATAATTGTTGCTTTTCCATCTGCTGTTCTTTCAAGTAAAAATGATGTTCTTTGAAAGGAAGTGCCTAGTGTAGCTCACAACTGAAATAGCACAAGTGCTTCCCACAGGTATGCTATATGTGTACTTCCCTAAACTCAGAATATAAAAAGATGTGCACTCAAGGGTGGACATCTCAGAGAATTATTACTGCTTAAGGGACTTTCCTGAATTAAAGTGCCCCCATTGGTGAAGAGTACAGAAACTGCTGGTGGAAAGGGAAGCAACATCTTAACACTGTCATGAGAATAATTTCACATTGCGAATACCCTGAAAGGATCTCTACTAATCCTAATGTCTCAAAACCAATTTTTTTTTTTTTTTTTTAAGGGCTGCACCCATGGCATATGGAAGTTCCCAGGCTAGGGGTTGAATTGGAGCTACAGCCAGTGACCTACACCACAGTCATAGCAACACCATATCTAAGCCTGGTCTACGACCCCCACCATAGCTCATGGCAGTGCCGGATCCTTTACCCACTGAGGAAGGACAGGGATCGAACCCACATCCTCATGGGTGCTGATTGGGTTTGTTTCTGCTGAGCTATAACGGGAACTTCTCGAAACCACATTTTAAGGAACTTCTGTTATTCTAGTGGAACTTAGGTTTTTTTTTTTTTTTTTTCTGGAAAGTTTGTAGAAATCAGGCCTCCTGCTTCTACCCACGGGTACCCCCAGCTGTTGATTAGTTATTACCAGTCTTCATTAACTGAAGCTGCCTACAGAGATACCATTCCTGGAGCTCATTGAAGGATGAGAGGATAGAATTGTTAATCTGGGGACCCTCTGCTCAGAAGGGGACTCCCTCATCTGAGGATGTTGAGTCCACCTCAGAAACATTAAGGACTCGTTCTTTTTCTCCATTTGAATGTGTTTATTTATTTCTTCATCTGTGTCTTCAAATTTCTTTGATATTTTCTTTTAAAAAAACTTGTCCGACTTATTGGCTCTCAGTTCTGTTTTAATCTCATATTTCAGCCTCTTATGAAATCTTTTATCTCTATATGTGTTTAGCCTTTTATCTGAGTTTATTTTTGGTTTCAAATTTATTTTTATCTTTAAATTCTTTCATTTCATTGCTTTTCCAGGCAAGATAGAAAAACTGAGACTTATATTTTGGGGACTTGTTTAGTGATTCAGGTCTGTAAAGTTCTTTTTGATGAACTGGAGTTGTGCCCTATTTCCTGTTTCCCTCGCCCTTTTATTTTTTTTTAATTAAAAAAATTTTTTTTTGTCTTTTCAGGGCCACACTTGTAGCACATGGAAGTTCCCAGGATTGGGGTCGAATCAGAACTACAGCTGCCAGCCTATACCACAGATACAGCAACTTGAGATCTGAGCCGTATCTGCAACCTGCAATGTAGCTCATGGCAATGCCATGGGAATCCCACTGAATGGGGCCAGAGCTTGAACTTGTGTCCTTATGGATACTAGTCAGGTTCATTACTGCTGAGCCACAATGGGAATTCCTGTCTCCCTTTTAAAAAACATGTATTCTTAATCATAGGGGGACTTTCCTAAGTGGCTTTTAGTTAGGTTTATGCAAGAGACTCTCTAGATAATGACTTCTTGAGATTTAGTGACCTTAAGAATTTGTTTCCAAGTGGAAATATTAGGAAAAGGGTTTTCTTGGTCTTATATCTCATGTTATTTGTATATTCAATCTCTAAACAAGCTGCTAATTTGTAACATATCATAAACTTTCCTTAAGACTCCAAGGGGATAAAGACATAGAATCTTGATTTTTCCTTCTTACATTGCTTGTTGTGCCTTTTGAGTATCTTTGCTGGTTCTTTCTCTTTTTCCTGATCTCTTTAAATGTTTATGTGCCCTGGAGTTTAATCCTTGGGCCTATTCTCATCTCGATTAATCCCTTGGTTATTTTATAGCATTGCTTGATTCTAAATAACCATCTGTGTGCCAAACTCTCAGATGTAAATCTTTGTGCATACCTCTCCTTGTGTCCAATAGTCCACTTGACAGTTTTTACCAAGAGGTTAACATCTCAAACTTAACATTTCCAGAACAACTGATCCTCAGTCTGTTATATGCTATAAATTTCTTGGTTTCAGTGAAGAGCAACTGGAAGGATAAGAGTTGCTCAGGCTAGAAAACTTGGAATTATCCTTGACTCTATTTTTTCACAGTTTACATCAAATATGGCAGTATATTCTCTTGTGTTTGAGTTTCAAAATTTATCCAGAATCTGACCACTTCTCAGTACTGTCTTAGTCAGCTTGGACTGCTGTAAGAAAAGCATCATAGCTTCAGTGGCTTAAATAACAAACATTTACTTTTCTCAGTTCTGGAGACCAGGAGATCTAAGATTAAGGTGCTGATGATCTGTTGTCTGGTGAGGACCTGCTTTCTAGTTTGTAGATGGCTGTCCTTGTTGTGTCCTCACATGGCAGAGGAAGAGAAAGCAAGCTTTCCCTGTCTCCTCTTAAAAGCACTAATCCCATTCACAAGTCATCTACTCCCAGATCCTAATTACCTCCCATCTCCAAACACCAGGCATTGGAGATTAGATTTCAACATATGAATTTTGGGGGGATACCAACAATTAGTCTGTAATGTTCTGTAGATGAGAAGAGATAGTGTGTACCTCCATGTTAAGATTGAATGATCTGGTAGTGTGATTTCATACATGACCATGGAAGTAGAGTGGCAGATCCTCTCCCCAAAAGGCAATAAAAAATTGACAAAAGAACAACCTCAATGCTTTGGAAATCAACCAAAGGTGTAGAACAGTCTGAGAAGTGTTTATCCTTGAAAACTGTTAAGGACAGTGGTAGTGTGTAATATTTTAGACTAGGTCTGTTGCCTTCTCCCCCTAACCAGTTCTTCCCTCTCAGCCTGATTATGTTTTGAACTGAATGAAAATAAAAATACACCATATCATAATTTATGAGGTGTGGCTAAAGAAGTGCTTAGAGGATATTTACATCTTAAATTATTTCTCTTTGAGAAATTAAGTGCCAGTGCCTAAATTGGTGCCTTATAAACTAGAAAAAGAAAAGCCAGCTGAACTCTAAACAAGCAGAAGAAAGAAAAAAAGATTAGAACAGAAATCAGTGAAATATAAATCACATATTATATACCATGCAAAGTGAGATTCATCCCAAGAATGCAAGGTTGGTTTAACGTCCAAAAATCAAGACGTGTAACATACCATATTAATGGAATAAAGAAAAAAAACACAATTGATTAAAAAAAAAAAAGAACTCAATAGATACGAAAAAAGCATGAGTTTTACAAAATCCAGTAGCCATTGCTGATAGGAACTCTCAGCTATGTGGTTACAAAAAGGACTTCCTTAACTTGATAAAGGACATGTATGTATAATCTACTTTAAACATTATGTTTAGTGATGAAAGACCGAAGAATGCTTTTCCTCTAAGATTAGGAACAAGGTAAGAATGTCTGTTCTCACCAGTGCTGTTCAACACTGCCATGGGGATTCTAGTCAAGGCAATAAGTCCAAATAAAGAGATAAAGGCATCCAAACTGGAGAGGAAGAATGACATAGATTTATTTTCAGCTAACGTAGATCCTTTAGGTGGAAAATCTCAAGGAATTGTATAAAGTCAAATACAACCAAAAAACAAGTTTAACAAGCCTAGGGGTTGTGAGATTAATATGAAAACTAGAAACCTACAGTTCAAATAAAATGAAAAAAATAATTCCATTCACAAAGCATCAAAAGGGGGAAAAAAAAACTCTTGATAATACATTTAACAAAAAAGTGTAAGACTTATACACTGAAAACTACAAAAAATTATTGATAGAAATTAAAGATCTAAATAAATAGACATTATTATTAATGGATTTGGAGGCATAATATTGTAAGGATGGCAGTTACAATAATTTTCCTTCAAATTTATCTGTAATCTTTTTCTATTTGTTTAAGAAATTGACAAACGATTCCTAAGATTTATGTGGAAATGCAAAGGATGTAGATAAGCCAAAAATAATTTTGAAAAAGAATAATGTTAGAGAACTATACTATTAGATTTCAAAACTGACTATAAAGCACAATAACACACTGTTATATTGCAGATAAATAGGATATAGAGCCATAGAATTCAGAGACCAGAAATAAATATTCATGATCAATTGATTTTAAACAGCTGTGGCAGTGCAGTTTAATTCACTTTCAAAAATTGTTGGGTAAGTTGGATAGAACAATAACAATGACAACAATGAAACTTACTTCATATCATATATAAAAATTATTTTAGAAAATCAGAGACCTAAACTATAAAAGTTTAAAACTTCTAGAAATCAGAGGACATATTTTCATGATGTTGGGTTAGACAGAGTTCTTATATATGACCCCAAAAGCTTTATTCATAAGAGAAAGTTTGATAAATTCTACTTTATCAAAATTAAAAACTCTGTCCTTCAAAAGACATAATTAAAAAAATGACATTAAGCCACAGGGAGAAGATATTTGCAAATCATTTATCTCATAAAGGGCTTGTATTCAGAATATATAAACAATTCTTACCAGTCATTAATAACACAGTTTAAAAATGAGCAAAATATTTGAGCATACTTTCATCAATAAAGATCGGTAAATGCTTTTAAACACATAAACGGATGTTTAGCATTGTTAATCATTAGGAAGGCAGCTGTGCTCACCACTATACCATCAATGCTACTTGTTAATCATTGGGGAAATATAGGTTAATTCCCCAGTGAGATATTACTACTCATTGACTAGAATAGTTGTCTTAGCTTGGTCTGCTATCACAAAGTACCAGAAACTGGGTGACTTAAACAACAGACATGTATTTCTCATGGTTGCAGAGACTTGGAAGTGTAAGATCAAGGTGGCAGCAAGTTTAGTTCCTGGTGGGGCCTTCTTGGCTTGCAAAAGGCTGCCTTCTTGCTGTGTCCTCACAGAGCAGAGGAAGCGGGAAAGGAGGAGTCCGGAGAAAGAGGTCTGGCTACTCTTCCTTTTATCCTAAGGACCTGAATCGCATCATGGGGATCCTACTCATGACTTCATCTAAACCTAATTACCTACCAAAGGTCCCACCTCTAAATATCATCACATTGGATGTTATGACTTCAACTTGTGCATTCTGCAGGGGAACGAACATTTAGTCCTTAAGGGCTATATAATAAAAAACAGACAATATGTAAGTATTGACAGGGAGAAACTGGAATGTTTAAATACTGCCGTTGGAAATGTAAGATGGTAAGATGAGTTGGAAAATAGTTTTCAACTTTCTTAAGAAGTTAAACTTTATGAAACAGCAGTACACTTCAAAGAATATATTCCAGAAAAATGAATACAATGTCCACACAAGGATATGTTTGCAAATGCCATAGTGGCTTTTTCATAATAGCACAGAACTGGAAAGAATCCATATGGGCCAACAACTGGTGATCATTTAAGTAAGATGTGTTATGTCTGTATAATGAGATGCATGTTTAGGAGTCTTAAGTCAGGGATCAGCAAATTGTGGCACAACCCATGGGCCTAGTGTAAATCTAGCCATACCGATTTGTTTACCTGTTTTTGTTTGTTTGGTGGCTGTTTTCATGCTCTAACAGCAGAATTGAATGGTTGTGACAGAGTTGTATAGGCTGCAAAACTGAAAATATTATCTGACCCTTAATGGAAAAAAAAATGTCCCAACCCCTGTGCTTATTAGTGAAAGAAGCCAGATACAAAAGACTGCATCTTGTATAACTACATCTATATGAAAGGCAAATCTCTAGAGACATAAGCAGATCAGTGGTTGCCTCATAATGATGATTGGAGTGGGATTAATTGCAAATTGGCACAAAGCAGCTTATTCGAGGCAATGGAAATGTTGGATTATAGTGGTAGTTACCCAGCTGTATACATTTACTAAAAAATTGTTGAATTGTAGACTTACAATTTGTGCATCTTTTGATACGCAGATTATGAAGTTGTTGGAAAAAATACTGAGCAAATATAAGTCAAGAATACAGCATAGTGCTGGATACATGATAGGCTGTCAGCACAGGTTTTGCTGTTATGACTTAAAACTTGAGGGAACTCGCATTTTTATGATTTCTTTTTATTTTCTACAGTTGGAATCTTACCCTAAGTTACAGACGGAAAAAAAGAAAATGAGGCTGAAAAGTTAGGAAGTACCAAGTTTTATAAATTGGAATGTGGTTCTTTGCGTATCACACAACATGGACTCCAAAAGAATTGTCAGTTAGTAATGCTAATTTGCATTATGTGTTTTTTTGTGTACTGTTATTTCAGCTAATGTTTCTGTGCAGCTTTGGAGTCAACAGTCTAGTCATCATTAATTGCTACACAATTGTGAGTTACACTTTAAATTGCTTAGGCTTTTCTCTGACCATGTAATTTAACAAACAATTTCTTATTATCAAAATGGCGTTGCATTGTCAACCTTGGAATAAATACCATAGGAAGAAGAAACAATCAACCAAAACTTAAGGGAAACGAGTGTTCCCTAAAAGGCATATTCAACGTTAATACCTGTCAATGACTTTATTCTCTAAGTCCTATACCATTACATCATGCACCGGGATGTTTTAATCCCTTTGCTGTGCTGTCAGCAATGGTCCTAGTTATCTATTGTGTAATTTATCTCCAAATTTAGCAGTTTAAAACAGTTATCTCACAGTGTCTGTGGGTCAGGAATCCAGATGCAGCTGAGCCTGGGAACTCTGCTCAGGTTATCCCCTTGAGAGGCTGTAGTGGTATCTCCAAGTTCAGCTAGAGGAGACCTGGATCCCTAGCTCCCTCTCGTGGGCATAGAGGGAGCATCAGGTCTTGGCTGTCACCGGCAACATCAGTTCCTGGCCATGTGCACTTTCCACAGAGCAGTTCACAACATGGCAGTGAGCAATATAGAAAGCAGAGTCTTTTACTTTTTTATTTTTACTTATTTTTCTTTTTCGGCTGCCCTGCAGCATATGAAGTTCCCGGAACAGGGATCAGATCTGAGCCACAGTTGCAACCCAAGCCGCAGATCCTTAATTTACTGTGCCAGGCCGACTGTCGAACCTGGGTCCCAGCACTCCCAAGACAGCTCTGATCCCATTGCGCCACAGTAGGAACTCTGAAAGTAGAGTCTTTTAGTCTCTCATCCCAACTCTTTTGTCATACTCTCGTCATCAGCAGTGAGTCACTGGTCTAGCCCACACTCAAAGGAAGGGCGTGAGGATTGGGATCATCAGGAGCCATTTTAGAGGCTGCCCAGCACTGCTGGCTTGCAACTCTTCACAGCTCTGATATTTACTCAACATATGGTACTTTTATACTTGCAGAATATGAAGCATGCAAGAGGTGAGTTTGAAGTCACATTTTGGAGTCCCTGGTGTGCCTTTCCCCAGTCCCCTTAGAAATAACCACTATTTAAATTGAATCTAAGTTAATTCCTTGCTTGCCTTATAGTGTTACTATGTTTTATCCTTAGTTTTACATTTTTTGAATTTTAATGAAATTACTTGTTTTCATTCAACTACCTGTTCCTGAGATTCGTACCTGTTATTGTAAAAGTTTATTTTCATTGTCTACGGCTATACCACATGTTAATCAGCCTGGACATTTGAGTTTTTTGCTATTAAAAAATGTGCAGTGAACATGTTTGTACATGTTTCCTGTTGCATGTGTGCAAAATACATACGTAGGGTGGAGTTGATGAATCATAAGCTCTGTGCATCTTTGACATTCTAAGTAACGACATCATTTTTCTAAAAGTACCGGTTTTAAGTCCCATTAGGAGGACATAAGCCTTCTGGTGGCTCTATACCATGTGTTTTTAGTTTTTGCCAATCTGGTGAGTTGAAATGATTGTTCACTAAATCTGTGTTTCACTTATTTGGAAATGAAGTTGCATGTCTTTTAAAATGTATTGTCTTTTTCAGTTTTCTGCTTCAAGTGCTGTTTTGCAGTTGGAGCGTTTGTGTTTTTCTTTCTGATTTAAGAAAGTTTTTTATCTACTCTGAGTAGTTCACATAGTGATTCTAACCATTTTCTTTTTTCCCCACTGGCATTAGGTGAGGTAAGATTGGGGAACTTCTGAGTTTTGATCTAACCATGTCCATGACAACCTGAAACGATGCCTAGAGGGTATTCAGTAGGTGTCTGTTAAATTGAATACATTTGTCAGGGGAGATATTATGTGAGGCTTGTTTCTTTTTAGTTCTTCCAAGTGATGTATTGCATGGATAGATTGTTCTTAAACCAACTTTGCATTCCATGGATAAACTCAGATTGGTCATGATGGTGGCTTTTTTGGTTTGTTTTAAACTCTTTGCTGGGTTTGATTACTGCTGTCTTGTTTAGGATTCTTTTAAAAATTGCGTCGGAGGTGAAACTGGGCTGTAATTTTCCTTTATCTTACTCTCATCAGGTTTGAGTATCAAGGCTCTGTTAGCTTCATAAATGAATTGAGAAGTGCTCTTTCTATGTGTTAGAGAATGCTGTGAACCTGGGAGCACTCACCATATGGTTCTTTTCTCCCATGACCTCTATCCGTGTTACTGGTAACTAAGGGATAGAAGTGAGCATGGTGGTTTGTACTGCTATCTGTAATGAACTACTCACAAAGCTCTTGCTTTTTACCTTGCAGCTGAGCTCTGCTGTTTCAGAATTCTTTTTATTTTTTTTTGTCTTGTTTTTTTCTGCCACACCCACAACATATGTAGGTTCCCAGGCTTTAGGCCACACCTGTGGCGTATGTAGGTTTCCAGGCTAGGGGTTGAATTGGAGCTGCAGCTGCTGGCCTACGCCACAGGCACAGCACCACGGGATCCAAGCCATATCTGCAACCTATACCACAGCTCACAGCAACAACTGACCCTTAACCCACTGAGCGAGGCCAGGGATCCAGCCCGAGTCTTTATGGATACTAGTTGGGTTCTTTAACCACTGAGCCACAACGGGAACTCCTGTTTCAGAATTCTTAATAGCTATATGGGAGTACTTACAGCAATGATGAAACAGTGATTTTATGAATTAGGAGGTGTGATTTCTACCTGACCATTTTAGCTTCTTTTTTCCTTTGAATGAACAGGCAAAAATAGTTACTGTATCAGCTGGAGTGATTGGTGCTGATTTTAGGGGAAGTAGGGAAGGAGAAGTATATCTTGAACCCAGAGCTTTTGGTGCCTTGTGATGCTGCCATGTTCATTGGTAAAAACTAGTAGATCATTTCACTCACCCCTCACCAGCAGCACCACCAAGGACTCAGGATAGCTCAGGAGTGAGTGTTTGGAGTCCCTCATTTCTCCTAAAAATTCTCTTCCAGAAATTACACCCAGCTGCTATTAATAGATTGGAAATACACGGCTTAAGTAGTATGGTGGTTTTCAATCTTGCTTGAAGTAAGTCTGGAGATAGGTTATCCAGAGCTGATGTGGCAGTATTAGGAGTCTCTAAGCTTGTTTGCTCTCTGCTGTACATCCTTAGAACATGATTTCTATCTTAAGGTAACCAGAGAGTCCAAAATAGGGGCTGGAGTTTAAGCTATCATGTGTCCATTTCAGGCAGAAAGTAGAAGGAAGGAAGAAAGACAAAAAAGGGAATGTGAGCTGAAAGGAAAATGAGTACATATGAGTATATATGCATTTAGTGGTTAACTAATCTTAACCCCAGATTTCTTCAGCTGGGCAAATGGGATAATTTTAGAAGGCTTTTAGAGTTCCCAGAATATCTTTATACTTTGACCTTTTAAAACAAAAAGCTTTGTAATAATTAATTATACTATTACAATATCGAGTAAGTTTGTCTTATATTTTCATTGGTAGTTGGGAGGAATAAAGAATGTCTAAAAATTTAGAAGGCTAATTTATCCAAGTTAATCCTTATGTGAGTTATAATTTAATGATACAGTTTTTAAAAGGTAAGATTGTTGTATTTGCATACATATAAAAAATCATAAGAATTATCATGTATTCTTTACCACATTAAAAGGCTTTTGGCTTTTTAAGAGTTGATGGCTTTCTGTTCGCTTGTTTTTGCTAGTTTTGTTTAAAAAAAAAAAACAACTTGTTTTATGAGTTTAATTTTTGCCAATTTCTGTGGACATGAGGTTTAAAATATTTTTCTTAGTATGTTTTCTTTGATGTTAGTGGGACTATTAAACCAAATAGTCTGTTTATCTTTTACTTGGTAGTAGCGATCTTTTAACAAAAACAGTTTCGAGTAAAAGCTTATTTTATAAAGACATCAGGATATGAGAATATCATTGCTGTTGGAGTTAAGAATAATTTTCCTTTGAAAATAGATATCAGTTTGAAGTAGAACTTTAAAAGAAGCAATTCTCTGTTTCATGATACTGGTAGCAGCATTTTTTTTTTTTTTCCCATTTACAGGTGTATAAGTCCAACTTGGCATTAGAACTGATCTGAAACACATAAAAATATTAATTTAATTCCTTCTTTACAGTTAAACATTTATAGGCTAAAGGAAGAAATCTTTTTGCAGGACACTGAGAAAGAACAGTCAGATTACCAGAAGATAGCTTAGAATGTGGTGTCAGGGAAACAAAGATTTAGAGCAGCCCCAGACTCTATGGCGATATTATTATAGTCTCTTCAGAATTGTGTCTGTTTTCTACTTACTTCCTCCAGGTGTTGATTCCTAGAAACTATCTTTTTCTGGGTATTTCTGCTGGCAACATGGGAAATTTTTGGTTGCTATACATACTCAAGTCTCTTTGTCATTTATCATTAGCTGCCCCAACCACATTTTTGACTTGGGTCTTAATAAATTAGTTCTGCAAGTTCTAGAACTTTTTTTTTTTTTTTTGTCTTTTTGCCTTTTCTAGGGCTGCTCCCGCGGCATATGGAGGTTCCCAGGCACCACCTCTGCGACCTACACCACAGCTCACGGCAACGCTGGATCTTTAACCCACTGAGCAAGGCCAGGGATCGAACCCACAACCTCATGGTTCCCAGTCGGATTCGTTAACCACTGTGCCACGACGGGAACTCCTGGAACTTTTTTTTAATTGTAGAAAATGTAGTCTCGTGTCTGTGCTGGTTTTATTCTGCTTAAGGGCTGAGAGATTCATCTTCATTACATGTACTCAGAGTTTACTCATTTTTATTGCTGTGTGGTAGGTCATTTGTATGATTTTCCACTCAGCTTATCTGTTCACCTGTTGATGGACATTTGGATCATTTCCATTTCTTAATCACTATTAATGCTACTCCCAACATGCATACTTGTTGTGAATCATACCTGGTATTGTTTAACTCTTACTTATCTTTAGGAGGACCTGCTTGTGTGGCTGACCTTTGACCAATACTTGGGAACCTGGCCCTTGGATATTCCCTAATAATACCAATTGATGAGCAGTTATGTACAGCTGAATGTGGAACCATGTAGTACCAACTTGTTTAGACAGTTTATGCACGTGATTTATGGTGAACATTTGCTGTTCTTCTTGGGGTCTGTACCCGTGGTCATCATAGCTATCACTCAGGCAAATGAGCCTATGTTATATATAAAGTCCCTAGTAAGAGCACTAGCCTGCAGCTCAGGCAGGCTTCTCTGTGCATCAAGACTGCATATGTTACTGCCCTTCACTGCTGGAGGAATAGAATTGTTCAGTCATATGGTAGGTATATGTTTAACTTGGTGCGAAAAAGCTAGACAGTTTTCTATAGTGTTGTGCCATATTACACTCCTTCTAGCAAAATATGGAAATGTCTTTTGTTCTTCACTCTTGGCAACACTTGGTATTTGCCAGTTTAATTTTAGCCATTTTAGTGGGTCTGTCATATCTAATTATGGGTTTAGTTTGCATCTTCCTGATGACTAAAGACCATGAGCACCTTGTTAAATGTGTTCGTTGGCCATTTTGTATATCTTCTGTGATGAAGTATCTGTTTGTCTTTTGTCCATTTAGAAAAAGAGTTATTTGTATTTTCTTGAGTTATAGGGATTAATTTTATACCCTGTTATTCTAAATGAGTATGATGGTAACTTGTACATTTAAAAGACCATTGATCACACAAGTTCAGGAATACCAGAATGTTTATGAAATAGTCATTAGCCTCTTTGTGTCAAGGCCAAGGCCACCAAGTGGTAGACAGAAGTGGCATGTTGAGGCTGAAGCCAACCAGATCTTACTTCATCTTTCAGTTTATCAAAGTTTTTCGCATATGGCTGTCAGCCCATTAAAATCTGTTGTGCTAATTTAGGTTTTTTCCTATTCTGTACAGATTACTCAGTTATTTTAATCATAGTATTGTTAGGGCATTTATGGTGATTTATAGTCCTTTCCCTTCTATGTTTAATTTTTTTTGAAACTTTCAGAATACTTGAATTTTCATTTCTTTTCTCAGTATTTAGCTGTTTTTTTTTTTTTTTTTTGGCTGAGCCTGTGGCATGTGGAAGTTCCTGGGCCAGGGATTAATCCCACACCACAGTTGTAAACAGAGCCACAGAACACTGGATTCTTAACCCGCTGAGCTACCAGAGAACTATTTCCACTAGCTCTTAGATTTGTAGTAGAAGTGTTAATACTAACTACTCTGGTCTGTAGTAGACACACACCAATATTCATTACTCTTTAAAGATTCACTGTTTTATTAGTTTCTCATAATATTAAAAGACTGCATAAATTTTACTAAATATCTGTAGTGCCCAAATTCAGTGTGCTGACAGTCACTTTGTGATTATTCAGTATAAATTAACTCTGACCTATCAGTTATTTAGGGCCCTGTTTGTTCTAAGTTTTTTATTTTTTTTTAATTTTATTTTTATTTATTTACTTATTTATTTATTTTTGTCTTTTTGCCATTTCTTGGGCTGCTCTCATGGCACATGGAGGTTCCCAGGCTAGGGGTCTAATCGGAGCTGTAGCCGCCGGCGGCCTACACCACAGCCAGAGCAACGCGGGATCCGAGCCGTGTCTTCGACCTACACCACAGCTCATGGCAATACCGGATCCTTAATCCACTGAGGGAGGCCAGGGATCCAACCCGCAACCTCATGGTTCCTAGTCGCATTCGATAACCATTGCGCCACGATGGGAACTCCTGTTCTGATTTTTTTAAACTATGTTGCATTTGGGCTCTTTTGCTAAGTGGCTTCCAAATAAATGAGATAGTGCTAGCAAGTAGTTAGGTCATGTTTAAAAATCCTATAACCTGGACAGTCATTCCTTCTAAGAGAGTAAGTAATTTAGGCTTTGTTATACATTACTAACAAATACATTTTTTATAAAGGAGTAGGATAATTTTCATCCTGTTGTTGCTTTATATAAATATGTAGTCACTGTTTTCAATGAACTTATGGGTATGTAAATATACAGGTTTTAAGAACAGATTTCTTAGGTTTGTTAAGTCTTGAAAAGTTGTTATATTGTTTTTATGGCTAAAAACTACATCTTTGGCTCTTCAAATTTTAAGTTCTATATTGAATTAAAAGAAATATTTTGATTGACTCTGGTTGAAAGTATCTCAAATCTAAAATTATTTTAAAGCAGATAAATAGAAATTTGTATCAGTTAACTTTTTTTTTTTTTTTTTTGCTATTTCTTGGGCCGCTTCCACGGCATATAGAGATTCCCAGGCCAGGGGTCAAATTGGAGCTGTAGCCGCCGGCCTACACCACAGCCACAGTAGTGCGGGATCTGAGCTGTGTCTGCAACCTACACCACAGCTCATGGCAACACCAGATCCTTAACCCACTCAGTGAGGCTGGGGATTGAACCCATATCTTCAGGGATACTAGTTGGATTCGTTTCTGCTGCCCCATGATGGGAGCTCTCTTAGTCACATTCTTAACCAGCTGAGCCACAATGAGAACTACCTGTAAAAGGTAATTTAAATGAGGTGGTTCAGAGTTCTCCTGTGGAGCAGTGGGTTAAGGATCCAGTGCTGTCACTGTAGTGGCTTTGGTGGCTGTAGTTGCGCAGGTTTGATCTCTTGCTTGGGAACCTTTATGTGCTGCAGGTGCAGCCAAAAAAAAAGGGGGGGGGGAAATGAGGTGGTTCACAGAAAGTTCTTATCTTAGCACTGGTGAGTATGAGTAAGACCTGGGATGTTAACTGCTACAATTTTATTGGCACAAATACTATTTTTATTGCTAAAATATGCCCCATAGTTAACTTGAATTATGATTTGTTCTGTAATAATACTGTTAATTTCTTGGAACAGGGATCAGAAAAGGATGATTTTGATATTACATATATGTATAGAGTTATGGGCCAAGAGAATAGATGGGGGAGTAAATTGTGTGTATACATATGTACATATGAAGCAGTTATTAAGTTCATCTGTTCATATAACGCAGCTTGTTATTTCTTTCCGCAGCCTTATATTCTGTTATATTATTCTGTGTGTTCTTCTGGATCCCTTTTGTCTACTTCTACTATGAAGAAAAAGATGATGATGATACTGGTAAATGCACTGTAAGTAGCTTTATTTTAGATTTCTCTTTTGAGGGGGAAAGTTTATTTCCTCCTTTTTCAAGGATTGATGTGACTTTGAATTTGCTTTAGAGCAGTGTTGTCTAATAGAGATATAATGTAATCCACCTGTGAAATTTTAAATTTTTTAGTAGCCACATTAAAATAAGTAGAAAGGAACAGTTGAAATTATTTTTCATGACCCTTTGTATTTAATGTAATACGTTCCAAGTATTATTATTTCAAATAGTCAGAAACAGATTATTGAGATTTCTTTTTCACACTCTGTCTTTGAAATTTAGGGTGTATTTTTACATCTATAGCATATCCCAAATCAAACACGTCTTATTCCAAGTACTCAAGAGCCATGTGGAACTTGTGACTACTGTTCTAGAGCAATTCTAGAACAGGGCACTGCAAACTTGTTTCTGTAAAAGGCCAGATTTATCTTAGGCTTTGTAGGCCACTTAGTCTCTATCTCAACCACTCCACTCTCCAGCTGTCGTGTGAAAATAGCCAGAGACAGTACTCAGTGAACATGATGTGAAATAGGAGGCATGATGTGATTATCATTCGCTGACCCCTGTTCTAGGGCATAAGGAAGGAACACTTGTAGACTGTTCTCACTAATAAATGGTAACACCAGTACAAAAGCCTGATCAATAGAGCACATGTGCACAGGATCACTTAAGTACTGGTATAAAAATCTTCACTAAAACATTACGACATGGAATTTAGGAGCATCTTGAAAATACATTAATACAGTATAACTGAGTTGGGCCTGTCTCTATAGATTGCATGGGTGGTTTAGAATCAGGACAGCTGTTGATATACAGTAATTTAGCAGGTCCAAGAAGAAATTGTATGTTGACTAGTATTTGCCAACATCGGATACTTTTTTTTTTTTTTTTCTGATTTAAGGGATAAAAAGCAGCATAAAAGAAATGTCTTTTTATTGAGTTTTGAGAAATTTTTTTATACCTTGTTTTGTTTTGTGTTTAAATACAAAAACAAATAGATTCACTCAAAAGCCAGCATTATGGAGTTCCTGTTGTGGCACAGTGGAAATGAATCTGACTAGGAACCATGAGGTTGCGGGTTTGATCCCTGACCTCCCTCAGTGGGTTAAGGATCCGACATTGCCCTGAGCTGTGGTGTAGGTCGCAGATGTGGCTCAGATCTGGCGTTGCTGAAACTGTGGTGTAGGCCAGCAGCTGTAGCTCTGATTCGATCCCTAGCCTGGAAGCTTCCATATGCCGTGGGTGTGGCCCTAAAGAGAATAAAGAAAAAAAAAAGCCAGCATTATGCATACTGATACTTACTAAAACCTAAAGCATTTGTATTAACATCATGAACAGAGTACAGCAACAATATTTTAAATGATTCCCAGAGTGGTAATCAGAGCAGTTTGCTAGAGGAAAAAAAAAATAAGATGTGTTAAGTATTTATAAAGAAAGTCAAATTATTATTTGCAGATACTATGTATAACTCTGTATTTGAAAACCCAAGGTATGTAAGGTAAAGGATAAGGTAAAGTAGCTGGTTACAAAGTCATTGTTTACAATTGAATAAAATAGAGGCTTTTCCCTTCTCTTCTGCTAAAGGTCAACTTCCCATCCCTTTTGGTTGATCCCCCTTACCTTTAGGTATTTTCCTAAAGACTGTTCAACTCCTTTGTGAATAACAGTGTATCTTATGAAGCATAAACTTATATTTTGAAAGGTAGTTTTTAAGGACTTCTTAGGCTGAGACACAAAGTAATGTTTTTTATTTTTTATTTTTTTCTCACTGATTTAGCTTTTCCTTTGAATTTAAACTTTTCATATTTAGAATGTACAATTTGTGTTTATCTTTGGATTACATTATGGGTACTAAGCAAAGCACAGACTTTATTTTTTAATTTATTTTTATTTTTCAGAGTCTCCCATATAGGTTATCACTGAATATTGCATAGAATTCCCTGTGCTATACTGCAGGTCCCTGTTGACCATCCATTACATATACAACAGTGAAAGCACAGACTTTAAAGACCTAAGTTCTTGGTTTCAAGTTCTTATTTAATCACTTACCATCTTTGTGACTTAACAGAAAATTATTTAACCTCTGGACCACAGTTTCCTTATTTCTCAAGTAGGAATGGGAATACCTGACTCAGGGGTGTGGTGAGAATGAAATGAGTTAATGTATGCGAAGCTTTTATAGCAGTCCTGGCATGATATGGGCCTTGTATACATTTATATAGATGTTTTATATATTTTATATAATACATGTATAAATATATGGTGTATGTATATTATGTATACATACAAACATGTAAATAAATATTTATTATAATTATTAACTTATTTTGGCGAATTGGGAATAGGGGCATTGTAGATTCTGGCTTTTCCTGTTTTGAGGGCTATTTTATTAAATATTCTGGTAATTTTACTACAAATGCCCATTGGATAATTAATTATGCTTTGGATGTACTGCTTCTCACAAGGTCTAACCATTGAAAATATTTTTAAATCTAGTGTAGTTTGCAAAGATACTTAAGATGTGGTATTTACAGTGTTTAAATTTTAAGATTTGTTTTTAAATATAAATATACATTGGTTGTGAAAGTTTCAAAATGGTAGTGAGAATAATTTATATTTTAAAGGTCTTATTAAATGATATATTTTTTTCCCCTTTGACATGTAGCAAATTAAGACAGCACTCAAGTATACGTTGGGATTTGTTATGATTTGCGCACTTCTTCTTTTAGTTGGGTAAGTCTCGATTTTTCTTTTCCTGAAAATGGAAATAGCATTATTTTAATAATGATAATAGTAAGACTTATTCAGAAAAGTCCAGGAAAGAAAATAATAAAATCTGAAAACAGAGAAAACTACCTTTTGTATCACCAACAAGGAATAACTAACTAATCTTTTTGTCTGTGTTGTTCAGTGTAGACATTCTTTTTTTTTTTTTTTAACTAGTTACTAACCAATATCTTTTTTTTCCCCCACTGTACAGCAAGGGGATCAAGTTATATACATTACATTTTTTTCCCCCACCCTTTGTTCTGTTGCAACATGAGTATCTAGACATAGTTCTCAATGCTACTCAGCAGGATCTCCTTGTAAATCTATTCTAAGTTGTATCTGATAACCCCAAGCTCCCGATCCCTCCCACTCCCTCCCTCTCCCATCAGGCAGCCACAAGTCTATTTTCCAAGTCCATGATTTTCTTTTCTGTGAAGATGTTCATTTGTGCTGGATATTAGATTCTAGTTATAAGTGATATCATATGGTATTTATCTTTGTCTTTCTGACTCATTTCCCTCAGTATGAGATTCTCTAGTTCCATCCATGTTGCTGCAAATGGCATTATGTCATTCTTTTTGATGGCTGAGTAGTATTCCATTGTGTATATATACCACATCTTCCGAATCCAATCATCTGTTGATGGACATTTGGGTTGTTTCCATGTCCTGGCTATTGTGAATAGGACTGCAATGAACATGCGGGTGCATGTGTCTCTTTTAAGTAGAGTTTTGTCCGGATAGATGCCCAAGAGTGGGATTGTGGGGTCATATGGAAGTTCTATGTATAGATTTCTAAGGTATCCCCCAACTGTTCTCCATAGTAGCTGTACCAGTTTACATTCCCACCCACAGTGCAGGAGGGTTCCTTTTTGTCCACACCCCCTCCAGCACTTGTTATTTGTGGACTTCTTAATGATGGCCATTCTGACTGGTGTGAGTTGGTATCTCATGGTTGTTTTGATTTGCATTTCTCTTATGATCAGCGATGTTGAGCATTTTTTCATGTGTTTGCTGGCCATCTGTATATCTTCTTGGAGAACAGCAATGTAGACATTCTTTGTGTGCTCAAATACATGCTCAGTGCCCCTTCCCCCACATACCCTCCATGTTGTGATTTTACACAAATGTGATTATATTTAGGTCATTCTTAGAAATCTCCTGTTTGACATATTGCAGGCCTCTGTTCAGGATAATGAATGTAGATCCATCAATTTTGTCTGTATTGCATTACCTTCTTAGGAGGAAACAATTTATTTGACTGATCTTCTAACACTTGGGGTGTTTGCAGATTTTATATTTTTATAAACAACACTTTGATGAAAATCCTTGTCTGTACATCTTTTCAGATGCATCTTTGAATTTTTGAATTCATCTTTTTCAAGGAGTTCCTTCCTTTCTTTTTTTTCTTTATCAGCTGCACTCATAGCATATGGAAGTTTCCAGGCCAGGCATCTGAATCCAAGCTGCAGCTGTGACCTACAACCACAGCTGTGGCAATGCCAGATCCTTAAACTGCTGGACCACAGCAGGAATTCCCAAGGAGTTCCTTTCTTAATATTTCTTCCTTAAATTTTTATAAACTAATATCAGTAAAGTTTTACACGTTTTAACATGTGGATATTAAGTATTTCATGTTAGTGGTCCATGTGGCACCACTCAGCTCTACTCTTGTAGTTCTAAAGTAGTCATAGACAATGCATAAACCAAAAGACATGACTGAGTCCCAGTAAAACTTTATTAACAGACACAGGCAGTCAGTAGTTTGCCAGCTCCTTATTTATTTATTTATTAATTTTTATGGCCACACCTGAGGCATATGCAAGTTCTCGGGGCTAGGTGTCAAATCAGAGCTGCAGCTGCTGGCCTACACAGCCACAGTTACGCTGGATCCCCAGCCGCATCTGCCACCTACACTGCAGTTTGGGACAACGCTGAATCTTTAATCCACTGAGTGAAGCCAGGGCTTGAACCCACATCTTCACGGACACTTAATGTCAGGTTCTTAACCAACAGTCACAATGGGAACTCCCAGCTCCTGATTTAGAACATGACTTGAAACCATCAGTAAAATTGCAGATCTTTACAAAATATCTTTCCCAGACAAAAGGGAAAAAAAATTTCTTCTGAAATTTATTGGTTCCTTGCATGGTAAATCACCTTCGTTCCTAAAGAGTTTACATTTTGCATGATTTTAATAAGCTTTAACTGATTCTGTCCATAATATTTATTTATTTAGAAGCAATATATTAAAAGTGAAGCAAACAGTTCTTTGCAGATCCAGTAATAACAAGAAGTGATGGTTTGACCAGCCATTTTGAACAATATAACATTCAATTTATTTTCCAGATATCTATTGTATACCTGTAGTGTTCCAGTTATTGTACAGTGTACTGGTGAAACAGTGATTAACAGAAAAGACAATCCCTTTTCCTCTGGAGCATATGTTCAGGAGCGGACTAGGGGAGCAGAGAAAGAAAATACCAAGAAATAGGTTATGTTGGGGGTGTGGAATTTTCAGGAAGGCATTGCTGAGAAGGTAGTATTTGAGAAGACATTTGAAGGAGGTGTGGGAGCCATGAATATATGTAGGGGGAGGAACACTGCAGTCAGAGAAACAGCCTGTAAAGAGTCCCAAGGCAGCAGAGTGTCTCTCATGGTCAAGACAAAGTGAGGAAAGCAGGGTGGCTGGAGTTAGGAGTGAAGGCTGGGGTGGCTTAAAATGCAGTCAGAGGGGACCAGAGCTACCAGACTGCACAGGGCAGCAGGGGCCATTGTCAGGATTTTGGTGTTGTTTCAAGGGAATGGAAGACTGTTGGAGAGTTTTTGGTCCTTGGGTGACATAGCCTGTTTTTAGAGATTTCAGGATGGTGTGTTGAGAGTTGACATTGTGGTGTGAGGCTAGAAGCATGACAAAGTCTGTTGGGAGTTTTTCCAGTAACCCAGGCAAGACAGGGTGGTAGTAGCAAAGATAAGGTTCTGTCCGTTGTCCAGAGAAAGAGCCTGCAGGGTTTATTGCAGTTCCCAGGCTAGGAGTTGAATCGGAACTATAGCTGCCAGACTACAGCCACAGCCACAGCCACGCCAGATCAAAGGCATGTCTGCGATCTACACCACAGCTCATGGCAACTCCAGATCCTTAACCCACTGAGCGGGCCAGGGCTTGAACCTGCATCCTCATGGATGCTAGTTGGGTTCGTTTCTGCTGAGCTACAACAGGAACTGTGGCAAGGTTTTCTGATAGGTTAGCCGTGGAGGAGGGTATGAGAAGGAGAAACTGAGGATGTACCTCCTGGTCTGATAAACATTTTTCTCTCTTTTGAAACCAACTGCAAGCTTTGAGGGTTCCTCAAACCACTCTCACTTTTGATAATTCTCTAGAAGGACTTACAGAGCTCTCCAAAGGCATGGTTACCATTTATTACAGGTAAAGAATACAGATTAAAATCAGCCTTTTTAGAGAGGCATAGGACAGAGCCTATGCTGCAAGGGAACTTGAGGAAGTACTCTTTGAATCAAAATTTGATGGAGTGGAAATTGCTTAGCAGACTAGATAAAGAAAAAAGATGGATAGCATGTGTAATGTACAGCTCATTCTTGAACAACTTCAGTTTGAACTGGGTAGGCCCACTTACAGGTTTTTTGTTTCTTTGTTTTTTTCAGTAGTACACACTGCAGTATTCTGTGATTGGTTGAATGTGTGTTTGTGGAACTGTGGATCTTGAGAAACTGTGGATATGTAGGGACCATGTGCACAGAAGGCCCAATATAAGTCATACCCAGATTGTTGACTGTGTGGAGAGTTGACGCTGCTAACTAGTCAACCATTTGTCTGCTCACACTGCCTTAAACAACAGACATTTATTTTCTCCTAGTTCTAGAGGCTTGAGGTCATGATCAGGGTGCTGACAAGTTTTGTTTCTGGTGGGGGCTCTCTTCCTTGCTCATGGATGGTCTCATTGTGTCCTCAATGAGACTTTCCACCAGTCTTTCCTCTGTACCACCAGTCCTGTTGGGCTAGGGTCCCACCATCTTGACCCCATTTAACTTCAGTTATGTCTCTAAGGGCCCTGTATCTACCTACCATTGTTTTGAGAGGGCTTCAATGTGAATTTTTGGGGGACAAATTCAATCTGTAGCACTCTGTTCTCTGGCCCCTCAAAATTCATGTTCTCCCATGCAGAGTTCATTTATCCCAGCCCATCAAGCCCCCAAATTCTTAACCCAGCATCAAGTCTGAATCCTAAGGCTCATCTAAATATCATCTGAATCAAGTATGAGACTTGGAAGTAAGGCTCATCCTGAGTCAGAATTCTTCTTCATCAGTGAACCTGTGAAACTTGACAGGCTTTGTGCTTCCAAAATATAAAGGTGGGATAGGCATAGGATAGAGGTTTCCATCCCAAAAAGGAGACATCAGGAAGAAAAGGTGATGGGTCCCAAGCAAATCTAAAAGCTAGCAAGGCAAATTGTTAGATCTTAAGGCTCAAGAGTAATCATCTTTGATGGATGCTCTGCCCTGCAGGCCCACCAAGGGGTAGGTCACTGCTATGGTTCAAGGCAGTGGCCCTGCCTCTCCTGCCCCCTTAATTCTGGCTATAGGTCCTACAGCAGCTGCCTAGCAGGTAAAACTGAGGAGCAGACCCTGTTATCTGAAATTGAGGAGGAAGCAGCCTTGCCCCTTGGGCCTGTAGAAGTGGCAGCCTTGATGATAACTGAATTGCCATTGGGGTCATTCTTAGGTTTTCTAGAAAGATAAAGCATGTTCTCAGCGAACTATCACCCCTTCCTGTGGAATCCCAAATTCTCATAGCCTTCCTGTATTTTGTGTCAGCCACGTCACTTCTGGTGTCATCCTGTCACTGCTCCTGTCCTCTGCTGAGGAGCTGATTAAATCCTTTGTTTCCTCCTATACTAATCTTGTTAAATGTTATTCAGCTGCACTCTCTGAACATGCTGTCTCACTTTTTGCAGTATAGACAGGCTGGTTCCTTTTTATTTATCTCTGTCTTCTCCATTTTATTATTGGTGGGAAGGAGAAACCAGCTTGCTTCTAATGCTTTGCTTAGAATTTTCCTTAGCTAAATATGCAACTTTCTCTCTTACAAGTTCTGCCTCCCGTAATATACTACAAGACAGTTCAGCTGAACTCTGTCGCTTTATAATAAGGATGTCCTTTTTTTCAGTTTACTCATTTCTATCTGAGATCCCCTCACAATGACCTTTAGTTGCCCATATTTCTACCAACATTCTGTTAATGGTGATGTATGTCTTCTCCAAGATGATAGAGGCTTTCTTTATAACTCTCCTCTTTTATTTCTTAGTCCTTACCGGAACTGCCTTTTAACATTCACTTTTTTTTTTGACTGCTCCTGCAACATACAGAAGTTCCTGGGCTGGGGATCAAACCCGAGCCACAGCAGGGATGATGCCAAATCCTTAAACTTTAGGCCACTAGGGAACTCCACATCCACATTTTTATCGATAATCCCTTCAAGGCAGCTTAGGCTTTTTCTGGCATTCACCTTCAAAACTCTTTAGGCCTCTTCCAGTCACTGGGTTCCACAGTCACATCCACATCTTTAGGTGTTTGTTACAAAGTAGCAACCTACTTGTTGGTACCACAATCTGTATTCCTCTACTTAGGCTACTTTGGCAAAATACCACAGGCTGGGTAGCTTGAACTGTGGACACTTATTTTCTCACAGTTCTGGAGGCTAGAAGTTCATGATCATGGTGTCAGCAAGTTTGGTTTCTGGTGAGAGCTCTCTCCTCAGCTTGTAGACAGCAGCCTTCTTACCATGTCCTCACATGGCCTTTCCTCTGTTAGACACAGGAAAAGTGCTCTCTGGTGTCTCTTCCTCCTCTTTCTAGGACATCAATCCGTTTGATCAGAGCCTTACTCTTAGGGTCTCATTTAACCTTAATTACCTTCCCAAAGGCCCCATATCCAAATAGCATTCACATTGGAGGTTATTGTTTCAACATGTTAACTTGCGGGAGAGGGGACACAATTGAATCTTTAGCAGATAGTAACCGAGAGGCTCAAGTTAGCCTGGAATGGTTTAAGGAATAATATAAAAATGATAATGTGAATTTAAATCCTCCTTCCCTCATTAGCACACACAAAAAAGGATGTGATATTTTAAGTATTCGTGTTGGCAAGTAACAGAACATGACTTAACCCATATAGGTAGACTCTGGATCTTACATATAGTGTTTAAGGCTTTGGGTTTTATTTTGCTGAGGCTTTGAAAGACAGTGTAGATATGTATGTATTTGCATGTGAATGCAGTAAATATGTATGAATTTGTTGAGTTGCAACATTGGAGGATGCATTGAACTGTTGGGCATTTGGGAATTGGTCAGGGAAGTGAAATATAAATGGTGGATTGGAGTTCCCGTCGTGGCGCAGTGGTTAACGAATCTGACTAGGAACCATGAGGTTGCGGGTTCGGTCCCTGCCCTTGCTCAGTGGGTTAACGATCCGGCGTTGCCGTGAGCTGTGGTGTAGGTTGCAGACGCGGCTCGGATCCTGCGTTGCTGTGGCTCTGGAGTAGGCCGGTGGCTACAGCTCCGATTCAACCCCTAGCCTGGGAACCTCCATATGCCACGGGAGCGGCCCAAGAAATAGCAACAACAACAACAAAAAGGACAAAAAGACAAAAAAAAAAAAATTGGTGGATTGATTAGAAGACTAGTTATTTTACCATTGTCATAGTTCAGGTGAGACAAAAGGATCTGAACTAGAGTAGTTACAAAGAGAGCAGAGAAGAAACAGATGAACTGTTTGGAAGATGAATATGACTTGGTGATTGAGTGTAGGAGGTGAAAATCTTATTTTCAATCTGCCGAATTCATGATTTCAATTTCTACTGACATTCATCAGCCTTTCCTTTGTCTCTTTCTGAAGAGATGATCTGTATTAAGCTAATTCACTGAATCAGATTGGGTGTATAATATTTTTTCTAAGCAGTTTTACTATTGTTAAGAGTGTAAGGGAAATTTATAATCTTACAAGGTTCTGGTGCTTATCTTGACCTAAGATTGTATGTCTTTGAAAGCTAAGGATCTCTGCATCCATTATTTTGAGAAGGACTGAGATTTAGAATATATCTGTATCGTTCTATCTAATTACATTCTTGGTTACTTTAGTTATCATCACCATTTCGAAGATGCCTGATAATCTTTTTTTTTTATTTATTTTTTTTATTATTTCCCCAACACCCTTTTTTTTTTTTCCCACTATACAACATGGGGACCCAGTTACACATACATGTATACATAATTTTTTCTCCCATTGTTGCGCTGCATTGTAAGTATCTAGACATAGTGTTCGGGCTACACAGCAGGATCTCATTGCTAATCCATTCCATGAGCAATAGTTTGCATCCATTGACCCCAAGCTCCCAATCCCTCCCACTCCCCCCACCCCCCGGCAACCACAAGTCTATTCTCCAGGCCCATGGAAACTTTCATTTGTGCTGTATATTAGATACCAGATATGAGTGATATCATATGGTATTTGTCTTTCTCTTTCTGACTTATTTCACTCAGTATGAGATTCTCTAGTTTCTTCCATGTTGCTGCAAATGGCATTATGTCATTCTTTTTTATGGCTGAGTAGTATTCCATTGTGTACATATACCATGTCCTCCTAATACAATCATCTGTCGATGGACATTTGGGTTGTTTCCATGTCCTGGCTATTGTGAATAGAGCTGCAATGAACATGCGGGTGCAGGTGTCTTTTTTAAGGAAAGTTTTGTCCGGATATATGCCCAAGAGTGGGATTGCGGGGTCATATGGTAGTTCTATGTATAGATTTCTAAGGTGTGTTCATACTGATCTCCATAGTGGTTGTACCAGCTTCCATTCCCACCAGCAGTGCAGGAGGATTACCTTTTCTCCACACTCCCTCCAGCACTTGTTATTTGTGGACTTCTTAATGATGGCCATTCTGACTGGCGTGAGGTGGTATCTTGATTTGCATTTCTCTAATAATCAGGGATGTCGAGCATCTTTTCATGTGCTTGTTGGCCATCTGCTGATAATCTTATAACTGCTCTCTCCCCATCAAAATGAATGTGTCTCTGTCGTAGGCCTATCTAACTGAAGTTACCTCTGTATCTGTTAGGAGGTGCTCCCAACAGGTCTCTGTCTGGGTCTTTGTCTGTAGGGCTGACATTTGGCCAGTGAACATTAATTGGCCCCTTCTGGTTGTTAAATGGTTGGAATGCTTCCATATCAGTCAGTGGCTGCTCTGCCTTCTTGAGTCTTCTTACTCCACCCTTGGCCCATTCAGAGGGTATAACCTGGTTTAGCTGGCCTGGTTCCTCCAGAACCAAAAGGCCAGAATCTATGGTGAATAGTAGTGCCTTTGCCATATTGGTTGTTAAATCTTTTGAATCTTATTGCTCAGGACACATTTAGTTATAAATTCTGCTTATGGATGTTACTCTTAGTTTATGAGAAGATATTTTATGTCTGTTTATTGGATTATACAGTCCTAGTCACAAGGTGGCCACCACTTTTGATTTGTGCTTTTGCTGCTCCCTGTAGTTCCTCCCTAAAATAATAGTGCTAAAATGTTAGTGCTCTTCAAAACAAGTGTTTTCCTGAAGTCATTTTGACAGTAGTTTGGACTGTTTGACTTTTTAAAAAAATTTTTTTGGTCATGTAAACTTCCTTTGGTGTTATTCTTTGTTAAATATTTGAACTGCTAAAGAGCCCTGCTCAGCAGTTTGAACATGAAAGTGTCATCATGAGTGAGAGTTAATTTTCTTCTACCACTGGACAGAACCTTTGATTGTCTAAAACTGATATAGATACTGAATGTTCTAAGTATAAATGCTATTATTAGATATTTGTAATAGATATTTTAATATACTGTAGGTGATATTTTGTACAACATAAAAGTTTTTCTGCCTATTCATGGATGATTGTTCCAACTAATGAGTTCAAAATATGCTTTTTAAAATATGTATATCTGGGAGTTCCTGTCATGGCTCAGCGGAAACCAATCTGATTAGCATCCATGAGGACGCAGGTTTGATCCCTGGTCTTGCTCCATGGGTTAAGGATCTGGCATTGCTGTGAGCTGTGGTATATGTCACAGACATGGCTGGGTTCTGACGTTGCTGTGGCTGTGGCGTAGGCCAGTGGTTACAGCTCCGACTCGACCCCTAGCCTGAGAACCTCCATATGCCGTGGAGGCTCATGTTAAGAGTTACTTCTTACATTCCTGTTTGATTCTTCACATATACAATCTAAGGAATATCCAGCCCTTTACCTTAATCTTTGTCTTCTTGTTTCTGATGTAGATAATGAAGTGCCTTTCTGTCTCTTTGCCTTTGTCTTTCTCTCTCTTAGATGTGTATTGAGAAGTAAATAGAAACTATTTACTTTCATTATATGTATTGGGTAGAATCTTGAAAGATACAGAAAAAATACTAAAAAGAAAGTAGAAATCACCCCTAATTCTACAACGAGATATTTACTGTTAATTTTGGTGTATTTCCTTTCTTTTCTTTTTATGCATATGAATATACTGAAATCATTAGTTATATTCTGTTCATCTGATTTAACAAAGAGATTCTTAACCTGTTTTGTGCTATGGACCTTTTTGACTGTCTTGCACCTATGGCTCCTTCTCAGAATAGCTTTAAATGCAAAAAATAAGATAGAGGGAATTCCCTTGTAACTCAGTGGGTTAAGGAACCAGTGTTGCTGCAGCTGTGGTGCAGGCTGCAACTGCAGTGTGGGTTTGATATCTGGCCCAGGAACTTCTGCATGCCGCAGGTGTGTCCAAAGAAAGAGATACATATGATTACAAAGAAGACTAATTATACTGAATATAGTAATTAAACTATTAAAACAAATTTGATATAATAAACACATAGATAAGAAACTCCTCACATCCCTCTGTACATGGTGTAGATTTGATTTGCTTATTCTTTTGAGGGGAAAGTTGATCTTTGTTTAAAAAAATTATTGAAAATTGAGTTTCAGATCATTTATTTGACCTTTTGTCCTTAAAACCATTAAACAAAGTTTTTCCTCCTTTCTAGTGCTTTTGTTCCATTGAATGTTCCCAATAACAAAAATTCTACAGAATGGGAAAAGGTGAAGTTCCTGTTTGAAGAACTTGGAAGTAGTCGTAAGTATTCTTTTTTAAAAAATTCATTATAATTCATATTTCATGATCCTGGTGACTTTTTTCAGAAATAGTCTGCTAACTTCACAATTCTTTTAACTTGTGGTTAAAAGGGTGCTAGACAAATTAGGAGCTTTGTGTTACTGAGACTCATTCTAGCCATCTAACTTATATAACTTAGTCTCTTGACTTCATGAAATTATCATGTTGAAAAGAAAATGTAATCTTCAAAGTATTTTATCAGTAAAAATTTTAAAATTTCTTTATGGTCTTTAATTCACTTAGGATAATATAGAATAGCATGTTAAAAATGTACTAGATATATTGGTTCTTATTTTTAACTGAAGGAACCCTGTGTTAACTGTTTGAGCATGATTAAGTAATCTTTTTTGTGGAATATAAATTACAGAGGTTTTATGTGGATGAAACAATTTTTTAAAATGTTTTTGGTTTTTTTAGGACTGCACTGTGGCATATGGAAATTCCTATGCTAGGGGTCAAATTGGAGCTGCAGTTGCTGGCCAACACCACAGTCACAGCAACTTGAGATCTGAACCGCATCTGCAAACTACACAACAGCTCACGACAACACCAGATTCTTAACCCACTGAGTGAGGCCAGGGATCGAACCCTCGTCCTTATGAATGCTAGTTGGGTTTGTTTCTACTGAGCCGTGATGGGAACTCCTGAAATAATACTTTATTATAAATTTTCCTCACCTAAATATTTTGGAATTATTTTTCCAGAAGTTTCCCTTAACATGACCTAGGTTTTTAGAGAGGGGAACAAAAGTGGGTTTAGAAAGTTAGCTTAAGAAAGTTGCCTAGGAGTTCCCGTCGTGGCTCAGTGGTTAACGAATCCGACTAGGCACCATGAGGTTGTGGGTTCGATCCCTGGCCTTGCTCAGTGGGTTAGGGATCCGGCATTGCCGTGAGCTGTGGTATAGGTTGCAGACGTGGCTCGGATCCCGCATTGCTGTGGCTCTGGCATGGGCCGGTGGCTACAGCTCTGATTCAACCCCTAGCCTGGGAACCTCCATATGCCACAGGAGCGGCCCAAGAAATGGCAAAAAGACAAAAAAAAAAAAGTTGCTTAATCACTGAAAAATATAGTTGGCATTAAAACCTGATATCAAGTAAGAATGTGACATATTACACAGAATTTCATGTGCATTTGAACATAGTAACTCTATTTTCAAAGAAACCTAGAAAACTTATAAACATGCTGAAAGTTCTTACTGCTTTTGTATTTATTCTTTTTAATAGGTACTGTACTTTCTTTGATCAGCACTTCTTTCTCTTTAACCAGATACAATACTAAATGATGATTAAATTAAGTCTTGGAGTCTTTGCTATACAACTTCTTAATTTTCTTGCTTTCCACCTAAGATTTCGTCTTGTAAATTGTGGTCCATTAATATCTTGCTGATACCAGCAGGAATATAGTTAGCAGGCCTGGCATCTACTGATACTGAGTGTCAGGATTTATGCACCTGATCCCATTGTTAAGAAATAAATTGCTTTTTGTCCTGCAGTTAACTCTGAAGGTCTCTTGAGTAACTTCTCTTCTAACCTGAACATTGTGCTATAAGTTAGGCTTTGGGTATTAGTGTAACTCAAAGCAGTGATTATTTAGTAGCATTATTGCTCTTGCTATAATCTCATTCTCTTTTATCTTAAAAACCCTCAAATCTTAGAGTACATTTTTCTTATCCTTATTAGTAATATTAACTTTTTTGCTTGGCAATGTTAACAGAATAGTCTACTTTATCAATTCTAAAATGTGTATTTTTACACCTTTTTATATCTCTGATTTTGTGTTGTATTTTAAAAGTGGAGTTACTTAAAATTGCTATCAGCCAAAAGCCAGACCTCTCCTACTTCTATGAATACTTTTTGGGTTGATACTTCTAGTAAGATCAAGAAAGTATATCAGCATCAATGTCTGTGATTTGGTAAAATGTGGTATTATAATTTTAAAAAATTAAGGCTTAAAAATTTGCTTTGCATAGTTTCTGAACTTGTTAATATGATCACTTATTTAAGTGTTAGATTTTAAAACTGAGTTTTAAGATGATAGGTCATTCTAATTTTATTCATGGAAAGATTAATATTGATACATTAAATTAATCAAAAATTGTATTTGGTTCCATAGGACCTGCATTTAAACTAGATCAATAGAACAATTAGTATTACTTCCATTTAAGAATATTAAAATTTGTGTAGTGTTTCATTGCATTTTCTGGTATATTTGTTTGAGAGTGTCACTCTTGCTCAGAACTCATTCATTGACCTTCCTTTAAATAGTTTGCTAAAGCTAGCTTGTTAGCATTGTATTCCTATTTGGGTATTATATTTGAATCTATTTTCTGTTTGTTTGCTATTTTTTTTTAACTTAGGGAGCATGCCAGCTTCTTTCAAGTTTAAGGGTGAAATAAACTCTAAAATTTTAGTTTTAGGCTATATTCTAAAAACTTTTTTGAAAATTAAGAACAAAAAACCAGGAGTTTGAGATTAAGCAGAGAGGGAAGAAAGGATCAACATCCATTGATCCATTATAGTGGCATTTCTATAATGTTATTTCTCAAGGTCTGCCATTGAGAAAGGCCAGGAATTTTTTTTTTTTTTTTTTTTGCCATTTAAGCATCTAATATTTTACTGATTTCTCTTTAGACTTAATAGGCAGTAATTTCTCCCTTTAATTTTAAGAGGTAAAGGAAAAATCATATTAGTTAATCTGAAAGATCTTTAACAAATCAACTTATGAAGAGCTATTTAAAAACTCTTTTCCACTTGGAGTTAGCATTTCAGGAATGAACTAATCCATATTAGGTTTATTCCTATAGAATGTGTAAGAAACCCAATATTTATTTTATTGATTTGTTGAGTGTAAACATTTGAATAACTATACATTTTTAACAGTATTTTTCTTTCTTTGCAGATGGTTTAGCTGCCTTGTCATTTTCCATTAGTTCTCTGACCTTGATTGGAATGTTGGCAGCTATAACCTACACAGTAAGTGTAATGCTGATATTTGAGTTAAAATGAGAGAATCTCTTTATGAAGCAATATTTTTTTACCATATTCATGTATCAGATCTGTTTCCTTCTTTAATATTTTAGTGCTTTCTTCCTTTTTCTTGAAAAGTGGCTATGCAATAATAGATTTAGTGATATATAAGCATATTAGAACTCCGAACCATAGATCACTATCTGTTATGGAGTCAGTAAGTTCATCCTATTTGGGGATATAGGACTTTTAAAATCAGATATTTTACATAACTTGATAGTTCTCTAGTAACAGGAAATCTAATCTTAAACTCTCAGAGACTTGAGTTTTTTCTTTTCCTTTTGGTTGTGCCTGTGGCTTGTGGAGTCCCCAATCTAGGGCTTATACCTATGCCACAGCAGTGACAACGCTGGATCCTTAACTACTAGGCCACCAAGGAGCTCCAGAGACTGATTTTTTTTTTTAATATCTCTGGGGATGGTACAATATGAATTATAATAGCCAGGGTAACTTGTGTACAGACTGCGTTTTTAGTTTTATGCTCAAATTATAGAGCAAACACCAGTAAAAATGCTTCTTATCTGCCTCCCAAAAGAGAGTTGTGCAGGAAGCTTTAAATTATGTGGAACCCTTTTCATATTATTGGAATTTATATTTACAGCATTCTGGATTTTTGCAAAGATGGAAAATATTAGTTTTAAAAATTTTTTGGATATTCTTCCAATATCTCTTCCTTTAGGTCTAAAGGAAATGAGCTATTACTGTGATAGCACTTTCTAGTTTTGTTACGTAATCATTCAAGTGTCATATAATAAAAGAAGTCTAAAGTACTGCATTTTAGTATCTTTTAGTATCTTTCAGGTGCTTATTTGAATACTCGGTTTTATTATCAAGTGCCGTTTTTGCTTTTTTCTTCTATTACTACACAAGGAATATATTAATGGGTAATTATCCTCCCATCTTACAGAATATATGTATAGCACAATATATGTATAGCACAATGAACTGTCTCTTAGAAAACATTCATAAGCTAATTACACATTAGGAGGTAGACCTGACTCTGATTGCTGTGAGTGACGTGTTATGCTAATCTTGAGTTTGTCTTTTAACCTTCCTGGGTCAGTGTCTTCCACATTAAATGGGAATTAAAAAAAACAGGATTTTTAAAGATCAAATGATGCTTATTGTTAAAGTGCTTTGAAAGTATGGGGAAATGAGGATCTAGCAGTCAATGAAAGATTGGTCAGGAGAAGTAAATAGAAAAAGAGGAAACCAGTAAGCCAAGGTCACCATCAGTTTGTAAGAAGTATGAAGGATCTGAGGTTTTACCCTACTTGTAGCCTGCTGTGGTTTCATGGATTTTGGTCAAAGACGCAGGACTTCTGGTCGCAGACAGAGAACTCTATTACTCACAGCCATAGCAGTAGCCACAGAATCAGTGCTGTCTTGTGCCAGTATTCTGAGTCCCAACTCCCTCGTGGAGATGTGAAGATCACCAAGAGAGACTGTCACAAAGCAGGGGACTCTTGAGTGTAGGGAAGCTGAGTCTGTAATAGACAATAAGCATGCCTCCCAGACTCTAGAAGAAGAGTCTGTCTTTGGACAAAGGTTCTTGAAAAGCTAGTACAGAAAAAAAAGAGCAGTTGGTGCCTAGCTTGTAAGATGTACAGAGATGAGAGACCCATCTCTGTCTTCTGATGGCCCAACAATTGATGCTGTGGACGAGCTCAAACGGGGCAGTGTAAAGGGATGGGCAATGGCGAAAGACCAGGGTAAGCTTGTTTAACCATTGAACAGAGACCTGAGTGAGGTGAAAGGCCAGCCAGTCAGGAGGGCAGGGCAGTGCAGAAACCCTGAGGTAAGTACAGGTATGCTGTATCAGGGAGTCAGAGCTGGTGTGGTTGGAGGTAGGATACTGAAGTATGGGTGAGAAGCAGCCAGAGGACATGTTTTATAGTGCTTTGTGGACCATGGTTAGGATTTTATATTTTACTCTGATTAACATTAGAAATCATAGGAAGGTTTTAAATGGAAAAGTAATAGGATCTGACTAACATTATTCTGGTGGATCTGAATTAAGCTTTGGGGGTGTTGAGTGGGAGTGGGAAATGTGAAATTATTAAAATTCTTTTAAAGAGAGCTTCCCTGTAGGAATAATATTATTATAAAGATAAATATTTCAAATTAATATGATATTTTATATTTAAATTGAAACTGTGGAAGTTATCATTTATGCAATCAATTAAACCAATTAAACAGTAATCATACCAGCTTAGTTAACATATCCCCTTAGAAGAGCTTTAAATTTCTAGAATGCAGAGGGCTTGGCTCAAGGACATTGATCAGACAATCAGAGGGCCTGATGACAGGAACAAGAAAGACGGGAGATGCTGAGTTAGGTAGGGAAGGTCCACTTCAGGCCCGAGACCAAAGGAGAGGGTCCGTTGTGATGCACACCAGGTCAGACTACCTAGGAGTTGCCTTGTATGTTTTCTTTAAACAGCATGAGCTATGCAATTGTGATCATTGGAAGAGAGGCTTAAATGTAGATCCCTCTTAAGTCCATGGGTCCCTTGAACTACCTTGCCATCTAAATTTACTCATCTCTAAAGTGGGAGTAATCTCTAAAGTGGGAATAATGTTTAATAAGGTTGTAAGGGTTTAATTAATTACACACTTCACCAAGTCTTGAAATCTTTAGGCCATTCAATAAATAGTCACTAGTAGCTCAAATTGTTGAATATTCAGTTTCATTTTGTTTACATTATAGTTCCCACCTCTTTTGCAGTGAAAGGTAAGCCAGGTTGGAGTTCCTGTCATGGCTCAGTGGCTAATGCATCCGGCTAGGAATCATGAGGTTGCGGGTTCAATCCCTGGCCTTGTTCAGTGGGTTGAGGATCCGGCATTGCCGTGAGCTGTGTTGTAGGTCACAGATGCAGCTCGGATCCCGAGTTGCTGTGGCTGTGGCATAGGCTAGCAGCTGCCATCCCGATTCGACCCCTAGCCTTGGAAACCTCCATATGCTGTGGGTGTGGCCCTAGAAAAGACAAAAAAAAAAAAGGAAGCCAGGTGTTAACAGTATTATGATCAGTGAGAATGTGAATTTATGAAAAGATGAATAAATAAAAATAAATTGAATGGTGGTTACTTTTAGGTGTGATGATAGATTAAAAGCATTTAGATAGCACTATGAAATACACTCATAACTTGGTGGAAGAATGTTTTGCTACCAAACCATAGTCTCGCCAGTTTTCCTATGTAGGTGGGGTAGAGAAGACCCTGTTTAAGGGGGTGGCATGGTGTTTATAGCTGAGTATGAGCCGTTATGTAAAAATCTAATTTCTGAATCCTGGCTTCCCCATCTGTAAAAGTGGGCCAATGATACCTATTCAGACTTCATTAAAATCAACTCTTTATGGATAGGTGGTTTTATTATGGATAGGTGGTTATCGTAATTTGCAAAATGCTTGTGCAATATGACAGACAGTATTATGCAGTTAAAACTATGCAATCTAGTTTTCTCCTAGGTTGTTAGGGAAAAGCTTAAGAATTGGTCTGTTCATGGGGAAATGTGGAGAAGTATAAGTTTAATTGTCATTAATTACCCACAGTGGGAACTTAATACTTAGACTACTTTGGCCCCGAGTACAAAGAATTAATTATGAAAGGTGAAGTCATGTCTGTTATAGGATCTATAACAATTAGTATTGAGACTCCAGAAGTTTTGGTAATGTATGTGTCAGCCGACTGTGAATTACTTAGTTATGCATTATTGTTTAGTTTTTAGAAACTAGTTGATTATTTAAATTTTACCAAGATTGTATCCATCATACCACATATTAGCCGAATAATTAATTGAGCATTCAATTTTAGGAGAGGAAGAACGCCAAATGACAAATTATCTTGTCTCTTGTTTTCAGCTTAAATTGAAAGGGAATCTGGTACTTTTTGAATTAAAAAAGAAGAAACTGCTACGCACAGATATTTGTGCAGACATTTTAATTTTTTGGTGCCACCAAGTGGGAGAATGTTGAATAATGCCCTTTTCATACAAAGTGTATCATATGGACCACAGACATGCCTATAAAAGCAGCAACTACTGAACTTATCAGTAAAAAAATTGAACATATCTTCCAGGAGTTTATGAGTTATATATACATGTATTTATTTATGTGGATCTATATGAATTTAATATAAGCTAATGGAGTAAAGATCAGAATGATAAATTAAGGATTCAAAAGTAGAAATAAATAAAGCGGTAGTTCTCAGTAATGATTAAAGACAAAAATTCACTTTAAAAGTCAAATATCTCAGCCTTCCATGTGATACTGTATTTCATTGACCCTATGACATTGATTGTAAGATGCACCTTTCTTCTATGGACCACAATAAGGAAAATATCCTTGCCCATGCTTTCTTATTTATAATTTTTGTTTTATATTAATGAGAGAAGTGTTTTAGACTTACATAAAATTCTGTCAATCTTCATAAAAAATAAGGAAATATAAATGAAATAAGTTGGAAAAGTATTTCTGAAACTTGGCATTGGGAACATGAGTCTTCTGAGTCAGTTTTTTTTTTTTTTTTTTTTTTCCCTTTTTAGGGCTGCACATGCAGCATACGGAAGTTCCCAGGCTAGGGTTTGAATTGGAGCTTCAGCTGCCGGCCTACGCCACAGCCACAGCAACGCAGGATTTAAGCCATGTCTTTGACCTGCACCACAGTGCATCGCAACACTGGATCCCTAACCCACTCTGGGAGGCAAAGATCCTGATGGATACTATTCTGATTCATAACCCTCTGAACCACAGCAGGAACTCCCTGAGTCACTTTTTTGAATTGGTTCTTCTTGTCTGCATTTCGGTCTACAAGCTTATCTTTTGTGTTGTCAAGAGAATTGATGATGCGGCTTTTCTTGAGTGCTCCACTCTTGTCTCTGGGTTTTTCTTTATAGCTGCTAACACACCTATTATATAAATTTAAGGTTTTTTTTGTTGTTTTTTTATTGTTTTTTCTTGCTACCTAAGTCATAAAATACAAAATGTCTTCTACTTTGGGCATCTTTCTTTCTTAAGCTCAAAAATCCTTTGACTGTTGCTTTACAAGAAAATGAAGAATCATGCTTATTGTTCCAGTGAATTTTTGTTCCTTTTTTCAGTTTCTCCTTACACAGTAACTTTTTGCTTCAGTGTCAAATCGTAGTACTATCTTATAAGACAATGTAAGTGGCAATTAAACTCAATATTGGTATCAAGAATTCATGTAATTCAACTGAGGAAGTAACTAATATAACCAGCTGTGACCAAATTTGTGAATATTCAGGTAATTATAGCAGTGTCATAATTTTTACCTAGCCAGTGTTTATAAGATGCAGCCACATTTCACTGATGTTAAATGGGAAAAAGTACATATATATTTTTGAATCAATGAATAATTTAAAAGAGAAATTTTTAGGGAGTTTCCATCACAGCGCAGCAGAAATGAACCCAACTAGTATCCATGAGGACACGGGTTTGATCCCTGGCCTTGCGCAGTGGGTGGAGGATCCAGTGTTGCCGTGAGCTCTGTGGTGTAGGTTGCAGATGCAGCTTGGATCTATTGTTGCTATAGCCGTGGCATAGGCCAGCTATTACAGCTCTGATTTGACCCCTAGCTTGGGAAGTTCCATGTGCCACGGGTGCAGTCCTAAAAAGACAAAATAAATAAATAAAAGGGAAATCTTTATTGAGTACATGTTGAGTTGTTTTATTAGTCATAACAGATCCATGTCCTTGAATAATAGGTTTTATAAATATATGCAAATATATATTCAGTTTACAGGCAGTGCTTGGCGTTGATCTTTTGCAGTAATCCAAGGCTCATAGGTTAGAAACTGTCATCCTACACGGAAAAGAGATATTCAGGGAAAGGCGTTCTAACCTGGACAAAAAGGTATTAGAAATGTTTGTACTTTGTATATATTCTTTAAAAACATTTGGGTTTTAAAATATAGGTGGTGATTTATTCTTGGAAGTTGAAACAAATAAAATTAGAGGCAATTATGGCTGACCTGGAAGCATTTTAAGTGATCTCTTTAGCCTTGTTGATTTTCTGATCATTCACTAGAGGGCAGTAATAAGCAATGAGTTTGGTGTTGTCTGAAAAGGAGTCTTCATTTTTTCAAAGAAGTGTGGGGTTAAATTCATAAGATTGTTGTTCAGAAATCTTAAAGTTATAGTGATTAAATGTTTTGTAATGTATTATGTCAGTTTTATCATAATCTAAATGTTATAGTTAAATTCCCTGATAATTTTTGAAACTTAAGCATGCAATCCAAAAACAAGCAAAAAGCTAGGTAACCAAAATAATTCTTACTTTCTTTTATTTGTTTTCTTCAGACAATTAACAGTTCACAAAAATGTATTGTATTCTGGTCCCATGTTACAACAAGGTATTAGCAAGGATACATTTGTATTTTCTGCAGTTTTTGCATTAAGCTGTTTATTTAAGCTATAGGAATTCAGTTTAACTCTACTAATAGATGAATAAATTCCATACAAGGAAATATGTTCATATGAATAAAGAGTTCTTTAAAAAAGTTTTTTTGGTCAAATATTATTAGAGAAGTTACTTTATTAATTGAATACATGTTTATTCTTGGAATAAAGATAGGACGAAGAAATTGGAGACCTAGTCGTTCCATACAAAATAGTCTACTGCAGTTATTTCTAGTCTGGTTGAGAAACCTGTATTGTTATGAGCTTCCTGAATGATTCTGATTAATAGATGTAGTGATAAACAGATGTACAGACCAATAATGTTAATGTTCAGTGTCTTGTATATAATTGAGTTATAAGCAAGGCACATTTACAAATCAAAGAAGATTTCTCAGACATGGTGTAATTAAGCTGAGACCTGAAGGACATTGGACTCTGCTAATGAAGTAAGGTGAGAAGATAGGAATTCGAGATGAGGGCACTGTGTGTGCTAAAGTATGGATGCTGGGCAAACCTAAAGTAGTGTGAAACTGGAGTGATTTAGGAGTAGTGATTAGATTATGTGCTAGGATTAGATAATGGTGCCTATTCACAAGACTAGTAATTCTACCTCTCTCTGTGTTCGTATGTATGTATGTATGTATAAATCAATAGATGAACAAAGTAGAATTGCTCTGGCCTGAAGTGGTAGCAGGTCCCTCCAAGGCTCCCTGCCTTATCCCTGCAGTGGCCCTAGTGGCACCTGACCAGAATCCTAGGGACTTGTGCCAGAGTACTTTGAAAAATACCCTTATTGGTCCTGGAGAATTTCAGTTGGTATTAGAAGAATGACATTATCTCCTAGTGGCACCTGACCAGAATCCTAGGGACTTGTGCCAGAGTACTTTGAAAAATACCCTTATTGGTCCTGGAGAATTTCAGTTGGTATTAGAAGAATGACATTATCTGACTTGAGTGTTAGAGAGCGATCACTTTGGAAACAATATAGAAGATGGATTTGTAGAGAGTGAGAAGACCAGCAGACCAGATGGGAGAATTAGATGACCTTGTATTTGACAGTAAATTCTAAGTAGGGGCTTCATTTTTAACACTAACTAGAGTAACAAATCCCTTGGGAAATAGTGTTAAATACTGAGATTGCTAGATTTAGAGACCCAGATCCATCCAACACTGAATAGCAAGCATTGGGATGAAATAAGCCTAGTCTGGAGATGGTTGGAAAGATGGGGAAATAAACTTGTAAACTTGGCCATTAACTGGGTTTAGCAAGGTATTTTTGACTTGGTGACTGGTTGTAAAAAGCAACACAGAGTTGTGGTAAAATGATATGTGAATGTGAAGAATTGGTAAATAATCGTCATGTAATCCTATATTCATTAGAGTCTTAAAGTTCTTTTCAATAATGTTTAAAAGAAGTAGAACTACTAGAACAACAAATAAGTCAAAGTGACACTAGGAATAGGACAGTTGTATGAGGAAAGTGTAAAGGTCTGTGGGACACTTGTCTTCCATAAGCTTTTTTCTTGACATTTTCAGTGCTTTGAGAATGTAAAATTTAATGTTAAAAATAGAAATTTAAAGCTGATTCTGTTTTTCTTGTTTACATTTTATCAAGGTCTAGGGATATAAATTGGATAAGAATTTAGGAGAAAATTATTCTACTCTATACAAATTATATTTTCTTCTAATATAAACAGAACCTTTCCTTAGTCTCCTTTTTAAAATTTTTTTTCATATAGCAGAGAAATCATGAAAACATTAACTTATGCTTTAACAATATTTAAAATGCAAGATTTTAAGTATTTCTCCTTTAAAAAAATGCAGAGATTTGTATATTGGGTAATAATTTCATTTAGTCAGTTACCTAAAACAACATGCTATAGAGTTGATATTACCTGATAGAACTGGTTGATCTGAGATTTCCTTTTAGTCATGTTCTTTGTTCATATTCTCCCTTAATTACAAAACAACCCTGATGTATCAGAATATATGCTTCACTCTATGAATTGTGGTTTAATCAGTGTTGAATCAATGTCTAAAGGAGACTCAGTAAGATTGTTGAAGTGATGAAAATTGACACTAAAGGTATTTGAGGTCATCCTGGGAGTTGACAACCAGGCAGCAGAAAGCATGAGAGAAAATATGCAGGACCACTCAGGACATTTTGGAGATGGGGGGTAAGCCCAAGAGGTATCATTTCACTTCTGCTCACATTTCATTGTTTGAACTCAATTTCATGGTCCTACTAACCTAACTTCAGGGAAGACTGGTCCAGGTGTTTGTCTGTGTCCTTAGGAAGAAAATGAAAATGAGCTCTACTTTAGAGCCTGTTGCTTTAATCAGGAGATGATAGTTGTCAGTTTTGCCTCTAAGGATTTAAGATGAACAATGATTTTGAATAATGGTCATAAGGCATTTGCCATTAAGTGTTTTTAGTAGTTACAATTAAAAATACACATTTGGGATAGCTAATATAGAATCAGGTAATATTAAATAATAGTATGTTTATTTTTAATGCTGATTATTATTTTAAAATTTTTTATATAGGTAAATACTTAAAATACTTAGTAGAAAGATTATAAATATTAGGATTTATAAGTAAACTACATACAAATCATTGGTATGATAATCAAATAACATGTTTATTAAAATACATTTTACTAGGGTTTAGTATATATATATACTTGTATAATTAGCCTGAAATTGTGATTGATTACCTTGATAAAGTATTATGTTTACATTAATTTTTTAGCTTTAAGAAATAGATACTGTCTGTTCTGGGCATAGTTAGATTTACAGATGTAATCTCTGTAACTGTGAAATAAATGGGAATTATGAGATGCTATAATCATGGTTCACCCACATATACCATGTTGTTCAATGACTGTGCGTTCACAACTGCTTATTCTTTTTATTACTTTAAAGGACATTTTTTACCTGAAAATTGTGTATAATATGTTTAAAATGGTCTTATTAAAACATGTTTTCTCTTATTTCTTTTAGGCCTATGGCATGTCGGCACTGCCTTTAAATCTGATAAAAGGCACGAGAAGCGCTGCTTACGAACGTTTAGAGAACACTGAAGACATTGAAGAAGTGGAGCAACACATCCAGACAATTAAATCGAAGGTGAGTTGATATTTTATTATAATTGGGGAGCATAAAAATACTTGTCTTTGGACTGCTTTCTGTTGTGATTTAGACTTTGGTAAACTCATATTTGACATTGAGTTTTTGGGCAACATATCCTTAAAGAACCACATCTATATTTTAAAAAGATTTGTCTTTTGTGAAATGTTGGACACTGACAGTTTGAGAGTTCTTATGACAGTTATGACAACTAAAGCACAAAAATTCTCCTTACACATGATTAAGACCTTGCTGGTCTCAGGTACACTGATTCCATGTGTAATATCCGATTTTACAGTATCGATTATGTTTTATGTACTGGTTGAATAAAATAAGATTTTATTTATTTTAAATGAACAATTAGCATGTAACCACTTGCTAATTAAACATACTTCTAAAAACACAATAAAATTTTTCTTCCTTTGTCACCTTCAGTAATAGTTAAATCTTATTTATAGAAGATAAGAAAAAATGGAAAGTTATCTGAATTTATCCTATTAAATTATTATAATCCCAGTACAGAAACCAGATGGTAATAGCACACAAAAAACAAAACTGCTTATATACTTACTGGTCTCTTTTATGAAAGTATAGACAGATATTTTAATATAAATAAAAATATTTGCAATTCAAAAACTATGCTGTTAGAATATTTCATAATAATTATTTAATATATTGAGATTAAATGAGAAATTTAAACATCTTGATAGATGTCAAAGAGGAGTAAGAATCAATTTGTAGTTACGATTTTTAGAAAAAAAGTGTTATCAAATTAGAAATAAGAAACTTTTTAGCCAGGGAAGCCGTAGTGAGCATCATACTTAATGATGAATGATAAATCTCATTAAAGTCTTGAATAGGACAGCGATGTCAGTAGCATACTCCTGGAGGTTCTGGTCAGATGAGAAAGAAGGTAGATATAAATATGGGAGAGAGAGGAGAAAAAAAGGGAAGTAACTTTTATATTTGCATAAGTCATCTATCAAGAAAATCTTGAAAGAATCAGCTGACAAACCGATAGAACTAATGAGTTCTACGTATACACGTATGAATCATTCTGCAGTTGGAGGATGTAATAAAAATGATCTCATTCACAATAACTTCAGACTATAAAATAATAAGAAATGTCAGGATCTTCCTGGTAGAAATGATAAAATTTATTGAGATACATAGTGGAATACGGAAATGAATGGAGAACTTCCATAGGTCCCTAATTAGGAAGATTCAGTATTGCAGAGAGGACAGACTTTCGTAAGTTTCGAAATTCAGTAGTCTATAAAAGATAATACGTTTTCATAAACCTCCTACTATATAAAACAAATTCTGAATTTATATCACATGTAACATTTATAAAACATTAGGAGAACATGAAAATAAAATTTTATCCTGGTGTGTAGAACACCTTTATAAACAAGACTCAAAACCTGAATGCAAATTAAGGAATTAGCGAGGTTTAAATTTTTATGTTTTAAAATTTATATACCCAAAAAGCAGCACCAAAAAGGATTTTAAAGAACCAAAGAACCGGGTTGGTTTATATAGCTTAGCGAATATGTCTTATAAAATCAAATTAGATTTTCTCAGTTTAAACATCTCCTTATGAAAGGGGATCTGGGTATTGTCGACACTGTACCTGTTATTTCCAATTGAGTCTGCTCCAGGGTATGCTGCTGAACACTGCTCTGTGTCTCCCAGCATCCTATTTAAACCCTAATAGGGATTTGAACATTCTAAATATCTAACATCTTTACATTTCAAAAATGTAGTCCCATGTAAATATTTTCTTGTTTCTTCCAAGAAAAGTGAACAGACTTACAGTTCTCCTTTTCAATATTTAGCAGTTGTTGTGTTATTGTGGTTTATTACTGTACACAGTTGAAGACACTTAAGAACAGGGGGCATTCACATGGAAAAGTGTCACTCAGACACTACCAGAAAGGTGCTGCTCACGGTTACAGTAAGTATCATGTGCAAATAGATGAGATTGTCTGTTGGATAGAGATTATCTGTTGGATAGAAAACATGACTCATTTACAGATGTACTTGGAGAATAAGAAAGAGCCAGTTCTTAACAGTTGTTTTAAAAACCTGTGCATACCACATACTAGTATTGCTTCCTTCTGCTGGTGTTTGAAGCAGCAGCTGAGAAGCATCACCTCAGGTTAGCTATAACACAGTCACTTGACAAAAAGGAGAGAAAAGATAGGGTCCAGTATATTAAGATAAAGGAATGAGGAATTTGGAGGTGACGGAGAGTAATGAGCAAAAAACATAAAGAACCTCATAAAAAAAAGGTGTTTTAAAAAATATTTATCTGTCTCCATATAACTTTACCATATATAGTATTTGGAAAATAGGGATCAGGAGGCAGTTCAGCATTAAATGTACACACATCCACATCACATTTCGATGCTGATCTTGGTTTAGAGATGTATACATAGAAGTTTTTGGGGTTTTTTTCCAATTCATAAAATTGCCAAATCCAACGTGAGAAAGTTTTTGTTGCCTGGTCCACTAAATCTGGTGGATACCTTATTAAAATTTTAATGATTAAAAAAACCCTATGTATTATTTTTTTCTGTTATTTGCAGAGCAAAGATGGTCGACCTTTGCCAATAAGGGATAGACGTGCCTTAAAACAATTTGAAGAAAGGTTACGGACACTTAGAAAAAGAGAGAGACATTTAGAATTCATTGAAAATAGCTGGTGGACAAAATTCTGTGGTGCTCTGCGTCCCCTGAAGGTAAATGGAATTTTTAAAAAATTATGCTGTCCCGCTTCTCAGTTTATGTAGCACCTCTCAGAGAGCATGAGTTCTTTTGAGGCATGGCAGCATGGTACGTAAGAGCCTGAGTTTTAGAGTTAAAATTCTCTGGTTTTGAATTACAGCTCTTTGGTAATTGGGGCAAGTCTGGGGCAAGTTTGGGTACTTTGAGCTTCATTTACTTATGTGTAATGTAAGTATTATTAACAGAGCTTTTGAGAAATTTAAAATACATGTAAGTGCTATAGTATGCTCCAAGCATTTTTCTTTCAAGTTTGTACATATCTATAGGAGATCTGGGGCCATATTAGACCTTTTTCAGTTAGTTGGATTTCAATTTCAGATTTGAAATTTTCAATAGAATTTGCTTCATTGTCAGGTGGTATGTTTCTGAAAGTATGTAAAAAGGTTGTATTTAAGGTGGAAAACTGTTCATTTCCTTTTTTTTGGGAAACTGTCAAATTTGCCAGCCTTGAATTCTTCAGCCTGTGGTCTTCCTCTTATAATTCAAAAGGAAATGAGGAAATGGACAGACTCCTCATCCAAAAAGCTCCTCTTTTGAAAGAGTTCTTCAAAACATATCATAATCACTTAGGTCTACTGTGTATCAGTGTTTAAACTTTGTGTTATAATCAACTTTTTTTTTCCCCCAAGGCAATTGACCTTATAGTACCAAAGGTATGAATTCAGCATTAAATTGTTTAGGTAGCTTCTTTCTAAATATTTATAACCTAGCCGCTAACATTAGCTGGCTTGTTTTAAACATGCTCTGTGCCATTTCACTGTCCCTGTGTTTTGAGGGATCTTCAAGTAAACTTTATTGCATGTGCAGATTGATTTTGCCAAATACAGATACATAGCTACAGAGGATCCACATCACTACAAAAAGTTACTTTGTGGTCCCCCTGCTCCCGCTACATTGAGCTCAGACGCTAATGTCCTTCTGTCACTGAGATTTAGTTTTATGTGTTCTGTGGAATCATGGCATATGAAATCTTTGGCTCAACCAATGCTTTGGAGATTCATCCATGTTATTGCATCTCTTTCCAGTGGTTCATTCTATTTTACTGCTCTGTAGCATTGCGATGCGTCTATTACAATTTGTTTATCTACTCACCTGTTAGTGGGGATTTGAGTTGTTAACAATTTGAGGCTATTATGAATAATGCTGATGTGAACATTTGTGTACAATCTTTGTGTAGATGTGTGTTTTTATTTCATTCATTTTTCTTGGGTAAATATTTAGGAGTAGAATTGCAGGGTTTAATGTTTAGTACACATTTAACTTCATAAGAAACTGCCAGAGCATTTTTCAAAGTGGTTGCAGTATTTTGCATTCCCAGAGCAGTATGAGATTTCAAATTGCTTCATACCCTTGTCAGTTTTATATTGTAACTATTTGTAATGGTTATTCAAATGGGTGTATCTCATTATGGTTTTGATTTGCATTTCCCTGATGACTAATGATATTGAGCATCTTTTTGTATTCTTACTGGCCATTTGTATGTCTGCTCTCTAATGCCTGTTTAAATCTTTTGGCCACTTTTAAAGTTGGGGGGGGTTGTTTTTTATTTTTTAAGTCAGTGAATTTTATTACATTTGTAGTTGTACAACGATCATCACAACTCAATTTTAATGGCATTTCCATCCCAAACCCCCAGCCTATCTCCCCACCCCCAACCTTTCTCCTCTGGAAACCATAACTTTTTTAAAGTCTGTGAGTCAGTTCTGCAAAGAAGTTCATTGTGTCCCTTTTTTAGATTCCACATGTAAGTGATAACATGTGACGTTGCTGTCTCACTAACTTCACTTAGCATGATAATTTCTAGGTCCATCCATGTTGCTGCATATGCCATGATTTCTTTCCTTATAATGGCTGGGTAATTTTCCATTGTGTTTATATATCCTCTTCTTTATCTGCTCCTCTGTTGGTGGGCACTTAGATTGTTTCTCTGTCTTGTCTATTGTATATAATGCTGCGGTGAACGTTGGAGTACATGTGTCTTTTCGAGTCATGGTTTTCTCTGGATAGATGCCCAAGAGTGGGATTGCTGGATCAAATAGTAATTCTATTTTTAGTTTTCTGAGGAATCTCCACACTGTGGGTTTTTTTGTTGTTGTTGTCTTTTGTCTTTCTAGGACTGCACCCATGGCATATGGAGGTTCCCAGGCTAGGGGTCTAATTGGAGCTACAGCTGCCAGCCAGCCTATGCCACAGCCACAGCAATGCCAGATCCAAGTCATGTCTGCGAGCTACACCACAGCTAACAGCCAGAGCTTAACCCACTGAGTGAGGCCAGGGATTGAACCTGCAACCTCACGGTTCGTAGTTGGATTCGTTTCCACTGCGCTACAATGGGAACTCCTCCACACTGTTTTCCACAGTGGTTGCGCCAATTTACATTCCCACCAACAGTGTAATAGGGTTCTCTTTTCTCCACACTCTCTCCAGCATTTATTATTTGTAGACTTTTTGATGATGGCCATTCTGGATGGTATAAGGCGATACTTCATAGTAGTTTTCATCGGCATTTCTGGAATAATGAGTGATGTTGAACATCTTTTCATGTTTTTTTTGACCATCTCTATGTCTTCTTTGGAAAATTGTTTAGATCTTCTGCCCATTTTTTGGTGGGATTGTTTGTTTTTTTGGTATTGAGCTGCATGAGGTGTTTATAAATTTTGGAGATTAATCCCTTGTCAGTCACTTCATTTGCAAATATTTTCTCCCATTCTGTGGGTTGTCTTTTTGTTTTGTTTAGGGTTTCCTTTGCTGTGCAGAAACTTTTAAGTTTAATTAGGTCCCATTTGTTTATTTTGGTTTTTATTGTCATTACTCTAGGAGGTGCTGAGAAGATATTGCTGTGGTTTATGTCAGGGAGTGTTTGGCCTATCTTTTCCCCTAAGAGTTTACTAGTATCTGATCTTATATTTAGGTCTTTAATCCATTTTGAGTTTATTTTTGTGTTAATGGTGTTAGGAAGTGTTCTAATTGTATTGTTTTACATGTAGCGGTCCAGTTTTCCCAGCACCACTTATTGTAGGGACTGTCTTTTCTCCATTGTATATTCTTGCCTCTTTTGTCATAGATTAGTTGACTGTAGGTGCGTGAGTTTAACTCTGGGCTCTCTATCCTGTTCCACTAATCTACATTTCTGTTTTTGTGCCAGTACCAAACAATTTTGATGGCTGTAGCTTTGTAGTATAGTCTGAAGCAAGGGAGACTGATTCCTCCAGTTCCATTTTTCTTTCTCAGGATGGCTTTGGCTACTCTGGGTCTTATATTTTGTTCTAGTTCAGTGAAAAATGTCCTTGGTAATTAGATAGCAATTGCATTGAATCTGTAGATTGCCTTGGGTAGTATGGTCATTTTCATAATATTAAATCTTCCAATCCAAGAGCATGGTATACCTTGCTACACCCATGGCATATAGAAGTTCCTAGGATAGGGGTCCAGTTGGAACGGTAGCCACTGGCCTATATCAGAGCCATAGCAATGCAGGATCCGAGCTGCATCTGCAACCTACACCACAGCTTATGGAAATGCCAGATCCTTAACCCACTGAGCAAGGCCAGGGATCGAACCTTCATCCTCATGGATGCTACTCGGGTTTGCTAACTGCTGAGCCATGATAGGAACTCCTTGTCTTTGATTTCTTTCATCAGTGTCTTACAGTTTTCAGAGTACATGTCTTTTGTCTCTTTAGGTAGTTTTATTCTTTTTGATGCGATGGTAAATGGGATTGTTTCCCTAATTTCTCTTTCTGATCTTTCTTTGTTAGTATATAGAAATGTAGTCGATTTCTGTGTATTAATTTTGTAACCTGTGACTTTGCCAAATTCACTGATGAGCTCTAACAGACATCTTTAGGATTGTCTAGGTATAGTATCATGTCATCTGCAAACAGTGATAGTTTTACTTCTTCCTTTCCAATTTGGATTCCTTGTATTTCTTTTTCTTCTCTGATTGCCATGGCTAGAACTTTCAAAACTGTTGAATGGTAGTGGTGAGAGTGGACATCCTTGTCTTGACCCTGACATCAGTGGGAATTCTTTCAGGCTTTCACCATTGAGAATGATGTTAGCTGTGGGTTTGTTGTATTTGGCCTTTACTATGTTGAGGTAGGTTCCCTCTATGCCCACTTTCTGGAGGGTGTTTTTTTTTTTTTTTTTTCCCCCCCATCAGAAATGGGTGTTGGATTTTGTCAAAGGATTTTTCTGCATCTATTGAAAGAATCATGGTTTTTATTCAGTTCGTTAATGTGGTTAAAGTTAGGTTTTTGTTTTATGAGTGAGTTATGAGACTTGTTTATATATTCTGGACCAATGGCTTTGTCAAATATGTGTATTTTGAATGTTGGCTTTTGTTTTTTTAACGCTGTCATTCAAAGAAATGTTTCTTTTTATGGAAAGTATTTTCTCCTAGATGATAGATTTGGCTCTTATATTTAGGCTTATAGTCCACTTTAAATTAATTTTGTGGAATGGTATGACTTCGGGGTCAAATTTTTTTTTCCCATATGGATATTTGTATCTGGTTGTTTCAGCGACTTTTTTTTTTTTTTGGCAGGACTATCCTTTGCTCATTGAATTCCCTCGGTAGTACTTTTGTCAAATCAATTGGTTATATATGTGTGTGGGTCTATTTCTGGACTCTTCTTCTGTTCCATTGAGCTAAATGTCCTTATGCTAAAACTTGGGTTACTGGAGCTTTATAATCAGTCATGAAATCAAGTAGTGTAAGTTTTGTTTTCCTTTTTCAGTGTTGTTATGGCTGGATCCTTTGCGTTTCCATATAGATTTAGAATCACCTCATAACTCTTCAAAACGCTGTAATTTCTATCGGGATTACTTTGAAATAATAGGTAAATTTGGGGAGAATTGCTATTTTAATACTGAATCTTTCAACTCATGAACATGACATCTTTCATTTATTTATTTTATCTTAAATTTCTCTCCAGCATTGTTTTGTAGTGTTCAGGGCAATACTTTGATAATGCTTGCTAATACTTTGACAAATTTATATCTTTGTTTACACTGTCACTATTATTTTTTATTATTTTAATTTCAGTTCTCAATTTGTTGTTAATATATAGAAATTCATTTTTGTACATTGACCTTGTATCAGGCAACCTGGCTAAATTGTTAGTTCTGGTAGCTTTATTATGATTCCTGATTATGTCAGCTACTAGAAGACAGTTTTACTTCTTCCTTTCAAATACAAGATTTCCAATTTTTTTTTTCTAATTGTGCTAAAATTTTCAGTACAGGAGTTACCGCTGTGGCTCAGTGGGATCAGTGACATCTCCGGAGTCCTGAGACACAGGTTCAATCCCCAGCCTGGAATAGTGGGTTAAGAATCTGGCACTGCTGCAGCTGCAGCATAAGTCACAACTGTGGCTCAGATCTGATCCCTGGCCCAGAAACTCCATATGTGCAGGGGTGGCCAAAAAAGAAAAAAGGAAAAACCCAAATTTTCAGTATAGTCCGTTTACCTTTTATTCCTTTTGTTATATATATGTTTCATTCGTGAATATGGATGGGAATTCTTACCTTCTATTGTCCGATTATCTGATTCTAAGTTAGAAATAATAGGAATAAATTGGGAACATTTAGGGATAATTAGTAGTAGGCATGCCTGATGGAAAAATCTAGGAATGTAAACTTGTGTGATTGAGAATTTAACATGAATTTGACTCACAGGAAATATGAAAATGATTTATTATCTATCACTTGTCTGTGCACAGTTGATCTCATTCAGAAATAGGAATCCATGCTACCATTTTCTTCTCACACTTTAGCATCCAAGTGGTCCTAGTGAGAGCAAGTAGACAGGTCCACTCTTGCCTCTGCACTGCTCAGCCATGCCAGAGGTCATTCACAACCTCTGAGGAACTTCTAATGCTAAATTTCTTTCTTTTTTTTTTTTTTTTTTGTCTTTTTAGGGCTGCATCCATGGCACATGGAGGTTCCCAGGTTAGGGGTCCAGTTGGAGCTACAGCTGCCAGCCTGCGCCAGAGCCACAGCAACACCATATTCGAGCCATGACTGTGACCTACACTACAGCTCATGGCAATGCCAGATCCTTAACCCACTGAGTGAGGCCAGGGATTGAACCTGCAACCTCACGGTTCCTAGTCAGATTTGTTTCTGCTGTGCCACAATAGGAACTCCCTGATGCAAAATTTCGTTGAACTTATATTCTGTATGAAAATTTTGTGTTAGTGTTGCCTTTTACTGTGTGCTATATATAACCCATGTTTATTATAAAAGTCTTAAATTAAAACTTTTGCAGATACAAAGCTTCAAGTTCTACAATTACCATTTTTTCTGAGAAAATTTTACAATTTTTTTCGTAAGAGTAGACCCCCCCCCATGTGCCTGTTGATCTTATGATTTCACATTTCCATGACCCCGAACTTACTCAGCAACTCTTGGGTGAAAGGAGAAATAAAAACAAATTGCAGATTTAACAGAAATTCATATTAGAATCTATAGGATATATTTTAAAACGGTGATCAGAGAAAGTCATAATCTTACACATTTACCAATGAAAATGAAAGAATAAAAATATGTGCAATAATTTTCAAGCCCAAAAAGCTAGCAAGGGAGCAAAGTAAACAACAACAAAAAAGCACAAGGGAAGAAAAAAGAAAATAACAAGATAAATAGATAAATTAATAATTTCTGTATATGTATGTTTTAATTAAATATAAAACACTAACTTCATCAAAAGGAATCAGGGCTGCTTGGGGAAATGGCTGAATCTGATACTGGGACTGGGGAAAAAGTATATGATGAGTTAACATCTGCTTAAGTCAGAAAAAAAAAGAAAGCGCTGGAAATAGCATAATAAAGGGATCCTCCGTGAAGGGTTCCCACTGCCTAAGTCTGGAGCAATTTCATTATCAAAAAAGTAATGTTAATAGTTGATAAGCCATTGAATAGGGATCTCTTAATCTGTGTCGGTACAAGTAAATTAAGTAAATGGAGAAAACTCTCCCTTACAGTAGAATTCTAACAAATAAATGTAAAATAAATGTCAAAATTAGAAAATCAGCATTTGTCAAGTACTATGTATTGTTTCTGGCAAGAGACATAATAGATACTAAAATTGGAAGGTGAAAGTTTGGTGAGAACAGGACAGCTGCATAATCTCAAAGTATTTTTCCATAAGTCTTATTAATTATAGTGAGGACTGTCATAATTTTACAGAGGAGACACATTGCCTAAATCACCTTAACCTCGTAATCCAAGTTAGGCTCATCAGTAAGGGGCAAATAGATATGATTGCATCATTTCTGCCAAAAATACATGATCTGAATACAAATGTGAAGATATAGGCAACCCCAGTTGAAGGACAACACACATAACTGCCTTGGATTTTTCATAATATAAGAAAGTAAAAGCAATTAAAGAACTATTGCAAATTAAATGATGCTAAAGAGACATAAGCAATAAATGATTCTGCATTGTATTTTAGACCAGAAAAAAATTTATTTTTGTGTAAATGAATATATATAAATATATATGCCATCCCAAAGCAGCAGAATACACCTTGTTTTCAAGTGGACATGGGATATTTTCAGGATGAATCACATGCTAGGCCATAAAGCAAATGTCAGTAATTTTAAGGAAATTGAAATCATATCAAGCACCTTTTCTGACCACAACACTATGAAGTTAGAAATCAACTGCAAGAAAAAAACTGCCCAAAATGCAAACACGTGGAGGCTGAACAATATGGCTCACTGAAGAAGTCAAAAATTACCTGTCAACAAATGAAAAATGAAAGCACAACAATTCAAAATCTATAGGGTGCAGCAAAAGCTGATCTAAGAGGAAAGTTTATAGTGATATGAACCTACCTCAGAAAACAAGAAAAATCTCGGACAACCTAACTTTATACTTCATTTTCCATTTTGTAATGGAGCTTTTTCTGAATTGAGGCCTGTACCCCAAATTCTCACATTTCTTATCTCCCTTGAATCCACTTTGTTTTCTTCAGGCTAGCTATATACTATTCCATGTTTGGGGGAGGGGTTGTATTTTTTCTAGCTTGAATTACAAAGATTTGACCAAACTGGTTCATATCTCTCTGCTTTGTGTACATATGCATGTTCACTATAATAAATCATTAGCAAAAATCCTTGGGTCACATACAGCAAAATTCAGGATATTAAAAAAATGATTTTTTAAATAGGTATGTTTATTATACATTTAATAATATCCCCTATAGGAACCAGAACAACATTTCTCTTTCCTTCTTTCAAGCAGATTAATAATTCTGCAGTGATATGTGAATATTCATTAAAAAAGGGTTAAAAATGATAAAAAGCCACATATTAGTTTAAGCCAAGTTTTATATCAACAAATGAGTTAGAAGACAAGTTCAATTTCTAGAACAATTTAGATTTCAAAATTAGTGGTTAAATGATTATAGACCTATATAACTTTAAAATATTTATATCTAACTCTGTATCATAAAATTCACCCTTTTGAAGTGTAGAGTGGTTTTTCCCCATTATATTAATAGGATTATACAGCCATCACCATCCAATTCCAGAATATTTTCTTCACCTCAAAAAAAAAAAAAAAATCACATACCATTAAATGTGTTCTGCCCCATCCCCACCTCACCCCCAAGTCTCTGGCAACCACTAATCTATTCTCTTTCTCAATAGATTTGTTCATTATGGGCATTTCATGTAAATTAAATCACTCAATATATATCTGTTGTTTTCCTCTTAGCATAATGTTTTCAAAGGTTCATCCATGGTGTATATGTAGCAATGCTCCATTTCTTTTAATGGCTGAATAGTATTTCTTTGTGTGGATAATAATACATTTTGTTTGTACATTATCAGTAGATGGACATTTAGGTTGTTTCAGCTTTTTAAGTATCATGGATAATGCTGCTATTGTTTGTTGGGTGTATATTACAACAAGGGATGGGATATCTGGGTCATAAGGTAACTCTGTTTAATTTTTTTTTTTTTTGACTTTTTTTAGGGCCATACCCACAGCATGTGGAGGTTCTCAGGCTAGGGGTTGAATCGTAGCTGTAGCTGCTGGCCTTTGCCACAGCCACAGCAACGCCAGATCTGAGCCAAGTCTGTGACCTACACTACAGCTCAAGGCAACGCAAGATCCTTAACCCACTGAGTGAGGCCAGAGATCGAATGTCCGTCCTCATGGATACTAGTCAGATTCGTTTCCACTGAGCCATGACGGGAACTCCTATATTTAACTTTTTGAGGAGATGTCAGACTGTATCCCAAGCCACTTTATCACTTTATATTCCCACCATAATTATATGAGGGCTTCAGTTTTACTCATCCTCACCAACAGTTTTATTGTTTATCTTTTTATTTTATTATAGTCATCCTCGTTAGAGAAATAGTATCTCATTGTGAATTTGATTTGCATTTCCATAATGAATGATGTTGGATATCTTTTCAGAGGCTGCTTAGCTATTTGTATATTTGTTTGGAGAGATTATCTATTTATATCCTTTGCCATTTTTAAATTGAGTTGTCTTTTATTGTTGAAGTGTAAGAATTATTTATATTCAGGAAACAAATATTTTCTCCCATTCTGTGGGTTGTCTTGATAGTATCCTTTGAAGCACAAACATTTTTACTTTTGATGAAGTTCAGTTTATATTTCTTTCATTGTGCTTTGTAGGTATGTTTTCAGGAAGACCACAGCCAAATTCAAAGTCGTAGATATTTTTCTGTGTTTTCTGCTAAGAGTTTTGTAGTTTTAGCTTTTATATTAAGGTCTTTGATTCATTTTGAATTAATTTTTGTATATGGTCAGAGGTAGGAGGCTCAATTTTATTTTTATAAGTGGATATCCATTTACCCCAGCACTATTTATTGAAAAGATTATTCTTCCCCCATTGAATTTTCTTGGCATCTTTGTCAAAAGTTAATACACCTATATAGATATAGTTTTATTTCTGGGATCTCAGTTTCATTCCATTGATCTATATGTCTAATCTAATGCCAGTGGCACATAGTCTTAATTACTATAGATTTATAGTAAGATTTGAAAGTGGATATGTGAGTCCTTCAAATTTTTGTTCATTTTCAAGGTGGTTTTGGTTATTCTGAGTCCCTTGCATTCCCATATAAATTTGAGGACCAGCTTGACAATTTCTGGAATTGTAATAGACATGGCATTGGATCTGTACGCCAGTGTAAAATTTGAAAATATTAAATATTTATGAACAAGAGAGATCTTTCCATTTATTGAAGTCTTTAGTATTTTATAGTTTTCAGTGTACGAGTCTTATAGCTCCTTTTTTAAAACTGCTAAATATTTTATTATTGATGCTATTTTGAATAAACTTGTTTTCATAATTTCATTTCAGACTGTTCATTGCTGATATAAAAATATAGCTGATTTTTAAAAAAAATTATTATTTTTTTTTAGGGCTACATTCACGGCATATGGAGGTTCTAGGCTAGGGGTTGAATCAGAGCTGTAGCTTCAGGCCTATGCCACAGCCACAGCCATGCCATATCTGAGCCGAGTCTGTGACCTATGCCACAGTTCATGGCAACGCCAGATTCTTAACCCACTGAGCGGGGCCAGGGATTGAACCTCTGTCCTCGTGGATGCTAGTCAGATTCGTTTCCACTGAGCCACAATGGGAACTCCAGAATATAACTGATTTTTGTATACCAATCTTGTGTCTTTCAGTCGTGCTGAATTCATTTATTTGCTCTAATTGTTTCATTGTGATATTCTTAGGATTTTCTATTTATAAAATAATGTCATCTGCAAATATATATAGTTGTGTTTCTTTCTTTCCAATCTGGATATCTTTTATTTCTATGTCTTGCCTATTGCACTCATAGAATATCTTTGTTTTGTTCCTGATTTAGTGGGAAATCTTTTAAGTCTGTCTCCATTAAATATGGTGTTTGCTCTGTAAGTTTTGTCAGTGCCATTAACAGGTTTTGTTTCTATGCATTTCTGTTTGTTGAGTATGTTTCTCATGAAAGTGTGTTGGATTTGGTCAGATGCTCTTTCTATATCTTTTGTGATGATTAGTGGTTTTTGTTTTTTATCTTAATGCGGCATAGTATATTGATTGATTTTCTTATGTTAAACTAACCCTTGTACTTCTGGGATAAATTGCACTTGTTCATGGTAAGTATAGCCCTTTTTACATGTTGCCAGGTTTGGTTTGCTGGGGTTTTTTGTTCAGGACTCTTGCAGTTATTTTTACAAGGTAAATAGGCCTCTAGTTTTCCTTTTTTATGATGCATTTGTTTGGTTTTGGTATCAGAGTAATACTGGTCTCATGGAATGATTTGGGAGGTGGTCTTTCCTCTTCTTTTTTTTTTGGAATAAGTTTTTGAAAGATTAGTGCTTATTCTTTAAACCTTTGCTAAAATTCACTTGTGGGAGTTCCTGTCATTGCTCAGTGGTTAACGAATCTGACTAGGAACCATGAGGTTGCAGGTTTGATCCCTGGCCTTGCTCAGTGGGTTAAGAATCCAGTGTTGCTGTGAGCTGTGGTGTAGGTCACAGACGTGGCTTGGATCCCACGTTGCTGTGGCTCTGTCATAGGCCGGCAGCTACAGCTCCCGTTAGACCCCCTAGCCTGGGAACCTCCATATGCCGCGGTTGCGGCCCTAGAAAATACAAAAAACAAAAACAAAACAGAAATTCACTTGTGAAGTCATCTTGTCTTGGGGTTTTGTTGTGGAAAGTTGTTTTTTGTTGTTGTTGTTGTTGTTTTAATTAGTCAGTTCCTTTACCTTGTTATAGATTGCTTCAGATTTTCTTTTTAAATCAGTTCTGGTAATTGTTGTCTTTCAAGAAATTTTTCCATTTATTCTAGGTTCATCTAAACTGTTTTTCCACTGCTTTCAGATTCACATGGCTTCTGAAAGGAAATAAGCAATAGTCTTACCTGAGGATCACTTTTACGTGGCGAATCTCTTCCCTCTTACTGCTTTCAAGATCTCTTTGATTTGCTCTCCAGCCTTCTCCCCACCTGCAGTTTATGACATGTCTAGGTGTGGATGTCTTTCAGTTTATTCTTTTGGGACTTGTTGAGCTTCTTGGATATGTAGTTTATTTTTCATGAAGTATCCTCTCCGCCCCTTTTCTACTTCTCTTTCTAGGATACCCATTTTGCTTACATTGTTATTCTTCATGGTGCCCTACATGTTTCTGATGGTCTATCATTTTACTTCATTGTTTTGTTTCTTTTTCTGTTTCTGACTTGATCAACTCATTTGATTTACTTCAAGTTTAATGATTCTTTTCTTCTGCGTGCTCACATCTGCCGAATTTTTCATTTTGTTTTCTAGAGAGCTTCTTGTTTCAGTTCTATTTTTCATCTTGAGAATTCCAATTCACTTTTTTAATAGTTTCTGTTTATTGATAGTCTGTATTTGATGAGACATTGCTCCTTTAATTATTTTGGTTCTAAGACATGGTTTTTCTTTAGTTCCTTAAACATATTTAAAATAGCGGCTTTAAAGTTTTGTCTGATAAGTCCAGCATCCACAAGGACAGTACCTCTTGGTTTATTCCTCTCTGTATTAGCCATATTTTCTTGTTGCTTTGCATGTCTCTTCTTTTTAAAAAAAAAAAAATTATTAAAACCTGGGAATTTTTAAATACAACATGGTAACTCTGAAGGTCAGATTCTCCCCCTCTTTCCTGGGTTTACTATTATTATTCCTTATTACTTGTTTAGTGACTCTATGGATAATTCTGTAAAGTCTGTATTCTTTGTTGTATGCTATCGTCAAAGTTTCTGCTTGCTTAGTTTAGTTAATAATTGGACAGAGATTTTCTCAAACACCTGGAACCAGTAACTCTGCCAGTATTTGCTAAACGGCTCTGTGTATGTGGACATGACTTTAACACTCAGGCTAGCTCTTTTACAATGCTGCCTTAGCCTGCACTTTCTGTTTGTGCAGACAGAGTTTCAAGGTCAATCAGAAGAGGGAATTTCAGCCTTCTAATCGCTTTCCCGAGTATGCATCCAGCCCTGAGCATGCTCAGGGCCTTCTTCATTCCCAGGAATATGTGGAAACTTTTCAGAGCCCCTGTAAATATCTCTTCCCCTAGGTTCCCATTTTAAACTTTTGGGTTGGTTGGTTATTTATTTTTAATGCATCCACGGCATATGGAAGTTCCTGGGCTGGGGACTGAATCCAAGCCACAGTTGCAACCTATGCTGCAGCTGTGGCAGTGCTGGATCCTTTAACCCACCACACTGGACTAAAGATTGAACCTGCACCTCTGCAGTGACCCATGCAGCTGCAGTCAGATTCTTGACCCACTGCACCACAGCAGGAACTCCTGATTGGTTTATTTTTTGCCTGATACCGACTAGCTCTTGTGGCCATGAAGCTCATTAGTTGCCTGTAATTTTTTGAGAAACACATGGGGAAAAGGAGTTTTTGCACCTTGTAAGCTTCAGTTTATGCCAAACACAGTCTTGTAAATGGGATATTCCATGGAGTTACTAGACAGGTCATATAATGGCAACTCTCTGTGAAGGAGACTGTAACTCTTTTCTGCTTACTCAGGTGGCTGCTAGGCCTCTGTTTTTTCACAGGCTATTTTCAAAGCTACCTTCCATGAGAGAGGAGGGATTGGTACTAGAGCAAGTCAAAATGCCACAGTGCTCTGTGCTCTTGTTGAGATTTAGCCTGTTTCTTGAATAAATATTCCTGGATTGTTGCATGCATTTGGTTAATTTCCAAAGTGTTGAAAAAGTTGATTCTGACAATTTATGCCAGTTTTCTCATTGCTTTTAGGGAGGAAAGAATTTTCAATGGTTCTTATTGTTACCTTTACTGATCTCATCTCTAGCTTAATTTTTATTTCAAAATTGACATTACAGCTAATGTGGAATATGTAGCATGTAGGCCAACCCAAGGTAGTCATCACTGACATGATTCTGCAAGTACTAATTTAAGTTCTCATATTTAAATATATACAGATTCTTTTGGTCTTTATAAAACAATGATCTTTTTAATGTTTTTATTTTAATTTGCTATGATTAAATAGTCGAACTCTGGGTTATTCATCTCAATGGACTGGGAAAATAGTTAAGGATTTTCTTTTTTTTTCTCTCCCAAAATGGGCATCCAGGGAGGGGAATCTTAATTTCTTCTACTGTCTCTGTGTCATGTTTCTCTGCTACTCATTGGCATTTGGCAGTTTTGCTACCTCATAGTCCAAGCTATTTCTTATTAACATGCTACTGGGAAGTAATGTGTATCCTCAGAACATGGATATCGTCCCCAGTTCTTTTAGGTGTCAAATGTAGGTGTTCAAATCTAGTAGGAAAAGATTGCATATGCTCCTTTATATCCTCTGCCAATGAACTTTTGTTACTATAAAGGATCACTTCAAACTTATTTAGCAGTGAAAACTTAAACATTTTTTTAAGGCGTTTTTGTTTTTGTTTTTGTTTTTTTAGCTACAACTGAAGCATGTAGATGTTCCCAGGCCAGGGATTGAACCCACATTGCATCAGCAGCCTGAGCCACTGCAGTGACAATGCTGGATCCTTAACCCCCTGTGCCACAGAGGAACTCTGACATGTAGTGTTTTTTATTTCAAGTGGTGACTGTAGCATTTTTGGTCCTTTCTTGCCAAGCTGCTGCTTCTAGTGAGCCCTAAAGGCACTCTTTGAGAACTGAAGAGACTTCCCTAGGATACAGTCCTAAAATCTGTTTCCAAATTCATCTTTATATGCTGGAACGGATAATGTTTTATTTCAGTTTTTTTTCCTATCAATTCTAGGAATTGTGAAGTAATTCTTGTGAAATAAGATGAAAAATCGCCCTAAAACCCATGATGTTTTCCATCCATTCCTATCAGTTCTAGGCCAGGAGAAGCCAAAACACTTAACTATACTTAATAGGAATCTTCTTGTTGGCTCTTGCCAAACATAAATTTCATAAATTTATTCTGAAATTTTATTCTTTAAAGACACAGTTCCAATAATTGTCTGGCTTATTTTCTGTAGTCCTGATATAATGTTCCTACTTTATGCTTTCATACTCTGTACATATGCTTTCATACTATAAAGTTCATATTTGGAGTACAAGGAAGAATGTTCTTCCGTCGATTACAATGCTTATTACCACATTTTCCCATACAAATAGTTTTATGTGACAGTTTCTTCTGTGCTGTTAATACTCAACTTCAAGAATATTGCTGGTTATATGGGCTTTAATAGGCTGTGGTATAATTTATTTATAAGTGTATATATACAGTTGCTCCATGAACAACATGGTTTGAACTGCAGATCCACTTAAACATGGATACTTTTCAGTGGTAAATATCACAGTACCACACGATGCATGGTGGGTTGAATCTATGGATATGTAGGAGCCTTGTATACATAGGGCCAGCTATAAGTTATACACAGATTTTTGACTGTGTGAAGGGTCAGTTTCTCTAACCTCTGAAGTTTTCAAGGGTCAACTATATATCTCATTACTTCTGTGAGAAAATGTTCTGTGTTCTTAAACAATAGTGTCATATAACTTGAGTTTCTTGGTTGTTTTTTGTGTGTATGTGTATGTATATTTGTCTTAATGTAGTTTTCAACTATTTATAATTGAGTGTAACTGAGTATAAACCTTTTATTTGACTTAGCCAAGAGTCTCATTTGTTTACTTACCATTGAAGACATTTAAATGCCTTATCTCTTTTGTGTATTTGTCATCAAATAATCTCATAATGAAAATTCAGATGACGTGTGCCTAGGATTCTCTACTAAATTAAAATGTATCTTAGGTCATTTCATTTAGATCATTGTCATATACTAGCAACTCATATTGAGCATAATGGTTTTGTGCTTTTAATATTACTTTGGAACTATATTTTAATGAATATTAATGCTTTTTTTTTGCTTGTAGATCATTTGGGGAGTATTTTTCATCTTAGTTGCATTGCTATTTGTAGTCTCTCTCTTCCTGTCAAAGTAAGTACAGAGGACACATTTTCTAAAGCACTTATACACATCCTGTGATGGTACACATTTTCCATGCTGAATGCCATTAGGGTAGCCTATTCGTCTTAAGTAGCTATTTTGCTTGAAATGTTTTAACAGCATTAGCTCAAAAAATAACTAAAAAGTCTCAATAATAGACAGTATTTCGTTGTTCTATATCAATTGAACAATATATGTAAGATATTTAAGTGAGGTTTAATTTGTCATCCGTGGTTTTCTTTGACTCAGTTGAATCTGCATGGTTAAGTTATAGTGATATTCTAAGTTGGGTAAAAATATGGTGGTATACTATATAAACTCACTCAGTATACATTTTTCTTTGTTCTAGCTTGGATAAAGCTCTTCATTCAGCTGGAATAGATTCTGGTTTCATAATTTTTGGAGCTAACCTGAGTAATCCACTGAATATGCTTTTGCCTTTACTACAAACAGTAAGTAAAAACAATCAGTCATTTTATACTCTAGCAAAACATTCTTACCCTATCAAATTATTATGTTGACAAACCTATTAATACTTGGCAATATATGCTTGTGCCCTCTGCTGATTTGGCTTTTTCTTTACATATAACTTCTACATTGTTACGTTGCTTTAAAAATTATTGATGTATTACTGAATTCTAACTTACACATAATTTGGGGGGGATACATTATAAAACTTAGGGTGAACTTTTCTAAGCAATTCCTGTTTTTCTTTTTAATGAAGTATTTTATTCCATATATAAATATAATTTTTAAATTTCTTACAGAACTTACTTAGGATATCAATACTAAGAAACTCTTTAGTAATGGTTTGTTAATTGGTTTTTGAAGATTTTTTGTGGGGGTGGGTGTTGCCTCATCATGATAGCCTGAATGAGGGTTTGTATTTTAAAAATTGCCAATTATGAATAATGAAGTTTCAGTTAATTTTGCATAACTTCTAGAGCTCTTGTTGTTTATGTATTAAATTTAATTTTATCTTTTTTCAGGTGTTTCCTCTTGATTATATTCTTATAACAATTATTATTATGTACTTTATTTTTACTTCAATGGCGGGGATTCGAAATATTGGCATATGGTTCTTCTGGATTAGAGTGAGTATATATTACAATATTCTTTTGATTTTTTCATCATTTTGTGCATCATCTCCATTTTTGCAAATTATCTTAGATTTATAACAGAAGTTGTAAATATCGTGCTACCAGAAAGACTGGAAATATTACTTTTTTGCTTCATGTTAACATAAAAGTGCTGCTTTCTGTCTAGAGCAGTGGTTCCTAAATGGATGATTTTGCCTTCCTTGGATACACTTGGCAAAGTCTGGAGATGTTTTCAGTTGCTATAACTAGTAGGTGCTGCTGGCAGCTAGCGGGTAGAGGCCAGGGATTCTGCTAAACATCCTACATTGCACAGAGCGGCCCCCACCACAAAGACTTACCCAGACCAAAATGTCAGTCATTAGTGCCAAGGTTAAGAAATCCTGGTTTAAAAGTTCTGCTCTTTTCCTTAGTGTTTGCCTACATGGAAACACATTAAAGCACAAATGGATACACTGTAGCCCAAAAGATGGCCATTACTCCTAGGAGTGAAAGATCATTGTATGCATGGAGAAAGAGTTACTTTATTCTTATATCACATTTAAATATTCTTAATTTATATCCAAATGAGTGTATTATCTTCATGTTTCCAGCTATGGGTAAAAGAAAATTGAATAGTGGCTTGAAGTAATGAAAGACTTCTTTCTATGGAAAAAAATTTTAAATCTGGCATTGCTTCATTAGCTCAGTAATATCTCTGGATTCCTCTTGGCCTCTTCATCATGATTGTAACAGGGCTGCTTCAGCTTCATTTATCCCATCCATGATCCAGCAGAAAAAGGGAGCTGGGAGAAGAGGTGACACTTGTATCAAAAAAAAAAAAAAAAAAAAAGACTTGCCTGGAAATCCACAGCAGACTGCCTTTCTTTTGATATTTAATGTTTTATCACTACTAGCCACTCTGTAGGTGTTGGGAAGCTGGGAAATGTAGTTTTTTAGGTGATTCCTATCCCTTGCAGAACTGGAGTCCCTTTACTCTATGTTGTACTATAGTAATAAAACAGGGAGGTCGTATCTTCTTTTTTTTTTCAAGGGCCGCACCCACGGCATATGGAGGTTACTAGGCTAGGGGTCTAATCGGAGCTGTAGCCGCTGGCCTTCGCCAGAGCTACAATAACACGGGATCCAAGCCACATCTGCAACCTACACCACAGCTCACGGCTATGCTGGATCCTTAACCCACTGAGCGAGGCCAGGGATTGAACCCGCATTCTCATGGTTCCTAGTCAGATTCGTTAACCACTGAGCCATGATGGGAACTCCAAGTCTCGTATCTTAGTTGCTAAAATAAGTATGCTCTGTCATTGAAATGAAGCCTGTCACCAATTTCTTTGTGTCTGTTACCATGTTTTTGGTTTCTCTCCTATATAGATGGATGTGAAAATAGCTGTAGTGAGATGATCATAAATTGCTATAAACTAGTCCATAGTTTTGTAGTAGAGTATAATGTGAGGATGTCATGAGTATTTCAAAGAAATAAGTATTTAAAACATGTAACATGTACATCCGCGTGTAGTAATATCATATAAAACTACAGATTTATCACTAATACTTAGAGTTTAAACTCACTCCTTTAATCTTTAGATAGAATTCGTTCACAGTTCTTAGCTCTGAGAACTTTCAACAGATGCTATTGCATAAGTGTAGATGATTTTTTTGAAACAGACCATGTGAATACTAATATATTCTCTAGGTCTTGAGTTTTTAAAATAAGATGAATCTAAGCCTAAAAGCTTTACAGGGAAAGAATTATCTTTGTTGTTCTTATAATTATCTGGAAAGATTAAGAGTTCTTAGCATTTATTTTGGAAGATAGAAATGGTTGAACGAACTGTGTTTGTTATCCCCTCACAATTGAGCGGGACTCAGTGCCTTCACATAAAACATATTGCTGCAATACCATCATCTTTTTTCTTTCCAGTTGTATAAAATCAGAAGAGGTAGAACCAGGCCCCAGGCTCTTCTGTTTCTCTGCATGATACTTCTGCTTATTGTCCTTCACACTAGCTACATGATTTACAGTCTCGCTCCCCAATATGTTATGTATGGAAGCCAAAACTACCTAATAGAGGTAAGTGCAAATTTCAAAAAAGGTCATTATTTTTATATTTTAAACACAGTGGTATCTAAAACCAATTCTAATTTGTGAAAGCTAGCATAAAATATTAGCTCATCAGATTAAATATAATATTGCTAAAACTGGTTTTTCATTCTATTGTTGGACATATTTATATTTCATACATGTTCTTTTAAAACTAATATTGAATTTCATTCTAATAGTTCCTTAAATGGATCCCATTGTGCCAAGCTACTGGGCTTTATCTTAGCACTTTGCTAAAACTCATAATATTTACTCTAAAATAATATTTTAAGTAACTTTATTAATGTGGCTCCCCCAAAAGTTTTAGTGGGCAAAAAGATATGTCTGCTCATTGATACCATGAACCCCTGAGAAGAGACCTTATAAATATTTTATTTGTAGGTAACTGTGCATTCTTTTAACATGATTATCCTCTTACTTGTTACACTGGTTCCTTGGTGTTGATCTTTTAAAAGCCAGTTGTGATTCCTGGTTGTAACTAGAGAGCTAGTTTGTCTTTCTTGACGGTTTATAATGTTTTGACTGTGTCTAATTTAACTTTGTTTAGTTTCCTTTTCTTAAAATATCTATTGATCTCCCCCCCCCTTTTTTTTGTTTTTTTTAAGGCCGCACCTGCAGCATATGGAAGTTCCCAGGCTAGGGGTCAAATCAGAGCTGCGGTTTTCAGCCTGCACCACAGCCACAGCAACATGGGATCTGAGCTGCATCTGCGACCTACGCAGCAGCTCACAGTAATACTGGATCCTTACACCCATGCAGCAGCTCACAGCAACCCTGGATCCTTACACCCTCTGAGCGAGGCCAGGGATCGAACCCACATCCTTATGGATACTAGCTAGATTCTTAACAGTTCAAATCAAATTAATGTTTCCGGGCAATTCAAGCCTTACTCCTTAAGGGAATCTTTCATTATTAATATATTCTATCCAGATCACTCCTTTTTTATCCTGCACTCCCTCCATTCTTTCTTTACTTTAACATGTAATTAGGAACAACAACAAGCACATCAGACATTTAAACAATACCATCCATAATATTGCTATGGTTTGAAATATTAGTTCATTGAAAAATATTACATAATAATATGAGTGGACTATAGATAAGGCATACATCATAATGGAGGTACATGAATGACCTGAGTTTGGGAAACACAATGCTAGATCACTTTAGTCATTTTTCTAATTTCTTATGTGCCTTACTCTCTTATTATCCCCTGCACCTAGTTCACTAAGTCATGCTTATGAAACATTCTTCTATGAATGAGTGAAATAAGATCATGCTTTTTGCATGGATGAAAGATACTTTTCTTGTTCCACAGTGGAAAAGTAAGTAGGCTGTTTCTCTTGGCAGAAGCTCTGTTTTTCAACATAGGACCTAAAGATTGTTGCAGGAAAGCCCTAATGTTAAATTTACGATAAGTCTTTTTCTTCTAATTGAAGTTTTACATAATATTTACCTTTTAGAATATTAGCTAGGTGTAGCTTAATAGAAAACAGATATAAAGTTCATAATGTGATTACTTTTTATCAAAATATATTTATTAAGATAATATTTATATTTTAATTATGTTTTCATCTCTCAGAGCAATATAACTTACGATGACCATAAAGGCAATTCAACTCTGTCTGTGCCAAAAAGATGTGATGCAGATGCCCCTGAAGGTAAAACAGCGTTTATCACCTGTCTTAGAGTTTATATCTCTGTAAGAAAAGATTTGTCTTGTATTTTGGTGTCTTAATCATTTGATGCATTTGTTTTAATATGTGGTGACAAAAGAAGTTTTAGCAAAAATAAATTGGTAAGTCTCTTCAATAGGATTTTTGGTGATATAATTGTTTCCATTGGGGAAGGAATCATTATAAATCAGTTACCTTTGAAGAACAAAGTACTTATCACGTGTACTAGCATAAGTCATTCTTAAATTACTTTTGTTGTTCTTAAAAAATTCAAGAGAGTTTTGGTGAAATCTGCAATTTTTAGGACTGAGACCAAAAGTACCTATGACCTAGAACAACTTTCAATCTCATCAGTTTAGTTAATAATTAATAATGTTGATAACAGCAGTTAACTTTTAAGAACATAGCATAATGTCTGGAACACAGTTATAAGTATTTCATGTACAATCTGACAAAAAGTCTGTGATCCTGTGCTCTTAACCTTTGTGTATTTTAAGAGAATTGTTTTTTTTCTATTTTCTGTATGATAAGGTGATTTTTTTTTTTCTTTTCAGTATTGTAGTATTCTATCCTGATTAAGGGTTCCAGATTGATTCTTTTAAGAAATTATTATTATTATTATTTTTTTTTTTTTACTTTTGCCTTCAAAATGCTTCTATTTCAGGGTAAAGCAATATGTCAAATATAGCATATTCCCTGATAAATCATTCCAGGGTACCATTATGAAAAAGATAAATTTGGAATTGGTTAGCAGGGTCAGCTCTGGACTATGACAGAGTAACAGGAAAAAGCATAGAATACAGGGTATCCCAGAGGAAGAAGTAACAAACTTTACCTGGAAATCACTGCATCTCATCTCCTGAGAGCTGTGAGGGCCTCTGGACACAAAACTGAAGTGGCAAAAGTTTTGCTGAGTGAATAGAAGCAGGATCTGACTGAAGATAAGTTAGTGATAGATAAATTTCAGGGGACAGAGATGAAATTATCTGTATTTTTATAGAAGAAATCTGTATAGCTAGTATTATTCTCCATCAGTGCCTAGGTTGTCTGGGAAGGTGGGTTGAAGGATTAAAGTAGGATACAAAGCAAAGGATAGGCTGAGAGTTAGAGAATCAAGTGACCAGAGTTCAGGGTATATAGGGAAAGAAGGGAAGATACTAAAACTGGAAGAAAAGAACAAAACGAGATGAGACAGGAAAACAACATGAAGAAATAATAGTAAAATGTTTCTATTATAAACACGACTTGATATTTCAGTTCTACTTTTGTAATGATTTTACTCCCAGATTTTTCCCTTTGAAATGTGCGTGCACACACACATGACAAGTAGGGTTGAGAGTTGAAATGCTTTGGGTTGTCACTTTTAGCTAAGGGAAAATAGAATGAAAAACTACTGTTGAGTTGATTTGTAATTTTTTTTTTAAGAGGGCACTAACCCTGAAGATCTAAAATGGGTTCTGTTTCTTAAATTCTTAGAATAGTATTGAAACCTTAGCAGAACAAATCAAAATTTCAAAATCAAGTTGCACTGGTAAAGGAGGCTTTAAATGCCCTTGTATTGCTGAATGGAATGAACTTATATATTATAGATCAATAAGCTTTAGTCAAGTGATACACGTGGCCATAACTTTTTTATGAATCACATTCAGTGTTTTCCTTTTTCATTCTAATCTAATTTATGGTGGTTAAACTGTTGAATATTTTTCTGAAACATTTTAGTTGACTTATCCTTTGAAATGTTACTTTGAAGTACAAAAATATACCCTTCAGTTTTATGGATTTATTTTCCAGAATTTTTTTGTTTTCTGGCTAATCTCTAAATGTCACATTTGCCCGTGCATGGAGTTTCTGTCAGTGATTAATGAACCCGACTAGTATCCATGAGGATGTGGGCCTGATCCCTGGCCTTGCTCAGTGGGTTAAGGATCTGGCATTGCCATGAGCTGTGGTGTAGGTCACAGACACAGCTTGGGTCTGGTGTTGCTGTGGCTCTGGTGTAGGCTGGCAGCTCTAGCTCCAATTGAACCCCTAGCCTGAGAACTTCCATATGCTGTGGGTGTGGCCCTAAAAAAAATAGATGGATGGATGGATAGATAGATAAAACTTGCCTGTGCATACTTGGAAGAGGATGGTAGAAGTATGATGATTGAATTTGGGGTGGAGGGGTAGATTTTTTAAGTGAATACTTTAAATAAAAATAATGATAGGCTCTAATAGAACTCTCCATCAGATTCAAAATTAAGATATCTTTGGATACTGTTGCTCATAGGAAAATATTAATCCTACTAATTCATATATAAAGAAATAAAATGGAGGTTTTTTTTGTTTTGTTTTTTGTTTTTGTTTTTTTTCCACTGTGCCTGTGGCACATGGAAATTCTCAGTCCAGGGATCGAACCCATGCCACAGCAGCAACCCCAGCTGCTTCAGTAGAGACTATACCAGATCCTTAACCCACTGTGCCACAGGAGAACTCCTGAGTTTTATATGTTAAAAAGTCCTTCTTAAATGATAGGGAAAGATGAAGAAGCAAATTAGAAGATGAGATTTGACACAGAAGTGTGGGGATAGGGTGGAATGTTTGGTGACAGACTTTTAAGGCAGAATCCATTTGAATGTAAGGTAGGAAATCTCAGCATACAGAGAAAAAAGACAACACTATTTGTGACATGTTGGTGGGCACGTTGACTAGAATAGATGCCGCTATAATATTAACACCCAAAAGGCACTTGCTTATCTGTTGCAAATAACAGCAATTTGGAGAATGGTTTTTAGATTTAGAAATAAAAATTATAATTTATAGTGTTATATGATGTTAAAGCAATAATTTCTATAAATACATATATTGATCTTTTACCAATATTAAGTATATTTTAGAGACTTTTTTTCTTAAGTAATATTGCGCTTGGAGTTCCCATCACGGCTCAGTGGAAACGAATGTGACCAGTATCCATGAGGATGCAGGTTCAATCCCAGGCCTAGCTCAGTGGATATAAGGATCTGGCATTGCCGTGAGCTGTGGTGTGGGTCGCCGACGTGACTTGGGTTTGGCATTGCTGTGACTGTTTTGTAGGTCAGCAGCTGTAGCTCTAATTCAACCCCTTGCCTGTGAACTTCCATATGCCATGGGTTTGGTCCTAAAAAGACAAAAACATTGCAGTCCTATAACATTTATTGAATGTTACAATGTTTGAGAGTCATCTGAAAATAGTTTAGGTTCTTTGTCTTTTTTTAGGGCCACACTTGCAACATATGTAAGTTCCCAGGCTAGGGGTCAAATTAGAGCTACGGTTGCCGATCTATACCACAGCTACAGCAATGCAGGATCTGAGCCAGGCCTGTGACCTACACTACAGCTCATGGCAATGCTGGATCCTTAACCCTCTGAGCGAGGCCAGGGATTGAACCTGCGTCAGTGTCCTCATGGATGCTAGTCAGATTCGTTTCTGCTGAGCCATGATGAAAACTCCTAGGTTCTTTGTATTTAGAATAATCTCTTAAATGATAATGATTTAGTAGATTTATAAAGACTGCTTATCAGATTTCCCTTCGTGGCTCAGTGGTTAACGAATCCGACTAGGAACCATGAGGTTGCAGGTTTGATCCCTGGCCTCAGTGGGTTAAAGATCCAGCACTGCCATGAGCTGTGGTGTAGCTTGCAGACACGGCTTGGATCCCTCATTGCTGTGGCTGTGCTAGGCCGGTGGCTACAGCTCCGATCGGACCCTTAGCATTGGAACTTCCATATGCCACGGGGGCAGCCCTAAAAAGACCAAAAAAAAAAAAGAAGACTGCTTATCATACCGTGTTTCTAAAGTTCTTTTAAAACAACAATGTTACTTAATTTATTCTTAGAAGTAATCCATTGTTTATAAGTTCAACGTGAGTCAGCTGAGCAAATTAGAAATCAGGTTTTAAATTTTGTATGCTATTATGGCAAAAGGACCTTTGCATTCTTAGTTTTATGTTCTTTTATTGCCTCTTATTCTAATAAGCATGAATACACTGACAGTTTCTATGTTAATGTGAACAAAATAGATAAAACAAACACAGATTTATCAAAAGTAACAGAAAAGAAATATTTGAGTCCACATAGGAAGATGAATGATCAGTATCCCTTAGTGAACAGAGTAGTGGGGTAGATTTTGGGAAGACAAGAAAGCATCAGAGGAAACCTATGATCCCTACCTTTGAAAAGGAAACAGCATAATGGATTTAGATATGAAAATAAATATTGTAATAGAAAAGTAAATGGCAAGCTGTAATGAAATTACAAATTGCTATGGGAAAGTAAAAGGGGACAGTGGTTTACTCTGCAGGGTAACATTTTAACTGGACCCAAAAGCATAAGTTATATCTAAATGCAGAAACAAACAAACAAAAAAGGCTATTCCAGGCAGAGAGGGAACTGCATTTACAAGCCATAAAAACAGATATATTTGGCATGTTATAGAAAAGTAAATTGTACCAGAGGCATTGACTATTTGGGAAATACAGTGAGGAGTGAAGCAAGATACTGTATTTCCAAATGGTCATTATTAAAAATCTGTGAACCCAGAGTTCCCAATGTGGCGCAACGTGTTAAGGATCCAGCATTACTGCAGCTGTGACATAGGTCACAGCTACAGCTTGGATTCAATACCTGGCCCAGAAACTTCCATATGCCATGGGTACAGCCAGAAAAAAAAAGAAAAGAAAAAAATCTATGAACCTGAAGCCTTACTTCTGCTGTCTTAGTTAATTATTTTATCTTTTCTTGAAGTAAACTTGTGTTGTCTAATTTAGACATTAAAACAACTAGAAATGGGATGATCAGTATAAATCAAACTTGATTTTTATGAGTTATTCTGGTTAAGTATATTTGTTAATATATATATCCACCCTTAAAAAACATCAAGCAATTTATGGCTTTAGATTTTAGTATTAGAATATAATTTTACTAGGACAAATGGTTAAGATGACTCAAGTTAGATGATGCTAAAATAGAAACTGATATGTTAAACTAATCTATTAATCTATATAAATTACATAAAAACTGAACAGATCTAAAATTAAAGAGCTGAAGGAGGGTTATAATTATATATACTAAGTACAAAGGGAAAAGTAAGAATTATTTTGAATAACTAAAGATAATGTTGGAGAAAAGTTAATAAAGTAAAATGTGCGTTGATATCTTACTTTAGTTGAACACTGAGTTCTGGAGTAAACAAGCCTATTATCAAGGAGTGACTCAAAATGCATTCTCTGCAATTAAAACTCGTTTACCAAGATGTTTTGCATTTGTCAGTGATAAAAGCAGGTTGACTTGCAATACTTATCCTTCTGTTAACATTTATCTAAGATATTATGTCAGAGAATATTTTCCCCCTCATTTTTGGTATGAGAATTATAGAAATGGAAATAAAGGACACAGAGAGACACTTAAGTTGTAAACCATTTTAGAAATATAATCTAGAATCTTAAAGCAAAATAAGGAAACTTTAGTGAGGCCATCTAACTGGTTTAATCCTCATTTCTTTGCAAATACAGAACCTAAACCCCTAAGAGATGAGTTAAAAGTTGATAATATGAGACTTGGGACTGCAATGCAGGTATCTAGATTTCAAGTCTCTTTTCTATGTTTAACACTTTTTTGTGTGTTTTGTTTGTGTCATCTGTCCTTTAAAAACAAAAGGTATTACTGCTTTTCTTGATGTAATTGAAATGGTCATTTGAAGCCAGGAGGAAATCAAAGTCACATGTAATATAAAGGAAAATCAGGTCAAAGAGCTTAAATGAGGTTATTTGAGAAGGAAACATGAGTCTGGACAATGAGAGATGAACAGAATATGATAGCCTTATGGGATCCAAGGTAGTGTTACATGCAGTGATCATTCGTGTTGATGCTTCAGAGAGAGATTTACCAAACCAATCTTAAACCTTTTAGAATGTAATTTCATTAGGGTTATATGGGCTGAAGTATTAGAGGATTAGGTGAAAAGATTTAACTATGAAGAAAATTTCTTATTCCGAGTGTGGTTTAGGTTTGGGATTTTTACCATCCTTTCTAAACAGCCTTACAAATCCCATGTGTTGAATGGCACATGAACTAAAAGCCACAGGGTAGTACTGAAAGTTGTGTGTAACTCTACTTTTTAATATGAGATCATACTGAATTGCATTCAGGAGCTAGCTATTTGGCTAGTTTCTCTTGAGTGTTTTTGCAAAGTGCATATATCCCTAATTCCATAGGTCCATTTCCTTAATTTCATGCATTGAAGGAGAACATGGGGTTCAGGTTTGCTTATTTTGGGGTCGAGTCATTCACTGAACATCCAAGTAGAGATCTTGATTTGGGTATGTATATCTAGAGAAGTCTATGATGGATTGGTGGGAAGGAAAGCTGTGAAGCTGGATGTGAGATCACCAAGAGGATGAACTGAAAAGGAAAAGAGGTGCAGAGTGGAGCTCTGTGGCTGTCCAGTGTTAGGAGGTTAGAAAGAAGAACAACCAGCAATGGAGAACTAAGAAGGAGGAAAATAAGGAATTATAGTTTCCTATAAGCCATGGGAGGAATGATTGACCGTTTTGAGTTAAAAAAAAAAAAATGGAGAGACTGTAAAAATATTTAAACAGATTATTACATTAGGGAGAAGGGGGCTGTGGCAATAGGTAGAGGAGAGACTTTAAAAATATTTAAATAGATTATTACACTAGGGAGAATGGGGCTGTTGCAATAGGTAGAGGATGAAAGTACTATAAATGGGATAAATGATATCTCAAAGTATGAACTATAGAGTAAATTTTTGAAGTACAATATCCACCTTAAAATTACTGAATTTAACAGCTATACTCTGGTTATATGAGAGAACATCTGTATATTAAAAAGTACTGAGACAGGTGGCTGAGTAGAAGGACCTGGAGCTCATCTCCTTTCATGAGCACACCAAAATCACAACTAACTGCTGAATAGCCATCAAATAAGACTGGAAGCTACCAAAAAAAATGTTGTACATTCAGAGACAAAAAAAAAATCACAGCAAGATGGTAGGAAGGTCACACACATGATATAACCAATCCCATACCCACTGAGTCGGTGACCTAAAAACTGGAAAACAATTATATTGCAGAAGTTCTTCCACAAGAATGAGAATTTGAGGCCCCATGTCAGCCTGGGGATCTAGCATTGGGAAGATGAGCCCCCATAGTATTTGTCTTTGAAGGCCAGTAGGGCTTAAACACAGGAGTTCTACAGGACCAGAGGAAATGGGGACTCTACCCTTGGAGGATGCACACAACATCTCTTATGCACTGAGACGAAAGGAAAAAGTAGACTTGATAGGAGCCTGTTCCAGACTTACATGCTGGTCTTGGAACATCTTCTGGGGAGGTGGGGTAGGGTGGGGGGAGAAGCTGTGGCTCGCTGTGAGGACTTGGAGATTAGCAGTAGAGATAACAGGAAATATTTATCAGCATCAGCTCTCCTGGAGGCTGCCATTTTGGAACCAAGACTCCAGTGCTGGAACACCTCAGGCCAAACAACCAACAGGGCAGGAACTCAGCCCCATCTGTCAGCTGATAAACTACCTAAATACTTCCTGAGCCCACAGCCACCTCTAAACACACCCTTTTACATAACCCTGGCCAACCAGAGGGATAAGACTCGGCTCCACCCATCAGTGAGTAGGCAGCAGTTCCTCCCATCAGGAAGCCTACACAAGCCTCTAGGCTAGCCACAACCACTATGGGGCAGACACCAAAGGAGGAAAACTATAGTCTAACAGCTGCAGAACCTACCCTATGTCCAGCCGGTCCCTGAACATTGAGTAGCAAGAGGGAAATGTACTGCTCGAACACATAGGACATCCCCTACAGAGGTCCACTTCTCTAAGGTCAAAAAACATAACTTTTCACATTCATAAAAATACGAATAGAAATTTAGACCAAATGAGATGGCAGAGAAATATGTTCCAGACAAAGGAGCAAGGTAAAACACTAGAAGAATAACTAAGTGATGTGAAAATAGGCAGTCCACCCAAGAAGGACTTAAGAGTAATGACTATAAAGATGATCCAAGAACTCAGGAAAAAAAAAAAAAAAAAGATGGATGCACAGAGTGAGAAGTTACATGAAGTTTTGAACAGAGTTGGGCAATATAAAGAACAGCCAAACAGAATTGAAGAACACAATAACAAGTGAAAAATACACTTGAAAGAATCAATAGCAGAATAAATAAGGCAGAAGGATCGATGAGTGAGCTGGAAGACAGAAAATCATGAAAATCACTGATGTGGACCAGAATAAGGAACAAAGATGAAAATAAAGAAATAAGACAGACAGAAAAGCAGGAGTCGCAACGCTCATATCAGACAAAATAGACTTTAAAACAAAAGACATAAAGACAGACAAAGAAGGACACTACTTAATGATTAAGGGATCCATCCAAGGAGAGGATGTTATTATCATCAACATCTATGCCCCAAATACAGGAGCACCCAGATACATACAACAAATATTAACAGACATGAAGGGAGATATTGATGAGAATACAATCATAGTAGGAGACCTTAATACCCCCCTCACATCAATGGACACATCCTCTAGATAGAAAACCAATAAAGCAACAGAGAGCCTAAAGGAAACAATAGAAAAGTTAGACTTAATTGATATCTTCAGGACACTACATCCAAAAAAATCAGAATACACATTCTTCTCAAATGCTCATGGAACATTCTCAAGAATCGACCACATCTTGGGACACAAAGCTAATCTCAATAAATTTAGGAGCATAGAAATTATCTCAAGTATCTTCTCTGACCACAATGCCATGAAATTAGAAACCAACCATGGGAAAAGGAAAGAGAAAAAACCTACTACATGGAGACTAAACAACATGCTACTAAAAAACCAATGGGTCAATGAGGAAATCAAGAAGGAAATTAAAAACTACCTTGAAACAAATGATAATGAAGACACAACCACTCAAAATCGATGAGATGCTGCGAAAGCAGTGCTCAGAGGGAAATTTATAGCAATACAGGCCTTTCTCAAAAAAGAAGAAAGATCCCAAATGGACAACTTAACCCTCCACCTAAATGAATTAGAAAAAGAAGAACAAAAAAGGCCTAAAGTCAGCAGAAGGAAGGAAATTATAAAGATCAAAGAAGAAATCAATAAAGTAGAGACTCAAAAAACAATAGAGAAAATTAATAAAACCAAGAGCTGGTTCTTTGAAAAGGTCAACAAAATTGACAACCCCCTGGCCAGACTCACTAAAAAGAGGAGAGAAAGAACCCAAATAACCAAAATTAGAAATGAAAAAGGAGAAATCACAACGGATACAGCAGAAATACAAAAAACCATAAGAGAATACTATGAACAACTATATGGCAACAAGTTTGACAATCTGGAAGAAATGGACAATTTTCTAGAATCTTATAGCCTGCCAAAACTGAATCAAGTAGAAACAGACCAACTGAACAGACCGATCACTAGAAATGAAATGGAAGAGGTCATAAAATCACTCCCTACAAGTAAAAGTCCAGGACCAGATGGCTTCACAGGTGAATTTTATCAAACATATAAAGAGGACTTGGTGCCCATCCTCCTTAAACTCTTTCAAAAGGTTGAAGAAGAAGGAATACTCCCAAAGACATTCTATGATGCCACCATCCCCCTCATTCCAAAACCAGACAGAGATACCACCAAAAAAGAAAACTATCGCCCAATATCATTGATGAATATAGATGCAAAAATTCTCAACAAAATCTTAGCCAACCGAATCCAACAACATACCAAAAAAATTATACACCATGACCAGGTTGGGTTCATCCCAGGTTCACAAGGATGGTTCAACATATGCAAATCAATCAGCATCATACACCACGTTAACAAAAAAAAAGTCAAAAGTCATATGATCATCTCAATAGATGCAGAAAAAGCATTTGACAAAGTCCAACATCCATTCATGATCAAGACCCTCGCCAAAGTGGGTATAGAGGGAACATTCCTGAATATAATCAAAGCCATTTATGATAAACCCACAGCAAATATAATCCTCAATGGGGAAAAACTGAAAGCCTTCTCACTCCAATCTGGAACAAGACAGGGATGCCCACTCTCACCACTGCTCTTCAACATCGTTTTGGAAGTCCTAGCCACAGCAATTAGACAAACCAAAGAAATCAAAGGCATCCATATAGGAAGAGAAGAGATCAAACTGTCACTGTATGCAGATGACATGATACTACACATAGAAAACCCTAAGGACTCAACCCAAAAACTACTGGAACTGATTAATCAATTCAGCAAAGTAGCAGGATATAAGATGAACATTCAGAAGTCAGTTGCATTTCTGTATACCAGCAATGAAATATTAGAAAAGGAACACAAAAATATAATACCTTTTAAAATTGCACCTCACAAAATCAAATACCTCGGAATACACCTGACCAAGGAGGTAAAGGACCTATATGCCGAGAACTATAAAACTTTAATCAAAGAAATCAAAGAAGATGTAAAGAAATGGAAAGATATTCCATGCTCCTGGATTGGGAAAATCAATATTGTAAAAATGGCCATCCTACCCAAAGCAATCTACAGATTCAGTGCAATCCCTATCAAATTACCCATGCCATTTTTCACAGAACTAGAACAAACAATCCAAACATTTATATGGAACCACAAAAGACCCAGAATCGCCAAAGCAATCCTGAGAAACAAAAACCAAGCAGGAGGCATCACTCTCCCAGACTTCAAGAAATGCTACAAAGCCACAGTCATCAAAACAGTGTGGTACTGGTATCAAAACAGACAGACAGACCAATGGAGCAGAATAGAGAATCCGGAAATAAACCCTGACACCTATGGTCAATTAATCTTTGACAAGGGAGGCAAGAACATCAAATGGGAAAAAGAAAGTCTATTCAGCAAGCATTGCTGGGAAACCTGGACAGCTTCATGAAAAAGCAGTGAAATTAGAACACACCCTCACACCATGCACAAAAACAAACTCAAAATGGCTGAAAGACTTCAATATACGACAGGACACCATCAAACTCCTAGAAGAAAACATAGGCAAAACACTCTCTGACATCAACATCATGAATATTTTCTCAGGTCAGTCTCCCAAAGCAATCGAAATTAGAGCAAAAATAAACCCATGGGACCTCATCAAACTGACAAGCTTTTGCACAGCAAAGGAAACCCAAAAGAAAACAAAAAGACAACTTACAGAATGGGAGAAAATAGTTTCAAATGATGCCACTGACAAGGGCTTAATCTCTAGAATATATAAGCAACTTATACAACCCAACAGCAAAAAAGCTAATCAATCAATGGAAAAATGGGCAAAAGACCTGAATAGACATTTCTCCAAAGAAGATATACAGATGGCCAACAAACACATGAAAAAATGCTCAACATCGCTGATTATAAGAGAAATGCAAATCAAAACTACCATGAGATATCACCTCACACCCGTCAGAATGGCCATCATTAATAAATCCACAAATAACAAGTGCTGGAGGGGGTGTGGAGAAAAGGGAACCCTCCTACACTGTTGGTGGGAATGTAAACTGGTACAGCCACTATGGAGAACAGTTTGTAGATACCTTAGAAATCTATACATAGAACTTCCATATGACTCCGCAATCCCACTCTTGGGCATCTATCCAGACAAAACTCTTACTTCAAAGAGACATGTGCACCCGCATGTTCATTGCAGCGTTATTCACAATAGCCAAGACATGGAAACAACCCAAATGTCCATCGACAGATGATTGGATTTGGAAGAAGTGGTATATATACACAATGGAATACTACTCAGCCATAAAAAAGAATGACATAATGCCATTTGCAGCAACATGGATGGAGCTAGAGAACCTCATACTGAGTGAAATGAGCCAGAAAGACAAAGACAAATACCATGTGATATCACTTATAACTGGAATCTAATATCCAGCACAAATGAACATCTCCTCAGAAAAGAAAATCATGGACTTGGAGAAAAGACTTGTGGCTGCCTGATGGGAGGGGGAGGGAGTGGGAGGGATCGAGAGCTTGGGCTTATCAGACACAACTTAGAATAGATTTACAAGGAGATCCTGCTGAATAGCATTGAGAACTTTGTCTAGATACTCATGTTGCAACAGAAGAAAGGCTGGGGGAAAAATGTAATTGTCATGTATACATGTAAGGATAACCTGACCCCCTTGCTGTACAGTGGGAAAATAAAAAAAAAGAAAAAAAAAAGAAATAAGACAGTTTGAGACCTCTGAGACAACATCAGATGCAACAAAATTCTCATTATCGAGGTCTCAAGAAGGAAAAGTGAGAGAGAAAGAGCCTATGAAAATAGTTTGAGATAGTAGCTGAAAAATTCACTAACATGGGAAAGAAAACAGTCACCCAAGTTCAGAAGCACGGAGTCCCGCACAGGAGTAACCCAAGGAAAAACATGACAAGACACATCATAATCAAATTGACAAAAATTAAAGACAAAAAATTTAAAAGCAACAAGGGGGCAACAAATAATATTCCAGGGAATCTCCATAAGATTATCAGAGAATTTTTCTGCAGAAAATCTATAAGCCATAATGGAGTAGCACAATATATTTAAAGCAATAGAAGGAAAATTCCAAAATCTAGAATACTCTACCAAGTAAGTCTCTCATTAGATTTGATGGAAAAATCAAAAGCTTTACAGACAAGCAAAAGCTGAAAGAATTTAGCAACACCAAACCCGCTTTACAACAAGTCCTAAAGGAACTTCTTTAGGCAGAAAAGAGGCCACATCTAGAAACGAAATGAGAAAGCTCACCAGGACAGGCAAATGTACAGTTAAGTTAGGAAACCATCCACACACAACTATGGTATTGAAACCAGTAATCGTGAGAGGAGTAGACTACAAATGCAGGATATTTGAAATTCACTTGAAGTTAAGAGATCAGAAACTTAAAACAATCAGGTATATTTATGGACTGCTATATCAAAACCTCATGGTAATTGCAAACCAAAATCTATAACAGATATATATATATGCAAAAAAAGAAAAAGGAATCCAAACGCAATACTAAATAGCCATCAAATCACAAAGAAGAGAAGAGGAAGGAAAGAAAAAAGATGTACGAAAAAAATCCAAAACAGTTAATAAAATGGCAGTGAAATCATACAATAATCACCTTAAACATAACTGGGCTAAATGCCCCAACCAAAAAACATAGAAATCCCAGAGGTAAAGTCATGCACCTATAGTCAACTATTCTATGACAAAGGAGGCAAGAATATACAATGGAGGAACGACAGTCTCTTCAATAAGTGGTTCTAGGAAAACTGGACAGCTACATGTGAAAGAATGAAATTAGAACATTTTCTAACTCCATGCACAAAAATAAACTCAAAATGGATTAAAGACATAAACTGCTAGCGAAAAACTATGCAACACTCTTTGACATAAATTTCAGTAGTGTCTTTTTGGATCCACCTCCTAGAATGTTGAAAATAGAAACAAAAATAAATGGGAGCTAATTAAACTTCTGCACTGCAAAGGAAACCTTAAAATAACAGAAAGACAATCAATGGGAGATATCTTTGCAAACAAAGTTACTGACAAGGGAATAATCTCCAAAATATATGAACATCTCATGCAGATTTATACCGAAAAAACACCCCCCCCAATAATGGTCAGAAAGAAGATCTAAGTACACATTTCTCCAAAGAAGATAGAGATGGCTGAAAAGCACCTGAAACGATGTTCAACATCAGTAATTTAAAATTAGAGAAATGCAGATCAAAACTACAATGAGGTATCACCTCACACCAGCCAGAATGGCCATCATCAATAACTCTACAAACAATAAATAAATGCTCCAGAGGGTTTGAAAAAGAGGGAACCTTCCTACATTGTTTGTGGGAATATAAGTTGGTGCAACCACTATGGGGAACAGTACGGTAGTTCCTCAAAAAACTAAAAATAGAACTCCTATATGACCAGCAGCCCCACTGCTGGGCATCTATCCAGAGAAGACCATAATTTGAAAAAATACATACACCCCACTATTTACTGCAGCACTATTTACAGTAGCCAAGACATGGAACCAACTTAAATGCCCTTCAACAGAGGAGTAGATAAAGATGTGGTACATATATACAGTGGAATATTACTCAGCATAAAAAGGAATGAGATAATGTCATTGCAGCAACATGGGTGGATTTAGAGATTATCATACTAAGTGAAGTAAGCCAGACAGAGAAGACACATGGCATATATCACTTATATGTGGAATCTAAAAAAGCTGCAAATGAACTCATATATAAAACAGACACACAGACATAGAAAACAAATTTATGATTATCAAAGTGGAAAGTAGGGAAGGGATAAATTAGGAGTTTGGGATTAACATGTACACACTACTATATAACCGACAAGGACCTACTGCATAGCACAGGGACCTATACTCAATATTTTTTAGTAAACTATAAGAGAAAAGAATCTGAAAAAAAATATTTTTGTATGTAACTGAGTCATTTTGCTTTACATTTGAAACTAATGCAGCATTTTAAGTCAACTATACTTCAATTTTAAAAATGCACGAAAGTTGCTACCAAAAACATTAAAAAAAAAAAAATGCTGAGCTGTTAGTGTGTATCATGATAAAAAGTAGGAAAAAAAACCCACATGAGAACCACTATACACCACCAGATGGCTACTGTTTTAAAAACTGATGGTACAAAGTGCAGACCAAGTTACAGAATTACTAAGGATAACCATTTCTAATTACCATTTTGAGGGTATTATACATTATATTATTTATGTAATTTACATTATTTATGTGCTTTTATGGAGTTCTCTTGTGGCCTAGCAGTTAAGGATTCAGCCTTGTCACTGTTGTTGTATGGGTTTGATCCCTGGCCTGGGAACTTCAGCATGCTGCAGTCAAGGCCAAAAAAAAAAAAAAAAAAGGCAAACCAAAAAAAACCCCTCATACTTCTATGTGTTATTTTTCTTAGACTCCAAAAAGCTAAATGTATATGCCCAGTGGTTCAACATGATATATTTTGCCCCACAAAATGACGTGTTTTCAATATAAGAATTAGTGTAGAATACAATGTATGCTATCTAGTATTTCCCTAAACAGTTTAGATTAAAAGATATAACTTCTTGTGAAAGTGAGTTGATCTTTTGTGTTTATTTTCAGTTATCAACTGCTACAAAATAATTCTTCTCTCACATTTTCCTGTCACTTCCAGTATAAATTTCTAGCATCAAATAAACCTTGATTTAATTATAGGCATATTCATTCATGGAAAATGAATCATTCTTTGACCTGGTTTACAGAATCTGTTTCTTTTGAGGCTCTGCAAAAAGGCAACAACAAAAAACAGTTTAAATCCTCAAATAGTATATTAAAACCTCTTCAGAAATTAAACTTATAAGGCACATTAATACTTTTTGATATTTTAAAATAATCCACCAGTTTAAATGCAAAGATGCTAGTCTCTATTGGATAATATAATAAACTTTCTTAAACAACTTAAGATATTTTATAAATTCCTCACCTAATTTTTTTAAGATAGCAATTTTTACACTTTCTTATCTGAAGCATTTGCTTTGAAAGCTATGAGCTGAACAGGAGACTTTTCTAATCAGAGTTGTATCTTACAGTATCAGAAACTTAGCCTTCATTCTGCACATTTGCCATATTGACTCTAACTCCAACATATTATCCAAAAATTCCAGGGCAGTGTATTTTAACAACTCAAAATAGACTATCTGAAGTTTAAGCCATTCCCAAATGCTGCTCAATAAATTTTAAAAGCCTTTTGATCCTATAAAATGTGGGAAACTGACACCAACATCATGTTGCTAATATTCTGTAATTCCGGGCACAGCTGCATTTCCATGGCATATGGATGTTCCCAGGCTAGGGGTCCAATCAAAGCTGTAGCTGCCAGCCTCCTCCAGATCCACAACAACACGGGATCCTAGCTGTGTCTGCGACCTACACCACAGCTCATGGCAACACCAGATCCTTAACCCACTGAGCAGAGCGAGGGATCGAACCTGGGTCCTGGATGCTAGTCGGATTCATTAACCGCTAGGCCATGACAGGAACGCCCCTGTCCTTACTTTAAATACTACTGAGGACCAACACAAATGGTTGACTTGCTCCAGGAAATAATTAATTCCTGACTGTGAAACAACTAAGATAGCTTAATTAATTGTCCAAGAAAGGGAGTTCCCATTGTGGTGCAGTGGTAACAAATCCAACTAGTATCCATGAGGATACAGGTTTGATCTCACCTTGCTCAGTGGGTTAAGGATACGACGTTGCCATGAGCTGTGGTGTAGTTTGCAGATGCGGCTCAGATCTGGCATGGCTGTGGCTGTGGTGTAGGCCAGCAGCTGCAGCTCCATTTCGACCCCTAGCCTGAGAGATTCCATATGCTGTGGGTGCAGCCCTAAAAAGAAAAAAAAAAAATTGCCCCAAAAGACTTGATTTTCAAGATTTCTTATTTCATTGCATCCACCAGTCCAAAACCTGTTATCATAAACTTAGCCCAATTCTAGCCAGTTCCTCACTTTGTAAGACCTTGATTAAAGGCATTAAGCCTTTTTTTTTAAGATGAAAACAATGAGAGACAAGATAGTGGCATGCATATAGGCCTAGTAGCTACTGATTAGAGAAGAGTGTTTTTCTTTCAGTTTGTTGAGAAGTGACAGTGGGGCGGTAGTTCCTGAGACTTTGAAAAAATATGATTCCTGAATTCTTGGTACCATCTTTTTCCAAGAATTTGAAATGTTTCTGGCTACCTTCTAAGGTTCTAGGAAATTTTGTTTAGAAGTCAAGCTAAGTAATAGTGTTCATGACATTATCACTAACAGTGGATTCAGGTGATTTTTTTTTTTGATTTACCCACCCATACTTTCACATACAGGAAAAGAACTATTGAAAATGGTGTCTTGCAAGAGATACTTCTGTTTAAAACTTGTTTTATTAAAGGAGTTACTGCACTAGTTTACGCTTGTTGTTTGATTTATACAATTATAAATAAAAATTTCATTTTAAGGAAAGCCAGTTTTAATAGGCTAAAAAGGGTTTTCATTAAAAACTTAGCCGTATGGGCTGAGGTGAAAAAGGGATGCTGATGCCTTGCTGTATTTGTTAATGTCTCCTGTGGTGTTGTGTGCTCAAGTGCTCTTCCTGTGCTTTTCATTTAATATCTACTATGGGCCTGACACTATTCTAGGTACTAGGGCTGCAACAGTGAACAAACTCAAATTCTCTTTCCCCATGGGTCTTACTTAGGAGACAAATAAGAATGTCAGATGGTAAATATTAACGGAAAAAATAAAGAGCCAAAGGAGGGTTATGTGGTTCTCAGAAGGAGCAATGATTTGAAATTAAATAGAATAGAAAGGAAACACATACTGAGAAGCTGACATTTGAGCTTAAGAAAGTAAGGAGCACAGGCAGATACCTGGGGGAAAGCACTGCAGATCAAGGTGACAGCAGGTGCAGGGTGAGAGATGCTAGAAGAGGTAGAAGAATAGCATGTCATCAAGTATAAGGACCTCAGCTTTTACTTAGCTGGAAAGTCTAGAAGATTGTGTGCAGATGACTTAATGTGGCTTATATTCACAAGGGATCACTTTGGCTACTATGTTGCATATAGACTAGGGTGTGGCAACCTTTTTCTGTAAAGGACAGATAGAAAACATCTTAGGCTTTGTGGGACATGCAGTAGTGTCTCATACTACTCAGCTCTGCCACTGCACCAGAAATCTGCCATAGACAGTACATTTTGTATGGCTGTGGCTATGTTCCAGCAAAACTTAAATAAGTGGTGGACTAAATTTATCCTTTAGGAATATAGTTTACCAGCCCTTGAGATAGACCATAATAAACCAAGGGCAAAATCCAGTTGGCAGGTGACTTTTGTAGGAATCCAAGGGAGAGCCGGTGATGGTGGTCAGATTCTGGATATATTTTGAAGATAGCATCAGTAGGATTTTCTGAGTAGTTTAGTATAGGCTTTAAGAATGAAAGGGGTTATACCTATGGTTTTTAGAGTTTAATTTTAAAATGTTACTTAATATTTTATATTCTATTTTTGATAATACCTAGAATAATTTTCTTTAAAATCTGTTTGCAGCTGTTAAGGCTACCTTTTTAAAATTTCTTTGCGCCTGTTTGATTTTATTTTGTTCTTGGACAAGAAGCCTAATAACTTTGCAGTCTACTATTGGTTACTGCACATTTTTTCATTAGTTTTCCATTATGGCCAAAAGCATCTGTGTAGTTGTAACATGATGTGTAGGTTAAGGTGGTACCTGGTGTTCAGAGGAAGAAAGCAAAGATGTTTGCGTGTTATCTGCAGGTACCTATGAATGGAACTTACCAACCATATGAAAATAATATACAGAGCCATTTTATTTTGGCAATATGCTTATTAAAATGTTTAAAATAAATAATTCTTGGGCAAGTACAAACTATTAGTTAAGGACTTTGACTACACTTCCTGACTTCACTGTTACTTTACCTCACATGCTTTGAAGTACAGTTATCTTCATTCACTTTTTCTCTTCACCTAATCAGTCGCTAAGGGATGGATGCAGTCTGCTGCCATAGTGACTGACCCTCACATCTTACCTAAATGACATCTCACATGAATTGCTGTACCTTTTAAGTAGTGCTCCATTCTGATTCACACTGCACAGTGCAGTTAGCGTAATTGTCTGAAACAGTGGTTATCAAAGTTTTGCATACATCAGAGTCACTCCTTGGAAGGCTCATGAAATATAAATTACAAAATTTTTGCTTCAGTAGATCTGCAGAATTTTCTGATAGTTTGGTGTGGAAACCGTGCTGCAGGAACTGCTGTTCTAAAGTCCTCTGATAATGCCATTCCTCCAGTAAGGACCTTAGGTTCTTCTCCCTACACCGTCTGATGAATTTGGCCAAGGATTGAAGGATTCTACTCTTAACACATCGTACATGTTTCTAACATTTTAAAATACATTTTCTGAACGTGGCCATCTTTTCCGTCTTTGTTCTTCACCCATTTGTTCTTTAAAATATCACCACCAGTTTCTATCCAGCTCCTCCCATCTTTATCAGTGAGAATCCTGGCCAACTTACAGGGTTTATTTCAAACATGACCTTTTTTGAACCTCCAAACACATATGCAGTTTCTTTTTTTTTATCCTTTGTATTCCCATAGCATTTATACTTCTTATGACATGACCTTACCCTGTCTTAGTGTCATTTATATATCTTATCTCTATCCTACTCTTTTATAGGAATGTAAGCTCCTTGGGATAAGGAAGCATGTATACATAGTACTATAGGTATGTAGTATATTTTTTTCTTTTGTTCAACCAACATTTGTGGAATGTTGGTTCTGCATTCTAGAATGAACCACATTTTTTTTCATTTGTTCCTTTTTATTTCTCTGGAGAAATGTTATTAAAGTGACATAAGATTAATATCTACCTAGAATCTTGTAGTTTCTTGCTCACCTTATCTGTTGGATGGAACCCACTGTATTCACTTCCAAGTACCTACCAATTCCTTTTCTTATTTGGGTCAGTTTTCTAATTCTCTTCAGCTCTATTGTCTTAATTTCTGCTCATTGGACTTCTGATGGTTTATAATGATAAACCATATCTTCTTTCTTGATTTCTTTCCCCAAGCTCTACTTTTCTTAGGGATAAAAAAAGAAAAGAAATGCTTTGTGTGAAATACATATCTGTAAGGTCCTTGTAATCTGAAAAGTATTTTATCCTCAGCAGTTGATAGAATTAATGGGTAGTTTGTGCTTAGAATTCTACGTAAGGGATCATTTCCTTTAGAACTTTAAAAGACATTGCACCAGCTGTGTTTCATTTTTAACTGGTAAGGAATCTCGTGCCAATCTATTTTTCTTTCGAAGTTAATTTGACAGTTACTCTTTTCTCCATTTTCTCTTTAGGGAGCTCTTGTTCACTAGTTGTTGGATGTCTTCAACTGATCATCTGTCTCCTCTCATTTCATATCTTCTGCCTACTATTTTGCTCTAGATTCCTAAGTCTGTATTTGGCTTTATCTTCACACTACACCCTATTATTTCATACATTTTTACTTTTGTTGAGGTACTTTATTCTGATTTTTCTTTTTCAAGCATTCTTTGTTTTATGAATTTTAATATCTCCTTCAGCATATGAAGATACTAAATATTTTCCTTAATTGTTTCCTTTAAGTAAAATTACAGTTCTGTTTATCTTGAAACAGTTTCATTTATCTTGTTCCTTCCCTTCATGCTGATGGTTTTCTGTATAAGTCTTATGATCCATTCATATTTATGTTAATTTGTATTTCACTATTGGGAGTGAGAAAGCCTCCTCAGTAGGGACTCTGTGACTGGAGTTCCTTGATCCTTAAATTACCTCTTAAAATAAATGAGAGGGAAACGAGTTGTTTTACTGGACAGCTTTTAACTGTCTTTCCATCTTCCAGAATATTGCAGAATATCTTATCATTGGATGGCCTACCTCTCATTCCCTTTGCTGCTAAAGGTTGCTACTGGCTTTATTCCTATACTATAACTTTAATGAGGTCCTGGGAAGGACATGAAACAAATAACTGTGCTCACTTTGTCCTCTTGAACCAGAAAGTTTGTTTCAATAAGTTAAAATCCTCCTGGTTAAGTACTATAAACTTAAAATCTTTTACTTGACAAATAATAACTTTATGTTGATAGCCTCATTCAGTTTAATTCCACCCATCAAATAAGTAAAGCAGTAGTGAGGTTAGAGATGAGATAGATTTATTACTTATAGGTCTTGCCATACCATGATCTCTAGCATCTGTATTTCATTCCAGATAAGTGAACAGAGAGGAAACTAAAGTATTAGCCAGAAGGCAGCTTATTAATTTACCATAGTAAGTGTAAGTGTTAAACTACAGGCTCAGGGTTTGTAAATCCTCACCAAAGAGAAGGAAACTGTATGGAAAGCCTAGTTTATGATCATGCAGTTTCTAGGTAGGTGTGGGGTCAGAAGAGGGCCTCATTGATCTTATTGGCTCATACTATCCAGCTGAGAAAGCCTCATGTATTGTGTCCATTGTCAAGTGAGGTTGCCATGCAGACCAGAAAATTGAGTATTGAGTTAAAAGAAATTAGAAAATGTATGATTTAGCAATATGATTTTTAAATGAAATACCTTTTTTAAAAATTTAGTTTAACTTCAACAGCATATTGAAGATGAATGCCAGGTGTTCTGATGGGTACTTTGGAATACTCAGGCTAATCTCATGGAAAAGTGACAAGCTGAATAAGTTACATTACCAGGAAGTATGGTCTTTAATAGAGGCAAGATAAAACATGGAGAGAGTGAATGACCAGTGGCTCTCCTGTCAGGGGGTCTCGTCTGCTGGCCTGAGCTCCCAGGGCCTAGTGTCAGGCTATAATCGTGGGTGCCAGTAATTGCAGGAGAGGAGAGAAACATTTCTTCCATGCCTGCTGCTTGACACCTTTTTGGTTTTTCTTACGAAGCTCCGAATATTCCTTCTAGACTTTTCTGTTGAGAAGGAGACCAGAGAATATGAAGGGGCTCTGGAGGGCTCAGTAGGTCAGCATTCAGGTGGCTGTCCCTGCTTGTGAGAGGCAGGGTTGCCTCCTTGTTGAATAGCATGTTTTCCTGCCAGAAGCAGAGACTGCTTTGTCCAGCTTGGTGTTGAGCTGTTCAGAAGGAAATGCTGAACTACAGGGAAAGGGATGGGAGTATTGGGATAAAATATAACCTAAATCTACTTTTCAGAAGTCCGGGTGACAAATGGTTTTAATAAACTAGTATTTCCTCAGTCGTCATTTACTAGGTATATGTCAGTCTATATAAAGGACTTTGTAAATGAATGGAAATAATGTATTTGTATAAAATAGTATGGGGTCTCACACAAATATCAAATAACCAGTCTGCCACTTTCTCTTCAAGAGTTACTCCTTTTTTTGAAGGAGAAAAATAAATGATTTCTTTTGAAATTCAAGCTATAATGCTTCTAAAGTTCAGACAGTAAGCAAATTGGTAAATAATGATTTTTGTATTTCTTTCAAAGCAGCAGACATCTTTTTAATAGCACTTTTTTAAATAGCACTTTTTTCATTTTTTTAAAGTTTCATTGAAGTGTAGTTGATTTACAGTGTTGTGATAATTTTCAATGGCATTTTTTGAGAAGAAAAAAAACCCTCAAATCTCTCAAGTGAGCTATCCTGAGAGTTAGATTTACTTCTTTTATTCTGTCATTCTTCATCAGGAAAACTTTGTTTTGTTTTAGGACATGTCTGGCACTCCAAGTTAAAATGTTTCTTCTAGTTCAAATACAGCGAATTAGCCAATGTCATTTTTTATACCTAAGTATTAGTTGATAATTTAAACTATATTTTGGTGATTGAAAAGAGTGGGCTTTGGAGATAGAAATAGGATTGAAAACTAGGTCTAACACTGATAATTCATTTTGTGTTAATAACCTTTTATGTAAAGTATTAATAGCCTATTTAAAGAGAGACACTCTCTTACCTTAGTCCTTTATTTGCTTTTATAGATCAATGTACTGTCACCCGGACATACCTGTTCCTTCACAAGTTCTGGTTCTTTAGTGCTGCCTACTATTTTGGTAACTGGGCCTTTCTTGGGGTAAGTACAGGTGTCCCAAGGATCCTTTGACCCTTAGTGGCCTGTTTATATCCCAGTAATGGGATTGATTTTAAATTTGGTACTTTCTGAATGACTTCAGATTTGAGAAATAACCTATAGCTTGTTTACACTTATAGGTGTTCGTGATTGGGTTGGTCGTATCCTGTTGTAAAGGGAAGAAATCGGTCATTGAAGGAGTGGATGAGGATGACTCAGACCTGAGTGATGATGAGCCCTCCATCTATTCTGTCTGACTGCCTCTCTGGTACGGGTTTTACAAAGCTGACTATTTCTTGTGTATTTTTAAAGTGTCAAACTAACATTAGGATGAACTGACTAGCTTTCATCAAAAATGGGAGCATGGCTATTAAAAAACTATATTTTTTATGTTTTCTGAAGTAATGTATCATAGATTAACATTTAAATTGCTATAATAATACTGTGTAAATATAAAACTACTGGCTTTGTGAGGGAATGTGGAAATTTTTTTTCTAGTGTGTAATATAATAGTGATGAAATGATTAAAAATCTTCCAGAAGTAATATTCCCTTTTGTCACTTTGTAAAAATGTAATAAATCACTCATATTTGTGCCTTTGGGTCTCTATAGAGTAATGTGGAATTTTCAAGTGTCTATATCTGATTTCTAAAAATAATATTTATAATAGAGCTGATAAATATTACTCCCCAATACAGCTTGTTTTCTATTTTCTACATTAAATCATTAGTGCCATTGAAATAGATTTCATGACTAAATTTCAAGGCTACATGTTGCACTAATAAAACCATGGCATTCCAAGATATATTATATTTAAAGATAATTATCCATTAGCTATCTTATCACCTCTATCTACAGTGTTAAAGACACATACATTTTTGTAGGTTGCTAACCTCAAAATTTGTATGCCGGCATAAATGGGAGTATTGTCAATAATAGCTAATACTGGAAAAAAAAATCAATGTACTAATCCGTATAAGATATATGACATGTTTTGGCTTTTAAAAATATTGTTCTCATTCTAAAGATTTAGAATTTGCCAAAGATATAGGGAAAGCTATATAATTATTGATTGGCTATTTTGTATTCATTCTAGAAGGTGAGAGATCATCACAAGTAATGTCCAAGCTTACTACCACAGGCAAATTAGAACTCATAAAAAGCACATATTATGATCCTTGAAATAAAATAACCATTAAGTATCTGAAAAAAACTTAGGCATTAACAACCACCTCCCACTTAATTCTTCTCTGCCTTAATTTTTGTGCCACTTTGGGGTTCTGATTCTTTGTCTTGGTAGACCTTTGCACCCCTTCATGTTTGGCACCCTTTAATAGTATTCACCAAGATCCATCCCCTTGTATTCTTATTTCACATTTTCGTTCTGGTCAATCTCATATACCCTTGGCTCCACCTATGTTATTCTTAAGCTGCAAACTTTTACTTCTTTGTTAACTAGAAATTACTACTTCAATTGCAGCATGTTGATAATTGAACTTCTCATTTTTTTCTGGGCATATCAAGCCTCCTCCCATATTCATTTTTTGACAAATGGCTCCAGCTCATACATGATTGCCGAAACAAAACAAAACAAAAAAAATCAAGCAGACCTCCTTATCTCCTGTGTATACTTGACATATCACCAGTCAAGTCATGTTGATTTCTACTTAACTATCCTTCTATTTCTCCCCTCTTTTCTGCACTTACTGTGTTATGGCTGAATTGTACCCACTCCCCCCCCCATTTTTTTTTTCTTCTTTGTTGAAGTCCTAACCCCTAGTAACTGGGAGTCTGACTATATTTGGAGATAGGGTCTTTAAAGAGGTAACTAGGTGGAAGCCTAAACCAGTATGACTGGTGCACTTATAAGAAGAGGTAGAGACATCAGGAACATTCATGAACAGAGGAAAGGCCATGTGAGGATCTGCAGGCCAGTGAGAGGCCTCTGGAAAGCCCAACCCTGCCAAACACCTTCTTCTTGGGCTTCCAGCCTCTAGAACTGTGAGACAATAAGTTTCAATTGTTTAAGGCCCCCAGCCTGTGGTATTTTGTTATAGCAGCCTCAGCCTTCTGATAACACTGATTCTTAATTTCCTCACTGGGCTTTCTGCCAAGTCCCAGCTTCTGTCAATTTTTCCTCACAAATAAAAGTACAAATTAGATGATGTCATTTCTTTGCTCTGAAAAACTTTGCATTATTTTAAAGTGAAATCCATGAGCTTTTATATGATATCTAAGACCTTTCTGGTGTTTGTCTTATTTATCCAGTTTTCTCTGCCATCTTCATAGTTTATGTGAGCCAGATTCACAGATGTCTCACCATTATCCACACAGCTCTGATTTCTTATATCTCCACTCTGTTGAAAGGTGCTTTCTGCTTATGACGCCCTTCCCCTTTGAATCTTAAGAGAATCCTCATTCTTAATCCCAGCTGTGACATTATCTCATCAGGTACCCCTCCCCTGAGTTTTCCAGGCAATTAGGCATTGTCTTATCCCTGCTCACATGACTCCCTGTACAGTGTGTTGTGGTTATTGCCTTCAGGTCTGCTTCCTCTGTAATGCAAGTCCTTGAATGTGCATCGTTTTTTCACCTCCTACCCTAGTGCCAGAATAGCTCCAGGCACATAGAAAGCACTCAGTTGACAGGCAGATTTGCTAATAAGCTTTAGGGGAGAGGAATCTAGATGGAGGTAGGGAAGGACATGGAGCTCACCTTCTTCCTCCTTCTCCAACAAATACATGAAAAATATATCTACATATAAGACAGTTATCACACTGAACACTGGCAGAATACCTGATGCCCCAAATAACAAGAAAGATCTCTAGGTAACTGGGTAGAACAAAAGGAATCAGACTGGAACCTGCGGCCCTATGAGGAAGCTGTGAAAGAGGACAGGTTCCCACACCCTGAAAAGCCCCTTCGCTAGTGAGATCAGTCAGGACAGAAGGGAAGCCTCAGAACCTGGAGGAGAAACAGCAGCCTATCTGCAGCAGGCAGAACAGATATAACTGCACAGATGGTCTGCGCCACTGCCCTGTTCTCCCCAGACTAAGACACATATCTGCTGGTGTAGCTGGAGGCAGGGTGCTGAAACTCAGGCTCCATAAGACCCAGGGAGAGGACTAAGGTTGGCTTTATGGAGACAGCCTGAAAGGGCTGCAGTCAGGTATGGCCATAACCCATGGGTGTACCTGGAACAAGCCCAGGCCCATGTTGGAAGTGAAGCTCCATTACAGGGCACACAAAGGTAGGAGTGGGGCCCATGATAGCAGCCTCTTTCTCCATACCCTCTCAGCTGGCATAGTGCCACCCCTGCAAACTCCAGGAGGACACAAGTGCCAGTGGATTGCCCACATGCAGAGGTGGGGCTAAAATCAGAGCCAAGCTACAGGGATCATGACACTTAAGAAGCAGGGCTAAAATCTGAGCCCTTGCCACAGGGCAGTGCAACTCTAGGATTTACACCACCACCACCAGCCTTGTAAACTCAGTGCCTGTGGGACATCTGGTCAATAGGTTCTCCTGTGACTTGGATAGGCTTAGCCTTAGCAGCTGTGGGATTAAAGGACCCACACATGTGGAGACAGGGCCAGGGTCTGGGCTGATTACATAGCTCACACGACAAGTCTAGGTATGCAACTGCTGTGGTCTTAGTACTGACTTAAGTGGATCTATGCCTGTGGGTCTGTGCTGGTGGCTTTGTGAACATAGTGCCTGAGGACCCCAGAGCTGATTATCAACATTCCCGTGGTTGAAATGAGACTGAGGGCAGTGACAATAGTGTCCTGTGTGAGCCCACAAAACAGGTGACTCTACAGAGTGCACTCCCAGGAGGAAATCTCCAGTAAAGGAACATTCAGTGGCTCCTCTCCCAGTGGGAGTGCTGCAGTCAGGCCTACCTCACACCAAAGCACAGAAACAGATCGAAGGGCTTCTACTCCAAAAACTAGTGAATAGACCTTGTCCCACAACATGGTGGTGACAACCACAGAGCAAAGATGAGGCCCCTCAGTGTAGGCTTTGGTCATCACAGCACTAGAACCAGCATACACCTACAAAAGACATGACAGGCAACCACACTAAATTAAAAAGAGAACTCACACCAAAAAATATTAGACTCAAGCAGACTACACAGAAACAGTCCCATATAAAAGCCAGCCCTTCAAAGCCACAAAAAGGAGAATGAAAATACTGAAGGAATTAAAGAGGGTATTGAGGGAGTTCCCGTCGTGGCGCAGTGGTTAATGAATCTGACTAGGAACCATGAGGTTGCGGGTTCGGTCCCTGCCCTTGCTCAGTGGGGTTAACGATCCGGCGTTGCCGTGAGCTGTGGTGTAGGTTGCAGATGCGGCTCGGATCCCGCGTTGCTGTGGCTCTGGCGTAGGCCGGTGGCTACAGCTCCGATTAGACCCCTAGCCTGGGAACCTCCATATGCCACGGGAGCAGCCCAAGAAATAACAACAACAACAACAACAAAAAAGACAAAAGACAAAAAAAAAGGGTATTGATAGAAATATAGATTAATACTAAAAAGGAACTAGAGGAGTTCCTGGTGTGGCTCAGTGGTTAACGAATCTGACTAGGAACAATGAGGTTGCAGGTTTGATCCCTGGTCTTGCTCAGTGTGTTAAGGATCCAGCATTGCCATGAGCTGTGGTGTAGGTTGCAGATGCCGTTTGGATCTGGTGTTGCTGTGGCTATGGCATAGGCTGGTGGCTACAGCTCCAATTAGACCCCTAGCCTGGGAACCTCCATATGCCACAAGTGTGACCCTGGAAAAAACAAACAAAAAAAAACAAACTAGAAACTATAAAGGGGAGCCAATTAAAATTAGAAAACTCACTTGCAAAAGGAAAACTAAAGGCAATGATTAGCAGATCGAATAGTGGATAAGAACAAATAATACAGAATATAGAATAATGGAAATCAATCGGAAACATATAGGATAATATAAAGCATGTCAATCTATGCATAATAGGAATACCAGAATGAGAAGAGGAGGGAATCCAAGATGTATTTGAAGGAATTATGGCTGAAAACTTCTCAAACCTTTAGATATTCAGGTATAGGAATCACAGAGGGTCCCAAACAAGATGGACCCAAACAGAGCTATACCAAGACATGATTAAAGTGGCAAAAGTGAAAAAGAGAGGATGTTAAAGGCCACAACAGAAAAACAGAGTTAACTACAAAGGAACTCCCAAAGACTATTAGCTGATTACAGGAACTTTTGCAGACCAAAGAGAATGGCAAGACATTCAAAGTCCTGCAAGGAATATTCCATGAAGCAAGCTTATCTTTTTTTTTTTTTTTTGTCTTTTTAGGGCCACACCTACAACATATGGAGATTCCTGGGCAAGTGGGGGTCAAATTAGAGCCATAGTCATGCCTGTGCCACAGCCACAGCAATGCTAGATCCAAGCCACATCTGCAACCTACACTGTAGCTTGTGGCAGTGCTGGATCCTTAACCCACTGAGTGAGCCCAGGGATCGAACCTGCATCCTCATGTTATTAACCCACTGAGACACAATGGGAACTCCAAGCTTATCATTTATAATAGAAGAAGAGAGAAATAATTTCTTAAACAAGCAAAAACTAAAAGAATACATGAATACTGACAGTTCCCTTCGTGGCTCAGAAGTTAACAAACCCAACAAGGATCCATGAGGATGTGGGTTCGATCCCTGGCCTCACTCAGTAAGTTAAGGATCCAGCATTACCATCAGCTGTGGTGTAGTTCACAGATGTGGCTTGGATCTGGTGTGACTGTGGCTGTGGCCAGCAGCTGTAGCTCTGATTCAACACCTAGCCTGGGAACTTTCATATGCCATGGGTGAGACCCTAAAAAGTCAAAAAAAAAAAAAAAGACTACATCAATACTAAACCTATCTTAAAAGAATGTTGAAAGGTCTTCTCTAATGAAAAAGCAACAAGAATGTACAGTAAAGAGAAAATCACAATTGGAATGTAAATCACTTAAATAAGCCACTACACAGCTTTTTTAAAAAGTCAAAACATTTTTGTGAAAGCAATGATAGTCACAATGAACAGCAAAAGGATCAACATGAAGATGGACATTAGAATCAAAATGTTGGTGAAGGTGAATAAAAACATAACATAGACTTTTTTCTTTTTTTAGAATGTATTTGAAAGTATATAGGAAGGGGGTACCACACTTGAAACACAAGGTAACCACAAATTAAAAACATAATCACGAAAAAAAAAAAGGAAAATGAGCATAATACAAAAGGAAATTACCAAACCACAATAGTGACAACAGAAAAAGAAAGGAGCAAAGCAGAAATACAATATAAACTAAAAAGCAAAGCTTAAAATGGCAATAAATACAGATCTATTGATAATTGCCTTAAATATCAATGAACCAAAGGCTACAATCAAAAGACAGAATGGCAGATAGGATTTAAAAACAAGAGCCTATAATATACTGTCTATAAGCAACACACTTTAGGGCATAGGACAGACATAGATTGAAAGTGAGGAAATGGGAAAAGATATTTCAAGCAAGCAGAAATGACAAGAAAGCAGGGTGATGCAATATTCATATCAGACAATATAAACAAATACTAATGGACATAGTGGGAAAATTGATGGAATACAATAATAGTAGAAGACTTCAGCACCCTGGAATTAACTTAGAAATCAACCGCAGGAAAAGAATTGAGAAAAAAGCAGTTACATGGAGATTAATCAATATGCTACTAAAAGAAAAAAATGGGTCAATGATGAAGTCAAAGAGGAAATTTAAAAGTACATTGAAATAAATGACAATGAAAAAAAACTATGTAAAATATATGGCATTCAGCAAAAGCAATTCTTAGAGGGAAATTCATAGCAATACAGGGCTTGAAAAAAAAGAAAAACAGAAAAACTCAAACAACCTAATCCACCACCTAAAATAATTAGAAAAAAGAACAAACAAAGTTCAGCAGAAGGAAAAAAATATGAAGATCAGAGAGGAAATAAACTAGAAATTAAAAAAAAGAAATACAACTAAGAATTTGTTCTTTGAAAGGGTAAATAAAATTGACAAACCTCTGGCCAGTTTTACAAAGAAGGAAAGATGGAGTATTCAAAAAGATAAAATAAGAAATGAAAGAGGAGAAACAGCAACTAATACCAAAGAAATACAAAACAAAACAAAAAAATAAGAGAATACAATGAACTGCTATATGTCAGCAAATTCACCAACCCAGAAGAAATGGACAAGCTTCTAGAAACATGCAGTTCCCCAAAACTGAGTCAAGAAAAAATAGATACAACCTTTGAAGATTGAACAAGGGAAAAATAGAAAGGAAAAAAATGAATAGACCAATCACAAGTACTGAAATTGAAACAGTGATTACAAAACTTCTAACAAACAAAAGTCTAGGACCAGATGGCTTTCGCAGGTGAATTCCATCAAACATGTAGAGAAAGGTTAACACCTATGCTTCTGAAACTCTTCTAAAAAATTGCAGAGGGAGGAAAACTCCCAAACCTATTCTATAAATCCACCATCACCTGATGCCAAAATGAGACAAAGATACCACACACAAAAAAAGAAAATTATAGGCCAATATCATGGATAAGCAAATGCAAAAAAAAAAAAAAATCCTCAAAGAAATACTAGAAAACTGAATCCAACAATACATTAAAAGGCTCATACACCATGATCAAGTGGGGTTTATCCCAAGTATGCAAGGATTATTCAATATATGCAAATTAATCAATGTTACACATTAACAAGCTGAAGAATAAAAACATCTGATCTTAATAGAAAAACTTTTTAATAAAATTCAACATCACCTTATAACAATGACTCTCAAAAAAAATGGGCATAGATGGAACATATCTCAACATAATAAAGGCCATCTATGACAAGCCCACAGCTCACATAATTCTCAATTGTGAAATCCTGAAAAAATTTTCCTAAGATCAGGAACAAGACAAGGATGTTTGTTCTCACCACTTTTATTCAACACTGTTTTGGAAGTCCTAGCTCCAGCAACAGAGAAGAAAAAGAAATAAAAGGAATGCAAATTGGGAAAGAAGTAAAACTGTCATTATCTGCAGATGGCATGATATTAAATATAGAAAATCCTAAAGAAAACTACTAAAGTTCATTGATGAATTTGGTAAAGTTGTAAGATACACAATATACAGAAATCTCTTGCATTTCTATGCACTAACAACAAAAGATCAGAAAGTAAAATTAAGGAAATAGTCCCATTTACCATTCACATCCAAAAGAATGAAATGCCAAGAAATAAAACTACTTAAGGTAGAAAAATACATACTCTGAAAATTGTAAAACACTGATGGAGAAAACTGAAGATGACACAAACAGGTGAAAAGAGATGCCATATTCTTGAATTGGAAGAATCAATATACTCAAAATGGCTATACTACTCAGGCAATCTACAGATAACAAAAGCAATCCTAAGAAAGAAAAACAGCTGGAAGAATCATGCTCCCTAACTTCAGACTATACTACAAAGTGACAGTAATCAAAACAGCATCATACTGATATAGATCAATGAGACAGGATAGCAAGCCCAGAAATAAACCCAGACACCTATTGTCAATTTATCTATGACAAAGGAGGAAAGAATATACAGTAGAGAAAAGACCATCTCTTCACTAAGTGGTGCTGGGAAAACTGGACAGTTACATATAAAAGAATGAAATTAGAACACTCTCTAGGAGTCCTGTCATGGCTCAGTGGTTAATGAATCTGACTAGGAACCATGGGGTTGCAGGTTCGATCCCTGGCCTTACTCAGTAGGTTAAGGATCTGGTGTTGCCGTGAGCTGTGGTATAGGTTGCAGATGTGGCTCAGATCCCACATTGCTGTTGCTCTGGTGTAGGCCGGCGGCTACAGCTTCAATTAGACCACTAGCCTGGGAACCTCCATATGCTGTGGTAGCGGTCCTAGAAAAGGCAAAAAGAAAAAAAAAAAAAGAACACTCTCTAACACCATATACAAGAATAAATTCAAAATGGATTAAATATTTAAATGTAAGGGAGGATAACATAAAACTCATAGAGGAAAACATAGGCAGAACACTCTGACAAATCACAGCAATGACTTTTTGGATCCACATCCTAGAGTAATGAAAATAAAAACAAGAGCAAATAAATCAGACCCAATTAAACTTATAAACTTTTGTACAGTAAAAGAAACCATAAGAAAAATGAAAAGATAAGAATGGGGGAAATTATCTGCAAATGAAGAAATTGACAAGGGATTAATCAACAAGGGATTAATCTCCAAATTACACAAACAACTCATGCAGCCAAATATCAAAAACAAAAACAAAACAAAAAACTCAAATTTCCTAACTGGGTTAAGGATCCAGTTTTGTGCCATGGCTTGGGTCACAGCTGTGGCACAGTTCAATCCCCAGCCCTGGAACTTCCAACTGCCATCCATGGCTACAGCAAAAAAAAAAAAAAAAAAAAAAAAGGAAAAGAAAAGAAAAGAAAAGAATAACTAACCCAAACTTAAAACATAAAATGAGAAGTTCCCTTTCGGTGCACTGGGTTAAGGAGCTGGGTTTTCCGCAGCTACGTTGCAGGTCACAACTATGACATAGTTTCATTCCCTGGCCTGGGAACTTCCACATGCTGTGGGTGCAGCAAAAACAAAAACAAAAAACAAAAAACCAAACAACCCCATCAAAAATGGGTAGAAGATCTAAACAGATATTTCTACAAAGAAAACATAGAGCTAGTCAAAATTCACATGAAAAGATGCTCAACATCAATATTTCTTAGAGAAATGCAAATCAAAACTACAATGAGGATTTCTGGTCATGGCACAGTGGTTAACGAATCTGACTAGGAACCACGAGATTGTGGGTTAGATCCCTGACCTTGCTCAGTGGCTTAAGGATCTGGCATTGCTGTGAGCTGTGGTGTAGGTCTCAGACGTGGCTCAGATCCTGCATTGCTGTGGCAGTGGCATAGGCCGGTGGCTGCAGCTCCAATTAGACCCCTAGCCTGGGACCCTCCATATGCCATGGGAAGCTGCCTGAGAAAAGGCAAAAAAAAGACAATAAAAAAATACTACAATGAGTTATTACCTCACACGGTCAGAATGGCCATCGCCCAAAAGTCTACAAATAACAAATACTGGAGAGAGTATGGAGAAAGAAAACACTTCTACATTGTTGGTGGGAATGTAAATTGTAAATTTCCACCATGGAAAATAGTTTGGAGGTTCCTCAAGAAACTAAAAATTAAATTACCTTATGATCCAGCAATCCCACTCCTGGGTGTATAGCTAAAGAAAACCATAATTGGAAAAGATACATGAACCCCAATATTCACTGCAGCACTATTTACAATAGCCAAGTCCTGGAAGCAACCTAAACATCTGTGGATAGAGAATTGGATAAAGAAATGGTACATATACAATGGAATATCACTTGGCAATTGAAAAGAATGAAATAGTGCCATTTGCAGCAACGTGGATGAACCTAAAGTTTATCATACTAAGTGAAATACGTCAGAAAGAGAATGACAAAAATCACATATCACTTTATATGTGGAATCCATAAAAAAAATAATAAAAATGAACTTATTTACAAAACAGAAATAGATTCACAGACTTTGAAAACAAATTTACGGTTACCAAAAGGCAAAGGTTGGGGGTAGAGATGGATTGGGAACTTGGGTTTGGCATATGTAAACTATTGCATATTGAATAAATGGTCAAGAGGACCTGCTATACAGTGCAGAGAAATTTACTCAATATTCCATGACAACCTATAGGGAAATGGTTATGTGTATATGTATAACTGAATCAACTGCTGCACAGCAGAAATTAACATAACATTGTAAATCAGACATACTTCAATTAAATTTTTTTAAAAATAAAAAATAGATAATTTGGACAGGTTGATAACTAGAAATAGAATCTATAATTTAAAAAACTCCCTACAAACTAAGTTCCAGGACCAGATGGCTTCACTAGAGAATTCTACCAAATATACAAAATGCGTCTCAAACTAGTCCAAAAGATTGAAGAGGGGAGAATACTCCCAAAGTCATTCTGTAAAGCCATTATCACCCTGATATCAAACCAGACGAAGACACTACAAAAAGTGAATTACAGGGCAATATCTTTGATTTTCAATAAAACAGTAGCAAGCCAGATCCAACAACCCAAAACAACACCATATACCATGACCGAGTTGGATTTACCCTGGGGTCACAAGGATTATTCAACATATACAAATCAACAAATGTGATATACCACCTCAACAAAAGACAAGGCAAAAATCAAATGATTATCTCAATAGATGCAGAAAAAGCATTTGATAAAATTCAATATCCATTCATGATAAAAACTCTTACGAAAATAGTATAGTGGGAACATATATCAATATAATAAAAGCTATTTATGACAAACAAATAGCCAATAAGAATACTCAACAGTGAAAAGCTCAAGCCTTCCCACTAAAATCTGGAACAAGACAAGGATACCCACTCTCAACACTTCTATTCAATATAGTATCGAAAGTCCTAGCCACAGTAATCAGACAATAAAAAGAAATAAAACATATCCAAATTGGAAAAGAAGAAGTAAAATTTTCATATGCAGATGATATACTATATATAGAAATTCCTAAAAACTCCATACTAAAGCTATTAGAACTGATACATTAATTCAGCAAGGTAGCTGGAAAAAAGATTAACATACAAAGTTGGTTGCTTTTTTTTAAACTCTTTTAACAATGAAATATTGAATAGGGAAAGCAAAAAAAAATCCCTTTTAAAATTTCATCAAAAATAAAAATAAAAATACTTAGAAATAAGTCTGACATAGGGAGTGAGAGACTATACGCTGAGACCTATAAAATACTGATAAAAGAAACTAAAGATGATTTAAAGAAATCAAAAATTTCCTATTATCTTTCAATAGGAAACATATCATTAAAATTACCATACTACCCAAATCAGCCTACAGATTTAATGCTATTCTGATCAAATTACTCGTAATATTTGTCACAGAACTAGAAAAAATAATACTAAAATTTATATGGAACCAAAAAAGACCCCAAATTTCCAAAGCTATCTTAAGGAAAATGAACAAACTTGGAAGCATAACCTTCCCAGACTTCAGACAATACTACAAAGCTACGGTAATCAAAACAGCATAGTATTGACACAAAAACAGACATATGGATCAATGGAGCAGAATAGAGAGCCCAAACATAAACCCACATAAATCTTGCACAAAGTTGGCAAGAATAAACAATGGAGAAAAGATGTTTTCTTTAGCAAGTTGTTTTGGGAACTTGGACAACCAGAAGAAAATCAAATTAGAACCCATCGTTATACCATGCACAAAAATAAACTCAAAATGGCTTAAAGACTTAAATATACGGTATGATACCATAAAACTCCTAAACTAGAACATGGCCAAAATATTCTCTGATATAAGTGGTACCAATATTTTCTTATGTTAGTCTCCCAAGGTGATAGAAATAAAAGGAAAAATAAACAAATGGGACCCTATCAAACTTACAAGCTTTTGCAAAGGAAAGGAAACCATAAGCAAAACAAAAAACCCATAGACTGGGAGAAAATATTTGCAAATGATTGAAAGACAATTTCACATCAATTTAATTTCCAATCTATGCAAACAGCTCATACAAGTAAATAACAACAGCAATGAAAAAAAAACAATCAAAAAATGGGTAGATCTAAAATAGACATTTCTCAAAAAAAGACATACAGATGACAAATAGGCACATGAAAAAATGCTTAACATCACTCATTATTAGAGAAATTCAAATCAAAACTATAAGGAGGTGCCATAAAAATGGCCATCATTAAGAAGTCTGCAATTTTAAAAAATGATACAAATGAACTTATTTACAAAACAGACTCACAGACTATGAAAACAAATGTACAGTTAAAAAAGCAGGATGGACTTGAGGTTTGAGAATGGAAAATGCACACTTTGTATGTGGAATGGATGTTCAATGGGAACTTTCTGTATAGCACAGGAAATCTACTAAGTGTTCTATTAATTTATATGGGAATTGGTATATGTATATATGGCTAAATCACTTAGCTGTAGAGCAGAAATTAACACATCATTGTAAATAAACTATACTTCAGTAAAATAAAATTTAAAAAAATAATGTATGCATATGTGTGGCTGGATCACTTTGCTGTATAGCAGAAATTGAAGGAACATTGTAAATCAACTATGCTTTAATAAAAAAAAAATTAAAGTCTACAAATAACAAATACTAGTTGGGTTATGGAGAAAAGGGAACCCTCCTACACTCTTGATGGAAATGTAAATTGATATAGCCACTATGGAGAAGAGTGTGGAGGTTCCTCAAAAAACTAAAAATAGAGTTACCATATTCAGCAGTCTTGCTCCTGGGCATATATCTGATAAAACCATAATTTGAAAAGAGACATGCACCTCAATATTCATTGCAGAAGTATTTACAATAGCCGAGACATGGAAGCAACCTAAATGTCTATTGACAGATGAATGGGTAAAGAAGATGTGTTATATACATATACCCAATAGAATATTACTTAGTCATTAAAAAGAACAATATAATGCCATTTGAAGCAACATGAAAGAACCTAGTCATAAAAAGACAAATACCACATGATTTCACTTATATGTGGAATCCAAAATATGGCACAAATGAACTTATCTACAAAACCAAAACAGACTCACAGAGAATAGACTTGTGGTTGCGAAGGGGGAGGTGGGAGTAGGGGTTGGATGGATTGGGAATTTGGGACTAGCACATGCAAACTATTATTACAGAATGGATAAACAGCAAGGTTCTATTGTATAGCGCAAAAAGCTATATTCAGTATCCCATGATAAATCATTATGGCAAAAGGGAGAAAATCTTTAAGTCTGAGTACATGGCTTATGCCTATATAAACTGCATTTTGATTAAGGGGAATGTATACTTAGCCTATTTGTTAAGATTTATTTGCTACTTAAAATTTTAGAAGTATTATATGTTTATGTTTGTCTTGAAAACTACATATACACTTCATTAATTGTAGGAATTTTTTGTGTGTTTGTTTTTGTCAAATCAATCTCATAGCTTTTTTTTTTTTTGCTAGTTGTATTTGTGTATATTTTTTCTTATTAGATTACAGACATTTGCTTCTTTTTTATTTAGATGTTTGCTTTTATTTTTAACAAAGCTTTCCCCCCATCATATGGAATGACTTTAACTATATTTTCATGAAGCTGATTTAAGTGTTGTGATTTCCACTAATGAATAACATATTTCCTTAAAATTCCTCTGAAAATGTCTAGTTTAGAGATTATCCAGACAATCGCTTTCTAAAACGTCAAGGCCCTCCTGTTCCTTGTAAACTTCAAACAAGTGACTCGTTTAGTCAGCCATGAAGCAGGGTATGGACAAAATGAAGACCCCAGGACTAACTTCTATCTTCTATGCCAGTATAGCAAAGGAGATGAAAGTGCCTGTTGCATTTGAAGAAAAACATGCACCTTAGGAAAATGATGTGATACAAGGAAAATGTCTGCAGAATATGCTTTTGACTCTTCCATGAATCATCTGTACATGGTTACAGGGACTCATTCTTAGAATTAATCCATAGAGTAAAGCAGGTATTAATTATAGCACTGATGTAAATACCAACCTTAACAATGTAACAAGTTGACAAAAATTGGAAGATTGAAGGAAGAGTGGAAGAAAACTTAAGGGGAAAACGGTATTAATAGCCTCACTTTACAGGGGATGGCGTGAGAGGGACATGAGGAGTGAAATTGAGATCCTGTGAACAGTAGAGGAAGCAAAGAAAGAATGTATGAGCATATTAAAGTTACAAGGGTACAGGTAACCAATAGAGTTTCACTAGTGATGATAGAACAGTGTTGGGAGTGATGGAAGAAAGCAACATGTGGAATTATCTCAAGCAAGTGAAATTATCATAGGACATCCATAGATATTTAAAATGAATAAACTTTGAGGAATGCATTATAATGTAACAAACATTAAAGATAGATCAAGTATTGGTTAAAGGAGAAATTTGATCAAAAGGTAACATAAGTCATTGTGATTATATACAAGTATAACTTTAATTTCCAGGTAGCCAAAATAAAAAGGGAGATAATGATGGATGATTAAATTTGTATATTAGATAAAGGGAAGCATTCAAGTTTTGCTGTCAATTTTTCAGACACTAAAGTTTAGAAGTTACAGTGTGAATTCTTTTTTTTTTTTTTTGGTCTTTTTGCCTTTTTCTAGGGCCTCACCTGTGGCACAGGGGTCTAATCAGAGCTGTAGCCACCGGCCTATGCCAGAGCCATAGCAACGTGGGTTCCAAGCCACGTCTGCGACCTACACCACAGCTCATAGCAACGCTGGATCCTTAACCCACTGAGCGAGGCCAGGGGTGGAACCCGCAACCTCATGGTTCCCAGTCTGATTCGTTAACCACTGTGCCACGATGGGAACTCCATCATGAATGTTTAAATATAGAATGTTAACAAATGTTTTTGCTAAAAGTTAAATAGGAAGACATATGTAAGGAGACAGAATTTGCAGTGTCCAGTGGAATTCTGGTTAGCTACCAAGAAATCTTGGAATGAGTTAGCTTTATGTGTACATCATTTATTCATTCCACTCTGCAAATATCCAAGCTCATGCATATTCTGGGCATTGGATGGCAATCCTTACTAGGATTGAAGAAAATTGTCCCCATTCTTTGGGAACATGGCCTAGGAATTTGTAGCCAAGCGGCTCTTGGAAGTAACTAGACCTTATCAATATCTGTTAAGGTTGTATGTCTCTGACATCATGAATACACTAAAAAAAAATGCTGTAAGTTAGAATTAGAATGGAAAATATTCCAACAACTGAAATGCTCACATCTCCAACCCTCAACATATCCTCTCCTGGTATCATAATCAAAAGGCTGCTTGATCATGAAACTGAAGTCATGTGAGATGGGTAGCTGTGAGACCATTTCAGGCATTCAGTTATATTTGCTGAAGTACCCAACTTTCTTCCACAGAAGCTACCTCCTATGTGACCAGATTGCCCAAGATCCCTGGACTGAGTTGTGACCATCCCTAGATCAAGCCCAGGACAGTCCTAGACACACAGTGAATCCTAATTGGCATGTAATTTTGATAGACTTGTAAATATTGATTATGCTGTACTCTGGATCGAAGAATCATTTTGCCCACCCTCTCATTCTCTCTCCATAAACACATTTGATTTAGTAAGTTTTATTAAAAACTACCTTATTTCCCTCATTAGCAAGTTCTTGGAAGCATTTCTAGAACTTCTTATAATCTTCAACTATGATTTCACAGGGAATAGGAAAACTTTCTTCTCAGAACAAAGCCAGTACAATAATATTTCTGTGGAGAACTAAGCTAGTATGGTCACTTGCTGCATGTTTCCCCCATAGATTTATATCTGCTTCAGCCCTACAGTGAAGCTACTAGATGGTACTCAAATCAAGATTGAGCTCTTTGACAAGTATGTGTGTAAACAAACATTTTCTATTGAATTAGTACATTTTGACAGCAGATGAGTAGGCAACAAAGTTAACACTTGAAGAAATTAGGGGACATTTACAATGGCCTTATTTCCACATCAAGAGCTGGGGTATTTGAAGGTCAAGACAGAATGTATACTAAAAGAATCTATTATTTTACTTGACAAGGATAATTCAATTACCATCCATCTAGCAGCAGAAATCTCATTCTAATATTTAATGTAATTATCTAATGTTCTCACCAGTTCCAGTTCCACTTTCTACTATATTCATCCAAAGATTTTTAAAAATCTCAAATATGTGTGTGTATAAATATATACAAACACACATACACATACTATCTCAACTGATGTAAGTGATATAAGAGATGACATAATTACCCAGCAAAAGAATAATTTAGGGGAAATGTAAGTTTATTCCTGATGTATAAATAAATCCTGACAAAACTGTATCAAGTCTGAAAAGCCTTCTGTACTGAAGAGCTCTACTGATTCATTAATTTGAGCCAATTATTTGAATGCCTAAGATGTATCAAACTGCTATAACTGGAGACATGTAAATGAAAAAACAATATGGCACATATTCTGAAAAGGTAATTAGAAACCATGGAGAAAGTAAATTCAAAAATAGAGAATTAAAATGATAAAAAAAATGCTACAAAAGAGGTATTACAGAATGCAGTGAAGAGTGGTATCTTAAGCTTATAGAAGGCCTAAGCAAATGCTTACCCAATTATGGGCAAAAAATAGTCCAAACAGAAAGAAACTGGCTTCTGTTTGAGGAATCTATAATAGCCCTAGACAGTGCCAAGGAAGTAATGGTGGGGAGAGTCCTGAAGAGGCTCTGTGAATAGGAAGTGAGGCTGCATAGGAGGTGACACAGACCGTAACCCAAGAGCAGAAAGGGTGGGGCCTGGCTAAACAGCACCAACATGTGATACCTGTAACCAAAGTTCTCAAAATAAGGCCAAATTTGAAAAATTGGAAACCCCAAGTTGATATCAGCTTTCAGCTTTCCAGGTAGAATGAGAAATAGAAATTGTTATAAAATCAAATTCTAATATGCCTGAGTTTGTGAATATTTTCATCCACTAAAACTAAATACACTTATAACACTAGTAAATATTTTGATTTGACTGCCACTTATTGTTCTGTATATTAGTTACTCTACTAGTGGAATGTAGAAAACAACCTCATATTTACATTGTGATAGTAAGAACTCCTTAAGTTATACCTACCATTTCAGAGTTTGATTATTCCAGTTCTTAGCAGGCATTTTCTGCAAAGGGCCAGGTAATAAATATTTTAGGCTTTGCAAGGCCATATAACAACACTGATATCCTCTCCTTTTATTTTTTTACAACACAAAAAATTAGAAAAATTATTCTCTTGGATTTGGCCTGCTAGCTGTAGTTTATCAGCCATTGATTTACCCCATTAATCATTTTGCTTAGTGAGTGGCCAAGATGGCAGAGTTTAAGGTCAGCTCCTCCTAGCTCACCTCCTCTCACAAACACATCAAAATCACAACAATCTGTAGAATGACCATTGTTGAAAAGGTCTGAAGCTTAGCAGAAAAGATGTCCTCTGACTAAACACATAAAGAAGGAACCAAAATGAGACCAGTAGGGTGGGAATAATCATGATATATTGAAATCCCATATCCCCTAGGTGGGCAACACATACACTTGAGAATAGTTGTATTATAGAGATTTCCACACAGGAATAAGAGTTCTGAGCCCCCACATCAGGTTCCCCAGCACAGGGATCCAGCACAGGAAGAGGAGTCCTTGGAGCATTTGGCTTAGAAGGCCAGCAGGGCTTGATTGCAGGAGCTCTACATAATAGAGGATAGAGACTTCACTCTTAAAGTGTGCACACAAAATCTCACATTCACTACAAACAAGGGCAAAAGCTGTAATTTAATAGGATCCTGGGCTAGCTATAACTGCTGATCTTTGATAGTCTCCTGGGATGGTTGGGTGTGGCTGTGGCTCACTCTGGGAATATCAACAGTGGTGGTGGACTTATCAGAGAGTATTCATCTGTGTGAACTATCCTGCTGCCTGATATCTTGGGTCATTATCACTGAGACCTGGCCCTACTCAGCAACCTGTAGGTTCCAGTGCTGAGATAGCTCAGGCCAAACAATTAACTGGGTGGGGACATAATTCATTCATCAGCAGATATAAATACTGCCTAAACACTTCCTGAACCTACCTTATGCCTCTAGACATGCCCCTAGACATGTCCCTGTCCAACAGAGAACTCAGCTCCACTCACCAGTGGAAAAATACTGGCCCTTCCTACAAGGAAGCATGAATAAGCCTCTAGACTAGCCTGACCCACCAAGGAACAGACACTAGAAGCAGGAAAACTATGGTACCATAGCCCAAGGACCAAATCTGCAGATGTCAGACACTATCCTGGACCATCTGGCCACTTGCCCTTGGGTTACAAGAGATTATTGCACTGCTAGAACACATAGAATGTCTCTTTCAGAGGTCCATTTTACTAGAGTTGAGAAATATAAGTTACCTTCCACATACATAAAAATACAAGTAGCAATTTAGACAAATGAGGCAATAATCAATGTTTCAGTTGAAGAAAAGGGGATAAAATACCAGAAGAAGAACTAAGAGATGTGGAAATAGGCAGTTTACCCAAGAAAGAGTTCAGATAAATCATATTAAAGAATATCAAAGAACTATGGAGGAGAATAAATTCATAGAGATATTAGAGGTTTTAAACAAATAGCTAGAAAATATAAATAACAACCACACAGAATTGAAGAATACAATAAATGAAATTTTAAAAATACCCTTGAAGGAATCAATGGTAGAATAAATCATACAGAAGAATGGATAAGAGAGCTGGAAGACAGGGCAGTGGAAATGACTGCTGCTTAATAGAGAATAGAAAAAAGAATGAAAATAAATTAGGACAGTTTAAGAGACATTTGGGACAACATCAAACACATTATTATTCACATGATAGGGGTCCTAGAAGGAGAAAAGAAAAAGGGGCCAAGAAAGTGTTTGAAGAGATAATAGCTGAAAATTTCCCTAACCTGGGGAAGAAAGAGTCACCCAAGTCCAGGAAAGGCAGAGAATCCCATACAGGATTAACATGCAGGGAACAAAATAAGATGCATTATAATAAAATTGATAAAAATTAAGGAAGAATATTAAAAATAACAAGGGAAAGTCAACAAATAACATACAATGAAACTCCTATAAGGCTATCAGAAGAAAATCTTCAGGCCAGAAGGAAGTGGTCTGAAGATTAAAATGTTGAAAGTGAGACCTATAACCAAGAATATTCCACACAGCAAGGCTCTCATTCAGACTTGATAAAGAAATCAATCAAAAGCTTTACAGACAAGCAAAAGCTAAAAGATTTCATCTCTACCAAACTAGTTTTACAACAGACACTAAAAGAAGTTCTCTAGGTGAAAAAGAAAAGGCCACAATTGGAAACAAGAATATTATGAAATGAAAAAGTTCAGCCAGTAAAGGCAAACGTATAGTAAAGGTAGGATATAATTTACACACAAAGCTAGCAGGGAGGCTAAAAACAAAGTTAGTAAAATCACATGTATCCACAATAACTAGGTAAGGGATACATAAAAAAATTTGACATAAAACATAGTTTATCAGAAATAGTAATCAGGGGAAGAGAGTACAAATGCAGGGTTTTTTTTAAAGTGCATTTATAATTAAGAGATCAGCAAATTAATCATGTGTATATATAGATTGCTATGCAAAAAACTCATGGTAACCTCCAAATAAAAATCCATAATAGATATACACACAAAAAAGGAAAAGGATAACAATAAAGATAGCCATCAAATCACAAGAGAAGAGAACAAAAAAGGGGAGGGGGATCCCTACAAAAACTAACCTCAAACATTTAACAAAATGGCAATAAGAACATAAATTTTGATAATTACCTTAAATGTAAATGGACTAAATGAGCCATAGAGTGGTGGAATGGATACAAAAACAAAATGCCTATATTTGCTGTCAACAAGATTCTCACTTCAGGTCTAGAGATATATACCACTTGAAAATGAGAGGATAGAAAAAGGTATTCCATGCAAAGAGAAATTAAGAGAAAGCTGGAGTAGTAATACTTATACTGAAAAAAAAAAAGGCTTTAAAACAGACAAAGAAGGATACTACATAATTATCAAGGAATCAACCCAAGAAAAAGATATAACCATTGTATATATAATATACCCATCATAGGAGTATCTCAATATATGACAAATATGAACAGATGTAGAAGGAGAAATCAACAGTAACACAACAAGAATAGTGGACTTTAACTCCTCAATACATCAATGGACATATCAGCCAAACAGAAAATCAATAAGGAAATACAGGCTTTAAGTGACACATTAGAAAATATAGACTTAATTGATAGTCATAGAGCATTCTATCTGAAAACAGCAGAGTTCACATTATTTTCAAATGTACATGGTAAATTCTCCAGGATAGATCACTTGCTAGGCCACAAAGCAAGTCTTGGTAAATTTAAGAAAATTGAAATCATCAAGTATCTTTTCCCATCACACCCCTATGAGGCTATAAATCAATTACAAATAAAAAAAGTGTAAAAAACCCACAAGCTCATGTGGTTAAACAACATTCTACAAAAAAAAAAAGAAAAAAGAAAAGAAAAAAGAAAGAAAAGATCACTGAAGAAATCAAAGAAGAAATAAAAAATATAGCTAGATTAATGAAAATGAAAACATAAGTATCCAAAACCTATGGGACACAGCAATGGTAGTTCCAAGACAGAAGTATATAGTGATTAAAAACTCACCTCAAGAAAGAAGAAAATTATTAAATAGACTATGTTTAAAGCAACTGAAGAATAAGGAACAATGCCCCACAGTTAGCAGAAGGAAAGAATATTAGAGCAGAAGTAAATAAAATGGAGACTAACACAGCAATAGAATGGATAAATCAAAAATCTGCTTCTTTAAAAAGATAAACAAAATTAGGAAACATTTAGCCAGACTCATCAAGAATAAAGGAAGAAGAACCAAATCCATAAAACCAGAAAAGAAAAAAGATAAGCTACAACTGACACCACAGAAATACAAAGGATCATAAGAGACTACTATGGCAACTATATGCCAACAAAATGGACAGCCTAGGAGAAATGCACAAATTCTTAGTAAGGTACAATTTCCCAAGACTGAACCAGGAAGATATACACAATATGAACAGACAAATTACCAGTACTGAAATTGAACCAGTAATTCCAAAACTCCAATAAACTAAATCCCGGGATCAGATAGCTTCACAGGTTAGTTCTATTAAAAATTTAGAGAAGAGTTGATATCTATCCTTCTGAAATTATTCCAAAAAAATTGCCGAGGAAGAAACATTTTTTTAATTCATTGTATTAAGCCACTATCACCTTAATAACAAAACCAGAAAGGACATCACTAAAAATGAAACTACAGGCCAATATCATTGATGAACATAGATGTAAGAATCCTATTAAAAGGATCATGCAGCATGATCAAGTGAGATTTATTCCAGGGCTATAAGTACTTTTCAATATTCACAAATCCATCAGTGCATTACACTACATTAACAAATCAAAGGATCAAAACCACCTGCTTATCTAATGCAGGAAAAGTTTTGATAAAATTCAACATTCATTCATGATAAAAATTCCCTAGAAAGTGAGCATAGAGGGAACATAACTCAACATGAGGGTCATATATGACAAATCCATACCTAACATCAAACTCAGTGCTGAAAAGCTGAAAGCATTTCCTCCACTGTTGGGAGACATGTTTCTACGATCTTTTCTTAGCCTCTCTGCTTCTATTTTCTATGTTGAAAACTCCATCTTGTCCTGCTTACCATTACCCTATATTCCTGCTTGAAAAACAATTGCTGTGCTCATCAGTAACTTAAACTTAAGAACAAAGACCAAAAAGCATAAGTTATTCAGGTGGTCAGCTGAATGAGGACATAATGCGTTGGTCTAGGCATGCTGGACCAGTGCAGATAGGCATGCTATTTGCACAGCATGATATGTCCTGTTAAGAGGAAGATGAGCCTCATGGCCCCAAGAGGTTTATAAGGGGTTGTTAGCAGGATATGCATCAGCAAGGAGAACTAGGTGCAAACCTAGGCAAATGGGACTTAATTAAACTTAAAATCTTTTACACAGCAAAGGAAACTACAAACAAAACAAAAAGACAACATATGGAATAGGAGAAAATATTTGCAAACAATGTTACTGACAAGAGATTAATTTCCAAAATATAAAAACAGTGCATAAAGCTCAATGTCAAACAAAAAACAACCTAATAAAAAAATAGGCAGTTTCCTTTAAAAAAACTAATAATAGAACAGCATGGAAGTTCCTTAAAAAACTAATAGTATATGATCCAATGATCCCAATTATAGGCATATATCCAGATAAAGCTCTAATTCACACAGATACATGCACAACAACATTCATAGCAGCACTATTTACAATAGCTAAGACATGGAAACAACCTAGATGTCCATCAACAGATGCATTTATACACAATGGAATATTACTCAGCCATAAGGAAGAATGAAATGTCATTTGAAGCAACATGGATGGATATAGAAATTATCATACTAAGTGAAATAAGTCAGACAGAGAAAGACAAACATCATGTGATATCACATATATGAAGAATCTAAAAATACGATAAAATGAACTTACAAAACAGAAAGATTCACAGACAGAACCTATGGTTACCAAATGGGATATCATGAGATGAGGGTGGGTAAATATTAGGAGTTTGGGATTAACATATACACACTACTATATATAAAATGGATAAATAACAAGGACCTACTGGAAAGCACAGAGAACTATATTCAATATCAGGTAATAACTTATAATGTAAAGGAATCAGAAAAAGATATGTGTAAAACTGAATCACTTTGCTGTACACTTGAGACTAACATAACATTGTAGATTAACTACACTTAAAAATAAAGTCATTTTGCTAAAGTAGTTTTACTAAACAACTTTGGCTAATGACATAAAAAATATAAAACTGCAGAAGGGGGTTTGGTAATCTATGTAAAAAAGAATTTTCTAAAAAAAAAAAAAAGAATTTTCTTCAAATGCTTTGAGTATGTTGTTTCATAGTTTTTCATAATTAAACATAACCTTTGAGTTTAAAGGTGATACAAATTTGTAAAAGAACTCAAACATGTCAGAAGTTGTAACCGAAAGAGGCAATAAATGCAGCAAGCAGTGATCTCTGAATTCATTTGACCAAGGATTTTTTTTGTTCTGAATCTTCTCATATGGAGCCTAATTGGGGAAATGATGGACAAAATGGCAGCTAAGCTACCTTCCACTTCTAGTATTAGTGTCCTACTTCTCTCTTTTTAGTCAAAGAGAATTATAACTGTGACTCCAGAGTTTTTGAAAATTATGAGTACAGTTGTCCCTCAGTATCTACAGGGGATTGGTTGCAGGAGCCCCTCAGTGGATACCAAAGTTCTTAGGTGTTCAATTCCCCTATGTAAAATGGTGTATAATTTGCATTTAACCTATGCACATGCTCCTGTGTCCTTTAAATCATTTCTAGACTACTTATAATATTTAATGCAATGTAAATGATATGATATGTAAACAATTGCCAGTGCACTATAAATTCAAGTTTTGCTTTTTTGGAACTTTCTGGATTTTTTTTTCCAAATATTTTTGATCCCTGGTTGGTTGAATCTATGGATATGAGACCCTTGGATACAGAAAACTAACTCTACTGCTGATTTTTTCTCTGTGTTAATTTCCTCATTTGTAAAATTGGGATAATAATATTGCTCCCTTCAACAGTTTACCAGAGGCACAAAATTAGTATAAAATGCTTAGTACAATGTCTGATGGGTGGTTACTTATCAATAGTTATTAGCTACTGTTATTTCTAAGATGCTTTCCTTTATTTGATATTGTTCTTTTATAATCAGGGCTCCAAAAACTTAATATGAAATATTTCTGATGCAGCTAAAGATTAGCACAGTAAGTAAAGTAAGTCAGAAAGAGAAGGGCAAATAATCATATGATATTACTTATACATGGAATCTAAAATATGTAAAAAATGAACCTGTCTACAAAACTGAAGCAGGCTAATTAACAGAGAACAGACTTATAGTTGCAAGGTGGGGAGGGAGAGGGATAGACTGGGAGTTTGGGGTTAGTAGATGCAAACTAATACATTTAGAATGGATAGACTATGAGTTCCTACAGAAAAGCATAGGGAACCATATCCAATCTTCTGGGATAAACAATAATGGAAATAAATATAAAAAAGAATGTATATATGTATACATATATATGTATATGTGTATAAATGTCACTTTGCTCTGCAGAAATTAGCACAACATTGTAAATCAAATATACTTTAATAAAAATACATTTTTAAAAAATATAAAAGGAAATATTCCTATACCTCAACCTCAAGTTTAAATATATTCTCCAGGAGCTTCAAAAATAAACATTTAGTCACATTATGAGAGACCAGAATACAAGAAACCCTAGAGAGGAAACATTTTTTAGACAAACTTTTGTAATGTAAATCATGGCTATTAACATCTTTATTTTTTGTTTAGAGATCTTATTTTCACAAACTCCAAATCATGAAATGCAAGAATAAAACTCCTAATTATTTCAAGCACAAGAGCAATGACTTATTGTCAGAGTGCTAATTACGTAGTACAGCCATTGTGTTCCTCCTTCCTCACACAGCTCCCTTGCTGGGTGGCTATGAAAAGAATACAGTATACTCTTTGTCTTCTAGGTGATTTTGTTTCTGTTTACTTAAATGTACAGAGTAAGAATTTCTCTTCAATTCCTCAAGGGAACATTGTGAGTTCAAAAAATAACATTTGTAAAGCTTTTTCCTTTTTCATAGTGAATAAAAATTGTACATGTGCCATCATTGTAGAGCACAAAAACAAAGTAAGATTAAATGAAACATTTGCTATTGCTTTAGAGGCTGGAATTTGCCATTTATTATATAAGCTCCTCACACTTACACCTCCAATGAGCTTACTTCCATCAGCAGTGTGGTAAAACTAGAAAGAGAAAACACACCTGGGTCAAAATCTGACCTGAAAGGCTTAGTAGCTGGGTGAATTTAGGCAAGTTATTTTACATCTATAAGATGATTTCTGCTTCTGTAAAATGGATCTCAATGTCCACTCTGTTGTTAAAGCACTCAGAACAGGCTAGGCACTCATCCAAATATCACCAAGGACCACTCTACATACCTACAGCCTTAGGAAGGCCTAGGATTTCAAACCAAAAATGGATTTGAGTGCTTTGGGCGGGGCATATATTCTCCAGGTGGCCTCTCTTCCAATCTAATAATATCACATATTTGCAAATAGATGCTCCAAAAAGACTTTTGAGTTTGGCTCTGGGCTGTGGATTCTATCCATGGAGTTCAAATGGATAAGCTTCTCAAAGGATTTGATCCCAAAACATAGGTTTTTCTCCCCATTCATTTCATAACTATTCCTATGGGCTTACTGAGCAGAAGCTGAGCTTTACAAAGATACATAAAGCATACTGTATATTGGGGCTCAGGGTGGGCTGCCCCAAAATGTGCCTCAAAGGCATATTCATTATTTTGAATTAAAGTTACTTAAGAAATCACCAGTGCAAAAGGGACACTGACTCTGTATTCCTGAAAGCAGGAAGTAAATCTCTCATGTGAATGGTACCTTCCCTGCATCTGGAGGCAGAGGGACACTCATCACCAGAGATGGGGATATAGGCTGAGAAGCCTGTATAAACAAATCTTGCTGCTTTGATTTACTACACCAAGCCTACACTCTGTTTAGATTCTTCACTAATTAAGCACCCAAAGCCTAAGTTTCATTGTCCAGTTAATTCCTCACAAATTTATTGTTTCTTTGTCTAAAAAGTCTAAAAGCTCCTGATTCTGGTCAATCTCTGAGCATCATTTTATAATCTCCTGTGCATACAAAATTAAATTGGTTTTTCTCCTGTTAATCTATCATGTGTCAACTGTATTCTTAGCCTAGACACAAGAACTCAAGGGAGGTCCCTGGCACTCTTACCCAAGGAATTTTTCAACACAATAATTTTTTAATAGTGAATTAAAATTACTTAGTATATTATGATCAGGGCAAGTAAATGCGGCAGAATTTAAAGGCATGTAAATATCAGAACATCATAAATTAGTTTTGTCTTCTCTTTAACTCTCCACAGTCTTAATTCTTTCCTCTTTCTCCTAAAGCTTTAAAAATGGAACCTCTAATTTTTCATCTATACCACCTCAGGTGTCAATTTTCAGTGTGAAAATACAGTTTCACACTATCAAAAATGAATGACCCCCCAGGAGTCCTTATGGACATGGTAGCTGTCTGTTATTTCAGCCTCTCCCTATTTAGGTGTTGAAGTAATGTCCTCAGAGAATTCTGTGCTTCTCTCTTTCAAAACTATCTTTCTTTTCCCTTTGGTTTGACAGAAAAAGAAGAAATTTCAACCATGGAGGTTCCACATTTCCCAGCATGGCTCTACTTTTTTACTCAGTAAAAGCAACATCTCACTTTTTCTAAGTCATAGTCAACCCTCTCCTTCTCCGGAATTTCTTTACTGTTATCACAAATTTTTACCTGATCCAATGTTCATATGTAAAAGAGCTAGGCTTTCCTTTAACACATACTAAAACAATATTGAAAAATGTATCTAAACCATTCAACACAACTTAAACCTAGGAGTGACGGTTTGCCCTCACTACATAAAAATCAGAGCAACTTCAGTTACATTTTTGTTCCAATTGTCCTTTTGAAGTAAAAATAGAAATATAAGATTAAGCATTTTTAGAATCATTAAAGAAAAATAGACCATATAGAAATTTCTGAAAGATCCCATAAAAGAAAGAGTGGAGCCAAGAGGCCTGCCCTGGCTTATAGCCTCAGGAGCCATGAGAGTCTTTCCAGTTTGTATGACCATTTATACAAAACCTCAAGATCTTGCCTAAATACCTGGTGTGTCACTAGGCTTTTAGTACACTTTCAATGAAATGCAGTTGCTATTACTTTCTGTTCCTGAAACAAGAACTAAATCTACTCAACTATCGCTCTGTCTTAGTTAGGATAATGGCTTGCTAACTGATTTCATCTATGTTCTCCCACCTCCCTGGAAAAATAATCATCCACCTTGTGAATGGCTAGGCACTAAGATAGAGCAGAAATTCTCTGCGGAAGGAAACTTTTGCAATTGCTTTAGAAGTTACATAATTTTTGAGAGTGTAGGGACCTTATCTAGTCTCGTGTTCAACCCTCAACAAACAGATACTGAGCATGTGATCTAGCTATGGGAATGTTAACCTTTCAAGATAAATCTCTCTTTATATTTGCAGCAGCATTCTTATGACATTATTTGCCTGAGAGCAATTATATTATAAGGACTCATGGTGAGTTGCCAAATGCAGCACACTTTCAATCAGAAACACTTTGTGAACATTTACTGTGTGCCAGGTTCCAGGGAATGCTGCGATTACAAATACAACCTGCACGACAGAATCCTTTCACACCTTTGAGGAAGTCACATTTCATAAATGGGCTTACTCAGGAGTTCTCAGAAAAGCATATTGTATGACTTAAATAACAGTGTGTGTGAGGCAGGCCAATAACATCAACAGCTCTTACTGCCAAGACTCTTGTCTACCTTGGTTTGGTGATTGAAAACATTGTTTCCAAAATCCTTCAGTGCCTTCTCCACAAATAATTTATGACCATTGCTCCAAAAAATGTATCTGATTATGAGCCACTTGATGGCTTTTCAGCAACCAGCAGGAATTCTAGAACTCACCTTGTGAAGCACATGTGTATACCTCTGTTTAAACTCCTGACTATACCCAGCAAGCTAGTAAATGGTGCTTCTGATCATTTTCTTCTGGCCAGAATATCATCTGTAGCTGTTTATTCAACTTCAATGGTAATCAAGCATGGAAGAAGACAGAAATTTTACAAATAAATTAAAGATAAGGATCCCTATAAGCACAAAAACTCTAGGTAAACGCCCTGTCAAAAGTAGTGGATTAGGAAGTATTAATGCTGGGCTTTGATTTATAATGGTAGGATTTTAGAAATAAATACGATAGTAGATGGATTCTTTCATACCAGAAAGGAATAAATTTCTCTCTTCTTTACCTGTAGAAATTATAAACAGTGCTGAGACCTCTGTGTCTCTCTTGTTCCTCAAGATAAGTCTTTATTTCTATATTTATTGTCTTTTGGGGCCATACCCATGGCATATGGAAGTTCCCAGGGTAGGGATTAAATTGGAGCTGTAGCTGCCAGCTTATGCCACAGCAATGCAGGATCCAAGCCTTGTCTGCAATCTACACCACAGCTCACAGCAACATCAAATTCTAAATCCACCAAGCAAGGCCAGGGATCAAACCTATGTCCTCATGGATACTAGTCAGGTTTGCTAACCACTGACACATGACTGGAACTCGGCTCCAAGTCTTATTGATTTGGGTTCAGTGTGGTTTGTGCTTTATTATAGAAAGTGCTAAAAATATTACTCATATCCACTTTTCAAAATCCTTTTTTATCTGTGTTCAATCTTATATTTTCATTCTTACTAAGACTTGGAATCAATGTTTTTGAGAGGAAAGCATTGCCAGTTAAAAGTGAAGAGGGTCAGTGGGGAAAATATACCTTAGTTTCTAGAAATTTAGTATGGACACAAATCTTTGGAAGTTTATTTTAAGCTGTTCAGAGAGACATGCCTGGTGGACACAGCACTGTTAGGTTGTGTGTTTGACTCAAAAAGTAATAGAATTTTACCAACTAGAATAATAGTCTTTCACATCCAATGTCTTGTACTATGTCATCACTTTTGGAAAAAAATGTAAAATTTTTTTGGTATGGTGATGTTAATTATTTCCATGATTTTCCTCAGTTTAAATATCTTTGAATGTTTACTTTTTATATATGAGTTTTTTGTGAAATTTTTATTATTAAAAACAGGGAGTTCCCACTGTGGCACAGTGGAAATGAATCTGACTAGTATCCATGAGGATGTAGGTTCAATTCCTGCGATCGCTCAGTGGGTGGGAATCTGTCATTGCTGTTTCTGTGGCTGTGGCATAGGCCAGCAGCTATAGCTCTGATTCGACCCCTAGTCTGGAAAAGAAGAAAGAAAAATAATAATCTGGGTTATATTTACAAGGAAGAAAGGGAGACATGAAGCCTTGAGGCAGCTTTTTGGCCTCTGACTCCCCTAGCTTCATGTTCATCAACCATTGGCTTCCCAACCAGAGCATTGTCACAGGAGGCATGATGGGAGAAGGGAACTTGAAAAGAGATGGTTTATCCACATGCATCCTGAGCCATCTTCCCCTTGTCCCTCTATCCCCTCCAGCTCTTTGTGTTTTTCCTCTGTATTCCAGATTTTTATTTTCAGGTAAACCTATTCTCAGCTATGACCATCTTCTTTTTGAGTTTGTCCATTGAAATTTTAACTTCTTATTGTACATATCATGTGCTAAGTATATTATTTTAATTAATGATTATAAAATTTAAATAATCATGACAAATATATTAAGATTAATTAACTTATGTGCACGTATTTTTTCCAGAAACTCTATTTTCTTTTCTTTTTTTTTTTTTTTTTTTTGCTTTTTAGGGCTCTACCCATGGCATATGGAAGTTCCCAGGCTAGGGATCAAATCAGAGCTGTAGCTTCTGGCTTACAGCACAGCAACAGTAAAGCAGGATCCAAACCGCATCTGTGACCTACACCATAGCTCATGGCAATGCTGGATCTTAACCCACTGAGTGAGGCCAGGGATTGAACTTGCATCATCATGGATACTAGTTAGATTCGTTTGCTGCTGAGCCACAACAGGAACTCCTGAAATTCTAATATTATATCTGCAAGATTTACTTTTATTCTTTTGTGTCTTCACTTCTTCCTCAAGGAAATACTTTGTTCTACATGATCTAATTGCCTTTTTTTTTTTTTTTGTCAGAGGTCTTCTTAAATGTATTCTGATTTTACTTTCCTTGCTTGCTCATGTTATGTTCCCTCAACATTCAGGTTGCTTTGGACTCTCCATACCTGTCAGCACTGAGTTTCTGTCCTTGGGGCCAGTGGCGAATAACCTGATCAATCATTGCCAGTTCTGGCATAGAGGGATTCTCTGCCACCAGGGAAGTAAGGGGTCAGTTAAGCCCACCATGCTGTTCCTGTCCTAAGCACCCTCTCAAACAAAGCTGTTAGATGTGACAAGCCATCATAAGACCAAAGGTAGCAAGCAAGAAAAGTCAGCCCCACTCTACATCCTGTGCTCACTCTGAGAACCACAGGAACACTAACCTGCCTGAGTCTGGAGGAATGTAACCAAGCAGGACCCTCTGGGGCCATCCTGGGGCAGACCCCTCCTCCATATCTTCTGCTGTATCTCCTCCCTGAAGTACCTAGATAAAAGTATCTGGTGCATATTTCCTGAGTTTTTTTACAGATGCTATAACCTCCATCAAATAGAAGACCATGAGCACACAGCTCCCAGACCTACTGGAGCCTGAACTTTTTATTTGGCCACACCCATGGCACATGGAATTTCCTGGGCCAGGAATAAAACCTGTGCCTCAGTAGCGACAATGCCATATCCTTAGCCAGCTCCACCACAAGAGAACTTCTACTGGATTCTGAAGATTGATAATGTTAACTTGTGAAACCACCTTGGTACCTCACAATTAATCAGTCAAAGAACTGTGCACACGCTGATAACATAACCTGTGATATAAGTAAAATGAAGCAGAGGAACCACTCTTAATTGAAGATCAAAAGAAACCCCCTGAAAGAACAATGAGGCAGACTTTCTCACTCTAGTAGGTACTGAATTCAAAAAGGAGATAATGAAAATACTGAAGGAGTTAACAAAGGCTATTGATGGAAATGAGAGATTACTATAAAAAGGAACTAGAACCTATAAGGAAGAGGCAAGAAAAATTAGAAAACTCATTTGTCAAGATGATAGCTGAGCTAAAGGCAATAAATAGCATATTGAATAATGCAGAAGAACAAGTGATCTGGAAGATAAAATAGTGGAAATTAACCAGTCAGAACAGTAGAAAGAAAAACACATTAAAAAAAGAAAGCAATATGAGAGATCTATGGGAAAATATAAAGCATACCAATCTATCCATAATAGGGATCCCAGAAGAATAAAGAGAAGAGAGGATTAAAAATGTTTTTAAGTAATTGTGGCTAAAAACTAACAATATGAACCTCAGGATGCCTATACCAAGATAAGATTAAAATGGCAAAAGTGAAAGATTAAGAGAAGATTCTAAATCCAGCAAGAGAAAGAGTTCATTACAAAGGAACTCCCATAGACTATCAGATGATTTCTCTACAGAAACACTGCAGGCCATGAAGGAAAGAGAACATTATTCAAAGTCCTAATAGGGAAAAATCTGCAATGCAAGATACTATACTCAGAAAGATTATCATTTAGCATAGACGGACAGATAAAGAATTTCTGAGACAAACAAAAACTGAAAACATATAGCAATACTAAACCTATCCTAAAAGAAATATTGAAAAGTCTTCTCTAAATAGAAAAGGATTAAGAATCAATAGGAAAGAGAAAATAACAATTGAAAAGTAAATCATGTAAATAAACCAGCATAAATGTTAAAAAAAAAAAACAAGCTTTTTATGAAAGTAATGATTACCTCAATGAATAGCAAAAGGTTAAACATGAAGATGTAAAAGAAGACATCAAAATCATAAAATGGGGAGAAGAGTGAGAAAGTGTAGATTTTTTTTCTTAGAATGTGTTTGAGACTATAAGACTATCAGTCCAAAGCAAGTAGATATAGTATTGGATTAACACTGTCAAAAACGGGGTAACCACAGATCAAAAACATACAATAGATTCACAAGAACCAAAAAGAAGAAAAAACAAGCATAATTGAAAAGACAATCATCAAACCACAAAAAGAAAGACGAAAAGAAAAATGAACCAAGAAGAAATATAAAATCAACCAGAAAACAAATTTTAAAATGGCAATAAATACACATCTATCAATAATTACCTTAAATGTCAAAGGACTAGATGCTCCAATCAAAAGACAGAGAGTGGTCAATTGGATAAAAAACGAACAATAGCCTACAATATGTTACCTACAAGAGACCACTTTAGGGCAAAGGACACATATGGATTGAAAGTGAGGGGATGGAAAAAGATATTTCATCCAAACAGAAATGACAAGAAAATGGAGGGGTTGCAATACTAATATCAGACAAAATAGACTTTAAAACATAGGCCATAAAGAAAGATAAAGAAGGACACTACATGTTAAAAGGATCAATACAAAGGAGAGGATATTACACCCATCAACATATATGCACCCAATGTTGGAGTACCCAAATATATAAAACAAGTGCTAAAAGACATAAATGGAGAAATTGATGGGAATAAAATAATAGTAGAAGACTTCAACACCCCACTCGCATCAATGGACATATCTTTGAGACAGAAAATCAATAAGGCAACAGAATCTTAAATAATACAATAGAACATTTAGACTTAATTGATAGTTTCAAAACATTACTCCAAAGAAAAACAAAATACATTCTTTTTAAATGCACAAGGAACATTCTCTAGGATTGGCCAAAGTGGTATAGAGGGAAAGTATCTCACCATAATAAAAGGTACTATGGCAACACAAACCCACTGCCAATAGAATACTCAATGATGAAAAACTGAAAACCTTACCTAAAATCTGGAACAAAACAAAGGTGTACACAACACTTATATTCAACATAGTATTGGAAATATTCGCCACAGCAATCAGACAAGAAAAATAAATGAAATATATCCAAATTGGGAGGGAAGACATAAAATTGTCATTATATGAAGATGACATAATACTATATACAGAAAACCCTAAAGACTCCACACAAAAACTATTAGAACTGATAAATGAATTCAGCAAGGTACCTGGATACAAGATTACCATACAGAAATTGGTTGCATTTCTGTACACTAACAATGAAACGTCAGAAAGGGGATGCAAAAAACCAATCTCTTTTAATATTGCATAAAAATTAAATACTTAGAAATAAACTTAATCAAGGAGGTGAAAGACATATGCTGAGACTAAAAATATTAATAAAGGAAACTGAAGATGATTCAAATAAATGGAAAGCTATCCCATGCTCTTAGATTGAAAGAATTAATATTGTTAAAATGACAATACCATCCAAAGCAATCTATAGATTTAATATGATCCTTACTAAACCACCTATGACATTTGTCACAGAACTAGAATAACTAATCCCACTATTTATATGGAACATAAAAGACCTCAAATTGCTAAAGTATTCCAGAGGAACAAAAATAAAGTAGGAGGTAAAACCCTCCTAGATTTCAGACAATAATACAAGGCTACAGTGACAAAAGAGTGTGGTACTGGCACAAAAACAGACAAATAGATCCATGGAACAGAATAGAAAGCCCAGAAATAAACCTACACACCTATGGTCAAATAATCTTCAACAAAGGAGCCAAGAATATACAACGGAGCAGAAACAGTCTCATCAAGTGGTATTGGGAAGTTGGACCGTTGCATGCAAATCAGTGAAGTTAGAACACACCCTAACAGCATACACAAAAATAAACTGGAAATGTCTTAAATGAAACCATATAACTCCCAGAAGAGAACTTAGGCAAAATGTTCTCTGACATAAATCGTATGAATGCTTTCTTAGGTCATTCATCCAAGGCAATAGAATTAAAAACAAAAATAAACAAATAGGGCCTACTCAAACTCACAGGCTTTTGTACAGGAAAGGAAATCATAACCTCAACAAGAATGAAAAGAGACAATCTATGAACTGGGATAAAATATTTTCTTTTTCCTTTTTTTCTTTTTGTCTTTGGTCTTTTTAGGGCCACACCCACGGCATATGGAGTTGCCCAGGCTAGGGGTCTAATTGGAGCTGTAGCCACCAGCCTACGCCAGAGCCACAGCAATGCCAGAGCCTTAACCCACTGAACAAGGCCAGGGATTGAACCCACAACCTCATGGTTCCTAGTTGGATTCATTTCCACTGCACCATGACGGGAACTCCTAAAATATTTTCAAATGATACAATAGACAAGGCCTTAATTTCCAAAATATACAAACAGATTCCACAACTCAACATCAAACAAATAACTGAATTGAAAAATGGGCAGAAGACTTAAATAGACTTTTTTTTCAAAGAATATATCCAGATGGCCAATAGGCACATGAAAAGATGTTCAATATCTATAATTATTAGAGTTGAATAAGTCGAAACTATAATGAGGTAGCACCTCACACCAGTCAGAATCACCATCATTAAAATTCTACAGATAGCAAATGCTGGAGAGTGTGTGGAGAAAAGGGAACTCTCCCACACTGTTTGTGGGCATGTAAATCGGTGCAGCCACCAGGGGGAACAGTACAGAAGTTCCTTAAAAAACTAAAAATAGACTTACCATACAATCTTGCAATCCCACTCCTGGGCATAGATCCAGGAAAAAACATAATTTGAAAAAATACATGCATCCCAATGTTCACAGCAGCACTATTTACAATAGCTAATACATGGAAGCAACCTGGGTGTCCATCGACGGATGCATAAAGATGTGGTACACACATACAATAGAATACTATTTGGCCATAGAAAAGAATAAAATAATGCCATTCACAGCAATATGGATGGACCTAGAGATTATCATACAAAGTGAAGTAAGCTAGACAGAGAAAGACACATATTGTATAATATTACTTATATGTGGAATCAAAAATATGACACAAATGAAGTTATCTGTGAAACAGAAACAGAGTCACAGACATAGGGAATGAACTTATGTCTATAAAAGATGAAGGGGAGGGAGGAATCAATTATGAGTTTGGAATTAACATATACTTACTATTATATATAAAATAGATAAAAAATAAGGTCCTTCTGTATAGCTCAGGGAACTATATTCCATATCTTATAATAAATCATAATAGAAAGGCATGTGAAAAATTATATGTGTATAAGTGAATTGCTTTGCTATATAACTTAAACAAACACAACTTTGTAAATCAACTATACTTCTAGTGAAAAAATAGCAATTTATATATATGCCTCCTTCACTGGGGATCATGCCACCTCAGATTTACCTGCCACCCTCTCACAGTTTGACTTCCTGGCCTGTTCTTGTCTATCAGAGAAATGGGAGGAGGATATGGTCAAGCCACTAGAAGAGTTGTATGTATTAGATGCATTTAATAATTCTCGCAGTTCTTTTAGTAGATTGCTTTATATTTCCTATAAGGAGAAGCATAATCTACATGTAATAATATTTTTGTTCCTTTTCATAAACAAAGGCTAAGTCTTTCATTACTTTTCCAAAACAACTATAGCTATTGGTTCTATACAACCTAGCTAAAACCCAAGATTTGGATCCCATTTAAGCAGGTCATTATACTGTGAAGAAAATGGAGACCTTGCATTGTATTTCTAGAGAGACATCATATTCAGGCCTAAGAGTAAGAAAATCTTAAGATATATTTTAGGAGATTTAGATCCAATTCAGAAACCATAAATAAAATCTTACATATCTCACTGTTAGGTAAGAAATCAATACTTGCCACTAGGAGTCTCTCCCTACTAAGAATTGATTGGATTGGATTATTATGGAAGTAATAATCTATTACTAGATAAATCCTATCCTATCCTATCCTAATTTTCTAGGTCTTTAAAAAATACAAATTTTTTTAACATTTCCACAATCATATGAAGTTCTGCTGCATTATGTTACCATTCATGTGGAATGTTCCTCCTTGGTGTGTGCACTATAGCAGCCCTGCTCATATATAGTAAATGCACACATGGGATCACATGGATGTACTGATCACAACTCAGTGAATTCTTTTTTTTTTTTTTTGTCTTTTGTCGTTGTTGTTGCTATTTCTTGGGCCGCTCCCGCATATGGAGGTTCCCAGGCTAGGAGTTGAATCGGAGATGTAGCCACCGGCCTACACCAGAGCCACAGCAACGTGGGACCCGAGCCGCGTCTGCAATCTACACCACAGCTCATGGCAACGCTGGATCATTAACCCACTGAGCAAGGGCAGGGACCGAACCCACAACCTCATGGTTCCTAGTCGGATTCGTTAACCACTGCGCCACGACGGGAACTCCCGACCTGTTTTCTGAAATGACTGCACCCCTTTCTTTTGGGGAGGCGCATAAAAATTTCAGTTGCTTCTATATTTTCACCAACACTTGGTCTGGTCAAACTTCAATTTTAGCTATTTTTAATACTTATGTGGTGATTTTCATTTGCATTTCTATAATGAATACTGATATAATATTTCATATGTTTATGTGCCATTTTAGAGTTATTTACCTATTCTAGATTAGTCCTTTATGTGTTTGACAAATATTTTCCCCAAATCTGTGGTTTGACTTTTCATTTTCTTTTAGTTCTTTTAAAAGTAGTACTTCCTAATTTGATGAAACCTCAATTATGAATCTATTCTTTTATGTTTTATGTTATAGCTAAGAAAGCTTTGTCTAAACAATTTCATAGGATTTCCCCTGTGTTTTATTATAAAGGTGTTATGACTCTAGATTTTACATTCAAGTTTATGATCTATTTCCAATTGATTTTTATATATGGTACAAGTTATGGAATGAGGTCCATTATTTTACATGTGTATATTCAATTATTCCAGCACCATTTGCTGAAAAGACTGTCCTTTTGCCATGAACTTGCCTGTGTACCTTTGCAAAAGATCAGTTGTCCCTTAAATTGTACAAATGTTTTATTGGGTCAGTCTCCCAAGGCAATAGGAATAAAACCAAAAATAAACAAATGGAACCTAATCAAAGTTACAATCTTTTGTACAGCAAAGGAAACCATTAAAAAAAGGTAAAGAGGAGTTCCCGTCATTGCTCAGTGGTTAACGAATCCAACTAGGAACCATGAGGTTGCGGGTTCAATCCCTGGCTTTGCTCAGTGGGTTGACGATCCGGTGTTGCTGTGAGCTGTGGTGTAGGTTGCAGACGCGGCTCGGATCCCACGTTGCTGTGGCTCTGGCGTAGGCTGGTGGCTACAGCTCCAATTCGACCCCTAGCCTGGGAACCTCCATATGCCGACAGAGCAGCTCTAAAAAAGACCAAAAAAAAAAAAAAAGGTAAAGACAATGTATAGAATTGGATAAAACAACTGTAAATGGTGCAACCTACAAGTGCTTACTCTCCAAAATATGCAAACAACTCACACAACTCAACAAAAAAATGAAAAACCCAATTGAAAAATGGGCAGAAAACCTAAAAAGACTTTCTCTAAAGATGACATACGAATGGTGAGTTAGCACATGAAAAGATGTTCAACATTGACCATTATTAGAGAAATGCTAATCAAAACTACCATGAGGTACCACCTCATACAAGTCAGAATATCCATCATTAATGTCTACAAATAACATATGCTGCAGAGGGTGTAGAGAAAAGGGAACCCTCCTGCGCTGTTAGTGGGATTGTAAATTGGTACAACCACTATGGAGATCAGTATAGAGGTTCTCAGTAAATTGGAAATAGAATTATCATATGATCTAGCAATCCCACTCCGGAGCATACATCCAGAAAATGTATAATTCAAAAAGATACATGCACTGCTATGTTCATAGCAGCACTACTCACAATAGCTAACACATGGAAACAACCTAAGTGCCCACTGGCAGATGAATGGATTAAGATGTGCTACATATGTGCAATGATACACTACTCATCCATAAAAAAGAATGAAATAATGCCTTTCATAGAAACATGGATACAACATAGATACGGAGATTATCATACTGAGTGAAGTAAGTTAGAGAAAGACAAACTTACAGGTGGAATGCAGATTATGGCACAAATGAACCTATCTATGAAACAGAATCAGACTCACAGACATAGAGAACAGACTTGTGGTTGCCACAGGGGAGGAGGGACGAAGTGGGATGGACTTGGAGTTTGGGCTTGGTACGTGCCAACTATTACATTTAGAATGGATAAACAATAAGGTCCTACTGCATAGCACAGGGAACTATAGCCAGTCTCCTGGGATGTATGAGTCACTTTGCTGTACAGCAGAAATTGACACAACATTGCAAATCAACTTCAAATGTAAAAGGAAAATAACTAAATGAAAAAAAAGATATATATTGAAAAAATAAAAAAAGATCAGTTTTCCTTGAATGCTTGGATTATTTCTGTACTCTCTATTTTTCCTAGCGAATTATTTGTCCACTTTTATGCCAATATTACACTGTGTTGAATACTTTATAATAGCCTTGGAGTAAAGTACTGTAAATTCTCCGTTTTGATCCTCTTTAAAAAGTTTTGTCCTTTGTATTTCCAAAAATATTTTACAATCAGCTTATCAATTTCTATAAAAACATCTACAGGGATTTTGTTGAACTTGTACTGAATCCGTAGATTAATTTAAAATAAATTGTTATCGAACAATATTGATTCTTTTAGCCCATGAACACAGTACTATCTCTCCATTTATTTAAATCTTTAATTTTTCTCAGTGAGGTGTTGTAGTTTTCATAGTACAATTCTTATACGACTCCTCACACATTTATCCTTAAGTATTTCATGTTTTAATGCTATTGTAAATGGTATTTTTGTTTAATTTCAGTATCTGATAGTTTATTGCTATACAACTGATGTTTTATATTGACCTTCAATTCTTCAACCTTATTTAATCCACTTAATTGTAGATATTTTTTGGTAGATTTCATCTGCAAAGACAGTTTTATTTCTTCTCTTCCTTTATGAATGCTTTTAATTTCTTTTTATTGCCTTTGGGGAGTTTCTCATATGCAAGTACAATTTAGAGGTCAACCAATGATTTAAAAGAAGGTTTTTTTCCCTCACAGATTGGGCCTTCTCCCAATGAATGTCTCCCTCCTGTTTAGATTTTTTTTCCTCTCAATTTTCAGCCATTCTGACAGCCCTAAATTCTATCCTTTGATACCTCAAGCCAATAAGATGTTTATGTTTTCTGCCTGAGTTCTAGAGTCTCTGCTCCTAGTGGTCTGAAGAGGGTCTTGGGGAAAAGCTATCTGAAAGTGGGTCTCTGCCATGCCTATCCATTCTTCCAAGGATTGAATTCGTTCAAATTTTTGCCTGTTTTTGGTCACTCTCCATTACTTTTAAATGGTTTTTTAAAAGAAATATTTATATTTTGCTCTGAATTTATAATTTTTATATGCAGCATATTTTATAAATTTATGACAGCTTTTGTCCCAGACAATTTTTTTTTTTTTTTGCTGCACCTGCATTATGTGGAAGTTCCCTGAACAGGGATAGAACCTGTGCCATAGCAGCAACACTAGTCTCTGCAGTGGCAATGCTGGATCCTTAACCTGCTGTGCCACAAGGGAACTCCATGTTCCAGACAATATTTACACTGATGTTTGAATAGAAAACAACCTTGGAATATAGAAATCAGTGCTCTGTTGTGACATGAGAAATGAAGTCCTTTGTTTTGACCTGGGAGTCTGGTTTCTTGTGCAAGTGTCGATGAAACTTGTTAGCTTGCAGATAGAGGAAAATCTCGGACTCTTCCCCAGCCCTTGACAGAGGGCTATTCTTGTACCCATTACTCTTCTATTATGAGGATCTGGACCAATTTTATCTATAATCACTGCATTATATTCCATGATGTATAAACATATTTATTCGGTTATTCTCTAATGGGAATGATTTTTTTCTCTTTCCCTACGCCAGTGCAAATAATGTAGTTAATAAATATACCCTTGTAAAAAGCCCATTCTGTTCTGGTGTTTTTGTTTGATTTTTGTTTTTTTTTTTTTTCAGTTAAATAGATCTCCAAGCATATGATGACTTTATCCTTATTCCACTTCTGTCGTTCGTCTGTTGATTATGTTGATGAGCTGTTTGCCATATAAAGCATCTAAGGTTTACATGGTCAATTAAGTCTACATGTAACAGCTATTAAACATTTTTTAAAAAAAGAACCAAAGTTCAAATTCATTCCAAATGCTAGAGCTGAGAATCTGTAAATTACTTCTCTCCTTGTAGCTAGCTTTTGTTGAGTCCATGGCCCAGATTCATAGGCCCCTGGAGCTCCTAGGCTTTGATAACCCCAGCCCCAGAGTAGTTGTGTGTGTTCACAACTGCTTTCTGCAGTTTACTATTTCTGGGTTATCTCAGTGTCTTCTTTCTTGCCCACTAAGCTCTCCAAAAACTGTGTACCAAATTTTTATACTAAATTCCCTCTGCTGAAATAATTAGTGCATTTCTTGCTTTCCTGACTGGATCCTAATACACAGTTTCATAAAAACTTCTAGGCCTTGATTTTTTAATATCTTCCCTAAAGACCAGTTGTCCGTATCTTATATTTTCTGCTAATACTTAATTTTCTGTGCATGGAGAATTTTAATATATTTGAAATTTAGATTATTGTATAAGAGAAAATCAAATTTTAATTTTATTCCAAATGAATACTCAGAATAGCAATCATTTACTAATTCATCCTTTTCCCACTAAGTTATAACATCCAATGATCATGTTAATTATCATATACACTAAATTTCAGGAGCCTAATCAATTTTAGACCACCTCTACCAATTCCATTTTGCAATGCTACAGTAGCTTTATAGTTTGATATGTTTAAAACTTTTATTTCTATTTATAGATGCTCATGTCAAGAAATTTTAAAAAGTCATTGATCTTGTTAGTATTTATCTAGTATCCAGCTTTAAAATTAAATCCTGTTTAATTCTAGAATATTTTTCTAGAATTTCTGGTTGACAGGCTTATAATGTATAAAGTTTAATTTATATAAAATAACATGTTAATGTTGAAACAAACTTTTTTGTTTTAAATTTTATTTCAAACAAATTAATTAATTTGGATTTATAAACTTTTTTCTTGTATGTGTTTTTCATTCATTTACTTCAAACTCTATCTCTCCCTTATAATGTGCATATAGCTGAATTTTTAGCTTCTTTCTTTCCTTCTTTTTTTGTTTTAGTCCTGCACCCAATCCATGGCATATGAAGGTTCCTAGGCTAGGGGCCAAATTGGAGCTGTAGCCACTGGCCCACACCACAGCCACAGCAATGCCAGAACCAAGCAGCATCTATGACCTACACCACATCTCATGGCAATGCTGGATCCTTAACCCACTGAGTGAGGGCAGGGATCGAACCTGCATCCTCATGGATGCTAGTCAGATTTGTTTCCACTGAGCTAAAATGGGAACTTCTAGCTTATTTCTTAATATTGTCTGATAACATATCTCTTTTAATTGAAAATTTCAATTCATTTAAATATACCATTATTTTTCATAATATGAATTTTCCTGCACATCTTATTGAGGTTTATTCTTATCTTGATTTTTTGTTTTTTCTCCTTTTTCTTCCTCCACCACTTCATTATTTATCTTTGTTCTTTCCCTCTTTTGAATTCATCAGGTTCTATTGTAACCTCTAGTTCTATTATTTTAGTTCATACCATGGAAATTTAAATTTTAAATGTAGTTAATATCATTATAATTCCTTTAAACCAAGGAGTCATGAACTTTTTCTATAAAGAGCCAGACAGTAAGTATTTTAAGCTTTGAGTCTTTTTGCAACTACAGCTCTGCTATTGTAGCATGAAAGCAGCTATAGACACTATGAAAACAAATAGACGTAGCAGTATTCCAAGAAGCAATCCTCTTTAATACCACATAAAAATTCTTAGGAATAAACCTAACCAAGGAGATTAAAGACTTAAATACTGAGAACTATAAAATATTAATAAAGAAATTAAGGATGATTCAAAGAAATAGAAAAATATCCCATGCTCTTGGAGGGGAAGAAATGATATCCTTGTAATGGTTATACTACTCAAAGCAATCTACAGATTTAATGCAATCTCTATCAAATTACTCATGACATTTCTCACAGAATTAGAACAAATAATCCCACTATTTATATAGAACCATAAAAGACCCAGAATTATTAAAGCAATCCAGAGGAAAAAGAGAAAAGCAGGAAGCATAGACTTACCAGACTTCAGACAATACTACAAAGCTACAGTAATCAAAACAGAGTGGGGTTGGCAGAAAAGCAGACATATGATCATTGGAACAGAATAGAGAGCCCAGAAATAAACCACACACCTATGGTCACTTAATCTTTGGCATGAGGAAAAGATAGTCTTTTCAGCAAGTGGTATTGGGAAAGCTGGATGACTACATCAAATCAATGAATTTAGAACATACCCTCATACCATACAGAAAAATAAACTCAAAATATATTAAAGTCCTAAATGTAAGGTCAGATACTATAAAACTCCCAGAGAAAAATATAGGCGGAACACTTTTTGACATAAATTGAAACAATATTTTTTTTTGGATCCATCTCCTGGAGTAATAGAAACAAAAAGAAAAATAAATGGGACCAAATTAAACTTAAAACCTTTTGCAGAGCAAAGGAAACCATAAACAAAATGAAAATACAAACCGGAATGGGGAAAATATTTATAAATAATTCAACTGTGAAGTGTTTTTTTTTTAATTTCTAAAATATACAAACAGAATTTACATATAGCTCAATACAAAAAAAAAAAGAAGAATCCAATTGAAAACTGGGCAGAATATCTAAATAGACATTTTTCCAAAGAAGATCTACAGATGGTCAAGAGGCACATGAAAAGATGCTCAACAACATTGTTAACTATTAGAGAAATGTAAATCAACACTACAAGGAGGTATCACCCCTCACTAATCAGGATGGCCATCATAAAAGTCTACAAACAATATGTAAAATCTAATGTGTGAAACAAATGAACCTATCTACAAAATAGAAACAGACTCACAGACATAGAGAACAGACCTGTTGTTACCAAGGGGGAGAGGGGAGGAAGCAGGATGGACTGGGAGTTTGGGGTTAGTAGATGCAAATTATTTCATTTAAAATGGATAAAAAAAACAAGGTCCTACTATATAGTAGAGGGAATTATACCCAATCCCTGTGATAGACCATGATGGAAAATAATTTTAAAAAAGAATGTCTATATATGTGACTGAGTAACTTTGCAGCAGAAATTGGTGTAATATTGTAAATCAACTACACTTATAATTTTAAAAAGTTTATAAACAATAAATGCTAAAGAGGTTGCAAAGAAAAGGAAACCCTCTTACACTGTTGGGTGGAACATAAATTGGTGCAGCCACTATGGAGTTCAGTATGGAGGTTTCTAAAAATAGATTTACCATATAATCCAGCAATCCTACTCCTTGGCCTAAGTCTGGAAAAGATGAAAACTCTAATTCAAAAAGATACATGCATCCTAGTGTTCACTGAAGCACTATTTACCCTGGCCAAGACTTGGAAGCAACCTAATTATCTGCCAACAGATGAATGGATAAAGACATGGTATATATACACAGTGTGATTATTACTCAACCATAAAAAAGAATGAAATAATGCCATTTGCAGCAACATGGATGGACCTAGAAATTATCATACTAAATGAAGTAAGTCAGAGAAAGACAAATATGATGTCACTTATTTCTGGAATGTAAAAAAAAATGATACAAATAAAATTATTTTCAAAGCAGAAACAGACTTACAGACATAGAAAACAAAGTTATTGTTACCAAAGGGGAAAGTAGGGGAAGGGATAAATTAGGAGTTTGGGATTAACATCTGCACACCGCTATAGATAAAGAACAATGGAATATGTTTAGTATAATATGTTTAATATATTATAATAACATACAACCTATAATGGAAAATAACTTATAATGAAAAATAATCTAAAAATATATATATAAAACTGAATCATTTTGCTATCTATATACCTGAAACATTGTAAATCAACTTATGCTTCAATGAAAAAATTTTAAAAAGATGTTCTGTTTCCCCACCTAGTTGTTCTATTTCTCCCTGCTCCCATCTCTTAGATGAGACTTTCCTTCTCTTTTCTGTCTACCTCATTCCCAGCTATATCAGACATTTGAATTTGAACATTTTTTTTTTACTTTCCTTGTATCCTTTCCTCTGTATCAATTTTTAGGTTTTGCTAAATTAATTTAGTATTTTGATTTTATATAATAATTAGAATTTCCTTCTCAGAAATACCTTTGTTTTAGGGTGCTTGTTTTACATTTAAATAACTTTAATATTAATAATATTATATGATTTAATGTCATATATACAATATATGACACAATACACAATATAATATACTAACATGACATTTTTAAGAATATCTAACAGATATATCCATCCATACTTATCCACTTTCTCCATTATTTCTTTCTTCCTCATGCATACCACCTTGAAGGTTGTTTTGAATAAAGTCCTTTCTAGAGTATTAATCTCATTTGGGGTATGTGATATGCTCTCTAAATTCCTGCATATATATAAATATATTTTTGGCTTGCAGGGTAATAATTTTTGGCTGGCAAGAATTCTTCAATTGTAATATTTTCCTCTGATTAGTCCCTTATAGTTTCCCTGGAAAAAAAAAGTCTCAGTTTATCCTTAGGTTTTCATTAGCAACACTGGCGACAGGAATAGTGTGGACTCTCAGAGTCTGTCTAGGTTTATCCACCTGCCTTCCTCCACTACCAGTGTTAAATAGAAGTCCAAAGTTAACATGAGTCTTCTTTTGTCTAAATAATGTGCTGTTTTGTTCAAAGGTTTGACTTTTCAAGCTCTTAAGAGAACTTGGAAATTACACCAGAAAATGCTTAGATATCTCTTTTCGCACTAATCCTGCCTGAACTCATGAAATCATTTAAATCTGCAGTTTCAAGATTTCTTCAGTTTAGGTAATTCTTTTCCTGGTACATATTTGAACAATTGCTAATGCCCCAGCTGTTCTTTTGTCTCTTTCTGGAAATGACTATGGTTTTTTTATGTTATATATCCCAGCTCTATCATTCAACTCGTCTTTTTCATCATTCTGTCTGAGGTAGGCTGGACAATGCCTCCCCTCAAAAATGTCCATGTCCGAATCCCTGGAATCTATGGATATGTTACCTTGCAGATATAATTAAGGACCTCAACATGGGGAGATTATCTTGGCGGGCCAGGTAATTACAAGGATCCTCTTATAGGGATCTTCGTTTTTATAATGGAAGTGGGATGCCAGAGAGGAGAGTGGATGCTGTGCTGCTGGCTTTGAAGGCAGAGACCATGAGCCAATGAGTGCACATGACCCTAGAAACTGGAAAAGGAAGGAAACACCTCCCCTCACAAACTCTTCCAAAGGAAAGCAGCCCAGAAGACCTATTTTAGGCTGTGATCTTCAGGACCACAAAATAATGAATCTGGATTGTTTTAAGCCATCAGGTATGTGGAAATTTGTTACAGCAGCAATAGAAAATTAATATACCATCTTTTTATATTTTAAACTGTAGTTTGAGATATTTCCTGCATTAATTGTCCATGCTTCTAATTCAAATGTCAAAACTATTAGCCTCTCTTTCAGTTCTCTTATTAAAAAATTTAGCCTAAAAAATGTGTTTTTGGTAATTCCAGAAACTTCTCTGTGCACTCTTGAGTCTTCTTAGGTGTGCTTATTATTGTTTTATTCATTTTGTACTGTGCCTCCTTCATCACTGAGCATTCTGTCCTGACTGATATAGTGCTCTTCATGGTTGCCAGACCCTCTGTGATGTTATTTTTCTTGGCCAGCTCACTGGGAATTCTTCCAGATGGGGGATGTGCATCTGTCTCCACCCCTGGTGCAACTGTGCAGAAGCAGGCAGGCCGTCAGTCTCCTAACCAAAACACCTGGAGGAAGACTCCCTGCTTTCTGGTCTCTTTATTCTCTCCCAGTCTCCAGGCCAAAAAACATGCATCTATTATTCTTATCTTCTTCTTGGTCTCCTTGGGGACAGGAAGTCTCCACAGGCTCTCTCCTTTCCACCTGAGAGCCATTGGCAACCTGGGCTTCCTGGTGCCAGTTCCTAGGTGCTAACCCAGCCCCAGGGGTTAGCCTCTCCTTGTGCCTTTTACTGAGCCCATGGCTTTGCTGGGGTTTGGTTGCCTATCGACACCATCAGCCATCTGACACAAGTGGGGCACGATCATTGAAACTGGTGCTGGAAAAGAAGGTCATTATTTTCCTGGAATCCAAGGATCCTGGATTTTTAAAAAAACTCTTTTGAATATTATTCATATGTCCCATTTTCTCGTTAAATGTAATGTATAAAAGCACTAATTGTAAGTTTTTTAATGGTGTCATCTCCATTCAAAAATTTATCTTCATTTCTAGTGTTCTGGAATATGTCTTTATCTGACTCTTCTGAAGAGGTTAATACACTTTCAGATGCTCTGCATATCAAGGAATGTCATTTTGGTGACTTTCCACACAAGCGACAGCTTAACTCGGGCTTTTTGACTGTTTATAAGTGAGATTTCTTCAGATAAAACTCCTTTGTTCTGGCTTAGCTTCATCCAGAGGGGAAAAGGATTTTTCTGAATTTTCATTTTCTATTCCTTTAATAGAACACTCATTTCAAAACTGTAAGCTTATAAAACTTTTACTTATAGCCAATTATTTTTTTAAACCTCAGACTTGATGATGCCTATTTCTAATCTTAATGACTATTTGCTTTTTTGGGGGGAATTTTTTCTTAATTTACATTTTTAATTACCAATGCCAATATCCTGTGTTTTTTGATAAATGCTATAATGTGTAGGTTAGATTTATATGCTTTATTCTTCCCCATTGTCATATTTTTTGCATATTTTTAATATTTATATTTATTCCTTTGGTCACCAGGATGTGGTTGTCACTTTCATTGTCTATATTGTCGATGTAGCATTTTGTCATGAAGGCTGCATTTTTATGGTTTTAGATGAAATTAATGTGTTTGAAGTGCCTACCATGTGTTAGGAATAGATGCAATACCAGCCTAGAATATATCATGAACCTCATTTTCAATATGAAAAAACTTTTACCCAGAGAGGAACAATGATTTTCTCATGATCACATAGCGAACAAACAACAAAACCAGTTTTAACCCCAGATCTTCAGACACCACCTCTTATACCCTTTCCACTCTATCACATAACTCCCCACAATAACCAGCTCTTGGCTGCTTCCAACTGTGATTTCACTTGGTCTGTTGCAGATTTCATTTTGCTTTTTATTTTATCTGGATTGTTCTTGTTTAATAGATATTCTATCCTTTTTTTTTCATCTCTTTGAGAATATATTTTTATTGCTTTTCTAAAATCTTCTTGCAGCAAATCTATTTTGGGGTTGTGTTTATCTCTGAGCGCTGGCAGTTTTGTTCCATTTTATTTTATTTATTTATTTCTTTTTAGGGCCACACCTGTGGCATATGGAGCTTCCCAGTCTGGGGGTCAAATCAGGAGCTCTAGCCACTGGCCTACACCGCAGCCACAGCAGTGCCAGATCTGAGCCACATCTGCGACCTACACCACAGCTCACAGCAATGCCAGATCCTTAATCTACTGAGTGAGGCCAGGGATGGAACCGGTGTGCTCATGGATGCTAGTCAGATAAATTTCCACTGAGCCACTATGGGAACACTAGTTTTGTTCTATTTTAGTGTTACCTTTTTTTCAGTGATCCAGATTATTTTTGTTATGTTTACTTATACTCTCTTGATTTAACCTGTGTGGCTTTGTGTTTATGCTGAAAATGATTTTTGCATGAGCTATTTCATAGTCATATATAAAATACATAAATTAAGAAACAGAAACCTCAATTAAAATAGACTGGGAAGACCAGAAGGGGGAGCTCTCATACCCTATGATAATAGCAGAACACAAAAGGAAGAAGAAAGACTCCTTTCTGTGCTGGCAAGGATTCAGCCAATGAAAAGTAGCTTGAACTCTTAGTTTACTATAGCTCTGCCACCTTTCACCCCTCTTCTATAAAGGTGTCTTCCTTCCCTTGCCATGAGGGACTTGTGTATGGCTCACCGTGGTTGCAGACCCTGAATTACAATTTTCTACTGATTCTGAATAAAACCCTCTTTTGGAGAAATGTCTGACAGTTTGTTTCAGGTTTTATATACATACATACATGTATACATATATACATATATATGTGTGTATGTATGTATATATGAATTGAGATTTAGCTATCTATAATTTTTGCTTATTTATTTGCTTTTGAGAAATATACACTTGCATAACATACGAATCTATGAGCTTGTATTAGTAGCTCAATGTATTTTAAAAGAAAGATTTCCTCTATTTTTCTTTTTTTGTTGCCTATCCCTCAAATTTCCCAACTCCTCATAAGATAGGGCCATTTTTTCCCATCACAATTAGCATCCTGTAATTTCCAATGAGCTCTTTCTATTATTACTATTACTTTATTTCTACATTCTAAAACTCCCCTTCAAAATATGGGGGTTAACTTATTTTGGAAACTAGATTTTCTCAGTAGATATTCTCAAGTTACCGTGAATAAAAATGGCTCAGAACCTGCAAAATATTCACTTACCTGACATCTCTTCAAAATGGATATGGGGTTTATTTTATTAAATTCCCTTCTTGTCTGATAACACCTGAGGAATATTCCATTTGTTCATTTAAACTACATTGTTTTGAAGTGTTTAGCTTAGAGCAAAGCAGAAACTAAATTAATCAGGATTGCATGTTCCTGCCTTATGTGAAATGAAATTGATGACTTGGTCTTGTGTTATACAGATGGCTCTTGCTATGGAAATAAACTCTACATGTTAAAATTCACTTTAACTAAATATATAAGGAAAGGAAAATATTTATCTACTGTTCCCTAACATGCTTGGTTTGTAAGGTGAATTTGTCCCCACCTTACTTCTACTGTGAAATCATTCTTAATACAAATAGTTCAGGATAGTTCAAAATGACATCTTTGCTGCATTTATAATCTCGTTAGATTTACTTCATCTATGACTAAAGATATCAAGTCTTAGGAGTGAGTAATTGTCAACAAAGTAATTCAAAGGTTATCAAGCCCTTTTTAATTAGGTTTGTAGCCACAAACAACATTCCAATAATTCATTTAAATGTTTTTAACTAAGTTCCACTTTTGGTATTTATATTCCTCTCCCTTTCCTTCCTTCCTTTCTCCTTCCTCCCTCCCTCCCTCCCTTCCAGAAACACCATGTAAACAGTGAATATCACCTCATCAAATCTACTAAGCTATACTACCTGCTAAGTATACAAAGCAGATCACCTAGTTTGGCAGGTATACCAAAGATCTTAAGTACATCTATTAAAAGGTGTGATGAGAAGTGAAGGAAAAAATTGTAAAAGAGATATGGAGAGGGACAAACCTCAGAATGGGAATGAAGTGACTGATATTGTATTCATTAATAACAATGTCTAGAGAGAATTTCCTATCTCAACCCTGGATGAACTTGCCTCATGAGTCACTGCATTAGGCCCAGGGAAAACAGGCCCCATTGAAACTGATGTGCACAGCATCATGGACACTGAGTATCATTAAGTTATTAAGAAACCTCTGGGGAGTTCCTGTCGTGGCTCAGTGGTTAATGAACCTGACTAGGAACCATGAGGTTGCAGGTTTGATCCCCGGCCTTGCTCAGTGGGTCCAGGATCCAGTGTTGCCATGATCTGTGGTGTAAGTTGCAGACGCAGCTCGGATCCCGCATTGCTGTGGCTGTGGTGTAGCTGGTGGCTACAGCTCCCATTAGACCCCTAGGCTGGGAACCTCCACATGCTGCAGGTGCAGCTCTAGAAAAGGCAAAAAGACAAAAAAAAAAAGAAAAAGAAAGAAACCTCTGGTACTTGAGTACATTGCTGAGGGCAGCTTAGGTGGGATGGGAAAATTACACAAAACTGAGGAATTCTTAACCATGGCATCAATGTGAAAGAAGATCTGTTAGAGGAGGTTTGACCTTATAAGGAGCTAAAAATCACCTTCAAAGCAGTCAGCTTTCCTATACAAAATTCCCTTATTTGCAGCTTCCTTAAATTATGCCCCTCCCTTTTAACAGCATTGGCTGTTGTTCATCTTGTCTTGGGAATAAGTTGAAAAAGAGGAATAAAAATTTGTGAATAGAAGATGGAAGTGAAGCAAAGGGCAAAGAGGAAAAAAAGATGCCTCTAGCAAAGCCTTGGCAAGAAGAAGGAAACTGGAGGTCCTTGAACTGACTTGCAATTTAGTAGCACTGATAGGCCATTACCAGGGAGACAGCTAAGATACATATCTATGTGGTTTGGAGAAGGCCCTTGAGAAATAACTTAAAATACCCAGATCATTCACCACTTATCGACATGGCCACTGGAAAAGGCCCACCCCACCCCCTAAAGATGTCAGTAAATGAAGAAAAAGCAGTGCCAGTAGCAGAAATTTCACAGGCCCTTTTAGCCATTGACCACTTGCTTGTGCTTTTAAATCACTTTTTCTAGTTTCTGAGCTTGCCAGGATTTGGTCAACCATTTTCTGTTTTGGTAACATATTTATTCCTCTCTACCAGAATTGTAGCCTGAGATCTCCCCTCTTTCTGGTCAGTGTAATAGTCTGCATTTCTGCATCTTGGACAATGTGTTGGGGTCCAGGGAAGTGAATTCACAACTGAGATGTCTAATCAGAAAGGCACTGCAGATTTGAATGTAGGACCAGACATAGAAAAAATATCTCAGAATGCATTTTATCTCAAATTTGGATTCCTACCTTGGATCCAAAATTTTAAAACAAAATAAAAATCATATGAATTGTATGGTTTTCCCTGTCTCCCAGATGCCCAAAGCCCTGTATTAAACTCTCAGAACCACAGAGTGATACTCTTGGGAGAAACCACTGCTCTTGTCCTCAAAACTCTCATCATCAGTCTAGTCTTTAAGAAGCTAGGAACATGATCTTTGCTGCTTTTGGAGAAAGTGTTGATTCTTTCTGCCTAGAGTCCTCAGGAGTTCCTTTGAATAGTTCCCCTTAGCTGGATTCTTCTCAGGGAGACTTCTCCTCACTTCCTGCCTAAAATTGATGGTGGGGGACCTCAGATTTTTCCTAGAGATTTAGTAGTCACTATTGAATTAGCCCTAGGCTCTTTTGCTCCTCCCTACTTCTCCCACTTCATTCCTTACCACTTCTTTAGTTTCCTTGAAAATGTCATTCCTTCCTTAGTACTTTGCAACTCTTTGTACTTGCAATCCCTTTTGCTTGGGATACTCTGTTTCCAGTTCCTCACACAACTAGGTCCTTCCTAGCCCATTGGATTCAAAGAGGCTTTCCTGACCAGCCTATGAAAAGCAGCCTCTCCTTACCCAGTAAGTGCTTTCTAGACCACTACCGACTTGTTATCTTCAGAGCAGTTATCAAAATTCTTTCTGTCCACTCAATTGTAAGCTTCGTGAGCAGAGGACCCTAATTTATCCTGTTTATGGCTGCATCTCCAGCACCAGGCACAGTGCCTAGCACATAGTAAGTGCTCAGTAAATATTTTTGAATAAATAAACAACAACAACAACAAAAATGAACAAATGGGAACATCTTATACAGGGCAAGGCCTTATGCCTTCAGGGATTGCAATGACCCTGGCAGTCAAATGACCCTTTGGTGAACATAAATTTGAATCATTGGTGATCCACCTCTGCACTGCTGCCTCATAAATGATAAGCACAAAGGGAAATCAGCAGCTGGCAATCTATCCATTGAAAGGAAGCTGTATTGGCCCAGGTTTCTAAAGGAACCTGATGAGAATAGTTTAACAAAGGGACTCTTTACAAAGTGAGGGCAGCACAGAGGGGTAGAGTAGTGCCATCGGGATTTATAACCACACAAGGCATTACTACCAGGAGATGAGAAAGAGGTCATTGATGGGCAGTGACCTGGAAGAGAAGAAGGATGTGGGAAAGTCTGTTACTTTCTTCTCCTCCTGCCCCTGGATCTCCTCCTGGTATGTTGTCTTGATGAGTCCAGGTAGGAACAGGACAGCAGGGGAGCCTAGGGAGGCATAAAGCAAGATGAAGAGGATCTGGAAGAGCTAATGAGGACCCAGGAGTGCACCCCAACTGAAATTACCAGGGACTCTGAGGAGATGACTGAGTATCTGGCAAAAGCCAGAGAAGCTAAGTCTCCTGAATAAAAGCCTGGTCACTGGAGCTGGACAACTGGGGGTGAATGCTGGTACCTTTACATACTAAGTATAATTGAATGTATCAATTGCCTTATAGGTGAAATAGGATCAGAGAGATCTGTCATGAGGATTAAATAACTTAAATAAGCTAATGGGTAAAATGCTTAGAATAATGCCTGACATTCAGTTAGTGTTGGCTCTTGGAATAAGATTCCTCTTGATTTCAGTGTCTTAGTATGATATAGACTCTCAAATCTCAGAACTAGCAAAAAATGACATAAAATACTGGTGGGCTGGGTCAGTGACTGCAATTACAGGACTTTAAACTGATTGTATCCTAAGACCTTGATTTTGAGGTCCTGGTTTGAGGTTTCCTTCTTATTAATCCTTCTGTGAAACACCACATGTAATTATCCATTATTAGTGGATTAGGCTCTGTCTTTTCTGAATGGAAGCTCTTTTCTTTTTTTTTTTTTCCATTTCTTGGGCCGCTCCCGCGGCATATGGAGATTCCCAGGCTAGGGGTCGAATCGGAGCTGTAGCCGAAGGCCTACGCCAGAGCCAAGATCCGAGCCACATCTGCAACCTACACCACAGCTCATGGCAACACCGGATCCTTAACCCACTGAGCAAGGACAGGGATCAAACCTGCAACCTTATGGTTCCTAGTCGGATTCGTTAACCACTGAGACATGACAGGAACTCCAAGGAAGCTCATTTCTTGTAGATACTTTCTAATGCCCTGAAGATTTGCTTGATGTCTAACAGAATGGAACATTTGTTATGGATCAAATCCAAGGAAGTCCAGTGCCTTGAGGAGAGAATTTTCAGGCTCTTCCAAGATCCTGATGAGGATGATGATGTCATCTAAAGTAAGTAGTATTCTTAGGAAACTCGTGTCCATGGTATCTTTTTCCATGCACAGTTGGAAGGAGCAGGGCCCTAAGATCCTCTGGAGCATTCTTCCATACTCCCCACAGGGAAATGAAAGCTGCCTTTTCTTTGCCTCCTCTACTTAGGCATTTGCAAGTGCTACTCATCAAGCATAGCACTAAATCCACCAACTTTCTGGAAATCTAGGGGTCATTGTAGAATGTTATTCCAGAGATCAATGATGTACCTAGACCTGGCTTTTATCCAGTTTTTCCTTTCAATTATATAATAAAAGCATATCAAAATAAAATATACCAACAGATTCTGATATGTATGGGTATGTGTATAAGTCCCCACAGCAGCTGACTAAAATCCCTTTTCATTTAACATCTCATTGAAAGAATAGAAGATCAAGATCCAACAATAGATGGTAAATTCAATGTCAATTGTATAGAAAAATTGATTGATTTGTGTAAAGGCCTATTTTGCCTTTTTATATGTTTAGAAGGCTTTCCTGGATTCACTTCCAACATCAGTCTCCTGAATTCTAATGTCTTAAACTTCTCTATCATTTAAGTTAGGGTTTTTTTTGGAATTTGTTCAGGGATTAGAACAATTATTATTATTATTTTTTTTTTGTCATTTAGGGCTGCACCAGCGGCATATGGAGTTTCCCAGGCTACGGGCAGAATCAGAGCTGTGGTTGCCGACCTACGCCACAGCCACAGTCATGCGGGATCTGAGCCACGTCTGTGACCTACATCATAGCTCACAACAACGCCAGATTCTTAACCCACTGAGCAAGGACAGGGATTGAACCCACGTCCTCATGGATGCTGGTTGGGTTAGTTAACCACTGAGCATGACGGGAACACCAGAACTATTGTACTCACTGGATAAATCCAAGAAACAACCCTGCATAAACTGATGGCAATAGGCCAATGAGGACTATAACCACCAAGGCCAAGAAACATGGATGCTCATCAAGATGTGGAGCCTCAAGACGTAAGAGTGAGGGATGGGAGAGGAAAGAGGGTTAACAAGTCTTGAAGTCAGAGGATGAAAAGAAAGGCCAACAGAAATTACCTACAAATGGAATCAATTCTATCAATATTTTAAAGCCCCTTATATTCCAAAATAAGGCCAAATGCTTATGTAGTCAAGGTATCAAACATAATCTAAAGTGAATAGACTGAGAAATTTTAGGAAACCAAAATATGTGAAAAACAAATGAAACCAGTATAAATGCGCTCGGTATTTATTATATCTACAGAACTGACAATGTATGTGTTTTTTGTTTGTTTGTTTTTTGTTTTTTTAATGACACACAAATAATTTCCTGCCTCAAATACAAAAGAGCATCGCTTAGTAAATACAAAAGTATGTTATTCCACTTGCGATTTGTATATTATACATATTTTTAAATGTCAGCCTGCAATTTGACTCAATTTTCTTTGTAAAATCCACAATTATGCAAACAGTAAATACATATAATTCTATATAATTACAGTGCAAAAAATACTTCCAGAAAATATAAAATTCATTTTTATTATACAGGACACATTTTTTACTTTGGATTTAAAATGTAAGACCATGGTTCCTTAATATAAATATCAGGTTCCAATTGTTAAAGTTATTTTGTTTTCTGGAAGTAAGTTTTCCATTTAATGAGCTAAGTTTTAATATTTTTCCCAAAGCTTCAAGAAGCAGCTCTCCTATAACACAAAACAAAGATTTATTTTGATATATTCTAAACAAAAAAGAAGATAGAGATTAAAAGGCAAATACCACGTTGTTTCCTCTATTCTCAGATTTTACCATTTACTGAGTAGCTGCTCACTGATTTGACAACAATTTTGAGAAAACTATGTTTTTCCTATGTCTCTTTTCATCTAAGGATCTTATCTGCTTTTCTGAGTCATTAGCATTTTTTCCTTTTTCCATCAGGAATTTATTTTTCTATGGTGTATTAGCAGAGGCACACATATCCACCCTTTCTACCAGAATAATCAAAGTCATTTGCCAGCCAATAGCTTCAGCTGGGCTTTAGAGTGGTGATTTAGGACAGAGGTTTATTCTTATCTAATTACTCAGCGGCAAATGAAAATGTAGTCTAACTTAGGCTTCCTATACTTTTTCTCTGAAGAGGGACTTCATTAATTTTCCTCTTTGAACATAGGGTCTGGTCATTTTCAGCAGGGGCAATTCTTTTTATATGTGTAGTTTGCTAGAAAAATGCCAGTGTGGACCCATTTATTGTATCTTTTATTCTAATTGCTAAAGTTGGAGAGATTCAAAGTGGTGAGCCTCTATAAAATTAGAAAAAGTCTGAACCTATAGGTGTTATAGAGAGGGAGAAATTTGAGTTGACACCTTTTGAGGAACTAAGATTTAAATTAAGTGTTTAAGATTTGATTGGTAGTGCATGCCTGCATCACGTGACCACCAAAACAAACTAGCAAATAAACAAACAAACAAAACCCTGGCACTGTCTCCTATTTGGAGTGGAGAATCAGCACAGAGAAGTAGATGTGAGTAGCTTTGGGAGAAAAAAACAATTTGCCCTGGGCAATATTTCCCAGAGTGTATTTGCTTTTGAGAGGGAAAAATAATTTCACATCAATTTAATGACCTTTGGACCTAGGCAATTTTCTTGACTTCTCTAAGTTTCAATTTTCTGATTTATAACTGGATGTAATTGTCGCTGGTGGCACTGGATTGTTCTGAAGATCAAGTAAGATCATTTAAGGGGATCAGTATATTCCTCACATAATGCTAGCCTAATAAATGGAAAAACTTTCAGGACCCTCTGTAATCCAATGTGCACTGTGATCTTTCAGTAGCATGGTGTACAGTTTTTCAATATTTCTTGACTACTGTTGACAATAGCATCATTTATTTTTCATCACACATCTGGGGGATTACCACCTGAGGAAACATCTTTAGAAGACACTTCTCAAAAGAATGTATGCATATATGTGTAACTGGGCCACCAAGCTGTACAGTAGAAAAAAATTGTATTGGGGAAATAACAACAAAAAATATTTGAAAGAAAAGATGCTTCTCAAGGGACAGCCTTTTGTGTATAGCCATATAAATAGGCATTATTTTTTTAAAAATAGTTTTGAGAGAGCAGTCAAGATGTTGGAATAGAGACATCCTGAGCTCAACTCTTCTTACAAACTCACCAAAATTGCAAATATCTACAGAACAACCATTAATGAGAAAGACAGGGACCTACCAGAAAAGATCTTCTACAACTAAAGACATATAGAAGAGACCACAGTGAGATGGGTAGGAAGAGCAGACTCACAATATAATCAAATTCTATACCCCCTGGGTGGGCAACCAACAAACTGGAGAGTAATTATACTCCAGAGGTTCTCCCATAAGAGTGATAATTCTGAGCCCAATGCAAGGTTCCATAGCACCAGGAAGATGAGCTCCAGGGCATTTATCTGGCTTTGATGGCCAGTGGAACTTAATTGGAGGAACCCCACAGGACTGCTTTATTCTTAATGGGTGCACACAAAATCTCACATTCATCAAGACTCAGGGCAAAAGCAGGAATTTGATAGGAGTTGGGCCAGACCTACCTTCTGGTTTTAGAGAGTGTCCTGGAGAGGTGGAAGACAGCTGTGGCTCACCCTGCGAACAGCCATATGTAGGAATATTCAACCATGTGAACACTGCTGTTTGTGGCTCCCATCTTAGTTCCTTGTGCCAAGAACTGGCCCCACCCAACAGACTGCAGGCACCAGGGCTGGGATACCTCAGACCAAATCTTTAACTGGATGGGACACAGATCCTCCCAGCAGTTGACAGGCCACCTAAAGACTTCTGAATGTACATCTGCCTCTAGACATGCCACTGGGCATGGCCCTGCCCACCAGAGGCCCAAGATTCAGCTCTACCAACCAGTGAGCAAGCATCTTCCCTTCCAGCCAGAAAGTCTGCATAAGCTAGACCGGCCTTGCCCACCAGGGGAAAGACCAAGAGCAAGAAAAATAAAATCCCCTGGCTTGCAGACTAAGTCCACCACCAGTAGACCGGACCCTGCCCTAGGAGCAGCTGGGTCTTGGCCCTACCACTAGCAGACCAATGCAACCTTCAGGACACTCCAGACACCACACACAACTGGGTAATTTCCTCCCTCACCACTAATGATCTGAAATGAGCTCTAGGATCCCTAGGCCCTGCAGCCAGACTAGGAATGAGCTCTGCCTGCAAGTAGTATAGCACTAACCCAAGATCAGCTTAATTTGCCAGTAGGCAGGCAATAGCCCTAAAGTCTTTGGGATCCTGAAATCTGCCTACCAGTGAGCCAGAACTAGCCCCAAGGCCTGACACTGAAACCAGCTTGTGCATCCAGATCTCACTATACAGCATTCAGTAGAATCTGCACAAGGCAGGGCCTGGCAAAAAATTGGACTAGTGGCTAATCAAGCCTACCAGACTCCCCATATAATCAGCACACCACAAAAGAAAGACCCATGCAGCCATCGGGGGAAACCCTAGAGCATATAACTCAGGTAATGAGAAGGGAGAACACTTTGGGGATATACAGGACACTTCATACAGAGGGACACTTCTCTAGGGTCAAGAAATATAATTTATCTACCACAAACATAAAAATATAAATACTATTTAGACAAAATGAAACAATAGTAGAATATGTTCCACCAAAGGAACAAGTTAAAACTCCAGAAGAGAACTAAACAGAATGGAGGTAGATAATCTACCCAAGAAAGTAATGATTAATGAATAATGATTGCAAAGATGATCAATGAACTTGGGAGGAGAATGGATACATAGAGCAAGGAGTTAGAACTTTTTAAGAAAGAGTTAGAAAATGCAAGAAACAATGAAACAAAGATGAAGAATATAACAACTTCTAATACACTAGAAGTAATCAAAAGACTAAATGATACAGAAGAACAGATCAGTAAGCTGGAAGACAGAGATGTAAGAAAATCACTGCTGCAGAACAGAGAGAGACCTGTATGGATTGTCACACCACTTCCCTGAATGCCCCAGCCTGAGATGCAGGTCCCCTGGTACCAATGGGAACTGGCTGTTGAAACTCAGGGTTTAGAGGACAGACCCAGGGAGAGGACCCAGGCTGGCTGTGCAAAGACAGCCTGAAGGGGCTAGAGTGTGGTACAGTCACAATGGAAGGTGATTGTAGAAGAAACACAATTGTTAAGTCATGTAAAAGGAGAGATGGGGTTGCCATTATAACCTCTCTCCATACACAAGCCCCTTCCTCATGGGCTCTCATGCCACAACCACCTCCTCAGGGGTTCCCAAGTTGGAGAGCTCCCATACCCCAGCTGCCATCTTGGCTTGCCTTTGTGTGGGCCCAACCACCATCTCAGGTACTCCCACCTCAATGGGCTCCTTCTACAGCTCCAAAAATGGGCCCAGGTGCATGAATACTATAGCCCTGGGGCTTACTTTAGTGGATCTATGCTGGTTGTTTTGTGAAAACAATGCCTAAAGGACACTAGGGCTGATTGCTGGAACTTCCACAGTTGAGATGGGACTGAAGACAGTGCCAACAACAGTGTACTTGTGAGCCTGCACAATGGGTGACAGATGACACAACAGAATATACTCACTAGGGAATGCTCTGGCAGAGAAATACACAGTGACTCCACGCCAATTGGGAACATTCCAACTCCATTTACTTCACATCACAGCTCAGAAGTACAGCTCAGAAATGGATCTGGGGGCTTCTACTCCAACAACTGGGAAGCAGACCCAAGCCTTAATGGGCAGTGACAACCACAGAGCAAAGAGAAGGCTCCACCCAATATATACTACATACTTTGGTTACAACACAAGTTGCATCTCTTATCCAGGGGAAAATGGCCAGCATACAATGAGGAAATAGGCAGTCATACACTCTAATAATAGTTCTTACATAAAATATTAAAGCCACAAAGGCTACACAGGGGCATTCCCACATAAAAAATGTCCCTACAAGACCACAGTAGATAATTATTTCTTAAATTCATGGAGTAAGAGAAATACAAATAAAATGAAGAAGCAGAGGAATTACTTTAAAAGATCAAGAGAATTCCCTTGAAAGACAAACAATGAAACAGATCACTTCAGTCTAGTAGATACTGAGTTCAAAAAGGACATAATGAAAATAATGAAGGAATTAAGAAGAACCATGGATAGAAATGCAGATTACTGTAAAAAAGGAAATAGAAACTCTAAAGAGAAGACAATTATAATTAGAAAATTCATTTGCTAAGATGAAAGCTGAGCTAAATGCGGTGGATAGCAGAGTGATAATGAGGAAGAATGAATAACTGACTTAGAAGACAATATAATGAAAATCATCTCATCAGAAGAGCACACAGAAAGACAAATAACAAAAAATGAAAGCAATGTAAGAGACCTATGGGATACTATAAGTTGTGCCAATCTACACATAATAGGGATCCCAGAAGGAGAAGAAAGAGAAAAAAGGATTAAAAGTGTATTTGAAGAAATTATGCCTAAAAACTTCCCAAACTTAAAAAGGAAACAGATATACAGGTATAGGAAGCACAGAAGGCCCCAAACAAGATGAACCCAAGCAGACCTACACCAAGACATATTATAATTAAAATGGCAAAGGTGAAAGATAAAGAGGATTCTAAAATCAGCAAGAGAAAAACAAACAGTTAATTACAAGGGAATCCTCCATAAATCTATCAGCTAATTTCTCTACAGAAATGTTGCAGGCCAGAAGGGAGTTGCAGGATATATTCAAAGTCCTGAAAGGGAAAAATTCTGTAACCTAGGCTATTATACACAACAAGACGATTATTTAGAATAGAAAGAGAAATAAAGAATTTCTCAGGCAACAAAATCTAAAAGAATACAGCAATACTAAACCTGTCCTAAAAGAAATATTGAAAGGTTTTCTCTAAATCTAAAAAAAGCAAGAATGTATAGGAAAGAGAAAATCCAATTGGAAAGTAAATCACTTAAATAAGCCAGTAAAATATTTAAAAAAAAATGAAAGTGATGAAAACCAAAATGAACAGCCAACATGAAGTGATGAAAACCAAAATGAATAGGATAACATGAAGATGCAAAAGAGGACATCAAGGTCATAAAATGTGGGGGAAGAGAGTAAGAAAATGTAGATAATTTTTCTCTTAGAAAATGTTTGAGCCTATATGACTATCAGCATAAAGCAAGTAGATATAGTAAAGGATTAACATGCTTGAGAAACAGAGTAACCATGAGTCAAAAAGTACAGCAGAATCACAAATACCAAAAAGAAGAGAACACAATCATAAGACAAAAGAAATCATCAAACCTCAAACTGGAAACAGAAACAAAAAAGAAAGGGACAAAGAGGAAACATAAAATCAACTAGAAAACAAGGTTTTAAAATGGAAATAAATATATACCTATCAATAATCACCTTAAATGTCAATGGACTGAATGCTCTAATCAAAAGACAGAGTGGCAGATTGGATAAAAAAATCAAGAGCCTACAATATGCTGCCTTCAAGAGACCACTTTAGGGCAAAGTATATACATAGATTGACAGTGAGGGGATGGATGGAAAAATTATTTCATGCAAATGGAAATGACAAGAAAACAAGGGTCATGGTACTCATACCAGAGAAAATAGACTTTTCTTTATGGTCTTTTTAGGGGTGCACCAGCAGCAGGTGGAAGTTACCAAGCTAGGGATCAAATTGGAGTGGTAGCTGCTGGCCTATGCTACAGCCACATCAACAAGGGATTTGAGCCATGTCTGTGACCTACACTACAGCTCATGGCAATGCCAGATCCTTAAGCCACTGAGCAATGCCAGGGATTGAATCTGCATCTTCATGGTTAATAGTTGGGTTCATTGCCACTGAGCCAGGAAGAGAACTCTGACAAAATAGACTTTCAAACAAAGGCTATGAAGAAAGATAAAGAAGGACAGTATATAATGGTAAAAGAATCAATTCAAGGAGAGGATATTACACACATCAACATATATGCACCAAATATTGAAGCACTCAAATACATGAAGCAAATATTGACACACTTAAAGGAAGAAATTGATGGGAATACAATAATAGCAGGAGGCTTCAACACCCCACTCACATCAATGGACAGATCTTTTGGACAGAAAATCAATAAGGCAAGAGAGATCTTAAATGGCATAATAAAAGAGTTAAACTTAATTGAGGTCTTCAGGTCTTCATATTGAAAAAGATCAACATGGAACATTCTCTAGGATTGACCACATATTAGGATACAAAGCAAGGCTCAACAAGCAAGGTTCAACAAATTTAAGAGTATAGAAATTATTTCAAACATCTTTTCTGACAACAATGTCATGAAACTAGAAAGCAAACACAGAAAACAAAATGAGAAAAAAAATTATAGGAAGACAAAACAACACGCTATTAAAAAACCAATGGGTCAATAATGAAGCCAAAGAGGAAATTTTTAAATATCTTGAGACAAATGACAATGAAAACACAACCATACAAAATCTATGGGATGCAGCAATGCAGTTCTTAGAGTGAAATTTGTAGTGATAAAGGCCTTCTTTAAGTAACAAAAAATGTCAAACAACATAAACCACCACCAGATAAAATTAGAAAAGGAATAAGCAAAACCTAAAATCAGCATAAAAAAAGGAGATAATAAAGATCAGCAAGGAAAGAAAAAAAAGAGAATCCAAATAAACAAAATAACAAATGAAAAAGGAGAGATAACTGATACCTAAGAAATATAAGAAACCTTAAGAGAATATTATGAATAATTACATGTAAACAAATTTGCCAGCCTAGAAGAAATGGACGAGTTTCTTGAATATTTCTAGAACACAGCCCATATAACTGGGTCACTTTGCTGGATAGCAGAAATTGACAGAACATTGTAAATCAACTATAACTTTAAAAAATTAAAAAGGATACATATATAATGAATAGACTGATCTTTGGAAGTGAAACAGAATCTGTAATTTTAGGAAACTTTCCAACAAATAAGTGTCCAGGGCCAGATGGCTCCATAGGTGAATTCTACCAAACATTAAAAAAAAAAACTTATATCAATCCTTCTCAAATTCTTCCAAAAGATTTAAGAGGAAGGAATGCTCCCCAAATCATTCTATGCAGCCATCATCATCCTGATACCCAAACCAGACAAAGACACTAACAAACACACAAACAAAAAAAAAAGTACAGGCCAATGTCTTTAATGAATATAGATGCCAAAATCCTCAATAAAATATTAGCAAACCAAATCCAAAAATACATCAAATAAATCATACAACACAACAAAGTTGGATTCATCCCAGGGAGACAAGGATTTTTCAACATATGCAAATCAATCAATGTTATATACCACATCAACAAAAGAAATGACAAAACCACATGATCATCACAATAGATGCAGTAAAAGCTTTTCATAAAATTCAATATATATTCATGAAAAAACTCTTACCAAAGTGGGTGTAGAGGGAACATACCTCAACATAATAAAAGGCTTTATGACAAACCCACAGCCAATAGAATATACAATGTTGAAAAGCTGAAAGTCTTCCCGCTAAAATCTGGAATGAGACAAGGATGCCCACTCTCACCACTTCTCTTTAACATAGTCCTAGCTACAGCTGTTAGAGAAGAAAAAGAAAAATACTAAAATTGGTAGGGAAGGGATAAAATTGTCATTATATAGAAAACTCTAAATACTCCACAAAAAAAACTAGTAAATCTTTTTTTTTTTTTTTTGGTCTTTTGTCTTTTTAGGGCTGTACCTGTGGCATATGGAGGTACCCAGGCTAGGGGTCTAATCAGAGATACAGCTGCCAGCCTACACCAGAGCCACAGCAATGCCAGATCTGGGCCACATCTGCGACCCACATCACAGCTCATGGCAACACTGGATCCTTAAACCACTGAGCAAGGCCAGGGATTGAACCCATAATCTCATGACCTCTAGTCAAATTTGTTTCTGCTGCACCATGACGGGAACTCCAAAACTAGTAAATCTGATAAGCAAATTCACCCAGGTAGGAGGAGACAAGATTAACATACAGAATTTGATTACATTTCTTTATACTAAAAATGAAATATCAGAAATGAAATGTAAAAAAAAAATCCCTCTTAAAATTGTACCAAAATTTAATATACTAAGGAATCAACCTCACTAAGGAGGTGAAAGACTTATATATTGTGTGCTATAGACATTAATAAAGACAATTGAGGAGTTCCCATCATGGCACAGCAGAAACAAATCTGACTAGTTACCATGAGGTTGTGGGTTTGATCCCTGGCCTTGCTCAGTGTGTTAAGGATTCAGCATTGCTGTGAGCTGTGGTGTAGGTTGCAAATGAGGCTTGGATCATGTGTTGCCATGGCTGTGGCTGTGGCCAGCAGCTATAGCTCCAATTCGTCCCTTAGCCTGGGAATTTCCATATGCTGTGGGTGTTGCCAAAAAAAAAAAAAAAAGGACCATTAAATATGATTAAAAGAAACAGCTCAGAAAGATCTCTTATGTTCTGGATTGGAAGAGTATCAGTAAAATGGCCATATTACCCAAAGCAATCTACAGATTTAATGCAATCCCTATCAAATTAGAGGATTTTTTGCATAAATAGAACAAACAATCCAAAAATTTAAATGGAATATTAGAAGACCCAGAATTGCCAAAGCAATCCTGATGGAAAAAGAACAAAGCAGAAGCATAACCCTCCCAGATTTCAGATAATACAACAAAGCTGCAGTACTCAGAACAGCATGGCTTCCTCCTCCACTGAAAATATAGACTTTCTGATATTGTCTCTGAAGTCATTCAAATGATTTTACATATTTATTAAAAACATTAATTTGTCATATATAAAATTTGCCATAAATTTGTCATATATTTGTCATATAAAAAATTCAGTTTTGGTATTTTTCCACTTTGTAATATTCCAGTGGGGTGATAGGAATTGAAATTCTTAGGTCATTTTGAAGCCGAGCAGGGCCCTGTAGGGCTCCTGGGCACACAAGAATTTCTGTGTCCTACATTTCCTGTTTTTAGGGAATAAGCTTTAGTCTCCATGACCTTCCCTGAGTTCCAAAGGGGAGGTTCAAATATTTGCTAATCAAAGAAGGGAGAGGATGTGGAGACCAGGGAGGAAAAGTCAAGAGACAATAGTGCAGTTTGGGGCATGGTCCTGGTTCCTCCTCAAGGAGTATAGATAACAGTATCTTTTGAGTTTTTTGTAGAACTAAAATCCCCAACCATGAAAAGAAGTTAAGTATTCTTTACTCCAGAAAGAAGGATCACCAGATTTGAAAAAAAATGAAAGCTTTCATCTACCCTGATCCATATCTGCAGCCCTATTTTTCACTCCCAAACTAAAAACTACCTCTCAATCTCTCCCAAGGGGGCATTGTCTTTTAAGACATTAGCCTGCTGTGGCCCCCTTCACCTGACAAAGCATTAGAAGCTATCTTTTTCTTCTTCACCCAAAATTCTGTCTTTGCATTTCTATTTGGTACCAGTGGACAGAGGCCGAGTTTTGCTAACAAATTTTAGGGGATTGTCCAGGATCTGCCTGTGGGGAGGTGGCCCCACAGAGCTCTCAGCTTGATTGGATGTTCTTAGGTTTCTCTCTCCGTCAGTCTCCCTTCAGGTGAGCAGAGGGTTGGAGGACTCTTTGGAGGCCAGATCACAGAGAGTTTCCTGCCACAGGGCCAGTCCCAAGCAGACCTGACTGGCCACCTCAGAAGTTGGAAATTCGGGGTGGAAAAGTGGTTGGATGACAAGGACCACCCCAGCAGCTGCCAAGGCTCCATTGGCCTTGGGGGAACTCCTCCCTTTCCCTTTGCTCCTGCCAACCCAAACTTCCCACCTCAAGAAATCTTTTTGGGAAGGAGAAAATTATCATCTGGGACATCGTGACACCTCTGCCAGAATCTGGGTAAGTCCCATGGCAAGCACTCTGAGGCCCCTTGGACCTGGACCATTTGGGAATTCCAGGCTCTCACCAGGAAGTCTATTTGTAAACTTAGGTCCTGGGCTTAGTGGGACTTAAAGCCATTTTGGAACTTGCAATCTGTGGCTTCCTTTTGACTGGTGAGAATTCCAGTTTTGCTTTCAGTTTTGTATTTATTTTATTTATATCTATCTTTTCAGGGCCATACCTATGGCATATCGAGGTTCCCAGGCTAGGGATCAAATCAGAGCTGTAGCCTCTGGCCTATACCACAGCAACACCAGATCTGAGCCACATCTGTGACATACAGCACAGTTCACAACACTGGATCTTTAACCCACTGAGTGAGGCCAGGGATCAAACCTGCATCCTCATGGTTACTGGTCAGATTCACTCCCCCTGAGCCACGAAAGAACTCCTCAGTTTTGTGTTTAATTCCATCTGATGGTACCCAGGGAAAGATTTTGACAGAGGTTCTAGCCTAGGCCTCAGTTTCGCATGCTGAGGAAAAACAAAGCCAATATGGGAAATATCTTCTCTGAAATTCAATTAGACTGTCCCCTGGGGAAGTCCTTAAATTGACTTATAGCTATAAACCAATGACTAAGAAAACGATGACACTCTATTGTGATTCAGTTTGGCTGGTGCATGCTCTGGATTATGGTGAAAGGTGGCATTTGCATGGCAGCCTAAACTATTATACTATCTTGCAATTAGAGTTGTTTTGTAAGTGAAATGGAAAAATAGATGAGATACCATGTGTTCAAGCATTTATGCAACTAATAATAAGTAAGGAACCAGGCAATAGGCTGATGTTAAATAAAAATCCATCGGCCTTTTTGGAACATATTCACCACGTCTATTGGAAATATATGGACATAGATCCAGAAGCTCAAGAGAACCTGAAAATGATAAAAGTGATTTTTATTAGGCAAAGCACTCCAGACATCCAAAGAAACTAAATTGGATTGATGGAACAATAGCAATGATCCCAGGATAGATAGTGGAAATAGCCTTTAAAGTATACAATGCCTGAAAGAAACAAAGGGAAAAAAATCAGCCAAAGTCCCATACGAGGCTCCAGCTAGAAAATCACCCCCCTCCCAAGGGAACAAGAGAAGACAGCCTAAGTTAGAAAGGGCGCAATGTTCATATTGCAATGAAGAAGGATATTGAAAATAGTTCTGCCCTAAACTGATAAAGAGACAAAAAGAAACCCCTGCAGAAGCTAGGCTATGAGAAAGGGGAGCTCTGAGGAAGAATATAGTGACCATGACTGAAGGCGCCCAGGGCTTCTGGCTGTACTGGCAGCTCTAATAACTATAGCCTTACAAGAGCCCTGGGTCCAACTAGCAGTGGGGAACCAGTTAATACACTTTCTAATAGACACTGGAACAACCTACTTGGTTCTCAATTGCAAACTAACCTCCTCAGTGGAGAACTGAAAGATATTGAGATTTACTCAGTTGAAAGAGACTGAGTGGTCTGGGCTGAATGGTTAGGAACGAAAGAGGCTGATCTGACATGTTTCCTCAATTCAGCTTCCTTAATAGAATTTGTCAGGATAGAATTGAAGGTATTACATGAGAGCATTTGCTCTGAATAAAAGGGACAAGACTTCTCCCAGCTGGTTACGGTTTTCTCAGGTGACTGAGAAATTTAATGGGAGTTGTGGAGGCCAAGTCCTCATGCCATGCAGTGGTTCCATAGGGAAACCCACTCATTAAGTAAAATCTGCTCAACCAGGGACATGAATAAGAACTGGCCATTTGGTGATCTGAGTACCTGTGGTGTCCTAGTTGCCACTGGGAGACCTGAGACATGTATGAGAGACCTAAAGCAACTCTGGACTAAAACCTAGAAGGATTAAGGTCTGAAGCTGCACACTGGCACACCACACAATGTCATTAGTAAACTTTATCCCTGACAAATTCATTATGAACAGTTAATGGCTTTACTCTGATGCCCTTGAAAAAATGCTGCTTCTTCAAAAAGATCTATAAAAAGAACTTTTTCAAAAATACAGGTTTTTGACTTTCAGACCATAGTGCTGAAGTGAGTAAGAAAGAACTCTAAAGGGAAATCTGACAGCTTCATAAACCATTAACAAAAGTATTAGTAACATTGGACTGAGTGAACTGGTGAATGTGGTTGTATTTTAATGAAATAGTACTGGCTTTTAATATGTGTTTTCCAGGTATAAAGAAATGCTTCCCCTCAGCTAATTATGATTTGCAGCAATTTAGTAAATTATATCTTTGTTAGCAGAATTAAGAAACATTTCTCTTTTCACTCTACCTGATCCCTCCAGAGACTGTAAACTCTTAAGCTCCCAGCAGTTTTATCACATAAATTAGGAAGGCTACCTTATTGGTAGCCTGTGAGAATTTCCAGGTATTTTGGGACCTTGAAAAGGGAGGAATTAACCTAAATCTATAAGGCAAATTCCTAATAAGCCGTTGGCATGATTTTTCCTAGCCCTGAGATGCCTTTAAAAGCTCAGTCTGAGGAGTTCCTGTTGTGGCTCAGTGGTTAACAAAACTGACTAACGTTCATGAGGACAGAGGTTCAATCCCTGGTCTTGTTCAGTAAGTTAAGGATTTGGTGTTGGCATGAGCTATGGTGTAGGTTGAAGATGCAGCTTGGATCCTGTGTTGCTGTGGCTGTGGTGTAGGCTGGAAACTACAGCTCCAATTTGACCCCTAGGCTGGGAACTTCCATATGCCATGGGTGTGAGACCCTTAAAAAACAAAAAACAAGAAACAAACAAACAAAAAAAACTCAGTATGAGATTCCTTATAAAATTCTAACAAAGCTAATTTTTTAGAAAATCATATATGATCAATCATATTTATGTAAATCATCGGGTGAATTATATTGCAACCAGACTCAATTGGCAAATGAATTAGTCTTAGTTTGGCTATATTTGATTTAAAAAATAGAGTAATTTTATTAATTTTATTATTATTTTTATTATTTTTAATAGTTATTTCCCCAATACAATTTTTTTCTACTGTACAGCATGCTGACCCAGTTACACATACATGTATACATTCTATTTTTGCACATTATCATGCTTCATCATAAGTGACTAGACATAGTTCCCAGTGCTACACAGCAGGATCTCATTGTTAATCCATTCAAAAGGCAATAGTTTGTATCAAATAGAGTAGTTTTAGAGAGAGAGAGATTTCAATTGACACCTGTTAATCTTTAAATCTAATTCTGTTTATTGTGGTCTTATGCATTGACTTACGTTCCAGGTAGTTCTTTGTTATTATGTTATATTGTTGCAAAGTTTAATTGAGCTTCTGAAATGACACTTTAAGCTTTTTTCTAAAGCTTATCTCTGTAATCTATTTTTGGCTGAAGATCAGATGCCCTAGAACCTGTAACCAAGGGATTATGTGTATTGGAATAAAACAATTTAAAGGACTATTTCCAGGCCAGGTGGAAAGGCCCTCACCAGAGAGGGGCTGCTGGCCTCAACATTATCTTAAAACAATTCTCACATGGAAAAAAAACTACAACGGAAAGAGAATATGATGACATCGGAAGTGGACAGCTGGCACAGATGCTGCACCTGACTCATATGATGATTTATAATGTTTTCTTGACCTCTTGAACTTTTGCATATGAATCAAATGTTTTTCCATCAGGAGCACCATCCTATGCTAATTTACCAACCAATACAATTGTTGGGTTTGTGGCCAATTACCTGTCTAATACTTCTGGGTTACCTTGGGGGATTTATCCTCTCCAGAGCTCTGATTGAATAGCCTTTAGGAAATTTATTTTATTACCTGGTGGGATTTTCTCACCTGGCCAATTAATAATACGTGCTTTGACCCTGATCATAAATATGAATTTTCCTTTAGGGTCACTCAAACTCAGAACAAGGAGCTAAGTCTCAATAAAAAACTGTAACCTCTTGTTGATTAGAAGGGAACCTCCCAAAATTTTTAGATGGATTTAGTAGTTAATACCATGCTATGGCCACTTAAGTTTAAAGTCTTATGTTGCGGACGGTTAGATCATAATAAGAATGATCAGCTAAGCCTAGTAACATTAAGAAAATAGGCTGAGTGCCTTATGAACAGTGCCTGAATGTTATTACCCCATGGAGATAGTGGTTGGTGTGGAATACGCTGGGTTGGAGGACTGGAGATTCACTTGGTAACACCTAATGGAACTCAGTGAATTTGTAGTACTAATGCATGTCCTTGGCTTCCACCAGGATGGATAGGAAGATATGCTCTAGGACTCCCATGGACTCAGTTCATATATGTAACAATTTAAAGATGGCCACAACAAATTGACCGTTGGTACAAACCCAAGGGGTCAAGAAATCTGTATTCCACTAGCATGGCAACTTAGCAACTATCTTTGTATAGTCAATGGGATTGGAGCCTATAATCACCCACATCAAAGCCTTGAGGAAATTCAGACAACAGATTTTATTTTATTTATTTTATTTTTTATTTTTGCTTTTGGGACCACACCTGCGGCATATAGAAGCTCCCAGGCTAGGGGTTGAATCAGAGCCATACCTGCCTACACCACAACCGCAGCAATGTGGGACCTGAGCTGCATCTGCAACCTACACCACAGCTCATGGCAACACCAGATCCTTAATCCACTAAGTGAAGTCAGGAATCCAACCCATACCCTCATGGATACTAGTCAGATTCATTTCTGCTGTGTCACAAAGGGAACTCCTCAGTCAAAAGATTTTAAATGATAGTAACCAGGGTATTATCCTACTGAATTCTGAGGTTCTATGCTGCTTTAAGTGGCCCACTCACTAATCTTGACAATATTCCCTTCTAAAACTGGTTTGGAGTAAGAAGACATTGGCTTAAATGTTTACTTATAACTCTGTTACTGTTATTAGCTATAGTCCTTGTATTTCAATATTATTGTTTCTTGTTTTACCAAATGTGTGACTGAGCCTCAGAGAAAAAGTAATGATGACTAGGTGATTTGAAGAAGTTAATCAAATATATAGTTATCTACCAGACCAATAATTGAAATAATGTAACTCTAGACATGGGAAGATGAAACAAGAGGGAATATATTCCTGGACCATAACAGATTGTAAGATACATGGTCCAGAGACTTTTGGTTACTGTAATAAGACCTAGTCCAGTAATAGCATGTTGAGTGGCCTATCAGCAAAATCTTTGCCAGACCTGGGAACGAGCATTTTTAGCACCATGGGATGAAATGATCATGAAAATGCCTCTCAAAACCATGGTTGAATTATGACCATGAGGGATCCATGTGAACTGAAGATGGGCACATGCAATCTCCCTATACATGGATTGAGTCATGAGCCACCACACCTGCAGAACTTCGACACCCCCTGAAAGAGCTTAGGGTGGAAATCAGGAGTGAGGCACTGAAGAAAACTTGCAGTAAAGTTCTTCAGACATATACTTTCAGGAAAATATTTTATGAGCCCAATTCTTGCACCTCCTCATATTTAGAAAAGCACTAAAATCATTAACAGTGATATCTGCCTTGGCCATTAAGGAAAATATTTTAATGGAGTAGCTATGGTTCAGACATCCAAAGTAATGCCAGGTGGCATTATGCTCATTATTTCAGACAAGTCCTTGTATTGCTGAGAACTTTTTGAGCTGTGTCAGACTTGGGATGTCACCAGCCATTCTTAAAGCAATGTCTTCTGGCAACCAGTAGTTGCAACCTTATGGCTTCAAGGAATGGTTTTGTAACTACTAAATTTTTAGACAATGAAATTTATTTAGGTCAGACATTAGCAGGAAAAAAAGGAAATATGTAATGGCCAATAACTCCTGTTATGTATACATCCATACCACATCAGAAGTTGAAACCTACTTAGATAAAATTAAGCAACTGGCTACCTGGCTACAGGCCTCCCCAAAAGGACAGTTCTAGTCTGAGTTTTGGGCTACTTCTCCTGAATCCTCAGAAAATGAAATCTATTTTTTGGTATTGAGTTTCCAGTCGCCATTCCTACTTCTAACTAGTTTTGTTTCACCAGAATGGTCAAAGGATTGAGATTATAATCATTACAAGACTCAGATCTAGGACTTGGAACTCATGAATATACCTAATTTGGTGCCCACTCCCCAGATTGAGGCAGGAATACATCACATTTCAGCAGGAAGTAGCCAGAGTAGTTATTGCCCTGTTCCCTGGAAGACTTGGGGAAAGATAAAACAGGAGGGATTTAAAACTAAGTCCCCCTAAAACCAAGCCAAGTTTATGATTAACATGTTTCTCCAAAATTATTCCCTTACCCAACACTTGTTCTCCTCAAGATTGAGGAGTATCAAAAAAAGTGTTTGGGGGGGGAAGAGGGGAATATAACAGAGCCCCTCTGGGGGCTCCTAGGTATACAAGACTTTCTGCGCCCCACATTTCTTGTTTTTAGGGAATAAACCTCAGCCTCCATGACCTTCCCTGAGTTCCAAAGGGCTAAGCAGGGAAGGGAGGGGATGCAGAGACAAGGGAGGAGCAGTCAAGAGACAATAGCGCAGCCTTAGGGCGGGGTTTTGGTTCCTCCTTAAGGAAAATACATAACAATATCTTTGAGCCTTCTAGCAGAACTAAAACCCCCAGCAAATGAAAGAACTACTTGATGAAGCATTCTTCATTCTGGGAAGAAAGAGGACCACCAGAACCAGTCCTGTGGGCCAATAAACACCAGAAAGACAATGCAAACTTGCCTCTACCCTGATCCTTACCTGCAGCCCTATTTTCCACTCCCTAAACTATAAAACCACCTTCTAATCCCTTCCAAGGGGGGACAGTCTTTAAGGCATTGGCCTGGCTGTGGGCCCCTTTGCCTGGCAAAGCAATAAAGCTATCTTTTTCTCCTTTACCTAAAACTCTGTCTCCACATTTCTATTTGGCTACAGTGGACAGAAGCCAAGTTTCAGCAAGACAACCAAGATTACTCAACCCAGCAAGACTCTCACTCAGATTTGAAGGAGAAATCAAATACTTTATAGACAATCAAAATCTAAGAAAGGGAGTTCCCATTGTGGTACAGTGGAAACAAATCTGACTAGGAACAATGAGGTTGCAGGTTCAATCCCTGGCTTCTATCAGTGGGTTAACGATCTGGTGTTGCCAGAGCTGTGGTGTAGGTCACAGAGGTGGCTCAGATCTGGAGATGCTGTGGCTCTGGTGTAGTCTGGCAGCAACTGCTCTGATTAGACCCCTAACCTGGGAACATCCATATGCTGTGGGTGCATCCCTAAAAAGGACAGGAAGACAAAAAAAAAAAACAGCTAAGAGAATTCAGCACCACAAAACCATCTTTAGAACATTACAACAAATATTAAAGGAACTTCTCTAGGTGGAAAAGAAAAGGCCACAACTAGAAACAAAAATATTACAAATGATAAGGCTCACCAATAAAACTTATATATGTAAAGGTAGGAAGTCATCCATACACAAATATGCTACCCAAACCAGAAATCATGAGAAGAGGAGGGTACAAATGCAGGATACTGTAGATGCATTTGAAATTAAGAGACCAATTTAAAACAATCTTGTGTGTATATATATATGTAGACTCCTATATTAAAACTTCATGGTAAATGCAAACCAAAAATCTACGATACATGCACAAATAAGAAAAAGCAATCCCAACACAACACTAAAGATAGTCATAAAACCACAAGAGAAGAGAAGAAGGGAAGAAAAAAGAACAACAAACAAATCCAAAACCTATTAATAAAATGACAATAAGAACATATATATCCATAACTACCTTAAATAAAAATGGACTAAATGCCCCAACTGAAAGACATGGACAGGTTGAATGGATGCAAAAACAAGACCCATATATATGTTGTTTTCAAGAGATCCACTTCAGTTCTAGGCATACATACAAATTGAAAGTGAGAGGATGAAAGAAAATATTCCAAACTGAAATAAAAGGAGTATCAATACTCATGTCAGACAAAATAGACCTTAAAATAAAGAATATTATCAGAGACAAAGAAAGACGTTACATAATGATCAAAGGATAATCCAAGAAGAAGATATAACAATTGTAACCCAACATTGTATATGCACCCAACATATGAGCACCTCAATACTTAAGGCAACTGCTAACAACTTTAAAAAGAGAAATTGACATTAACATAATAATAGTGGGGGACTTTAAGACACCACTTATAGCAATGGACAGAACATCCAGACAGAAAATCAACAAGGAAATGCAGGCCTTAAATGATGCATTAGACCAGATGTACTTAACATATTTATAGAATATTCCATCCAAAGGCAGCAGAATACACATTTTTCTCAAGTTCACATGGAACATTCTCAAGGATAGATCAAATCCTGGGCCACAAATCAAGTCTCAGTAAATTTAAGAAAATTTAAATTATATCAAACATCTTTTCCGACCACAATGCTATAAGACTAGAAATCAACAACAGGAAAAAAACCGCAAAAAACACGAACATGTGGAGACTAAACATGCTACTAAACAAGCAATGGAACACTGAAGAAATCAAAGAGGAAATAAAAAATACCTAGAATCAAATGACAGCAAAGATACAACAATCCAAGACCTATGAGATACAGATAAAAGTGATTCTAAGAGGGAAGTTTATAGCAATATAAGCCTACCTCAGAAAAAAAGAAAAACCTCAAATAAACAACCTAATTTTACACTTACAGCAACTAAAGAAAGAACAGATAAAACCCACAGTTAGAAGAAGGAATGAAATCATAAAGATCAGAGCAGAAATAAATGAAATAGAAATGAAGACAACCATAGAAAACATCAACAAAACTAAACGTTCCCTTGTGGTACAGCAAGTTAACTATCTGGTTGTCATTGCAGCTGAAGTGTGGGTTTGATTCCTGGCCTGGGAACTTTCACATGCTGCAGAAACTGCCAAAACAAAAAACAAAAAAACAAAACAAACAAACAAACAAAATGGGGCGGGGGGAAGATTCAATATCTATTTATGATAAAAAAAATTTCAGAAAGTGAGCATAGAGGGAACATAACATAATAAAGGTCATATATGACAAACCCACAGCTAACATCATACTAAATGGTGAAAAGGTGAAAGCATTTCCTCCATGATCAGGAATAAGAAAAGGTAACAGACAAAAAAATCTCAAATAAACAACCTAAATTTACACTGAAAGCAACTAGAGAAGCACCCTCATCATTTTTATTCAGCATGGTTTTGGGATTCCTAGAAGAACTGGTAATCAGAGAAGAAAGGAAATATACAGAATACAAATTGGAAAAGAAGAAAAATTGCTGCAGTTTGCAGATGGCAGGATACCATTTGTTAAAAATCCTGAAGATGCTATCAGAAAACTACTAGAATGCATCAATGAATCTGGTAAAGTTGCAGGATACAAAGTTAATACAGAGAAATTTCTTGCATTTCTATACACTAGCAACAAAAGATCAGAAAGAGAAATTAAGGAAACAATCCCATTTATCATCTTTTCAAAAGGAATAAAATACCTAGGAATAAACCTACCTAAGGAGGCAAAAGACCTATATTCTAAAAATTATAAGGTGTTTATGAAAGAAATCAAAGATACCACAAACAGATGGAAAGATACATCACATTCTTAGGGAAGAATCAATTATGTCAACATGCTATACCATTCAAGGCAATTTACAGATTCAATTCAATCCCTATCAAATTACTCATGACATTTTTACTGGGAAAAAAAAACTTCCAAAATTTGTATGGAAACACAAGACCCTGAAAAGCAAAAAGCCAAAAGACCCTGATGGAAAAAAAATGGAGTTGGAGATATCAGACACCCTCATTTCAGAATATACTACAAAGCTACAGTCATCAAAACAGTATGGTACTGGCACAAAAATAGACACTTAGGCCAAAGGAACAGGATAGAAAGCCCAGAAATAAACTCACTCAGTTATGGCCAACTAATTTATGACAAAGGAGGCAAGAATCTATAATAGAGAAATGACAATCTCTTCAATAAGCAGTGATGGGAAAACCAAACAGCTTTATGTAAAAGAATAAAGTTAGGTAGTTCCTGTTGTGGTGCTGTGGTGCAGTGGGTTAAGAATCTGACTGCAGTGGCTCAGGTCACTGTAGAGGTGCAGGTTCAATCCCCAGCCTGGCATAGTGAATTAAAGTATCTATCATCACCACAGCTGCAGTATAGGTGGTAGCTGTGGCTCAGATTCAATCCATGGTCTGGAAAATTCCATATGCTGCAGGTGAAGCCATAAAAAAATGAAATTTGAACATTCTCTTGGGATTGGCATATGCACACTGTGCTATATGGAATGACTGGAAGTGCTGTATAACACAGGGAACACTACCCAATATTCTGTGATAATTTATATGGGAAAAGAATCTGAAAAAGAATGGATGTGTGTATAACTGAATAACTTTGTTATATAGCAGAAATTATCACAACATTGTAAATCAACTATTTTTCAATAAAACTTAAAAAAAATAACAGACAACTAGGGTTGAATTATGGGGAAAAATATTATCTAACACTATACACAAAAATAAACTCACAATGGATTAAAAACCTAAACATAAGACCAGATACTATAAAACTCTCAGAGGAAAACATGCAAAACACTTTTTGACAAAAATTGCAGCAATATCTTTTCAGATCAACCTCCTAGAGTAATGAAAATAAAAACAAAAATAAAGTGAGATATAATTAAACTTAAAACTTTTGCACAGCAAAGGAACCATAAACAAAATGAAAAACACACAGAATGGAAGAAAATATTTGCAAATGACATGACTGACAAGGGATTAATCTCTAAAATATACAAACAAGTCATGCAAAATATCAAAAAATGAATCCAATCAAAAAATAGGCAGAAGATCTAAATAGGTATTCCTCCAAAGACATACAGATGGCCAAAAAACACATGAAAAGCTTATCAACAACACCAGTTCTGTTTTTTGTTTTTTGTTTTTTGTTTTTTTTTTTTGTTTTTTTGTCTTTTTGCCTTTTCTAGGGCTGCTCGCATGGCATATGTAGGTTCCTAGGCTAGGGGTCTAATCAGAGCTGTAGTTGCTGGCTTACACCTGAGCCACAGCAAAACGGGATCCGAGCTGCATCTGTGACCTACACCACAGCTTACGGCAATGCTGGATGCTTAACCTACTGAGCAAGGCCAGGGATCGAACCCACAACCTGGTGGTTCCTAGTCGAATTTTTTAACCACTGAGCCACGACAGGAACTCCAACAACACCAATTCTTAGAGAAATGCAAATAAAAACTACAATGAGGGATCACCTCATGCTGGTCAGAATGGCCATTATCAAAAAGTCTATAAACAATAAATGCTGGAGAAGATACAGAGAAAAGGGAAGCCTCTTACATTGTCAGTAAGAACTTAACTTGATACAACTACTATGGAAAAGGGTATGGAGGTTCTTCAAGAAACTAAAAATAGAACTATCATATGATCCAGCAATTCCACTCCTGGGCATCTATCTAAGAGAAAACCAGAATTTGAAAAGATGCATTTTACCACAATGTTCACTGAAGCACTGTTTACAAGAGCCCAAACATGGAAACAATCTAAATGTTCATCAAAGGAGGAATGGGTAAAGAAGATGTGGTACATATATATATATAGAATGGAATATTACCCAGCCATAAAAAAGATGAAAAAATGCCATTTACAGCAATAAGGATGGACTTGAGATTATTGTACTAAATCAGTAAGACAGACAAACATCATAGGATATAATTTATATGTGGAATCTAAAAGAAATGATACAAATGAACTTATTTACAAAACAGTAACATACAGACTTTGAAAATAAACTTATGGTTACCAAAGGGGCAGGGTGGGGGAGGGATGGATTGGGAGCTTGGGATTCAGATATGCACCCTATGGTACATAGAATGGATGGTCAATAGGGACCTGATGTATTGCACAGGGAACTATTGTCTGTGATAACCCATATGGGAAAGCATATGAAAAAGGATGGATATGTGTATATGTACAGCTGAATCACTTTGTTGTGAAGGAGAAATTATCACAATATTGAAAATCAAAGATACTTTAATAAACCTCTTAAAAATGGAAAGAAAAACAGAATGCTGCTCCTTAGGGCTGGTGGAGACCCCATCATCCTCCCAAGCCCATGAGGATTCAATAGTGGTCCTTTTCCCCTAATTGTTCACATTTGTCTCTAGGATTAAGTCCGTTATCAAATGCTACAGATTCTGTCTTCATACATCCTGACCCACCCTCACTGCTACAGTCAGGCTAAGTTAAGATTATTTTTATCATTTACCTGGAAATAACTTCTCTCTCTCTCTCCATCTTTCATATATATATATATATGAAACACACACACATATATATATATTCACACACACACATATCTACACACACACACACACACACATATATATATTCACACATATAAAACATACATATATGTGTATACATATACAAATATATAAAATTCATATATATACACGTTTGCTTATATAAGATGCTTAAGTTGAATAGGTTTAGGTTTTATATACATTTGTGTGTGTATATATATATCAGGAAAACATTTATACAAAGTAAAAATATATTTACATATATATAAATGGATAATATATACACACACATAAATCTTCTCAACTATAAGCATCACAAATTTGAGCCTTTTTCTAAATCATTTTTGGTCTCCTCCACAATGCACAATGGAAAGAATATAGTCACAATAATTATGCACATTAAGGAGGAAAGCAGGATGGACAGGCAAGGGAGAAAGCAAACTAGAGCACTGTATAACATTCACTATACATTAACATAGTAACATTATGTTCACAGAATAATATTTAACATGACCTTTCTAATGCTGTTGATTTAGACACAAAGCAGAGAAAAATGCACATGACTCGCTGCTTCCATTATCTGTTTTTTCCCCACAAATCTCTTTTTAATGACTCATTCTCTGGAGGCCCCAAATCTGGTTGTATCTTTTGTAAACAAATGTAATGCTTCCTATGCTAAAGCTTGAAGCGATATTTCTATTTTAGGCAAAGATTCCAATGGTCCAAATTTGGTTGTTGATCTAAAAAATCTGCACAATCTGAAAGTTGAGAGTTAAGTTTTGGGGAGGCAAAATTAGGACTTAAGCCTGGGAGGCAGCATCTCAGATAGCCCTGAGAAAACCACTCTGAATAGGTGAGGGGGGAGCTAGGGTATATAGGAGTTTTTGCAACAAAGGGGAGGTAGTAGGAACAAAAGATTTACAGAAAACCAGATATCTCAAGCTAAGGAATTCATGGTATTTCTATGGGAAGATATAAGCATCTGGGCTTAGTTAAATCACTCCTTTGATATGCACACCAGCTATGGGTCAGTATTCTTTCTTTCCTGAGTTCTCTCATGGCTCACCCTTGGGAGTGGCTGCACTCACAGATTACTGTGATATCTTTAAAAAAAAATAGCCTGGGTGGTGGTATTTCAGATAGCTCTGAAATATCACCCCAAAGAGTCAGGAGAAAAAAATATCAATGTATATGTGATAAAGGTGAAGTGTGAGGTGCATACAGCTAGAAACATATTTTACAAAATTTTGCTTCTGGTCTCGTGAAGGTTACCACTAGTCATGAGAAGCAGACATCACCATGAAGGACTTTAGGGTTCTTCTAGATATGAGGAGATGTGAGAAGTGGGCTCATAAAATCTTCTCCTAAAAATATCTCACTCTCTGAAGACCATGTCTTTGTTTTCCCAGGGCACAGGTGCCTCACTCCTGATCTCCACCCTTAGCTCTGCTCAGAGGGTATGGCAGGTCAGCAGTTGCAGTGGCTCATGATTTAATCCATGTAGAGGCTGATGGCAAGTGCCAAACTCCAGTTCACAAATTAAGTCAATTCCTTCACTGGAGGGAACTTTGAACCTTGCAAAACTTCATATTTTACAGAGTTGAGATGCTGAAAACTAGCCCAAGGCCATATAGCCACTTATTTATCATTAGATTCAGGACTACTATCCACTACTATCCAAGGTTAATACTTTATATTTCCATGGTCCTTTTCAATGGGTAAATGTAGCAGAAGCCATCTGCTTTGCCCTAAGCCTGTCCTTGGACAGCAATACTAATTCTGGTACTAGTGTATCTGCCATGGTATATTATTGATCATGGACTGGAATTTTGTTATTTTTCTTTTTTTTTTGGTATTTGGAAGGGTTATTTTTAAATTTTTTAATAATGATTTTTATGTTTTCAATTATAGCTGGTTTACATTGTTCTGTCAATTTTCTACTGTAAGTCTTCTCTGCTTCTTGACTGGGAAAAATTGTATTTCTTCTTTTTCTTTTAGATTGAAATTGGTTTATAATTCAATATAAGGGGTTGAGGCCAGGTAATAAACCATGATGAAGCAGAAGAACAGAAGAAATAATAGTAGGTTCCAATCAAAGAACCAAAGAAAAATTACAGAAACTAGATCAAAAGGGTTTTATTTTAGCTCCATGAGGAAAGGAAGATGATTCAGTCTGCATGATAACTGGCCAAATCTGCTTTAATTATGAATTTTGAATCACCTTCTATGCCAGTCCAGCCCCTGATTTATGAACTAAATGGCACTAAAATAATTTAGCCCATATCAAACATGGTTAATGAGATTTCTTGATATAAAAAGTTATTATTGGCATCACCCTTCCAAGAGTTTAAGAATATCTTGAAGTCAAATTAGTAGTAGCAATTTTCTATTTTTTGTTTGTTAAAAATTGCTCTGGTTTCTTTTTTATATTCCTATATAATTTATTAAGCACCTACTATGTATCAGCTATTCTTTAAAAAAAGAACACATCACCTTTTTCTTCAAAACTATTATTGAAAAGCTGCATTCCACCTGCCATTTGTCATCCATAGAAAAACAACTAAAAACAATCATGTCACTTCAAAGCTGATTGCTCTTGTGTCTCCACAGGCGACATAAATGAGCCTGCGTGTTTCTTTTTTTCATCCTAGCCTCTTTTCATGGTCTACTGTGTTTTCCCTGTCTCCTTTGCTTCTTTTTGTTCCAGACCCTTCTTTCTTAAGAGAGAGTTCGTGAATCACTCTTATCAGTAGGGAGTAATGCTCACACAAAATAGTCAGAGGCAGAATATTGGCAACTTGTGCTTTCTAATTTAAAGGTTGACTAGGTTCCCCTTTAGCAGAGAGGTATGGTTTTTGTTTGTTTTGTGTTTTTCTTTTCATAGGTTCACAATAGGAGGTGGGCAAGGTGGTTCCCAGAAAGAAAAGGAGGAAGAAATTGCAGCAGTCATAAACTTTCAGCATAGATAACACGTGCCTGGAGAAATGGACCCCACCTGAGCCCTAGGGGTTAGGTTTCCTTTTATTGGATGTCTGGCAAGCCTCTGTCTGCTGCCACAAAGTCTTCAGAAGGGTCCCCAGCCCACAGGATGTATGTGGGATCCTGGGTCTCTACCCTTTCCATTTCAGGTCTACTTTCTTTTGGTAGGTGGTCAGGCTAGGCTTGAATTCTCCCTTAGCAAGGACTTAATCAACCCTACTTCTAAATTGCCTCATGGGAAACTCTGGAAAAGAAGAGCTCTCTATGGCCTGAAGGGGCATTTGCTTCAAGCCTGCCCAGAGCCTGGGAGCTGGAGGGTGTGGGGTGAATGCGTGTGGGAAGAAGGAAGAAGAGGGCACTAAAGAGGGAAACATGAACAAAGTGGGGAATGGGTGGGAAGGCAGGTATGGAAGATAAAACCTACTGCAATAATTAGCGTGGTGCTAATTGCTATAACAGATAAACCTGCAAATTTCAGCTGCTACATCCAAGAAAAATTTATTTCCTGTTCATAGGAAGTCCAAAACAAGTGTTTACGATGACAAACAGTTGTTTTCCTAAGCTTTGATTCTGGGACCCAGATTCCTTCCATTCTATGGATCTACCATGTTTAATGTGTGGCTCTAAGCTACTATACATCAATCCAGAGAAAGAGATAAGAAACTAGGGGGATCAAGTGTAAACTGGTCCAGGCCTAGGAGTGTCACACAGCTCTTTCTTCCACATTCCATTGGCTAGAACTCTGTTAGGTGACATGCCTAAGGGCTAAGGATCTTGGGGATTGTAGTCTAGCTGAGTGCCCGGGAAGAAAAATGTGTTGGCTGAGCAGTCAGCCAATTTAACACATTTCATTTTGCCAAAGAGAAATCCTGACTCTAAGCCAAAAGTATAGATCTATAGGTGGAATTGTCATATTCTTGAAGTTAGAGGATATCTCAGAAGTTGAATAAAATCTGGAAAATTTTTAGATTTTGAGTGTTGCTATCTCTGTCTTTTGATCATCTTAAATTAATGGATTACCCCAAAATATTTTGGCTCCAACTTCTGGTCATCAAAACACTGACAAAATGTTAGGTAGGATAGAATAGGGAATTCGACCTGGGTGACTCAGAACAGGTCATTTATCATTACCAAAAACAGGAGTCCTGCAATCAAACAATAAGGACACGTACAAAAACCAGAGGCATTCTCTTTGGAACACTTCCCTATACAGATGAGGCATGGTCTTCAGAGAGCACTTCCCTATACCCTATTCCCCAAGCAGATATGGCATCCAGGCTGAAACCAATCAGAGGATCAAAACATGCTCCCATACAGAGATCAAACAACACTCAGCCCTTATGCATGGCACAGAGGTGGCGAGACAGGAGAAATTATTGGGCCTGGGGCAGGAGAAATTGGGTCCCCAATCAAGTCCACAGCATGGGGATATAAGGGAAGACCCGGTTGTGTGCTTACTCCAGAGCAGCTCACTCTATGATGGCATGAATAAAACTGCTGTACACTTTACTCCTGCGAACTTGATTTGAACTTGATTGTGATCTCCAAGGCAACCTGCAGCAACTGTTTATTGTTTGGGGGATGGGCTGGGAATGTCCCCCTTGAAAGCACCCTAGTGAGAGCTGTAACTTTTGATCTAAGATGCCATCGCTTTAAGGGGACACTGCTATTCTGAATGGAATGCTCCTGCCTAGAGAGCCTGCCTGCCTCCATCCCTTACACTGAATGATTCTGACCCAGTGAGGTGAGACTGCTTCCTCTACACCAGCACCACTGCAGCACTTCCTAGCTAGAATGGTCCCCCACCAGTCAGCCACAGCTCCAAATCCTTGCTGTGTATGGGCAAGAAATGAGAGAAATAATGCAGAGAGCTGTAACTGAATCAAGGGGCGAAGCTCTTATACTAACATGACTGTGTTCTTTGCTAAGAAGGCCAAACACTATGTTTAATTATAGGCGGCAATGCTTTAAAAATATTTCCTCTAGGAGTTCCCGTCGTGGCTCCCACAGCGAACCCAACTAGCATCCATAAGGATGCAGGTTCAATCCCTGGCCTCACTCAGTGGGTTAAGGATCTGGCGTTGCCATAAGCTGTGGTAGGTTGCAGACATGGCTCAGATCCCGCGTTGCTGTGGCTCTGGTGTAGGTCAGCAGTTCCAGTTCCAGTTGGACACCTAGCCTGGGAATCTCCATATGCTGCTAGTGCAGCCCTAAAAGAAAAAAAAAGTAATTCCTCTATATAGCAAGTCACTATCACATTCTCTACAAAATTTTTGCATATACCATGTCATGCTACCTCCAGCAAGTCATATATGTTACCAATATATTAATGAATGTAAGTATCTTAGTGAAATCATTTCAAAGATAAAATGATACAAAGTTATAATGGCTGGGAAAGCTAACTCAACATCAGATTTAAAGTTATGCCCTGTTGTATTCCATGAACTGTCTGAACAGAGATATGTTTTTCTGTCACCCAGTAAATTTGTTTACATCAGGGCAGAACTTATGAGTTGATTTCTAACTGGCCGTTTTCACTGGGTGTAGAATTCTGGGTTGAAATGTTTTAACATTTGAGAGATATTGGCACTTCATGGTTTCTGATGAAAAATCTTGTCATTAATTTGAAGATTTGTTTTGTTTTGTTTTTTAAATTCTCTCTATATAAGGTGACAATTTCAAGATTTATACTTTGTCTTGTTTTCAGAAGCTTAGTTTTAATACGTCTTGGTGTAGTTTATCCTCTTTAAATTTTGTTTAGCTTCTTAAATCTGTAGGTTTATATTCCTTGACAAATTTAAAATGTTTTCAGCTATTATTTCAAGTACATTTACAGCCTTACCCTCTTTTTTTGCTCCTTTCAGGACTTATTACATGAATATTAGATCTTTTCATTATTGTCCCACAGGTCCTTGAGGATCTATTTTTTGTTTGTTTTCCAGTTTGTAGTCTCTCTGGCATTCAGATTGGCTAATTTCTATTGCTCTGTCTTCCACGTCACTGATTCTTTCCTTTATCTCTTTCTTTCTTTTGTTGAGCTCATGTTTTGAACTTTTATTTATTTTTTTTGTCTTTTTTTAGGGGCCACACCTGCCTGTGGCCCTAAAATCAGACCCCAGGCTAGGGGTCTAATTAGAGCTGTAGCTGCCGGCCTATGCCAGAGCCACAGCAACTCGGGATCTGAGCTGCATCTGTGACCTACACTACAGCTCACTGCAATGCCAGATCCTTAACCCACTGAGTGAGGCCAGGGATCGAACCCACAACCTCATGGATCCTAGTCAGATTCATTAACCACTAAGCCACAATGGGAACTCTATGTTTTGAACTTTTAATTTAGGTTGTAGTTTTCAGTTCTAAAATTTCCATTTGGTTTTCCTTAGTATCTTCTACGTCTTTACTGAGACTTGAAGTGTCCTTATAATTCCTTGCTCAATCAGTTTTTTCCATAGCTGTTTAACATTCTTGTCAGACAATCCTATCTTCTCTGTCATCTTGGTATTGACGTTTATCGTCCTTTTTCATTCTGTTGAGAACTTCTTGGTTAAGTGATATTTAAAGTGAAAACTTCACATTTTCATATTAAGTTATGAATCAATGTACTATAGTTTAATTACTCTGAAATTGGTTGGCAGGGGAGGTCATCACCAAATGGAGCTACAAATGTATGTGTCCTACTTAGCCTCTGTTGATGCTTGAAATGGGACACTTCATTACTGTTGGGCAAGGGTGGGAACCCCAGTTCCCACTGATGCCATGTTGGGGTTGGCTGCACAATGGTGGGAAATGTTGAAAGTCCTGATGCTCCACTAGGTCTCCCTGGATGGCACTCCAGCAGGGAGGGGGAGGTGCACCTCAGTTCTGCTGAATAGGAGTAGGAATCCAGGCTGCTATATGATCTCCACTTATACTATAAGGGGTAGGAGTATTAGCAGATAGTAAGACTGAGAGTCCTGGCTCCCTTCTGAGCCTTCCTAACAAAACCCTGGTGGAGTGTTAAGATGCCTTGTTACAGCTTTGTGAGAGTAGAGGGATAGGCTCAATTAGTTCTTGCTGGGTAGGTAAGGTTAAGACCACAGATTTCTATGGTTGTTTGTCTCAAATAAAGCAGTTATTATCTAGTTTCCTGTCTTTCTAGGCTGTACTTTTCCTGTTTTTTTGATTAGAGAAAGCAGGCTTTTGTTAGGGTTTTTTTTGTCTGTGTCTGTTGGCATTTCTGGGTCACTAGCTTCTTCAGAACCAAATTGGGGATATATTTGGTAAAGAAAATGCAGGGAATGTACCATCATGTCATTTATCAAGTCAAGTTCCTAACCAGTCTGCCTTTTTCTCTCCCCCTTTCGGAGACATCTTATGTTTGTTATATATATATAGTATATAGGGAGTTTTCATTATAGTTAGAGATGGAATAGGGAAAAGTTTATTTACTCTATCTTCCCAGAAGTAGAAGTCTAATTTTTAGGCAGCATTTAAACATGATTAGATTTATGTTAAGAAGGACCAGTCTGGGTCTGGAAAACAGTGAAAACCCAGTAGATATCTATCAAGACCAGGAAGAGAAAAAAAGGACAGAAAAGATGGGAATAAAAGAAAAATCAAAGGAAGACTAGGACTACACCCATATGAGTCATGCTCTGAATAGGGCATGGAACGTCTGCGTCTTCTCACTTTTACCCTCAAATCCTCTTCAACAGTGGGGATCTAGAGTTAAGACAACCAAAACAGTCCTTATCATGATATGATAACAAAATGAGCACTGGTCAATTAAAAACTAAACAGTTTTTTAAAAAGCAAACTTGCAAAGTAGACATTCCCTGAATTGACTTTCAGTGAATTAATTTATAACTGCCTCGTGTAAGCCAGACAATGAGGTATAGTTGGTACAGACTTTAGGAAAATCCAGTAAATGATTTCATGAGTTTTTCTTATGTCAGGCCTAGGTAAAAGTTGACAATTTACCACTAAACTGAGTCAGTGAAAGCAACTTAAAAATTATACTCATAACCATACACTAACATTCATCAAGCATTTAATATGTTCTGTTACTGATGTGTACTGCTTCCCATTATTGGATACAATCCATTGACAGCAGTGGTTTAAGACCTTTTTCTGGATCACTGAATCACTTAGAATCTGATGGAAGTCATAGAAAGTATTTGGAGAAAAACATGTAAACAGAGTTGATATTCAGATGAGCTGCACCATGACAGCATACTGGCTGGCAGCTGTTTGACTGGTCAGTCATATACTCCTATCAATGGTACCTGAGACATACTAGTTCTTAAATATTTGAAATGTCAGCCCTGCATTATTAGCACACAGTTTTATATAAAATTTCAGGAGCTTCCTGAGTGGTTCATATTCCTGAACCACTCAGACACCATGGACCTCAAGGTTCAGATGAGGGTGGACTGCTTATTTTTCAAAACCTTTTCCATAATATCAGTTTTCTGACCAAGGTTTGTACTTCCTATTTTCGTTCCTTATCTCAGGCAAGGGTTATATACAATTAAAGATGACTTTAGTACATTCTCAATCACTAAGTAATCAAATTTTGGCTCTATTTCTAGCTTTAGGCATGATTCACTTACCCTGATTCTCAAGGCTCTTCTGAGAGCTGGGTCCTTGACATTTAGCAGCTTCTCCTGGTAGCAAGCTTTGCATGACATCTCTTACATCAATTGCTTTACGCTAGTTCCTTGCTTCTTAAATAGTGGCGTATGGACCAGCAGCATTGGAATCACCTGGGATCTTGTTAGACCTGAAGAATTCATTCCTATTGAATCAGGATCTGCATTTTAACAAGATCACCAGATGATTTGCCTGCTCTTAAAGTTTGAGAGGCACTTCTTTTTGCGAAAAGAATGATTTCTTTAGCAAGATTGTGGTTGCCTCAAGTTACAAAGGAAAGTTAGTGACACACTTTGTTTAGGATGCCAAGTTATCCAACAACGGATTTAACTCCCTTTTCAAGTGAATCTACTGTGAAACTAACAAAGCTGCTCTGAGGATTTTGCTTCTTAGGTGAAAATTTGTTCTTGAGATTGGGTTTGAAAAAAATGCATGTAGTTGGATCTTTAACAATGATCCCCTTGAAACACTGCTCAGATTATTGCTATTTTCCTTTCATCAACAATAGGACTAGTTAAAATGTAAAAAGGCTCATCTCCTTTGTAAGTTTCAGAAGTTTTCTTCTATTGCTGATGATGAGGATGGTTAGGGTTGCCAGATAAAATACAGGACACTCAGTAAATTTGAAAATTGGATGAATAAGAAATACCTTTTCAACATAAGTGTGTCTCCAATATTACATGAGTAATACTAATATTAAATGTTCATGGGACATGATTGTACTAGAAAATTGCTATTTATCTGAAGGTCAAATTTAAATGTATCATATTTTTATTTAAGTCTAGCAGCCATAGGGAGGGCAAAACTTAAAAGTGGCAAATTAATGGGGAATCAGATGATAGTATTTAAATGTCAGTGTTTATATTTTGACATAAAGGCATCCTTTGAGCCTTCTGAGATTACTTTCTTGATATTGGGAGATCCAAATTTATCCCTACCAAATTGGTGAAGAAAGAAAATGGAAGTGATTTTGATTTTGCATTATTCCAAGTCTTGCTTTTAAAGATGTGTATACCTTTGATGTGATGCTTCAAGCACCAGTCCAAATCTCAAATCAATCACTATGAGGTGAGAAAACCAGGTATGCTACCAGGCAATTAGCCTTTGACAGCTGCTGAGTTCAGTAGAGATTTCTGCAGCTCTGTCCTTTGAGATGTTAAATTCTGGTAGCCTTTACTGCACAGCTGAGGAGAGTAGGATTACTCCAATTTATTAGTCAACTGTCCTGCAGAAGACACACCTACGGCTCTTTAGGCACAAGAAATAGGAAAATGCTCATTAATTCTGCCTTATAACTCATCCAAAATTCAATTTGACAGGTATTCTAAAAATACATACTTTCCCAGGTAACTAGTTTCTCCAGCAGCTTAGACGATATGAAGAAGTCATAAATTGGAGGGTAATTAATTCTTTGGGTAACTTATTGCTGTGAATTTAGACTCACTTAGGCTATGGAATGCTCTTGGGTAATTGTAAAATGAATTATGCCAGAGTAGTGTTTCGCATCAACTGGTTTTTTTTTTCATATAAAATTAATGCTGCCAGCAAACTGTTAAAGACTGTATCATATTTTACATCATCTAAAGATGAGGAAATTTTGTCTATGGTAGATGGCAGAGTTGAAAACTCATTTGAGAAACCCATACTTCAGGATGGACTTCCCCTTATGCATTCTTTGCTGTTGGTTATTTCACCATTATTATTTCCATTGAAAAAAATTTTACTCCGGTTTTTAACAGCTCTTTAGTATGAAACATATGGAAAAATCACAAAAGCAGAGAAAATTATAATAAACTCCCATGTGGGATTACTTGGAGGTAAATCCCAGACACAATCTCTCGCCTGTATATATTTAAGAATGTAGCTGAAAGGCAAGGAATTCCCTTTTAAAATATAGCCACTTTACTGTATAGCACAGGGAAATCTATTCAATACTCTGTAATTACCTATATAGGAAAAGAATCTGAAAAGGAATGGGTATATATATATATATATGTATATCTATATGTATAACTGATTTGCTTTGCTGTACACCTGAAACCAATACGACATTGTTAAGTCAAATAAACTTCAATAAAATTTAATTTAAAAATCCATAAATAAAAATAATGATGGGAATAAAAAGATGTAAGCATAATAATAATTTACAGCAAGAAACACAACTTACCTTAATATGTTAATATAAAAATACAACCACTTTATTATCATTACACATTTCCCCCAAATAAATAATAATTATTTATTGTCAACTATCTACTGGTCAAAATTTCCCTTTCATTCTATAAATGTGAATTTTGTTTTTGTAGTTTCTTTGAATCGGTGTGAAAACAAGGTCTTGTTTCCTCTATAGGTGTCCCATCCTTCATTTTTTCCATACTTAATTTTATTTATTTATTTATTTTCTTTTATTGCCTGCCCTGTTGCATATGGAGTTACCAATCTATGGACTAGATCTGAGCTCAAGTTGTAACTGAGCCCCAGCTGGGACCCACACTGCAGCTGAGGCAATGAAAGATCTTTAACCCACTGTGCCAGGCCAGGGATCAAATCTGAGTCCCAGTGTTCCAGAGATGCCACTTATCCTGTTGAGCCACAGTGGGAACTCCATTTCTTTCTTTATTTTTTGTTGTTAATAAACTAGGTATTTGTCCTGTAAAAATTGCTGGTTGCATTCCTTTACTGAGTCCTTTGCTCCCTTATTTCCTATAAACTGATATTTGGAGCTAGAGGTTTCATTGGAGTTAGGTTTAATTATTTTGGCGATATTACTTCATAGGTGGTACTGTGTATTTCCTCAAGAGATAAATAAAGTCTGATTATTTATGTTTCTGTCATGGTATCTATAAAATAGTGCCATGAAAAAAATTCATTTAATAGCTGGAATAGTTATATAAGGAGATACTTCCCTTCATTAACTATTTGCTTATGCTGAGGTATAGTAATTATAGAAGAAGCAGGAAAATGTAGATTCTTTTACTTTCCCAATTTTCCAATTTGCTTTTTTAGTCTACTTAAAAGGTGATCAATGAAATTTTTTTAAAGATTTTTCATAATGTATCCAGAGATTAGAACATATTTTGTATGTATATAAAACATATTTTATACTTACATATTTTGTAATGATAATAGATTAAAACATACAAAATATTTTTTAATCTATTATTGTTAGTATCTTTTTTAATGCTCAAATTGCTCTAGTAGGAGCCTATTCAAATTGACTCCTAAGTCTTTTTGACATGATCTATATAAATTATTTGGAAATATTCTGCATGGGAGATTTGTCTCTTCTCCCTTATTTATTAACTCATTTGTATTATCACAAACTCAAAGATATTTATTTTATATTTTGGATTATAATCCAATATCATTTTAATTTTTTGCTCAAATTGTTCCAGGTTTGACCATTGGGTGCTTTTTGAATTGGCTCTTGTGTTCCTTTGATGTACCCCCAATATTGTTAGCCATTTTGGGGAGAGCATTTCCTTATTTTCTTTCATTATAAAATGCTCCAGTCTCATGTATTTTCTGTTCAAGTTACAGAACCAGCCATTTTTTCAAGGATCTCTGGTTCCTTTTATCAGAGACTAGTAAAAGAAGAAAAAAAAGAAAAGAAAAGAAAGAAAAAAATGCTCTGGGCACTTGGGCTCAGCTTCTGGGAGTGTCACTGCTTCTATGCCCTTTCAGCTGATAGAGGAAGGCAATATATGTGCTAACCTGTGTATATGCACATATTTATAAGTGTTTCTATGTGAAAACATTTGCATCTGTATTAGCTAAATGTGCTCATTAATAATGAGTTCACACTCAAGCTCTAATCCATCACCACATGGATCATTCTAGACTCTTCCACTGGCTTCTCAATAACTTTCCACTCTAACCATGAAAAACCTGGATCCCACCACCCACCATCCATCTATTTAATAGGTCAATTCCGTTACACGTGTATAGCGTTATCAGAATTGTTCATCCATTACTCCTGAGAGATACAACTTTAGCAAATAGAGTACAGTTTCTTTTGCCTTTAATCTTATAAAGATAAAACTCATTAACATAGTTATTCAGTTCAACACCCACATCTTTCAGTGAGGTTGTTTCATAAATGTGTAACCTTGAGAAAATAGCATGTTGTCTCTGACTGTTATGTAGAGATATTCCGTGCGCGCGCACACACACACACACACACACTCCCAGGAATCAGCTAGTAGAAGGAAGCCAAGTAGCAGCTGAAGAGACTACCACCTAAACTAAGTTAGTACTGAAATCTTTCTTCTTAACTCCAAATATCATTGACTACTTCTTATAAGTGAACATGGAATAGCTCTTATAAAAAAAATAGAGTGGAGAGACCAACAGGAGAAGCTCTCATGCCCTGTGAAGATGGCAGAGCCCAACAGGAAGGTGAAAGACTCCTCTTTTTTCCTGGCAGGGACTCAGCCAATGGAAACCCATGAATCCTTTGTTATTCAGGCCTCCCATCTTCCTTTCCCCTCTATAAAATTGTTCTCTTTATTTTTGCTGGGGACTTGCATATGGCTCACCAGGTTGCAAACCTCAAATTTCAATTCTCGGCTGATTCTGGGTAAAAGCAATTTTGCTAGAGAAATAAGTGGCAGTCTATTTGTTTTAGGTCAACACTCTGCATGTGTTTTTTCTGATAAGGCTCAAATATTTTACTCAGCCAATTTCAGTCATAATAGGTAGGATCAGTGGTTCTTAATTAGGGGCAAAAAAAATCCCCCAGGGAATATTTGACAATATCTGGAGACACTTTTATTTATCACAACCAGGGGTAGGGGGTACTCATGGGTACAGCCTAGAGATGCAATTAAACATCCTTTATTACGCAAGATAGCCCTCCATATATCCAGGATCAAATATTAATAGTGCCAAGTTTTAGAAACTCTGGCTCATCTTTAGTGCCAGTTGAGAGTGAGGCTTTGAGGAAATGGTGCTAGAGGATGAGCAGATAGAAAGGCAAGCTGACCACCGGGCATACCTGGGTAGAGGATTCTGGACCAGGACAGGTAGAAAGAAGATAATGTGATCTGGGGAGAATTACCAGCAATTGGAGTCTGAAGCAAGTTTTGCTTATTTGTCAATTTGGTCAAGGGAGTTGGAAGAGGTTATTCAGGAAATCACAGGGCTGGAGGGCAGGACTTGGGTAAATATCTGCTCTTTGTGTTATTTCTGACAGAGACCCTCGGAATAGGTATGAATGGTGACCTGGGGCAAGTCGAAGGGCATGTCCAGCTTAGATAAATTTAGCATTTGTAAGCACATTGCAAAGAAGTCGAAAGAGCAGGAAAAAAGATGCCACAGAGCCAGAATCATTTAGAATATTTACAGTAAGATAGATACAAGTGGTGGGTTTAATATATGTGCAAAATTCCCTGACATTGCCTTCAAAGGGGGGAGCCTAATTCCCTTCCCTTTGAGTGTGGATTGGGTTTGGTGATTTGGTTCTAATGATGGGATGAAAAAGAAGTAATGGTGTGTAACCTCCATGGTTAGGTTACAAGATTCATGGTCTCTGCCTTGCTGTCTCCCTTTGGGTCATTTTTTTTGGGGGAAGGCAGCTGTCCTTTCGTGAGTAGCTGTCCTTTCGTGAGTAGCTGTCCTTTCAAAAGTAGTCTTTTGAAGGGGTATGAGGCAAGGACTTGAGGCCAACAGCCACGTGAGTGAACAATCTTGAAGCAGGTCCTTGGGCCCAGTCCAATGCTTAATGACTGCTTGACGACACATGGGAGATCCTGAGCTAGAACACCCAGCTGAGCTTCTCTTGAATTCCTGATGCTTAGAAACTGTGTGATAATGATTTCTTGTTATTTTAAGGTGGCAATTTTTGAGATTGTTCATTAAGCATCAACACGTAACTAACACATAAATATTCAGGAGTAAGATTTTTTAAATTAAGAACAGTAATATGCAAGTGATTTAGGTATACATTTTAAGGGGAAGAGGTTGCATAATCTATATGAGATGATTTTGATTCAAAATTGTGTGGTTAGGAATATGAACTTATGAATACACTGCTGATTATTCCAATGGTGACTCTCACTTTTTAGCTTTGTGACCTTGGGCAACTTAACCTCTCAGAATTCAGTTTTCTCATTTTTAAGACAAAAATAATGATTAATAGCAGTAAAGTGCTTATAAGAGCATCCAAATAAGAATGAAATAAACTTTAGCTATTACTGTTATTTCTCTAGTTATATCACCTTGCACTCAGATAGTGTTTGCGTTTATAAAATACTCTGTGTATGGTATCAGAAAGCTTGGAGCCTGGGTTGGAATAGGGCCAATGAATGAATTCTGAAATTCAGCATTAAGGGCTATCTTTATGTGAGACCTTGTCACACAGTTCTGGGGCTGGTCTTGAGGTTGCAGCACTTAATAGCTAATTTTGGTAAGACCATGGTGATGTTTGCTCATGAAATATTTTCATAAGAACCATCTCTATACATTTGTGTGAGAGGCAAATGAAATGTTTATATTTTCTGACAGCTTGGTTGTTGGTGGATATTCTTTCCCCTGAACTCTTCAAGAAAATTTATCTAATTTTAGTGCCAGGTTGGTTAACTTCTCAGAGAAGGAGATTTGATCTCAAATGTCACATGCTGTTACATCAATATATTTTTACCTCCTGGTTAATATTGATGATGATGATGTTACATAGATATCAATTTTCTGGTACAAATCTGGAATTTGAAATATAAAATTGCAAAATAAGATTTAAGTTTACCAACACTCTTCTCAAAACTACCTTTCTGTTCCTATTCCTAGCTATTTGCTAGTTCTGTTATTTGCATTCATGAAACTTCAGAATAAACCCATTGTCATGCACTGGATGCTTGTGTCCCAAAATCATATGTTGAAAACCTACCCCCCCCCATTAATGGTATAAGGAGGAAGGGCCTTTGGGAGGTAATTTGTATTAGCTGGGTTTGTTTCTGAGGACACAATGAGAAGTCAGCTGTCTGCAACCCACAAGAAGCTCCTTACCAGAACCTGACTCTTCTGTACACTGATCTCAGATTTCCAGCCTTTGGCACAGTGAAAAATGAATTTCTGTTGTCAATAAGCCATTCAGTTTGTGATATTTGTTATGTAGTCTCAGCTGACTAAGACAACAGGCAGATTTACTAGAGAGCATCAAATTTTAGTCAATTGTGTGTCTAACAAGGGGAGAGGTAGATCAATCAATAAATTTGGATTTTTTTTAATTTTTATTTTTTAGCTTGATCTTAAAATAGCACAATGAGTGGAGAGAAATTTTAGAAAATTTTGATGGAAAAATAAAATATGAGAAAATATACCAATACCATGTTTTTCCTGCTTAGAAGAGGAAATGAAAGATTTCCGTCATGCTTATTAGAAAGTAGTAAGAATAAAATCAAAGCATTTTGAAACTGTATGTACTTTTTTTAAATGGCTGCCCCTGCGGCTTATGGAAGTTTCCAGGCCAGAGATTGAATCCAAGCCACAGTTGTGACCAATGCCACAGCTGCATACATGTCAGATCCTTTAACCCACTGCAATAGGCCAGGTATGGAACCCGACCTCTGTAGTGACCCCAGCCCCTGCAGGCAGATTCTTAACCCACTGTATCATGGTGGAAACTCCTGAATTGTATGTACTTTTAAAATGTAGAAAGAGCCATACTGCTCAAGAGATATAGTAAATGAGAAAAAGACAACTTGGCACCTCTTATTGTGTGGGTAGGGAACTTATGTTCATTAAAACAGATACTATTTAGAAAATTACAATATCACCTCTAATCACAGTGCATTTTATATGGGTCTAACCCATTTGTTCAAAGATTTTACTGAGATCAGTCTGTTTTGTCATTTTTACTAGGATAAATCCTTTAGCAAGTACATTTCAAATCCTTTCTTGATGTAAACTGTAGAAGTGATGGAAAGAAGAGAGGAAACTATTTGGGGGAAAAAACTTCCCTTTTTATACAAAAATTGAAATAAATTACTACATTTTGTTTATTTTTCTATATATAGTATAATAATATTTTCAAAATTATAGGGTTGTTATCAATATGAGTGATAATTATGAGTTAATATTAATGAGGAATTTAAAACAGTGCCTTGCTCACAATGCATGTTATATGTAAGTGTATAAATAAGAGAATTTTTAGGATGTAATCATTTGGGGTAAAAATAAGTGTAAGTGATAGTGTGGTGTGAAACAGGTGACCAGAGGTGTAATAGGAATTTACAGGCCACTGAACTTTCATTTGTGTGATTACTTTTGGTTTTGTATCAAATGAAACTGACCCAAACCATTTAGACAGGTCTGCAGAGGTCTTGTTATCTAGAGTGTTGAAAATGCTTTTCTCTTCTTTCCTTTTTAGGCCTTCATCCCTACTTTCTTGGTTCTAGGAGTCTTTCAGAATTGTTTAAGGCTTTGTTAAATTTCTTTCATCAGAATGTTCCCTAGCCTTATTATGTTGCTCACTAAATTAGAACAGTACAATTTTAACATGGCATATCTCTCTGACACACATATTCACATACACATGAACACACACTCTTGCACTCACAGAAATATCCCTTGGCATGAATGCTGGACAAGTTTCTGCTAAAGTTTGGATTCCTTGGTTGTTAGAATTCATTTATCCTCCAGGGTGATTGTTCAATTAAGTGAAGGAGGTGTTGGCTACTGCAATTCTCTCTGAAGTAGGCTTAAACTTTCGGTGATTATCTCAATAGCCTACACTTGCTTTAGGCTTTACAGATTAAAAAAAATGCTCTCTAGAAATTACTCATTTGTTTCTCATAACAATCCTATAAAGCATTCATATTATTCACTTTTGAGAGATGAGAAAACTAAATCTCAGAAATTGAATTACTTACTCCCAAATCACCACTGTATGTAAAGTTATTTCCAGGCATAAACTTTCTTCTTAATTTGCTTTCAGTTTATTACTCAAGGTTTTGGTTTTAAAACCAGAATCAGGGCAAAAAAAATTGAGATGGTTAGCAGGTATTCTGGGGTTTTTTTTTGTGTTTTTTTTTTTTACTTTCCTCTCTCTCTCATTTCATATCCACACTCTCCCATTTCATATCCACATTTCATATCCACAAATCTGAATATCACTTAGTCACATGTCAATGCCTTTAACCTGAGTATTTTAGTTCTTGTGGGAGGCAGAATTCTAAAGATATCCCTATGACTCCCATTCCCTTAGTTATTCAGTCAAATCATTGTCTAGACACTGGCAGATGGAACTTTGCTGATGTAATTAAGGTTACTAATCAGTTGACTTTAAAATAGGGAGATTATCTTGGGTTTTCTAGGTGGGCCCGTTGTAATTACATGAATCCTTTGAAAGCCAAAGAGGAAATAGAAGAGAAAGCCAGAAGAATTCAAGGCATGGTGACTCCATATGTTCTTTCTGGCTTGAAGATGGAGGAGGCCATGTAGGAAGCCAGAGAGGAATTCTGCCAACAACCAGTGAGCTTGGAATAGGACACTGAGCCTCAAAGGAGAATTGCAGCCCTGGCTGGCACTTTGGTTTTAGCTTGGTGAGACACTGGACATAGAATCCAGCCTCACTGTGGTGGATTTTTGGCCTACAGAACTGTGAGATAATAAATGAGTGTTGTTTTCAAATGCTAAATATGTGAAAATTAATTTGTTATGGAGCCTTAGAACATGTTGACTTAAAAATGCACAATGTGAGAGCTGCGAATTAAATTTTATTTGGGGCAAAATGAGCACCATAGCCCAGGAGGCAGTATTTCAGAAGCTCTGAAAAACTTCTCCAAAGAGGTAGGGGGAAAGGTCAGTAAATATGTGATTTTGGTGAAGGGGGAGATGCATGCAATCAAGCACACATTTTGCAAAAGTTTGCTGCTAGTCTTGTGAAGGTTACTGCTTCTCATGAGGAGCAGACATCACCATGAAGGATTTTAGTGCTTTTCTAGATTCAAGGAGATGCAAGAATTGGGCTCATAAAATCTGAAAATATCTATCTGAAGACCTGTTCTGCCAGTTTTCCCAGAGCACAGAGTATTCTCACTGCTGATCTCTACCATGAGGTCTTTCAGGGATGTTCAGGGTTGGCAGGTGCACTGGCCCCATGATTCAATCTTCGTAGAGGCAGATGGCAAGTGCCAAGCTCCAGTTAACAAGAGTTAATACAGTTCTGTATATGAAAAGTCTAAATAACTTGGAAGAGGATATGTGATATTTTTATTTACCACATTCTTGGCCCTACTTCTGTGACCCTTTCTTTTCCTGAACACTGAGATGCTGTTACAAAACACCAGTCCATGTGTCTGATGCACAGTAATGCCAAACTGAAATGTTGGTGTTTGGAGCAGAGAAAAGTTTATTGCAGGGCCCTGTAACAAGAACAAGTGGCTTGTGCTCAGAGAACTCTCTGATGTGTTTTGGGGAAAAGTTTTTATAGGCAAAATTTAGGATAAGTGCTGCAGGGGGTGTGGCTTTCTTCTGACTGTTGGTGGGGAGGTAAAAGGAATTTTGGGATCAAACTCAAGTTACCATCCTCCATCTGGGTGGGGCCTTAGTTCCTGCAGAAGAGCTCAAAGATATTGCTATACATATCCCTTGAGGAAGAACCAGAATCCCACTTTAATCGCTACCCTATAGTTTCCTGATTTTTCCTCCTTTGTTTTTCATTTCCTTACTTCCCAGATATACACCTGTTGAATCTGCTTTTTTGAACTCAGGGAGGTTTGGGAGGTTGAGCCTTCATCCTTCCAATGAGAAAGGGAGGACAAGGAAAAGGCTCTTGTACCTGGGAGGGCCTCCCCATGGTTCTGCTCAGTTTCAGTGAAAGAGTGGTTAACCACCTCATTCATCACTGTCTAAAAGCACAAAGCTCCAGGGCATTCTAAATACTCTTTCACATTTCATCAGGAGAATTTTTCTACTCCCTAAGCACAGTAACACTGCTCTATCTTGTAAATAAGAGCAGTCTGAACCAAAACTTTAAGAGGTCTACAGTTGGGTGATTCCAATAGTGATGATATGATCTGTCAAAATGCCTACATGCTATTTCATCTACCTACACTAGCAAGGGCGACACATTTCTAACTCATAGGTAAACCGTGATCTTTTATTTACTTTTTTCCTTTTCTTTCTTTCTTTTTTTTTTTTTTTTCTTGGTTGTTCTCACAGTAAGGGGAAATTCCTGGGCTGGAGATTGAACCTGTGCTACAGTTGTGGACTGCACCAAAGCTGTGGCAATGCAAGACACTTAAGCTGCGGTGCTACAAGGGAACTTCCTTTTCTTTCCTTTCTTGTAAATCTAATGGACCCCTTGACCCTGGACCAAGAGGTTAGAACAAAACACAGTTAGCACCTTAGCACCTAAGTCCCATCCTTTGAGAATTTTGTTTAGATCATGAATTCTATTCCTAGGTATTGTGGGATAAATTGAGTCCCTCAAAAATTTGCATGTTCAAGCACTAAACCCTATTACCTCAGAATGTGACCTTTTTGCAATAGGGCCATTGCAGTGGTAAAATTGAAATGAGATCATACTGGAGTAGGTATGACCCCTTAGTCCAGTTTTACTTGTATCCTTATAAAAAGGGAAAGCTCTGACACAGGAACACACACACACACACGGAGAATGCCATGTGGAAATAAAGGCAGAGATTAGAGGGTGGCAGCAGAGGACAAGGAACACTAAACAGGCCAGCAACCCACCAAAAACCAGGAGAGAATCTTGGAATATATCCTTTTCTCACTGCCCTTAGCAGCAATCAATACTGCAAACACCTTGATCTTGGACTCCTCGCCTCCAGAACTATGACACTATACCTTTCTGCTCTGTAAGCTACTCCGTTTGAGGTACCTAGTTATTGCAACCCTAGTGATGCTGGATGTGTACCGGATGATACAGGAACTATTCTCAGACCAGCCCCCACTAGCTAGAGTGGCAGGTAAATTTTCCCACATGCTTTTGTCAATCCAGTTGTAATTCCACATTGATGGCAATATTTTTCTGGCACTACCAAGGTGTTCAACAATCTGGTGTCATCTGTGCACATTTTCCAGATCAAGTCTGCCTATTCAATCCTATATGCATCAGATGCCCTGAAGCCCCATGTGGAAGAACACCAAGCGACAGCACCGCGGATAAGCATATGACTCATTGATTTGAGGTGGGCCAAATGCTGAGAAATAGTTGGTGGCTTGTCATGAAAAAGTATTAAGTAAGACCAAAAAAACATATTTTCAAAGAATTACCATAGTTTCATGAACAAGCAGGCAATGGTTTTTCTGAAGTTAGCAAAATCCACATATTGGTCCTTTACAACAATGTAAGAGTTTAGGGAAAACGCTTGGAACTAAGCTTTTATCTGCAGCATATGGAAGATCCAAGCCTAGAGGTCAAATCGGAGCTGCACCTGTCAGTCTATGCCACAGCCATAGAAATACCAGATCTGAGCCACATCTGTGACCTATACCACAATTCATGGCAATTCCAGAGCGGGGCCAGTGATCGAACCTGCGTCCTCATGGATACTAGTCGAGTTTGTTACCACTGAACTACAATGGGAATTCCTCTAATAGTTCCTTATATCAAAGGCAAAAACTGCAGAGTATGTTTGACAAAACTTGTCTATAAAATAGAGTATAAATTGGTAACAAAATTTTGTTTTTATTATCTAGGTATTTAGCAACCTTAAAAGTTAATGTTTGATGACAGAGAGAAAAAGAAAAAATCTAAGATATGGTAAACATGGTTCTTTGTCCAGTTTCTGACATGATACATGGTTTTGAGCCATCAATAACTCTCCTCTGCCTGGTTCTTCATCTGTGACACGGAAGTGGCTGGGCTGCCACTATATTCTTCCCTAGAATATTATGATGAGATAACTGTGGAAGTTCTTTGAACAAATATATCTGGTATGTATTTTCCCAAGGGAATAGGAAAACCATTTCTATACATGTGTGTGTGAAAACTCATCTGTCACTGTGGCTCCCAAGTCACCAGCTTATTGGAATCATTTTCTATCAACATTTGGTTGAAAGGAAAGTGAGCAGAGCATGAACTAGAGGGTAACAATGGGTGAGGCCTGTGTCAAGGCACCAGGATGGGAAGGAGACCAGGAAGGGTATCTTGACTATTACAATGGTCTAAATTTAGTACTGATGTTGATATTATCAATGCCTACAACATTTCACAAAAATGGTCAGGTTGGGATGATTTTATATTTGTATGTGGGTACATGGATGTAATATTTGTATATGCACATGCATGTGTGTATATATATATATATATACACATACATTATATTTTGAAACTTCATAGAATGAGATCACATGGAGTTCCTGCTGTGAGTCAGCTGGTTAAGAACCCAACACAGTGTCTGTGAGGATGTGGGTTTGATCTCTGACCTCACTCAGTGGGTTAAGGATTCTGTGTTGCCTCAAGCTATGGCTTAGGTTGTGGATATAGCTTGGATTAGGTGTTGCTGTGGCTCTGGTGTAGGTTTAAAACTGCAGCTCAGATTTGACCCCAGCCTGGAACTTCCATATACTGCAGGTGCGGCTGTAAAAAAAAAAAAAAAAAATGAGCCCTCATATGACAAGTACTTTATATAAAGGCTAAAGCAATATGGGAAAGAATTTCCAGTTTAGAAAGATTTATCTAACAATAGTCATCCTTACACTGATTACATTGCATTCATAGATTCAGAGTCATAAGAAAACCCCTACAATACAAGGTTGTGACAAGAAATTCAAGTAGGATAACTGGGGCAGACTGGTCTAAAACAACAACTCATAAAATCTTACTCATTCTTCGAGGCTCAGTTATTTTTTCTTTGAAGTGTCTCTGAACTCACACTTCCCCTTTCTGATGCTCCCTGCACAGAATTGCTTCATTCCACTCCCATAAACTTATCATAAGGTACTAGCTCCCTTCCTCACACACAAAATTTGGGTGCTGCAGTCACAGCAGTGAGTGGCACAGCAGGCCCTGGCAAGAACTGGATTTCCATCCCTCCTCAATGCCAAGTGGAATGTCTGCACCTCAGAGGCACTTAATGAATATATCAGAGTTCATTCATACTTTGTGTTTATGAGGGACATTGACCTATGTCTGTCTTCAGATCAAGATCTGACTTCTGCCAGTAGTCACTTGCTTGCATTTACTTTTCTGCCTTCCTATTTTTCTGCGTTAAACTATCATCAAGAGCTCCACACAAGGCCTGGCAATCAGTGTCTAGAACTATCTGCTGAATGAATGAACTACAGAATTTGATGCTGTGATCAGATTTGTATTGAAACCCTATCTAAGCAGTCCTTCAATTCTGTAAGGCTCATCTGTAGTATGGAGGTAAGAGTATTCACTATATAGGGTTAGTTGAAGACAAAATCTCATGTATAATTATCCTTATAATTTTTGTATCATCTTTGTTTTTTATAACCAATAATTCCAGGGGCCATCTTTACTCACATTTATATCTTCAGAGCTTACTCCAATGCACTCTGATCTGGCAGTGGGTAACCTAGTGTTGGATACATGGTAGGATCATGGCAGGTCACAGGAATTTTTTCAAAGACTTTTTTTAGAGCAGTTTTATAGTCACAGCAAAATTGAGAAAAAGGTACAAAGATTTTCTACATGCTCTCTACCCCAAATGCAGAGCTTCCCCATTATCAACATCCTCGCCTAGAGTAGTACATCTGTTACAATTGATGAACCCACATTGACACATCACAGTATGATTTTAAATGAAAATATGGTTGTGGATTGAGAAAAAGTCTGCAACTGAGGGGGGCAGCTTTTGGACTTGGATCCTAGAGAAAGAATATTTGGGTCCACTGATTTATTCAAATAAGAAGCAAGGGTTACACAGATCTGCTCTCAGGGGTGTTTCCTGCCAGAACATGAGCTCTTGAAATTGGGTGAATATTTTATATCTTGCCTTAGGCCAGTCTGTGCTGAATGCTAGTTACCAATGAGACAATATGCCACCAGCCTAAGGTCCACATCTGTCTCACCTGAAATAAAAACATCTCTGACTTTCTTCTTTTCAAGGAAAAGGGCATCAGCAGTCTGTGAAATTGCTTCTCGAGTATCAGATATAGGTTTCACTTGTTGGGCCAGCTCAGTGCTCCTCCAAATGTACTGAATTCTTAAAAAAATTTTTCCTTGATCATCAGTTTTACTTTGCTGTTATATTGAAAATAGCTCGTGAAATTCTCAAATGCAAAAATTTAACATTTTCATATAATTAAAATAATGTATACTTGTATGAAAGTCAGAAAATATATAAAAGAGCTGAGAAGATAAAATCATGTATAAATATGCTGAATTTCTGGATATATATATATATGTGATTGTATGTATATAATTTATTTTTTCTAAGTATTGAAATGTATTCTGTTGTTTGATTCTCATGATACTTCAATGAGTTAAGTACAATTACTCTTTCCATTTCACAGATGAGGAGAATCAGGCTTAGAGAGATTAAATGATTTGACTGAATTCATACAGAAAATTTTGGGATGTGAATTTTAACTGAGGCACTGTGATTTGTGCTTTTAACTCAGGCACTGTGATTTCTATTCTTCAATCTCTACGGGGTGTGCGTGCGTGCGTGTGCGTGTGTGTGTGTCTGTGCATGTGTGTGCATGCATTTGCTCATATGTATGAATACATTTAAGGTCATATTGTATATACTTCATGGAAACCTGTGTTTTTCAAATGGTTATATATATTTCTTGATGTCGTTAGTTTTTTCTATGACATAATTTTGGGGTATTGTATAGTCATCCATTGTAAAGCAAAATTAGTTTATTTAAAAACATACCATTAGACATTAAAAACATTCTTTGATGAATATCAAAACTCCTAAGCATAATAGTTTCTGTAGAATGCATTCTTAGAAGGAAAGTGCTTTGTCAAATGGTATGCATATTTTTAAGGCTTTCCATATATATTTGAACAAGACGTTCTAGAAATTGTTGCAACTTTGCCCTCTAAAATAGAAGTCCGTCTAACCAGAGCTGGTCTACTGCCTACATTTGCAAATAAAGTTTTATTGGAACTCATTCATGTTCATTTATCTATGGTTGGTTTGTGCCACCACAGCAGGGTTGAATAGTTTTGGCAGAAATAAATGACCCACATTCCCACCTACAGTATACAAGTGTTCACCACATCTTGCCCAAAACTTACCTTTTCTTTCTTTCTTTCTTTCTTTCTTTCTTCTTTCTTTCTTTCTTTCTTTCTTTCTTTCTTTCTTTCTTTCTTTCTTTCTTTCTTTCTTTCTTTCTCTTTCTTTCTTTCTTTCTTTCTTCTTTCTTTCGTTCTTCTTTCTTTCTTTTCTTCTTTCCTTCCTTCCTTCCTTCCTTCCTTCCTTCCTTCCTTCCTTCCTTCCTTCCTTCCTTCCTTCCTTCTTTCCTTCCTTCCTTCTTTCCTTCCTTCCTTCCTTTCGTTCTTTCGTTCTTTGCCACTCTGGCAGCATGTGGAAAGTTACTGGGCCAGGGATCGAACCAGAGCCACAGCAGTGACAAAGCCGGATCCTTACCCTGATGGGTGACCAGGGAACTCCACATTTTTTTTCGTTGTTGTTGTTAAGAGTCATCCTAATAGGTATGAGGTGATTTCTCACTGTTGTTTTAATATGCATTTCCCCGATGATTAGTAAAGTTGAGCATCTTTTTATCTCTCTCTCAGCCATTTGTATATCTTCGTTGGAGAAATTTCTATTCAAATCCTTTGCTCATTTGAAAATAACCATTCTGGAACAGTTTATGTAGCATGAGAGTTATGTTAAATTTTAACAAACTTACTAATAAATTTCATGGATCTAATGATTTTTATAATGTTGCAGGTAATGTTTTAATTTTGTTTTTCTCTGGCTACCAATTTTGTCTAATTTTTTAAAAGAGATTTTGGATGAATTGAAGAAGTATGCTCAGTCAGAAAATGATGAACTGTCCTGGGTACACAGCTGGGAGAAGAGAAGACTTGTATAATTGTAAATTTTTCTAAATCACTTGTTTTCAGGAACATCTTCTGGGTCTCAGAGTCCCTGGAATTTGCCAGCCCAAACACACTCTGCTTTACCCTCCCTAGGGGAAAAAAAGCCTCTAGTCTTCTGCTAGGTGAAGAGAAGCAGTTGGGGGCTGCAACTGGGGAAGCTATTCCTCTGTTTTTAGCCTCATCTTCAGAGGCAGTTGGTATTGCCAGTGACTGGCCCTTTGGGGGATTCTGTAGTGTAAACTAGCTGGCTGTACCCACCACTGGCTTCAGATTCAGCTCTTTGGATCTGTTAAGTCAATTACTACTCATCCATCTGCTTCCCTGTTTCCCAAGTTCTGTTAGGCCTGCTGATTTCTTTGTCCTTGTGGATTTATACTGTTTAAAAGTTACTCCTAGTGGGATTTGATCAGGGCAATGAAGCTACCTGCATTATTTACTTCCATATTTTTGATTGTCTTCTTTTTTAACTTTTTGTATTAAAAAATGTTAAGCCTATGGAAAATTTCAAGAACATTATGCTTAGCATTATCAATTGTTAGCATGTTTTACCATGTTTGCTTTATCACTCTATGTAGCTTTGATGTATTATTATTTTTAATAAATTATTAAAGAGTAAATTGCAAATGTCATGATCCTTTATTCCTAAAAACTTCATCACTGTTTCCTAGAAGCAAGATGTTTCCTTACATAGTCATAGTGCAATGATAGTGCTCAGGAAATTTGGCACTGTTATAGCACTGAGGCCATGTTGTGTCTAAAAAACCGACTTCATTCAAACTTTGCCAGTGTTCCTAGCAGTGTTCCCTTACAGCAACTCAGGTTCTTACACTGCCTCTAGTTGTCTTGCTGCTTTCATCATTTGTGCAACAGTTCTTTTCATTTGGAGAGCTTCCCTAGCCTTTCTTCGTCTTTCATGACATTGATCCTTGTGAAAAGTACCAGTCAGATGTTTGTACAATGTTCCTCATTTTCATCTATCTGACTAACTCCTCAGGGTTAACTCAAGTTAGTTACTCTGGTAAGAATTCTACCTCAGTGATGCTGTGTCCTTCCACTGCATCCCATCCAGAGTCACATGTTGTGTATTTGCCCCATTCTTGATGATGTTAAATTTGACTACTGTCCCAGAGGGAATTGCTTAGCTCCCCAACTCAGATGTTGAGCCTTCAATATCCAATATGACCATATTGGAAGACTGGGCCTTTAAGAAAGTAATTAAGGGTAAATGAAGTCAGAAGAGCGGGGCTCTGGCTCTACATTGATGTTCTTATAAGAGGAAGGAAAGTCAGGGCTATGTGTGCACAAGAAAAAGTCATGTGAGGATACAGCAAGAAAGTGGTTTCTGTAAGTCAAGGAGTGAAACCTCTCTATAAACCAACCCTGCTGGCACTTTGGTCTTGGACTTCTCACCTTCAGAAATGTAAGTAAAGGAATGCTGGGATTGTTTTTGTTTGTTTGTTTTCATTTTTTGGCTTTTGTTTTGGCTATGCCTGAGGCACATGGAAATTCCCAGGCCAGGGACTGAACCTGCACCATAGCAGCAACCCAAGCCACTACAGTGAAAATGGAAACCTTAACCCACTGTGCCAAGGGAGCTCCAGAAATGTCTGCTTTTTAAGCCATGGAGGCTGTGGTATTCTGTTATAGGAACATGAGCAAGTTAATAAAACTACTTAGTTAAGGTTTTGTCTGCAAGAATTCTCCATTTTAAAGGAAATTTTATCTTCCTTTGTCATCAACATGTAGTATTTGAGGAGAAACTCTTAGGTTGTGTAAATATCTTATTACTCAGCAAACTTTCCCTTAATGGCATTGATGTTTCTTACTTGAAACAGTTATTGATATGGTGGTTGCAAGTGGTGATTGTATAATTCTATTATTCCTTCTACCTTTAGTAATTAGCAACTTTCTATTGTCCCTCTTATCTATTTATGCAGCATGGTCCCTTGGATACTTTATTTCAATCCAACATGTAATAATTTTTAACCATTGTTATTCTTTTGGATAATCAAAATGCCCCAGATCTAGACAGTGCCACTTCCTTCAGGCTGATTTCTTACCTTCTGGCAGAAGGTGTTCTTTCTTACACCATGTCATATCTTTCCTCCTTCACACTTGGTACAAGCAATTTCTCTAAGGAGCCTATGTTCCTCTTGATGGCATAGAAGGTATTTACATTGCTGCTGAGGTGTCACTGTTTCTATTCCCTTTCAGAAGATGGATCCAGGAAAAAAAATTATGTGATGACTTCATACCAATACCTGAAATTCCAACCCAATACCATATATTTTTTCACATCTTCCTTTATTACAATACATATTTGCATTTTCCTTTTGATTGCTTTTATTTACAAGTAAACTAAAAAAAAATGATGTCAAGTTCAACGAGCTCAAGGAGGTGAAAAAAATAGTTGGAGTTCTGAGGAAAAAGGAGATGTGAAATGCAATCTCAGAGTGACTCAGTCACAGAATATAGTTATTCTGTATAACTGCCTGAGGGCCCACTTAAGGTGTGGAGGAATAAATATAAAGTGGATCTAATCTACACAATTGTATGCTTTTTGTAAGCCAAGGTCTACAGCTCCAGAATCCCCTGGAGTAAAAAGAGAATTGAATTTAATCGAGTTCAGACTTTGCCAACACACACAATGAGGAGGTAGGTCGAAGAAGCTGAGATTAAATGCAAACATGGAAACTAAGTAGATAAGCAGGTGATGGGGGAGATGGACAGTGGAAAAGTGTTAGGGTAAATGGACAGGGTGGACTAGGAGCCTCAAAGGAAGTTGTCTGCAAAGATGAACAGTGGTGATCAGAGATGCAGATCCCTGAGGTGGGCAGTCAGGAAATGCTGCTGATGTTGTGAGTGCTGAATTTCAACCATGGGATGCATGGTGGAGTGAACTGTGTGACCGCATCACTGCAGGAGAAAAGGTAAAGAAATTGAGAGGCCAGTGTTTGGATGGGACCACCCATATTGCTATTGAAATGATGAAGTATCACCATAGGAGTCTTGGTGAGGAGGAAAGTCACAAACGAGGTGCTTACACCTGGAGGAGGGTTGACTAGAGAGTCAGTAGATGACTCCCACAGGTGACATGTGCTTCAGAGAAGCTGAGATTTATGAGAAAAGAGGCAGGAAAACTGCCTGGAGGTGTCAGTTGGGAGCAAGAAGGACCCACCTACCTCCAGACCCTGGAGTAGTACAACATTGTAGGGTAAAGGGGCAGGCCCAGGGCTGGCTACTGGCATATTCCTCAGGGTGGGGTCAGGTTGCAGTTCCAGCAAAGAGTGAAGCAAATGCTCAATTATGAGTTTGAGGGTGAAGGATATTTTGTGATAGAAAGATGCAAGTTGCAGAAGCCCCAGCTTAGAAGGTCTCAGAGGGGTTGGAGATTGGCTAAGATTGAAGGTCTACAGAACTGTGTACAATGATTCCAGGTTATAAAAGATAAACCGAAAGTCTGGGACTGATGTCAACAATGTAGATCATAATATTAATTCATTGGTTTTTTTGGGGGGAAAACAAAATGAAATTTACCTTGGCATCTGAAAACCTTTAAATTTAGAAAATCATGTGTTTAATGTACTAGGCATAAAGAGAGACAGTGATAAATACAGTTGGAGAACTTGAAAATGGAACTGAATTTTGACAACACAGGACAAATTTTGGCCTTGCTTATTTATGGCAAAAGTCATACAAGTACCATATCTTATATACTCTCAAACATTGAGCATTAAGCAGGTACAATAGAAATTTGAAATCATCTTTACAAAATAGATACTCTCTGACATTAAGTGGAAGTCTTTATATTAGAGCTATTAATTGTTATTTGAAAATGCAGCCTATTGAATTATTTCATTCAAAACAATTTGCTAAAGAAAAAAGGGAAAACTAATATTTAGTCAAATCAGATTATCATTAACAAAATGAAAAGAATAATAAAAAAAACAAAATCAAATCAGGAGGCAATAGGTTTAACATTTTGTCTATGAGTTTAAAGAAGAACCAGAATTAACATTTCAAAGCAATTTGCATTTATTTACTTTGCCTTTTTTTTTTCTGTTAGGAAAACACAGTTTTTCCAAGTCGCATACTTTCTGTCTGATCCCAAAGTCTGATATTTCTTGTGTTTTGAAACAGACTGTCCCTCCAGCCTTCATTGTGGGGTGAGGGTATGGCGCAGGGGTTGAGGCCAAATGAGAGGAAAGTCTCATGGCAAAGATGCAGTCTCACCACCCAGCCCTTTGCTGATAATCCTTTATGCTATAATTAGACTTATGGGAATCTGATTGTCACCTGTGCATGCCAAGTATGCTTCCACATCGTGTGTCACGTTTTATCTGCAGAGACAGAGCACCCAGGAAACAACCGGCTTAAAGAAGGTGCAAATTCACGCCCCTGAACTGCTGAGAAATTCTTTAGCTCTAACTTAGTAACTGTCAGAAGGAGCTATATTTGTTCTCCCTGACTGACATGGAACAAGAGTTCAAGAAGTCACTTATTTTTCATTCTATTATTACAAATGTGACTAAAAATAAAGTAGAAAATAAGGATTTTTCTCCAAAGCTGAAAAAATTACCATGAGCAACACCTGCCACACAGAGCGCGACAATCAGCTTATAGATTCCAGCTGCCTTTCCTGGACTGCTGAGGCCACCAGACAGACAGGAAGCAGGGATTCCTCTGAGCTGGAAGGCCAGTGAGGCAATGCTTTCCTTGAGCGAAGAGGACTCACAGCCAGTGTGTGTGTCCTGGATAATTTCATTAGGACAAGCCACTCTTCTGCACAATTTTAATGCAGTCACACTCTCCAAATATTTCTCCTGGCATTGACATTTCCTGCAAGTAATTTGAAAAAGTGGAGGCATAATCAAGGAAGTGAAGTATTTCTTTTCCTCTACTAACTTTAGAACTGTGGAGTGGACAAATGCCAAGGCTGAAACCTTGCAGGAAGGCTGACTGTTCCCAGAAGAGAGGTGGTTGCCACTTGATGAGAGCAAGAGAGAAAGACTGAAGAGAATGGGTAAACCACAGACAGAGCACAAAGTTGAGTCCAAGCTTAGGTCCCCTGTGAGCCTCAGCACATATTTTCTGAGTTTAGATTCATTTCTTGGCATGCAGCATGGCAAGAAGTTAGTCTACGGCCTAGGTGGATGTGTTTGGAGGCAGCTGGATCCAACAAGATTACTCTTTTCAATGTTAGGACTCTGAGTATGTTGACAGCTCACGTCAGACAAGCAGACTCCAGCCTAAGTAATGGTGGGGGACGTAGCTTGTGAAATGATGTTGAAAAGGGCAAGAGGAAAGCAAGTGTTACCTCTGAAATAAATGAGGACTTTTCAGCGCATTGAATATTGAATTCAAGCTGCTGGATTACATGTACAAACAGCACTTAAAATATTGCCCTTCCTTCCTCTCTCTTCTTCCTTCCATCCCTTTCCTTCCCTTCCCTCCCTCCTTCCTTTTTCTCTTTCTTCCTTTCCCTTACTTTCTTCCCTCCCTCTCTGTCCTTCCTTCCCTCCTTCCTCCCTCCCTTCTTCCTTTCCTTTCTTTCTTTCCCTTTCTTCCTTCCTTTTACTTTCTTTCTTTCTCTTTCTTTTTCTTTTTCTTCTTTCTTTCTTTCCTTCTTTCTTTCTTTCTTCTTTCTCTCTTTCTCTTTCCTTCTTTCTTCTCTCTCCTTCCCTCCTTCCCACCTTCCTTCCTTCCTCCTTATACAAGCCATGATTTGTATAGCTTCAGAGCTATGCAGTGATGTGTGTGGGTTAATCACTGGTATAGTATTAAATTAGGGTCAGGTTGGTTTCATTTTGCTGATAAAGGGTGTGAGTGTAAGTGTCATTTCCCATTCTTTCTACCCTGTCCCCTTCCAAATGCAGAATGGTCTTTGATTTTCTTTATTTTTCACCTCCTTTACAAGCTTGCTCACTTTCCTTTCCACAGAGATACTACTGGCTAAATCAGTCTTCCTAGAGCAGTATTTTCCAAACTGACCTATCATGGATCTTGAAATTGATTCAGTGGGTTGCCACCACCAACCAGCATTTAAACAGTGAAGTAGAATAGAATACGTGATATTAGAATGCATTGTGCAGTGGAAGAGTCCTACTGTAATGAAGTAGGTTTAATATTATGTGTATGCGTATACTAGAACAATATATAAAACACATCCCTTTGTGTGGGACACAGACAAGAAAAATTGAAAACCACTGCCGAGGCAAATTCATTGTGGCTGCTGAGGGAGTCTTAGGGCAGTGGCCATGGTGGCCTGAAGACCTGCCATCTGGATTACTTGAGGTGGCCTCTTGTTCAGATATTGTTCTTCTGTTTCCTGAGCCTCTGGAATTGCATTAGATTCTGTTCCACAAGGCTTGTCCTTAACAGTTTTACAAGCTCCCACGATTCTTTCAGCACATTATTTTGCTGCCTAAGTGGACCAGAGTTGAACTAGAGTAGTTTTAAAAGGTCTCTGAATTATGCTCTAATGTAGAAGAGTTAAATCCACCTGATACTGATGCCGCAAGAGTTCTCAAATGGAGGACATCAGTTGTAACCAGTGTCACAAATCTGAAATTAATGTGGTGCACTTTCTTTCCTTTTTTTTTCTACCAGAAAATACAAAGAAAGCCAAGTTGAACTCACTAATTAGGATCAAACAGATCCTCCAATGAAGCAATATTCTGATTATTGGTGATGTCATTTAGAATTTTAATAAAGTTTAATATGCCACATCACTCTTAATTAGTGTTCACTGAGAACCTACTGTTATATTTTGCAATTAGAGTTGGAAAGGATTGTAAAGGGTAAAATCACCAGATGAAATAGTTTCAAGTATGAAAATTTGTCTTTGCTAATAATTCAACCCAATATTAAACACTTAGAGGGTTTAGAGTTTATGCTCTAAGCAGAGTCCTCAGCTATAAAATATATTATATAAAATATTATATATAATCTTCATTTGTTCATGATGATACAAGATGAGAAGTAATCTAAATATTCATCAATTGGCAGTTTTTTTAACAATTAATTGGATTGTTACGCAATTGAATATGATGCATTGAAAAAGGAAAGTTTTCCTTCTGTACTGACATGAAACAATTTCTGAAAAAATTAATTGAAAAAAGCAAGGTATGTAATGATGCATATAGTAAGCCCCACTTGGTTAAAAAAAGAAAATATTACATGTTTATTTGCTTAGGCATAGAAATACCTATGGAAAGAGCCACAAAAAATTGATGACTTTGACAAAGGAACCTGGGGCAGAGGAGGCTAGTCCCCTACTACCTTGAGGACATTTTGAATTTTTCTTTTTTTGAAAAATCAGTAAATTTAAAATGAAAATCGTCTTTTTACATGCTGATTTTAACCTTGGCTTTCTGCTTTGTTTTTTTGTTTGTTTTTGTTTGGGTTTTTTTTATAAGCTCCTCTTCCCTTTTCACCCTAGGATTGACATGATATAAATTATAGACTCCTAGAATTCTCCATTTGGGAGAATGTGGAATTGAGATGAATAATTAGCTATGATGAATCCTGATATGCCAGGGATCTGCAGTCTGTGACTTTCCAGGGTGAAATTTGGCCCCTGCTACTTGGACCAAGTATGTTTTGGCATGTTGTGAGCAAGCAGGAGCATCTGTTTTATTATTTTGTATTGGGTATAATCACTTTTAAATGTTTCTACAAATGGCAGGTATTTTAAACATAACACCAAATATGCACAAATAAAACATCCCCAATGATCAGGACTCAACAGCTGTCATAACTCATTGGTGCTTCTGAAATTGACTATTTTGTGACACCCAGGATATCATTTGGTAAGACTAGAACCTTGGTGGTGTCCACTTCTTAACAAGGCATTACTAGGAATGTATATGATAAAAAAAAAATTGTTTCATGTTTATGAAATAAATGAAAAGTCTGATGCAACATACTGACATTTAAAAAGGTACAGTAACCTACAGCAACAAGAACAGCACTTGGACTGCACTTGGATCTTCTACAGAACTAAAGATAATTAGATAACTTTTAACAAGATGCTTGTCTGTGCATTTGTTTAATAATGTAAATACCTATACTTTATATAATTCTCTATTTTTCCATTTCTTTGAATTTTTCTAGTACCCAGAATAAAATAAATCCTGTTGTCTATTTTCCCTTTGAACCCTCATTTAGATGATATCAGAATAGTTGATCAATAAAAATACATGTTGTCACATTCACAGTATATTTAAAGAACTTGATCTAAAAATTCTTGACACATATAACCAAGTGGGTGCATTAATAATGTTCACTATTCTGTGAACTTTTATTTGTAGAGGTATAATTGTAAGACAAAAACAGTTTAAACTTTCAGGTTCAACTCCATAATACCTAATTCATTGTATGCATTTTAAAAGGCGTGATATTTTCCACTGATACAACTTGAAAGCCATCTGTTTGGTGAGGGGATAGTTGGAATAATGCCAGTTGGCAGCACATAGCTACTGTTGTAGCTTAAATTTTGTACTTAATTCCCTCCTTTTTGCCCCTACCACTTATACATTCATCCACCACTAAAGGTACCTGAGCTAAGTGGACAGATTTAAACAATTCAACCATCCACAGGGTTTCTCTTTCTCTTAAACATAAAGTGATCATGGTAGAATCTATAGTAAAGATGATTACCCCTCCCAACACTGCCTATGAATTTTAGAATAGAAAATGTTTTATCTATTTCCTATCTCTCTCTCAAGAAATATATACATAGATATTTCTCTTTGTTTCTCTATATATAGATTAAGACACCTTACTATGAAATGAGGCTCCAGAAGAAAGCAATAGGTACCCTAAAGCAGGGATATCAGGAAAGATGAGAATTCTAGACTGAAGGAAACTGATGACTCTGGAAAAGATGAGGAGGAAGGAGGAGAGAGGTCATTTTTAGAGTAACAGATGTCTTAGAACAGAAATAGATCTTAGGTTTGGCAGGAATTCATAAAAGCTTCAAAGATAACCTCTGCTACCAAAGTTAACATTTTCTTTTTTTGTCTAGCAATCGGTTAACTTCAGCAACAGCAGCACTTTGGGCCAACAATTTGGCAAGGAAGCTGATTTAACTCAGAGTATAGATATTAAATTTTAAGCAAAAACACCCTCAGGTTTTACCTAGTTATAAAATTGTTTTAAATAATGCAAACAAATGAAAAATTCAAATTAGATATTGCAAATGTATTATGATTCCAGTCTCTTCTTGGTAATAAAACATGCTTAGTGATGCTTTTGCTACTTGGCCTCTGGTTTCCTGAAAAGTTGTGCTCTATGGGACCGAGCAATATTCTGCCAGAAATGCATTTAGTCCTTCCCATTGATACATCTACCTTCGTTTTTCCAATTTAGCTCCCAAAATGTAAACTCTCACATGGATTCTATTGGGTAATTTCATTAGGAAATGTAGTAAGGATATATTCTTGAATTGATTAGTTATAATGACCTTATTTTGAGTCTAGACTTAGAGAAACACTGTGTGGACTTAGAAATTACATACATGAAAATGTTTTCTTCAGTGATTTTGATAATGACACTGTGGTCCATTGTGCATCTAGATAGAAATAAACGTTGGGGTCTAGAGAGTAGGGCTTTAGGAGTAAAAGAGTGGGTTTTGGAGTAAAAGTCAGTTTTTAGTTCAGATCTCAGCTCAATAGTTACTGGTTATATGACTTTGGGGAAACTACTTAATCTGAGTGTCAGTTTTCATCTGTAAAATGGGGGACATAATTTTATCTACATCAAAGAATTAAATGAATTAGGTGTGATTTGTATTTTTCTTTTGTGGTCAGTTAATTTCCTCTGCTAGTTATTTTTTTATCTGGCAGCTTACTGTTTTATTTACTGATGATCATGTTTTGTATATAATGCCAATAACCAATTATTTTGTGTTGTGTACAATTATTCCCAATTTATAGCCTTGCATTTTTTTATGACATTTTAAATGTGCAGATTTAGAATTTTGATGTTGGCAAATCTTGCCCTATCTGCTCCAGATTATTTCCTTGATTGTGCTTTACTTAAGAAAGTCCTTCCTTACCTAGACATTAGGTCCTCCCAATTGTGTACACAATTGACCCTTGAACACCAGGATAGGGAATGTTGTCACAGTAAAAAATTCATTTATAATAATCTGGACCTGTGGTTCTGCATCCATGAATTCAATTGATAACAGAATGTGTAGTAGTATAGTACATATTTATTGAAAAAATCCTTGTATAATTGGACCTGTGGTATTCACACACACACACACACACACACACACACACACACAGAGGCATCCCTAGGTACCCACAGGGCGTGTCAGGATCTGCCTATGGCTACCAAAAGCCATTGATGCTTACATTCAATAGCTGGCTTGCCTTATCTGTTGATTCTGCATCCACAGGTAAAGAGGGACAATTGTATATGTATTTTTTGGCTTTTATGCTTCGTTTTTACATTTATTTTTTCAATTTATTTATAGTACATTTAGCATATGATGTCGGATGACAACTTAAATGAATGTTCCTCCAAGTAGTTAGTAAATTTACCCAAAGGCGAAAATCTTCCCATCTTTTAATATTTTAAAAAATTAATATTATTTAATATTTAAAAAATATTAAATACCTTAAGTTCTTATTTTGCTAGGATTGGCTTCTAAGCTAATTTTTTTTATATTACACTGATCTCTCTGTTAATTCTTCTGTCAATTCTTCACTGTTTGAATTTTTCTATGTTTATAGCGGTCATTGCCATCTGGTAGGGCTAGTCTTCCTTCATTAGACATTATATGAATTTGGGGGCTTTTTCCTCCTGTTTTTCCAGATGTGCTTTAGACTTTGTATAATGTTTTTAATAATTTTAATTTTTATGTCATGAAAATGTAGTAGCAAACAGACTCACAGATTTTGAAAACAAACTTACAGTCACCAAAGGTGAGGGGGGTGGGAGGGATGGACTAGGGGTTTGGGATTTGCACATGCACCCTGGTATATGGAATGACTGGCCAACGGGAACCTGCTGTATAGTGATGAGAACCCTACCCAGTGTTCTGCGATGATCTGTGTGGGAAAAGAATCTGAAAGAGAATAGATGTGTGTACATGTATGGCTGAATCAGTTTGTTACACAGCAGAAATTATCACAACATTGTAAATCAACTATATTTCAATAAAACTTTTAAAAATGAAGAAAAAAGAAAATATAGTAGCTGCACAAGCTATAGTGCAGAGAGTAAATATTCCTAGCAAACCTGGTCTTGGGTTTTCTTCTCCAGAGGCAAATTACTTAGTGTTTACAAACACTGGTTCTAGAGACAGACTATCTGGGTTCTAATCATAGTTTACAGCTGCCTTATGTGTGAACTCAAGCAGATTATTTAACTTCTCTGCCTCAATTTCCACATTTGGAAAACAGGGATAATAATTGTACCTCACACATAGAACCTTTCTGATTATTAAGTAATATAACTAAACCATTTAGAACAATGCCCAGTCTATTATAAATGCCCTATAAAACTTAGCTATTGCTACCCGTAGCAAAAATTCTTAAGCATAAATCTTAGAGATAGTCTATGCTGATAATATACATGTGTTTTATACAAACAAGTGGAAGCAAAATGTGTACATTCTTCTACACCTCTTTTGGTGTCCCCAGTAGGAGAACAGTATGGAAGTTTCTTGAAAAATCGAAAATAGAGATATCATATGAGCTGGCAATCCCACTCCTAGGCATATATCTAGAGAAAAATACAAGCAGAAAGTATACATGTAACCCAACATTCACTGCAGCATTATTTACAACAGCAAAGACATGGAATCAACCTAAATGTCCATTGACAGATGAGTGGATAAAGAAGTTGTTTACACACACACACACACACACACACACACACACACACACACACACACACACACAATGGAATACTACTCAGCCATAAAAAGGAATGAAATAATACTATTTACAGCAACATGGATGGACCTAGAGATTTTCGTACTAAGTGAATGAGTCAGGAAGAAAAAAACCAACATCATATGATATTGCCTATAAGTGGAATCTAAAAAAATGATACAAATGAACTAATTTACAAAACTCACAGACAGAAAACAAACTTATGGCTACCAAAGAGGAAAGGTGAGGGAGAAGGATAAATTAGGAGCTTGAGATTAATATATACACACTACTATATATGAAATATACAGCCAACAAGGACCTACTATATATCACAAGGAACTCAATATTCTGTAATAACCTATATGAGAAAAAAATCTGAAAAAGAATGGATATATATATATATATATGTATAACTGATTCGTTTTGCTGTATACTTGAAACTAACACAACACTGCAAATCAACTATACTCCAATATAAAATAAAAACTAAATTAAAAAATAAAATATAAAGAAATATTAGAAAACACACTATTAATTCATTTTACTTTAATAGTTGTTTGTCTCACTGTGGATTTAAAATAACACTGTGTTAGCAAAAATTTAAAAATTAAAAATTAAATAGATCATAGGGGTCATTCATATCAGTATGTATATGTATATCTCTCTTTTTAATTACTTTATATTATTGAATAAATATATTATTTAAAAAGATATTGTTGAGTATTTAGATTATTTCCAGTATTTTGCTACCATAAGCAATGTTGCAATGAATGATTTCATCTTTATAAACATGCGTAAGGGAGTTACCATCTTGGCATAGTGGAGGCAAATCTGACTAGGAACCATGAGGTTGTGAGTTCGATTCCTAGCCTTGCTCAGTGAATTAAGGATATGTTGTTGCCGTGAGCTGTGGTGTAGGTTGCAGGCATGGCTCGGATCCTGCACTGCTGTGGCTGTGGCACAGGCCAGCAGCTATAGCTCCAATTTGCCCCCTAGCCTGGGAACTTCCATATTTCATGAGTGCATCCCTTAAAAGCAAAAAATAAAAATAAAAATAAAAAATAAACATGTGTAAGTATATTTGTTGATCAAGTAATAGTGATATTTGTGGATAAAAACATATGTTCATATTAAATAATAATAAATCTTTTGACTTGACCTCCCTAGATATTGTATCAACTTGTACAGACATGAGTGAAGTGTGATAGATTCTGTGTCAACACTCTATCACCAACACAAAAGATGACCAAGCTTGGTCTTTGCTAGTCTGAGAGGTGGAAAATTGTGTCTCACAGTTTTAATTTGCATTTGTTTAACTATGATTAAGGTTGATTTCCTCTAATATGCTTTAAAGATTATGTTCATTTTTCTATCTGTTCAATCATTTGGTATTAATTTCTTTTTTCTATTTTATTTTATTTTCCCACTGTACAGCAAGGGGATCAAGTTATCCTTACATGTATACATTAAATTTTTTTTCCCCAACCCTTTGTTCTGTTGCAACATGAGTATCTAGACATAGTTCTCAATGCTATTCAGCAGGATCTCCTTGTAAATCTATTCTAAGTTGTGTCTGATAAGCCGAAGCTCCCGATCCCTCCCACTCCCTCCCCCTCCCATCAGGCAGCCACAAGTCTCTTCTCCAAGTCCATGATTTTTTTTTCTAAGGAGATATTCATTTGTGCTGGATATTAGATTCCAGTTATGAGTGATATCATATGGTATTTGTCTTTGTCTTTCTGGCTCATTTCACTCAGTATGAGATTCTCTAGTTCCATCCATGTTGCTGCAAATGGCATTATGTCATTCTTTTTGATGGCTGAGTAGTATTCCATTGTGTATATATACCACCTCTTCCGAATCCAATCATCTGTCGATGGACATTTGGGTTGTTTCCATGTCCTGGCTATTGTGAATAGGGCTGCAATGAACATGCGGGTGCACGTGTCTCTTTTAAGTAGAGTTTTGTCCGGCTAGATGCCCAAGAGTGGGATTGTGGGGTCATATAGAAGTTCTCTGTATAGATTTCTAAGGTATCTCCAAACTGTTCTCCATAGTGGCTGTACCCGTTTACATTCCCGCCAACAGTGCAGGAGGGTTCCCTTTTCTCCACAACCCCTCCAACATTTGTTATTTGTGGACTTATGAATGATGGCCATTCTGACTGGTGTGAGGTGATATCTCATGGTAGTTTTGATTTGCATTTCTCTTATGATCAGCGAGGTTGAGCATTTTCTCATGTATTTGCTGGCCATCAGTATATCTTCCTTGGAGAAATGTCTATTCAGGTCTTTTGCCCATTTTTCCATTGATTGATTGGCTTTTTTGCTGTTGGGTTGTATAAGTTGTTTATATATTCTAGAGATTAAGCCCTTGTCGGTTGCATCATTTGAAACTATTTTTCTCCCATTCTGTAAGTTGTCTTTTTGTTTTCTTTTGGGTTTCCTTTGCTGTGCAAAAGCTTTTCAGTTTGATGAGGTCCCATGGGTTTATTTTTGCTCTAATTTCGATTGCTTTGGGAGACTGACCTGAGGAAATATTCATGAGGTTGATGTCAGAGAGTGTTTTGCCTGTGTTTTCTTCTAGGAGTTTGATGGTGTCCTGTCGTATATTGAAGTCTTTCAGCCATTTGGAGTTAATTTGTGTGCATGGTGTGAGGGTGTGTTCTAGTTTCATTGCTTTGCATGTAGCTGTCCAGGTTTCCCAGCAATGCTTGCTGAAGAGACTTTCTTTTTCCCATTTGATGTTCTTGCCTCCCTTGTCAAAGATTAATTGACCATAGGTGTCAGGGTTTATTTCCGGATTCTCTATTCTGCTCCATTGGTCTGTCTGTCTGTTTTGATACCAGTACCACACTGTTTTGATGACTGTGGCTTTGTAGTATTTCTTGAAGTCTGGGAGAGTGATGCCTCCTGCTTGGTTTTTGTTTCTCAGGATTGCTTTGCCGATTCTGGGTCTTTTGTGGTTCCATATAAATGTTTGGATTGTTTCTTCTAGTTCTGTGAAAAATGTCCTGGGTAATTTGATAGGGATTGCACTGAATCTGTAGATTGCTTTGGGTAGTATGGCCATTTTTACAATATTGATTTTTCCAACCCAGGAGCATGGAATATCTTTCCATTTCTTTACATCTTCTTTGATTTCTTTTGATTACAGTTTTATAGTTCTCGGCATATAGGTCCTTTACCTCCTTGGTCGGTGTATTCCGAGGTATTTGATTTTGTGAGGTGCAATTTTAAAAGGTATTGTATTTTTGTATTCCTTTTCTAATATATCATTGCTGGTATACAGAAATGCGACTGACTTCTGAATGTTAATCTTATATCCTGCTACTTTGCTGACTTTATGAATCAGTTCAAGTAGTTTTGGGGTTGAGTCCTTAGGGTTTTCTATGTCTAGTATCATGTCATCTGCATACAGTGACAGTTTGATCTCTTCCCTTCCTATATGGATGCCTTTGATTTCTTTGGTTTGTCTAATTGCTATGGCTAGGACTTCCAAAACGATGTTGAAGAGCAGTGGTGAGAGTGGGCATCCCTGTCTTGTTCCAGATTGGAGTGAGAAGGCTTTCAGTTTTTCCCCATTGAGGATTATATTTGCTGTGGGTTTCTCATAAATGGCTTTGATTATATTCAGGAATGTTCCCTCTATACCCACTTTGGCGAGGGTCTTGATCATGAGTGGATGTTGGACTTTGTCAAATGCTTTTTCTGCGTCTATTGAGATGATCATATGATTTTTGACTTTTCTTTTGTTAATGTGGTGTATGATGCTGATTGATTTGCGTATGTTGAACCATCCTTGTGAACCTGGGATGAACCCAACCTGGTCATGGTGTATAATTTTTTTGCTATGTTGTTGGATTCGGTTGGCTAAGATTTTGTTGAGAAGTTTTGCATCTATATTCATCCATGATATTGGGCGATAGTTTTCTTTTTGGTGGTATCTCTGTCTGGTTTGGAATGAGGGGGATGGTGGCATCATAGAATGTCTTTGGGAGGATTCCTTCTTCTTCAACCTTTTGAAAGAGTTTAAGGAGGATGGGCACCAATTCCTCTTTATATGTTTCATAGAATTCACCTGTGAAGCCATCTTGTCCTGGACTTTTATTTATAGGGAGTGATTTTATGACCTCTTCAATTTCATTTCTAGTGATCGGTCTGTTCAGTTGGTCTGTTTCTTTTTGATTCAGTTTTGGCAGGCTGTAAGATTCTAGCAAATTTTCCATTTCTTCCAGATTGTCAAACTTGTTGCCATATAGTTGTTCATAGTATTCTCTTACAGTTTTTTGTATTTCTGCTGTATCCGTTGTGATTTCTCCTTTTTCATTTATAATTTTGGTTATTTGGGTTCTTTCTCTCCTCTTTTTAGTGAGTCTGGCCAGGGGTTTGTCAATTTTGTTGACCTTTTCAAAGAACCAGCTCTTGGTTTTATTAATTTTCTCTATTGTTTTTTGAGTCTCTACTTTATTGATTTCTTCTTTGATCTTTATCATTTCCTTCCTTCTGCTGACTTTAGGACTTTTTTGTTCTTCTTTTTCTAATTCATTTAGGTGGAGGGTTAAGTTGTCCATTTGGGATCTTTCTTCTTTTTTGAGAAAGGCCTATATTGCTATAAATTTCCCTCTGAGCACTGCTTTCGCAGCATCCCATAGATTTTGAGAGGTTATGTCTTCATTATCATTTGTTTCAAGGTATTTTTTAATTTCCTTTGATTTCCTCATTGACCCATTGGTTTTTTAGTAGCATGTTGTTTAGTCTCCATGCAGTAGGTTTGTTGTCATTTCTTTTCCCATGGTTGATTTCTAATTTCATGGCATTGTGGTCAGAGAAGATACTTGAGATAATTCTATGCTCCTAAATTTATTGAGGTTAGCTTTGTGTCCCAATATGCGGTCAATTCTTGAGAATGCTCCATGTGCACTTGAGAAGAATGTGTATTCTGATTTTTTTGGATGTAGTATCCTGAAGATATCAATGAAGTCTAACTTTTCTATTGTTTCCTTTAGGATCTCTGTTGCTTTATTGGTTTTCTGTCTAGAGGATCTGTCCATTGATGTGAGTGGGGTATTAAAATCTCCTAATGTGATTGTATTCCCATCAATTTCTCCCTTTATGTCTGTTAGTATTTGTTGTATGTATCTGGGTGCTCCTATATTTGGGGCATATATGTTGACGATAGTAACATCCTCTCCTTGGATGGATCCCTTAATCATTAAGTAGTGTCCTTCTTTCTCGTTCTTTATGTCTTTCGTTTTAAAGTCTATTTTGTCTGATATGAGTGCTGCAAATCCTGCTTTCCTGTCGTGTCTATTGGCATGAAATATTTTTCCCCACCCTTTCACTTTCAGTCTATATGTATCCTTTGTCCTAAGGTGAGTTTCTTGTAGGCAGCATATTGAAGGTTTTTGCCTTTTTATCCACTCAGCCACTCTGTGTCTTTTGATTGGGACATTCAGTCCATTGACATTTAAGGTGATAATTGATAGATGATTATTTATTGCCATTTTGAACCTTGTGTTCCAGTTGATTCTATGATTATCCATTCTTCCTTTCTTTTTTTGGTTGTATGGTCTCAAATTATTTTCTGTTTGAATGTTTTTTGTTTTTTGTTTTTTTCTATTTTTTGTGAATGCAATATTTGGTTTTGGCTTGTGGTTGCCCTGTTTTTTTAAGTATGCTAACCCCTTCCTATAATTGTGTGTTTTAGCCTGATGGTCCTGTAGGTTCAAACACTTCATTACTATATTAAAATTAAGAAGAGAAACATACAAACAAACAAATAGGGTCTATTTATTTCCTAATATCCCTTGCCCACATTTTATGATTTTTGATGCCTCTTTTTTTTTCTTTTTCTTCCTTTTCTTTCCTTCCTTTCTTTTTGGTTTAGAGAAGCCCTTTCAATATTTCCTTTAACCTGGGTTTTGTGTTGCAGTATTCTTTTAACTTTTGTTTGTTGGAATAATTTTTATTTCCCCTTCTATTTTAAATGATATTCTTGCTGGATAGAGTATTCTAGGTTGCATATTTTTTCCTTTGAGCACTTTAAATATCTCTTGCCATTCCCTCCTGGCCTGTAGTGTTTCTGTAGAGAAATTAGCTGATAATCTCATGGAGGTTCCCTTGTAGGTAACAGTCTGCTTTTCTCTTGCTGCCTTTAGGATCCTCTCTTTATCATTAACTTTTGCCATTTTTATTATAATGTGTCTTGGTGTGGGTCTATTTGGGTTCAAGTTGTGTGGGGCCCTCTGTGCTTCTTGTATCTTGAACTCATTATCCTTTAGATTTGGGAAGTTTCCAGCGATAATTTCTTCAAATATATTTTCCATCCCCTTATCTTTTTCTACTCCTTCTGGAATTCCTATTATGCGTAGATTGGCCCGCTTTATGTTATCCCATGGGTCTCTTATATTGCTTTCCTGTTTTTTGATTTGGTTTTCTGTCTGCTGACCTGATTGGGTGATTCCCATCATTCTATCTTCCATATCACTGATTTGTTCTTCTGCATTATTCATTCTGGTTTTTGCTGTCTGTAGTTCAGTTTTTATCTCTGCAAATGAATTTACTAGTTTTTCTTGGCTCCTCCTTATATTTTCTAGTTCCTTTCTGAGGGTATCTGCATTACTGTTCATATCTTTTCTTAATTCCTTCAGTATTTTCACTAGTTCTCTTTTGAACTCCAGGTCTGTCAGACTGCAGAGATCTGTTTCATTGTTGACTGTTTTAGGTGAGTTCTCCTGTTGGTTTGACTGGGGGTGGTTTCTCAGCTTCTTCATCTTGCTTGTTGTTTTTTTATTCCTGGTGGAGTTGTACTCTCCATGACCAGGCAGTGTGTGCCTTGTCACTGCCGTGGAATGTTTCTTGAGGGCTGGCGTTGTTGGTCAATCTTTTTTGAGGCAGTGTGGCTTTTCTGGAGTGTTGATGGGGCTAACAGGGTCTCTTTGAAGCAAAGGAGGACTTCTTGAGGGTAGACAGACTGGGAGGTCCACACCACGATGGTAGCAGATTTCACTCAGTCAGGCAGAGATTGCTCTGGTGTTTTTAGGCTGTGGGGTTCTTGCAGGGGGTTGACAGTGTTGGGCAGCTGTTCCTCACGAATGCAGCACCCCCCACGGGCTGGAGCAGCTATCTGGGTCACTGTGAACCCAAGAGGCTCTTCCCCAGGGCAGCCAACTCGGCAGGACTGTCTGAGAAGTAGGCAGATCTTTTCACAGTCTGGCCAAGCTTGTTGCAGCTTTTCTGGGCTGCAGGGGGTCCTGCAGAGAGCTGGCAGTCCTGTGCAGCTGTTCTGCAAGAGTGCGGCACCCCCCAAGGGCTGGAGCAGCTAGCTGGGCCGCTGTGAACCCAAGAGGCTCTTCTCCAGGGCAGGCCGACTTGGAAAGACTGTCCGAGAATTAGGCCGATCTTTTCATGGCCTGGCCAAGCTTGTTCTAGCTTTTCTGGGCTGCAGGCCTTTTCTCAGGGGCTGGTGGTGTTTGGTGCTGCTCCGCGGGGGTGTAGCCCCTCCAAAGGGCAAGCAGTCCAGTGCAGGGACAGCCCCTGTGGTGGTAGGCTTCAGGCAATTGTTGAGGCCAGCCCTCCCAGATGGCAGGCAGCCCCAGGTCCCACGAGTGCGGAAGGGGTGGTGGGGGCGGGGGGAGAGAATGCACTGGGAAGCACAGCTTTCTGATAGCTAGCGGGCCGGTAAGCTTGCTGTGGTGTGGGGAGTATTCTATGGGGACCCACCCCTTCTTCTCTCCCCTCCCCAACACTGGTGCAGACCCGGCTCTTCTCCCAGGTTCCTTCTGATGTGGCTTTCCACTTCCCCGCCCCTAGAGTATTGCTCCCTCCCCCTGCAACGCTTTGCTTTCTAGTCTCCCAGGCAGTCTCTGCCACGTCAAACTTCACAGACCACTTTCTAGACCTCCCAAGCAGTTTCAGCTCCACCCTGCCCCCCTAGCCCTTTCCCGGGGACTCACCTCTGGAGCCGAGGTCTCGGTGCCCAGCCCCCACCCAGGCGTCTCAATTTTTGGTGACTGTGCCCATAGTTCAGATGATCTGTTCGGTTCTTGATCTGCTTTTCAGAACTCTGACTTACTGCTACACTCTTCTCTGCATCTGGAGATTCTTCCGGTTTGGTTGATATTTCCCTCAAGTAGGTGACTTTGCAGGGTGCAGGATCCCTTTCTCCTCTTCAGTTCCCTTTCGGGAGCACCTGTCCAGCTCAGATTCACCTTCTCTCACTCTCCTCTTTTCTCCTGTTTTACCTAGTAATGTCACGAAATTCTTGCCGTTATTGGAGTTTAGGTTCTTCTGCCAGTGATTGGTTGCTGTTCTGTGCGAGTTGTTTATCCTGTAGATGTGTTTTTTTTGTTGTGTTTGTGGGAGAGGGCGAGTGTGTCCCCCTACTCTTCTGCCATCTTGTCTCTTTTTTCTTTTTAAAATTATTATTAAATATTACAATAGTTAGTTTTAAAATTAGTTGATTTACAATGTTTCATCAAGTTCTGTTGTAAAACAAAGTAAACCAATCATACACATTTCCCTGTGCTGTACAGTAGGATCCCATTGCTCAATCATTTCAAATATAACAGTTTGCATCCCCAAAACCCCCCAAATTCCCATCCATTCCACTCCCTCCCCTTTCCTTCCTGGGAACCCCAAGTCTGCTCTTCTTGGCCATGATCTGTTTCTGTTTTTTGTTTGTTTGTTCATTATTTTTAGATAGGATCATCTGTTCCATATTTTATATTCCACCAATAAGTGAGAGCATACGGTATTTGTCTTTTTTTTTCTGGCTTACTTCACTTAGTATGAGAGTCTCTAGATCCGTCCATGTTGCTGCAAATGGTATTATTTTGTTCTTTTTTATGGCTGAGTAATGATCCATTGTAAATCAGTACCACATTTTCTCAATCCATTCAACCGTCAATTTAGGACATTAGGTTTTTTCTATGTCTTGGCTATTGTGAATAGTGCTGCTATGAGCATAGGGGTGCATGAATCTTTTCAATAAAAGTTTTGTCCAGATATATGCCCAGCAGTGGAATTGCTGGAACATACGGTAGCTCTATATTTAGTTTCCTGTGGTACCTCCCTATTGTTTTCCATAGTAGTTGTACCAATTTACATTCCCACAAACAGTGGAGGAGGGTACCTTTTTCTTCGCATCTGCTCCAGAATTTGTTATTTGCTGGCTTATTAATGACAGCCATTCTGACTGGTGTGAGATGGTACCTCATTGTAGTTTTGATTTGCATTTCTCTAATAATTACTGATATTGAGCATTATTTCATTTGCCTGTTGGTCATCTGTATGTCTTCTTTGGAGTAATGTCTATTTAGATCTTCTGCCTGGTTTTCAGTTGAGCTGTTTGTTTCTATTATTGTTGAGTTGCATGAGTTGTTTGTATACTATGGAGATTAGGCCGTTGTCTGTTGCATCAATTACAAAGATTTTCTCCCATTCTGTGGGTTGTCTTTTCATTTTTTTTAATGGTTTCTTTTGTTTGGCAAAAGCTTTTGAGTTTGATTAGACCCCACTGGTTTATTTGTGTCTTTATTGTCATTATTCTAGCAGGTAGATCAAACAAGATGTTTCTGTGATTTATGTCAAAGAGCATTCTGGCTATGTTTTCCTCTAGGAGTTTTATAATGTCTGGCCTTATATTGAGGTCTTTAATCCATTAGGAGTTTATTTTTGTATATGGTGTTAGTGTTCTACTTTCATTCTTTTGTATGTAACTTTCCAGTTTTCCCAGTACCATTTATTGAAGAGGCTATCTTTCTTCCACTGTACGTTCTGTCCTTCTTTGACATGGATTATTTGCCCATAGGTACTTGGGTTTATATCTGGGCTTTCTATACTGTTCCATTGGTCTATATTTCCATTTTTATGCCAGTACAATATTGTTTTGATGATGTAGCTTTGTAGTACTGTCCAAAGTCAGGAAGCTTGATTCCTCCATTTTCGTTTTTCAATATTATTTTGGCTATTTGGGGTCTCTTGTGTTCCATACAAATTTTAAAATATTCTGTTCTAGTTCTGTGAGGAATGTCTTTGGTAATTTGATAGAGATTGCATTGAATCTGTAGATTTCCTGGGGTAGTATAGTCATTTTGACAATATTGATTTTTCCAATCTAAGAGCAGGGTATATCTTTCCACATGTTTGTGTCATCTTTGATTTCTTTCAACAGTGGTGTATAGTTTTCAGAGTATAGATCTTTTGTCTGTTTAGGTAGGTTTATTCCTAGGTATTTTATTCTTTTTGATGCAATTGTAAATGGGATGGTTTCTCTGATTACTTGTTCTGATATTTCATTATTAGTATAAAGAAATGCAGTTGATTTCTGTGTATTAATTTTGTAGCCTACAACTTTGCCAAATTCATTGATGAGTTCTAATAGTTTTCTGGTGTGGTCTTTTAGGTTTTCTAAGTATAGTATCATGTCATCTGCAAACAGTGATAGTTTTACTTCTTCTTTTCCAATTTGGATTCCTTTTATTTCTTTTTCTTTTCTGATTGCTATGGCTAGGACTTCAAAAACTATATGAATAATAGTGGTGAAAGTAGACATCCTGTTTCATTCCTGATCTTAGTGGGAATGTTTTCAATTTTTCACCATTGAGAATGATGTTATTATGTTGATGTAGGGTCCCTTTATCTCCACTCTCTGGAGAGTTTTTATCAGAAACTGGTGCTGAATATTGTCAAATGCCTTTTCTGCATCTATTGAGATCCAAATGATCATATGGTTTTATTCTTCAGTTTGTTGATGTGGTGTATCACATTGATAGATTTGTGGATATTGAAGAATCCTTGCACCCCTGGAGTAAATCCTACTTGATCACGATGTATGATTCTTTTAATATATATTTGGATTTGGTTTGCTAGTATTTTGTTGAGGATTTTTGTATATATTTTCATCAGTGATATTGGTCTATAATATTCTTTTTGAATAGCAAAAAAATATATCTTTTGCTCATTTTTTTAAACTGGAGTTTTCTTCTTCTTTTTTATATTGATCTGTAAGAGCTTTTTGGATATTAAAAATATCTGGTCTTTGATATATATATGGCAAATATATTTTTCCATTTCTTCATTTGTATCCCATAGTTTTTTTGTTTTGTTTTGTTTTGTTTTTTCATTTTGTCATTTCTTGGGCTGCTCCCACAGCATATGGAGGTTCTCAAGCTAGGGGCTGAACTGGAGCCATAGCCGCCAGCCTATGCCAGAGCCATAGCAACGTGGGATATGAGCCGTGTCTGCAACCTACAGCAGCTCATGGCAACACCGGATCCCTAACTCACTGAGCAAGGCCAGGATCAAACCCATGACCTCATGGTTCCTAGTCAGATTCGTTAACCACTGAGCCACAATGGGAATTCCCCTATCCCATAGTTTATGATCTCTTGTGAGATATAAACATCTAAAGTTGCCATGTGGTCGAGCTAATCAATATTTCTTTCTTTCTGAGTTCTGACTTCTTTTTTGAATCATGAGTTTGGTAGTAGGTCACTTCTATGGTTTTCTAAATCTTCTGGGTGCAATTCAGGCATGAGCACGTGAGAAATAAGGGTTAGTTGATTAGTCCTTTAGTTACCATCTAGTGCACTAATTATTCAATAATCCAAAAATTCCCCCAAGTTTTGTTAATGCATATGTATATAACATACTTATACGTAATTTTTACATATTATTTTACCATTTCTCTTACATATAAATGCTTATATAAATATAAATAAATGCTTATAAGTATGTGTTATTTCCTTTTAGATTTTAAATAACAATATGAATATAAAGGACGTTAATTTACCATGGCATAACACTTTGAAATTCATTTTAAAAATAGTGTAATTACAAGTCATTCTAATGTAATTTTTAGAAGCTCTATCCTGCTAAACTTATATTGAGGGTTAAGGACATTTTGCCTCTGTAATGTTGCTTTAGACACTTTCTCTTATTAAGAACTTACTTAAAGGAGTAGTGACATCAGCATCATAGTAGTGTGAGGTGCTGTCTTTTTCTCTCCCCTTCAATTTACAAACAATGAAACATATATAATTAAACAAAGGCTCCTTAGCCCCACACATCAGGACACCAGAGAATTCCACACATCTGCAGGTAGGTGGACTGGAATATATTGAGGAGGCAAAACTGGTGGAACAGATAAGGCATAGCCCATGACCCAGGTAGCCCCAAACATAGCAGAGGCAGCCACTGTCCTGGTGCCTCAAGTGACGACAGCAGCGATCATCTATGGAGGCACAAGCATCTGTGGAGGCACAGGCAGCAACAAGTGTACCAGGTGATATTTCTAGATGAGGCAGTGGAGGATGGAGATTGCTGATTCTCAAATATAGCCAGAGGCAGCCTAAATGAGAGAAACCAAAAACTTGAGATATAGCTCCACCTACTGAAAAACAAAAGAAAGACCTCTAATTATTGATCTGTTGAATTGTTAGACTCAAATGAGGAAAAAACAAAAACAAACAAAAAAACACCTCTAAGGAAGAAAGGTGTTCACTACTTCAAATGCACCAACAGAGAAACAATTCCTAAACACATGAAAAAACATGGTAATGTAGTACCATAAAAAGAAAATGACAATTCTTTAGAAACCAAACTTAACTTTATAGAATATTATGATCTATCTGATAGAGAATTTGAAATAGCTGTCATGAAGAGACAATTAGGTCAGGAATAAAATTAATGAACCAAACATTAATAATTTAACAAAGAGGCTGAAACTCTCTAAAAATGAACCAAACAAAAATTATGGAGCTGAAGGATCCAATATATGAGATAAAGTATGCATTAGAAAGCACTGGAAGTAGACAGACCTTATGGAAGAGAGAATTAGCAAGTTTGAAGATATAAGTCTAAAATTACACAGGTGTAAGAAGACAGGCAACTAAGATCAACCTTCAAAGACTGAATCATAAAGAAACAGAACATATAAATAGACCAGTCACTCGTAGGGAGATTGAGACAGCAATAATAGGAACCCCCCCCCCCCGCCCCAAAATAAAAGTCCAGGACTGAATAAGTTCACAGGTGAATTATACCCAAAATTCTGAAAAGACGTAAAATCCCCCCTTCTCAAATTTTTCCAAAAAAATGAAGAACAAGGAATGCTTTCTAAATCATTTTCCAAGGCCAGTAGCACTCTGATACCAATACCAGACAAGGTTAACACACACAAAAAATTACAGGACAATGTCTCTAATGAACATAGATGTAAATACATCAAAATAATATTAGCAAAAAAAACAACAACACATTAAAAGGATCATATACTATGATCAAGAGAGATTTATTCTAGGGATACAAGGATGGTTCATCTGCAAATCAGTTAAATGGTACATCTTGTTAACAAAATGAAGGATAAAAATCATATGAGCATTTCAATAGATGCATAAAAAGCATTTGACAAGATTTAATACTCGTTTATGATGAAAACTCTCAACAAAGTGAGCATATAAGGAAAGTACCCCAAAATAATAAAGGCCATACATGAGAAACCTATAACACATCATACTCAATGGTGAGAAACTAAAAGCTATTCCTCTAAGATCTGGAACTACAGTATATAAAATAGATCGCCAATAAGCACCTATTCTACAGTGCAAGGAACTATACTCAAAATGTTGTAATAATCTTTATGGGAAAATACTCTGGGAAGAATAGATACATATGTATAACTGAATTGCTTTACTGTACACCTGTAATTAACACAACATTGTAAACAAACTATACTTCAATAAAAAGAAAACAATCTCATTTATGATCTCAAAAATAATAAAATACCAGGAATAAATTTAATTACTGGCAATTGTACACTAAAAACTATAAAATATTGTTGCAAGAAAAATGAAGAAGACAAAGAAATGAAAAAATATTCTGTGCTCATGGACTGGAAGGGTTAAATTATGAAAATGTCCATATTACTTACAGCAATCTACAGATTTAATATAATCTCTATTAAAATCTCAATGACATTTTCCACAGAAATAGAACAGAAAACTTAAAATTTCTGTAGTATCACAAAAGACTGAAAATAGCCAAAGCAATCCTGAAAAAAAAAGAACAAAACATTCCCTTATTTAAATTATACTATACTAACCTAAACAACATGGTATTGGCAGAAAACAGACATACAAATCAATGGAACAGAATAGAAAGCCCAGAAATAAACTCCTAAACATATGGATAATTAATTTACAACAAAGGAGCAAAGAATATACAATAGAGAGTCTATTCAATAAATGATGTTGGAAAACAAGACTGCCACACACCAAAAGAAAGAAACTAACACACTATTCTACACCACAACAAAAATGATCTCAAAATTTATTGAAGACTTGAATCTAAGACCTGAAACCATAAAACTACTAGAAGAAAACCTAAGCAGTACACCCTTTAACACATATCTTTCTAGATTTGTCTTTTCATGCAAGGGAAACAAAAATAAATGGGACTGCATCAAACTAAAAAGCTCCTGCACAGAAGAAGAATCCTTCAACAAAAGAAAAAGACACCTTACCAAATGGGAGAAGATTATTTGCATATCATATACAATAAGAGATTAATATCCAAAATACATAAAGAACTCATACAATTTAATACAAAAAACAAAAACAAAAACAAAAAAACACACATCATAAACAACCAAACCGATTAAAAAATGGATCTTATCAGGCATTTTTTTTTGTCTTTTTGCCTTTTCTAGGGCCGCTCCTGCGGCATATGGAGGTTCCCAGGCGAGGGGTCGAATCGGAGCCTTAGCCGCCGGCCTATACAACAGCCACAGCAACGTGGGACCCCAGCTGCATCTGTGACCTACACCACAGCTCACGGCAACGCCGGATCCTTAACCCACTGAGCAAGGCCAGGGATCGAACCTAGTCAGATTCATTAACCACTAAGCCACGACAGAAACTCCTGAACAGGCATTTTTCCAAGAAGACATACAGATGAAAAGATACTCAACATCACTAGTTATTAGGGAAATGCAAGTCAAAAATCACAGTGATATATCGTCTCATATCCATTTGCATGGTTATTATTAAAAAGGCTAGAGAACACCAAATATCATATCATATCACTTATTTGTGGAATCTAACAAAAATGATACAGAAGAACTTTTTTAAAAACCAGAAACAAACTCATCGATTTCAAAACCAATGTTATGGTTACCATAGGAGAAACTATTGCTGGGGGTAGGAATTGTGAGGGAGGGAATAACATATACACACTACCATATAAAATAGATAATTAATGAGAACCTACAGGAAACCTACTCAACCGTATGGGAAAAAAAGAATGAGTGTATTTATATGTATGACTGATATACTTTGCTGTATACCTGAAACTAGTACAACATTGTAAATCAACTCTACTCCCATAAAATTAAATACTAAAAAAAGGCTAGGAGTTACCATTGTGGCTTAGAAGGTTAACAACCCAATGTGGTGTCCATGAGGATTTAAGGTCAGTCTCACTCAGTGTGTTAAGGATCTGGCATTGCCTCTGGGCTCCTTTTTCTCTACACCTTCTCCAGCAGTTATTATTTGCAGGCTTTTTGATGATGGACATTCTGACTGGTGACAAACAATGCTCTCTTAAAGCAGAGCATCAGGTTAGAATTCGGTATGACTCAGTTATTTATCTATATCCCAAAATATGCCTTGTGGATCAATTTTTTATTTTTCTGTGTTCTTTTTAATGCTTACATCAAGGTTCCAAGCCTCAATTTGTGAAATACAGCAAATACTATTACTACTAATACCTGATATATATTACAGTTACATTGTGCTAAATACTGTTTCAAGTACTTTCAGTATATTGTGATTTAATCTTCACAAAAATTCTACAAAATATGGTGTTTTATTATCCTTATTTTGTAGAAGAGGCAATTCTGGCACAGAGAGGGTAAATTTGCCCAAATAATTCAACTAGACGAGTCAGCTCTACAGAGCCTCAGGTGAATCAGAAAGTTGTATTTTTACATAAAATCTCTAGATTTGTTAATATTGTTAACTAACTCGAATTTTAAATATGTCAACTAAATATCAGCAAAAGACAAAATATCTGGACACTGAGTGCAATATGCATTAAATTTTTTAAGTCCGACTTTTAAGATTCCTTGCTCATTTACTTCTTTTACATACTTCTGACTTTGCTCATCACTGCTGCCTCTTCTGGATCTTTCTATGGGCCATTTATCATACTCTGATCTCTACATTATTAAGTTGGGCTTGTTCACTCATTTCTTCTTACAGGTAATTCAAAATAAGACAGGCATAGTTGAAAGTGGGGGACTGTCCACAATGGAAATACATATATTTATTGAAAAAAAATCCACATCTAAGTAGACCCATGCAGTTCAAACACATGTTGTTCAAAGGTCAACTCTACACTGAAAGAGAAAGACTTCTGAAAAGGACTTAAGGGAAATGAAAATATTATTCTGAGATGAATAATCTTACCCTCCTTAAGAAGTTCTTTGGGATGAAACACTGCAGTTTTCTGTCTCACTAGTGGAGTGCATTAAGTCTGTAATAGGATTATATCATCTCTCATCTCCATCCTGTCATCTATAACTTCCTTTTAGAGTTTGAAAACTCCTCATAGAAATTCCTCCCCCACCCTTTTTCTTGTGCAATATTGGTCCCATTTATGCCTTTCTTTCGTTTCTTTTCTTCCTTCCTTCCTTCCTTCCTTTCTCTCTCTCCCTCTCTCTTCCTTCCTTCCTTCCTTCCTTTATTTCTGTATATATATTGCTAGTGGTACTAGTCTTAGCATTTCATCTGCACTTTAGTTGGGATATTTAATTTGAATCCTTAAGTTTTTCAGGTTTACACCATCTTGTTCACAACATCCAGCAGAAAGGCCAGTCCCATCAGTTCTCCCCTCTACAAGCTGACATGGTTGAAGGGCTGTACAGGAAATGGATGCTTTTATTCTAGAGATGGAGAGAAACTTCATGAACTGAAGGGCTGGTGTGTGACCTGCAAAACCAAAACCGGGATTGACTAAACTGGGACACCTCTTCCTCTTCCTGGTGCACTAAAATAGAAGATATTCAGCTGACCCCATTTTGTAGTCTGGCATTTGAGGGCTCCTGTGATAAGGCTACATAATGACAGAGAATAAAATCTAAATCATCACCAGGATTTAAAATACATATTTATGGAAATCCTTTTAAATATATAACTGATGCTATAATATAATTTTCTAAAAGAGATTATGATTGATGATTTTTTGTGGTTGAAACATTCCCCCTCGATTTTTGTGAAAGTTCCCTTTTCACTCTTATCCAATAATATAGCCACACAGTTATATAATAATAAATTATATTTTAATGTATTTTCTCAACATTCTATTTTTATTTGTATCTTTCTTAGGAAAAAAAGACTTTTAAGGCCAAAGGGAAAGATTTGGAGACAAAGCTGAAAGAAAGCTGTCAAAGAAGGCTTCCTTGCTACAGAACCCTGAAAACAGCCCAAGGACAAACTGCCCAGGAGCTAAGAAGGATTTTTTTACATTTTTAAATGGTTGAAAAATATTAGAAGAAGACTATTTTGTGACATGTAGACATTATACAAAATTCCAATTGTGTCTGTAAAGTTTTACTGGATTTGTGTGTAGTCTATGGCTGTTTTCATATTTCAATAACTGAGTTCAGTAGTGGCAAAAGAGACTGCATGGCTCGCAAAGTCTAAAATATTTGCCATCTGGCCTTTTTCAAGAAAACTTACTGATCCCTAAATCACAGTAGGTTTTTTTTGCTATAATACTATAATATCTACTCCTTTTTCTTTTTTTTTGGCCACATCTGTGGCATGTGGAATTTCCTGGGTCAGGGATCAAACCTTTGCCACAGCAGCAACCTGAGCTACTGCAGTGACAACACGAGATCCTTAATCCACTGAGTCACTAGGGAACTAGGGAATAAAAAATATTTTTATTTTAGTAAAATAAATATAGGTTTTAGTGCATTTTATGGATTGCCAATCACTCTCTTCTGGTTCAGCTGGAAGTTTTTGTCCCAAATCATTCATTTACATATGATTACACTGTAAAATTATTTACACTCTTGTTAACTGAAAATTTATTCAGATGACTTAATTATTTTTTATTATTAGGAAAGTTCCATTATTCCTATTTCTGTTTGTATTTGTGCAGAAAACATCTTCAGATTGCACCCAGACTTAAAGTGGAAAGGAGTAAATGAAAGTTAGATTGGTCTTAAGAAATACTCCCAGCATGTCTCAATACTATCTTTCATTGAGTCTCACCATCCCCAACAGAACCCACTTGAATTGCCAACTTGCTATCTAGGAATAATAAAAAGAATTTATGGTGATAAATAAGCGGTGGTGGGGAAACTGGATAGCCATATGTAAAAGAATAAAATTAGAATACTTCCTAACACCATACACAAAAAATAAACTCAAAATGGATTAAAGACCTAAATATAAGACCAGATACTAGAAAACTCTTAGAGGAAAACATAGGCCAAACACTCTCTGACATAAACCACAGCAATATCTTCTCAGATGCCTCCTAGAGTAATGACAATAAAAACAAAAATAAACAAATGGGACCTAATTAAAAGTTTCTGCACAGCCAAGGAAACCCTAAACAAAACAAAAAAACCCAAAGAAAGGGAGAAAATATTTGCAAATGAATCAACTGACAAGGGATTTGTCTCCAAAATTTATGAACACCTTCTGCAGCTCAATACTAAAAAAAAAAAAACAACTCAATCGAAAAATGGGCAGAAGATCTAAACATACAATTCTCCAAAGAAGACATACAGATGTCCAAAAAAAAAAAAAAACACATGAAACGATGTTCAACATCACTCATTATGAGAGAAATGTAAATCAAAACCACTATGAGGTACCACTTTATACTGGCCTGAATGGCCATCATCAAAACATCTACAAACTGTAAGAGAGGGCGTGGAGAAAAAGGAACACTATTACTCTGTTGGTAGGATTGTAAATTGGTGCAACCACTGTGGAAAACAGTATGGAGATTCCTCAGAAAACTAAACATAGAATTACCATTTGATCCAGCAATCCCACTCCTGGCCATCTACCCAGAGAAAACCATGACTCAAAAAGACACATGTACTCCAATGTTCATTGCAGCACTCTATACAACAGCCAAGACGTGGAAACCACCTGAATGCCCATCGACAGAGGAGTGGATAAAGAAGATGTGGTCCATATACACAATGGAATATTTCTCAGCCATTAAAAGGAACAAAATAATGGCATTTGGTTGTTTTTTTTGTCTTTTGTTGTTGTTATTGTTGTTGTTGTTGCTATTTCTTGGGCCACTCCCACAGCATATGGAGGTTCCCAGGCTAGGGGTTGAATCGGAGCTGTAGCCACCGGCCTACGCCAGAGCCACAGCAACCCGGGATCCGAGCCACGTCTGCAACCTAACACCACAGCTCACAGCAACGCTGGATCGTTAGCCCACTGAGCAAGGGCAGGGACTGAACCCGCAACCTCATGGTTCCCAGTCGGATTCGTTAACCACTGCGCCACGACAGGAACTCCAATAATGGCATTTTGAGCAAAATGGATGGACTTAGAAATTATCATGCTAAGTGAAATCAGTCAGACAGTGAGACATCAACATCATATGGTATCACTCACATGTGGAAACTGAAGAAAGGACACAATGAACATCTTTGCAGAACAGATACTGACTCACAGACTTTGAAAAACGTATGGTTTCCAAATGAGACAGGTTGGGGTGTAGGGGGATGAGCTGGGAGTTTGGGATGGAAATGCTGTAATTTGGTTGTGATGATTGTTGTACAACTATAAATGTAATAAAATTAATTGAATAATAAATAATATTAAAAAATTCTAATCTGGAGGCAACATTTTAAGTGTCCTTAAATTATGAGAGGGGATTAGCCTAGAAAATGGAATTTTAGAAGGGAAATTTGGATGTACCAGTCTTCCTTTCTCAGTGCAAGCATGCAAATATCTCACAGCAAAAGAAATGGGTGCAATAATCTTTGCCATGCTCTATTTCTGAACAATGGCCATTTATTAAAATTATTTATTGTAATAATAATAAAATAATTATATAGCAGGGTGATAGGATGTTTGGGATTTTCTTTAAAATATCCCAGAGAAATCTGCAAGTTCTATTTACATTTTAAGGTCAGTTTTTATTATCCTCCTAACTCTACTAGGCAGCATTAATTTCTTATATTTTCTGCTTCATAGAATTTTGTTCAGTCATAGTATTTAGTGTGTAGTGTTTAAATTTATATTTCTGTCTCCTCAAAAGGACTGTGAACTTCTGTTAGAATATATGGTATATATTTGCAAAGAAAAGTATCTCACTCAAATATTAATAAATATTATCTTTGAATAGTCAGGTTATTTGTGATTTTTTAAAACAAATTATTTTTGTTTCCATTTAATTTTTCTTTTTCTAATATTTTTTTTCCTAGCAAATATGCCATAACTTAGTTATCATTCTAGGCATTAGGTAATCATTGTGAGCATAATGAAGCAAAATTCCTTTCCTTGTGGTACTTATATTTTAATGGGATGAATCAGATAAAAAATGTAAAGGAGAAGAGAAGGAAGAGGAAAAAAGAGTAAGAAGAGGAGGAGAAAGGAGGAGGAAGAGATAAAAAATTAATAACACTAGAAATAGATATCGGTAATAGTTGTGGATCATTTGGAGGTGAAAGTAAGCTAAAGGATGATTTTAATGGAGAAAATTTTGTTAAGGAAGAATGTATAGATGATGTAACATAATTATTGCTGGGATTTCATCAACATTTATTCTCACAGTGAGAATTTTATTTCAGAAAAAATATATATACTGGAAATGTCAATTCCAAGATAATGTAAAAGGGTTTCTGATGTTGTGGGTAGTGGCGATAGTGGGGGTTAGTTGGAAGAATAGATTCTCAATCTCCCTCTGACCACTCCACTGGCTGCCTTATCCCTATAGAAAAATGGGAAGATAATGCACAGTGTAGTGACTATAGTTAATAATACTACATTGTATATTTGAAAGTTGCTAAGAGAGTAGATCTTAAAAATTCTCACTGCAAGAAAAAAGTTATGTAACTATGTGTGGTGGTGGATGTTAACTAGATCTAGTGTGGTGGTCACCTTGCAATATATACAAATATCAAATCCTTATGCTATATACCTGAAACTAACATAATGTCATATGTCAATTACATCTCAATAAAAAAAAAGACTGTTTTCTGTGGATTTGCCAGACAAGATGGTAGAATATATTTAAAGGTTTATATTTAAAGTTTGAAAGACTAGGTAACTCATGGGTAAATTCTTTCTTAACAATTTTTTTTTGTCTTTTTTTAGGGCCATATCCATGGCATGTAGAAGTTCCCAGGCTAGGGGTTGAATCAGAACTGTAACTTCTGGCCCATTCCACAGCCACAGCAGTTCCACATCTGAGCCTTGTCTGCAACTTACACCACAGCTCATGGCAATGCTGGATCCTTAACCCACTGAGCAAGGCCAGGGATTGAATCTAGTATCATGGATACTAGTCAAAATGGGAACTCTTAAACAAAATTTTATTGAAGTGTAGGAGATTTAAAATGTTGTTTTAATTTCTACTGTACAACAAAGTGATTCAGTTATACATATACACATATCCATTATAGAGACAGATTAAAATATTAAGAACAAATTTTGAAAAGGAGGCAGAATACGGTTCTTTGGCAGAGAGAAATAAATATGAAAAATGGGGGAGTCTGCAGAAATGTGGATTGGAGGAATTTTAACTCCATTCCCCTATTTCCAGGATTGTCATCAAAACTACCATGAGCAGGAATTCTCACTGTGGCTCAGGGGAAACAAACCAGACTAGTACACATGAGGATGCATGTTTAATCCCTGGCCTCGCTCAGTGAGTTAAGGATCCGGCATTGCTGTGAGCTAAGGTGTGGGCTGCAGATGTGGCTTGGAGCTTGTTTACTGTGGCTGTGGTATAAGCGGCAGATGTAGTTTCAATTAGACTCCTAGCCTAGGCCCTGAAAACAAATAAAAACTACCACAAGCAAGAATCACCATCACCATCATTATCATCTTTAACCTGAAGAATGGCTTTTTCTTAATATTATTTGAAATGTGAATAAGTGATCTTTTTAATGTTTTATGTTCATTGGTGCCAAACAATATGATGATATCATTAAAAGCATTGTGCTTGTTTGCAAATAACAGTTCAAGATTTGGTCCTTCAGCCTCCTTTCCAGCCAGATCACCTCGCTACACCGCTCCTGTTTAGTGGTCAAAGGGGATGGAAATAGAGAAGTCACATTTGATCATTTCCTTTTTCTCAGGGAAGTAAGCAATTAGTTCACAGGTTAAGATTTATGGGCTTGCAAAAAGGAAAAAGATATATGGAGTGGCAATGAAAAGTGTCACATGAATAAAATGGATTTCAATAGTGTATCTTACAGACATTCTCAACTCTTACTCTTATATTCAGTTACTTGTATTTTTATTCATTTTCTTCCTTATCAATTAACAAGTAAGAAATCCATTTTGCTATGTCTCTCCAAATTCACTCAAAATAATAATTTAACTTGGCTCTTAAGTACTGCTATCATTACTATTATTGTTTGTGTTTTTTTTATTTGGACATATGTCCTATGAATCAACAACACTAGCAAAAGTATACAGGGTTTAACCAGTTGGATGAATATCAGAATTCTGATGAAGGGAAATTTCAAATAGACAGTGGAGATAATGTGGCTTATTTAATACACTGGAAAGAAGTCAAGAATTGGACGTGACAAAAAAACTAATGTTCTAGGTAGGTTATTGCTGTTAGCATTGATCTGTACTGGGACCAGGATGATAATAAACTATCACCTGCCCATCCAATGAAGGTCATTATTAAATCTAATGATTGCTTCAGGGAAGAATAGGATGACAATTATTATGTGAAATTGATGCTTCTACTTTGACATAGGTCTGGGACTAAGAATTTAGTGGGTGTAACAGCTCCTTTGCTGGAGAACACTGCTTATTAGCCCTGAGGATGATGGTAGTTGAAAGGACCAGGTAACATTTGGGTTCAATTTTTTTTCACTCTGTGAGAGTCAAAACTCAACTTCTTCTGTTGGGGAAGAGGATAATGTGATTTAGGCAACTGTGGAAAAAAGAAATAATAAAACAGTCAAGCCTGAACCAAGAGAAAAATTATATATAAAAGTAAAGTCCTTCCATATATAATCCTCTCATACTCAGGGGTTAGACATCAATCAGCCCTTACCATCTCTTGGTTATTCACCCTCTCATTCCTGAGGACGTGTGGCCCAAGGAGCTGAAAGCCCTCACTGAGATGTTACCTGTAGACTTGCCTTTCACAGGAAGCTTCTAGACCCAGTCTGCTCTTCCTTTCAAGATCATCAGACTTTCTTCTTTATCATCATAATGTCCTACTGGGTGTTATGGACTGAATATATCTCTCCTCCTCCCGAAATCATGTGTTGAAGTCCTAACCACCAGTACCGAAGAATGTAACCTTGTTTGGAAGGTCTTTGCAGATAATCCAGTTAAGATCATAAGGATAGACCCTAGTCTAACACTATGGGGTCCTTATGAATTAGGGAAATTTGTACACAGAGATGGAGACACAGGGAGAACACTGTGTAAAGATGAAGGAAGACATTAGATGATGCATCACAAGTCAATAAAAGCCAAACATGGCCAAAAAACCATCAAAAGCTAGGAAAGAGGTGTGGAACAGGAGACCTCACAGCCTTCAGAAGGAACCACCCTTTAGACAAAATGATCTCAGGCATCTATCTTCCAGAACTAGGAGATAACAAATTTTTTGTTTGTTTAAAGTACATAATTTGTGATACTTTGTGATAGCACCCCTAGCAAACTAACACACAGGGAAAGCATTTAGTAGGTAATTCTTCTCCAAAAATAATAAAAACATGTAACAAAGGCACTACTAACTGTTGTCCCAGATTTTTCACAGTTCTTGACAATTAGAGACACTGTGGATATATGAAAGTGGAGGTGAAAGCTGAATTAGAAAACAAGAATATTTGAAAATCAGTATTAAGACTGGGATTTGGGGGTTAGTAGATGCAAATTATTACATTTAGATTATGTAAGAAATGAGCTCCTACTGTATAGCATGGGGAACTACATTCAGTCTCTTGAGATAGACCATGACAGAAGATAATATAAGAAAAAAATATATATATGTTATATTACATATATATGTATGACTGGGTCACTTTGTTTTCAGCAGAAATCGGCACAATATTATAAATCGACTATAATAAAACATTTAAAAAAATTAACCACTAAAACTTTTTGGTAAGCCAGTTGAACTAAAATATGAAAAAAGAAAGAATGAAAGAAAATCTGTATTAACAACCATTATACCCCCACCAGGTCACTTCTACTGCTTTACACAGATATGTAACCATCCCGGCTAAAAACAGAAGGATTGCTTTCTAAGAGCTGACCTTGAGAAGCTCTGGATTGAAGGACAGAAAGTAGAGCTAATGGCAGGGATGAAGTACTGCATAAAAATTCTGCAGTTAAAGTAACTGTATAATGTTGAGACAGTCCCATCCCCTCCAAAATTCTTCCTTTCCTCACCCCCCAGAGGCCAGGAATTTTGTAGCCATTTTCTTACAGGCAAGAGACTTCAGAGTTCTCCTAGGACTCTGTTCATCCCAAGAGAAAATGTCTACAGTTTCTTATTACTGGACTCTGCCTAGTGAAATGGCTAAGTTCCTATTTGATTGCTCCAGAGTGAAATTCAAAATAAATAACTCTAAGAGATTCCAAACAGTTCAGTATTGCACCCCTATGTAAGTTAAAGGAAAATGAAAGATCATCAGACATTTGAGAAAAGCCTCCAACGTGAATGGAAGAGACCAAAAGATAAATATAAAAAAAACCAGAACTTGTGAAATAAACCCCAGAGACAATGCAAGGGTGGGTGGATGGATACATCAACAAGTTTACACTATCTATGAAGACGTTGCTTTTGTAATAATAGTAACAAAACTCAATTGTCTATAAAAGGGTATTATTCCATAATATGGAAAGAGGTCTCAGAAATTTAAAATATGGTAGCAGAAACAGAACAAAATTCATAGACGTAAAAGACTGAAGACATTATTCACAAAGTAGGGAGAAAGGATAAAGTAGGAACAAAAGAGAAGGAAAATAGGAGAATATATTTTTAAAAATCAGAGCATCCATACAAGAGGCCTAATATTTGACAGATAGGGACTCTAGGCAGGGAAACCAAAGTAAATGGGACAGAAGAGATGATCAACTGATCAACAGAGCTGCCATGCAGCTTTCCAACTCAAGGGTCCACCTAATTCACACTCAGTGACCAGTCAAATGTTGGACAGAACAGAGACTTTTATACATGTGGGAGCTCAAGAAGTTATCTTCTTTATGGAAGTCACCAGAGGAAGTGACCCTCCAAAATCAGAGAGTAAACAATACAAGAGAAAGACATGGATCAGAGGACAGAGGATCCTAACAAAGGAAGTGGGCATGGGGGATTCCAACCAAAGGTGAAGGGAAGAGGACTTCAGCTGAACAAGTCTGGGTTAGAGCAAGAGGACAAGGGCTACCCCAGGGAAGTGCCCCCAAGCCAGAATGTACTGGTGAGATACCTGATGTGTTGTACTGAGATGAATCTGAGAGTTTGTCAGGAGATTTTTAAATGTATAAATTAGTAATGGATGCACAGAAGACTAAGCAAGCAACCAGAAGCAAGCAATCAAATAAATAAGCAACAGTAACAAACAAAACACTCTAGTCAATTATAAACATTAGGAAAAAGTAAATGTTACAAAGAATGAAATATAATCATATGTGTACTATAAGAATAAATTGTAACAATTATATATAATCACAATTTTGTTAAAGATGAATTTTGACTTAATGAAAAATTATTATTTCCTTCACCACAATCTGGTGTCAGTGGACTGGCTTTACCGCAGGTAGGCAAGCAGATTTTGGTAATGTAACTATATTGCGAGAATGGGGTAAGATGTGTGTGTGTTTGGTGGTATAAGAGATTTAAAAGATGTACTTCTGGGTAGGGTGAAAATTGATAATATCTAAAAAATAATGATACACTATCATTAGCCTGCTGTTTAGAAATAGGAAATATAAAGAGTTTCCACTATGGTTAAGGACGGTTAAGGATCCATTGTTGTGGCGTAGGTCCCTGGCGTGGGAACTTCCATGTGCCATGGGTGTGGCCAAAAAAGAACAAAATAGAATAAAGAAATAATACAGTTTAAAATGATTATCTCTTGGTGGTAAAAGTAATTGTTGAGGAAGGATAGGGCAAGACTCTGGTATTTTTTGTTGAAGTATTTGACTTCTAAAGTGCATACACACATTATTTGGAAGAAGGAAAGAAGAAAAAAGAGGGAAAGAAGGAAGAAAGGATGTAGGAAAGGAGGGAGGATCGAAAGGGTGGAGGGCAAGAGAGAAATAAAGGAAGAAAGAGAAGAGAAAAAAGAAAGCAAGAGGGAAAGAGAGTGATTGAAAGAAAGGAAGAAAAAAGAGTTAAGAGAAGGAAGAGTGACCACAGGGAAATAATAGAATGATATATGTACTTTAGGAGCTACAATCTCCAAATCTTTGTCATCATGGTGAGAATTCAACACCCAGCCTCTCTTTCACTGACGGACGCATACAACTCCTGGATGATCAGTTATCTCATGATTCTGGACAAAGTGATAGGCTCAAGGATGACAACATCATTGATGTAGACTGATTTAGATACTGGGGCCAGAGGTGAGGTGAGGGATGGGGAGTATGTCTTTCCTTCCCCTGGATTTCTTAGCTCTAATCTTGGGAGCTGCTGGGAAATCTTTGCTGCTCTGTGATTGAATCTTCCTGGAATAAAGTAAACCCAGGGGAAACCAGAGGGTAAGAACACATAAAGCCTCAGATATGTGATGATATTGCACCTGGATTTTCTCATGCTTGAAAATGAGTCAAGGTTTTCTTAGTTATCTATGCCAATGTATCTCTTTTGTGCTTTGGCTAGCTTGTTCTGGTTTCTGCCACATGCTACCAAGAGTTCTGAGTAAAACTGAGCCTTCTCCCCATTCTCCAGCCCCTTTCTTCTTTGTTCCTAACTTGTTTACATCAGTAACTTCAAGCACTCATAGTTCTCTTTTATGAGAATCCACACTCAGAAAAATCAGCATAAAAACCTAGTTTTGAAAGCAAATTAACATGTTGTCTTATCTGGGGCTATTTGAATGTTGACACAGCATGAAATAGAGGTGAATATTAGGATGTTCTTTTGAAATTTATTTTTTAGGGTATATTATTATTTATTTATTTTTTAAAATAAACATATGTATTTAAGGTGTACAACATGATGATTTGATATACATATACACAGTGAAATGATTACCATGGTCAATTTAATTAACACATTTTCTCACAGTTACCTTTTGTGTGTGTGTAGTGAAATAGTTGAATAATTGATTTTTTTCCCAAAATTCAGATATATGTCACATAATGTGTGTAACTATATTTTTCAACCATTTTTCTTCTCATTCTTCCACCTCTTCCATCTTCTAGAAATTTTAAGCCAACTAGAGACAACTTTTTGTTGTTTCAAATTTTTTATCCCACTTCTCTTTCTCCAGGAGGCACACCTTGATTCTGAGAGATGGCCATGGAGATGAGGTAGGTGTGGAAAGTTATGCTTGGATTGTTACAATGTTTGTACAAATCAGCTCCTCAATGAACTTTTCTGGCTAATAGCAAGGAGAAACTGTTTAAAGGGGCATTAACATTTTGTGGTCATTTTGTTGTCTCTGGACTCACATTAATCAAAAGGAAGTCACCGAATTGAGCCTTTTTAAATTTTTTAATTGGAAAGTTCTCAGAAAAAGGCTTTAGTATAAAATACCAAATGGAAAAGCTAAAGATCAGCAAACCTGAAAAACTTAACTAGATAAATACACTTTGTATTTATTTTACCCACCCTGATTATAATTGTAAAATATGTTATAAGTAGGATAAAATTTTTGGTAACTTGGCCTAATTGTATGTTTACTGCTGACAAAGTATTTAGGGTTTTTTTGTTTGTTTGTTTGTTTTATTTATATTTTTATTTTTAGGGCTGCACCCATGGCATACAGAGGTTCCCAGGCTAGGGGTCTAATCGGAGCTGTAGCTGCTGGCCTACAGCTGCAGCAATGCAGGATCTGAGCTGCATCTGTGACCTACACCACAGCTCACGCCGGATCCTTAACCTACTGAGCAAAGCCAGGGATCAAACCCACAACCTCATGGTTCCTAGTCGGATTTGTTTCCACTGTGCCACAATGGGAACTCCCAAAGTATTTAGCTTTTATGAGCCATTTATAATTCTTAATGACTTAGCCTAAAACAACACTTTCTGTGTGAATGAGAAGTTTATCAATTGACAAGTGTTACATTTTTGCAAAGAGTACTATTATAACACAATCTCCTTCCTGTTCTAGGTAAAGGTCAAGCTCAGGAACTTCCCATTGCTGTTGGAGAAGCCATTTGGGGTTTTTTTTTCATTAAAGGAAATGATAAAGGTCAGACTGGAACTGAGCCAACACACACTTTATGTGTAAGGAAATGTCAGAACCAGACAGAGGATAGGGGAGTTTATATCCATAATATACGGGTAACTCTTGAATGGTCCTACAAATTGGCAGTGAGGACACATCTGTGTCTAATTAATGCCAATTCTTCAGCATACAATATTTGTGACAAGTTCAATTTATGAAGTTCTCCATCTTTAAACTTTCCCAGAGTTTAAATTTACCTCCTTCCTCCCAATCTCAGGATGCATATTGCATTGGAATTGACCTTCAGAATTATGGGAGGAAAGAAGAATGAGAAAGAGATAGGCTTCTTTCAAATTAACCTATAATCATAGAAAATTTACTCCCATCTTCATTGCCTCGGTTTCACATCTTCTTCTTTCTTCACATCATAGAGATTTCTAATAATAAGCATTAGTGTTTTAAAATAGTCAGTAGTCCATATACTATTGAAATTCAAAGTTGTTAATTTTAAGGAAAAAGTTTCCCAGAGTCACCGAAAATAGAGTAAAAGAACACCAATTCTTAAATGCAGACTTCTGGGATAGTTTTCTCCGATCTCAAAGCAACCTGAGATAGACTACCGTGTATCCTACTCTAAAGCTCTCTGAAGATGGAGATTATTTTAATTTCCACAGAAATCTCTTTTTGAATATTATAATCTCTATCAACAAAACTCCCTTATCTCTAGTTGTAAGCCTCTTTTCAATCACAGTTAAATCCACTTCCCACCTTATATAGCTCTCATAGTAGGGGAAAATCTAGGAAGTACCCCTTATATATAAAAATTTTCTACTTTTTAAAATAGTCGTCATCCCATTACCTTCTTTTGAAATTTTTTTTTTTCTTTTTAGGGCCGCACCTGTGGCAAATGGAAGTTCCCAGTCCAGGGGTTGAATCAGAACTGCAGCTGCTGGCCTGTTCCATAGCCACAGCCATGCCAAATCCAATGTTTTTGGAAACTATGCTGCAGTCTGTGGCAATGCCAGATCCTTAACCCACTGAGTGACACCAGTGATCAAACCCATGTCCTTACCAATGCTATGGTGTGTGTGTATATATATACACATATAAAATTTTTTCCCATATAGGTTATTACAAAATATTGAGTATATTTCCCTGTGCTACATACACAATACAGTAGATCCTTGTTAGTTATCTATTTTGTAGATAGTAGTGTGTATACCTACTAATTTATCCCTCCCCCCATGAGTTCCCCTTTGGTAACCACAAGTTTGATTTCAAAATCTGTGAGTTTGTTTCTTTTTTTTATAAATAAGTTCTTTTGTATCATTATTAGATTCCACATATAAGTGACATCTTAAGATATCCATTACTTCCTTTTTGTAGATTAACCAACCCAAATACTTTATTCTTTCTTAATAGGCTTTATCATCCTACTCATAATTTTGATCTGCCTTTTCTAGGGTCTTTTTCAAATTCCTCAAACTGCTGTTAAAATATGAAGTTCAACATTAAACCTGTACAAGTACAAGGGAATCGTTGCCTACTCTCATTAGGCCAAGTCCTCTAAGTATGAGTTTATAAAGGGCCCAGTGCTGACACATGGTAATCTCATGTTTTTTTTATCAGTTCTCACATTTTAAAAATGTGGTCCTTATGTCTAAACAGTGATTTCCACAATGTGGATAATGTTTGATTTGGGACTCAAAAGAATGGGGTGATACATGGCAAAATCTTCCTTTTTTTCCAGCCTGTCATTAATGATGTATTGTACCCCCATTTTAGAACTGTCAAATTTCTTTATCCTGTTGAAAATTTATTCTATCCTATTGAAATGTTTAAATCTTCAGGAAATAGAGAGATATTTATTGGCCAATTTGACATGGTTATGTAAAGATACCTACTCAATCAGTACAAGCCAGAGGCTATGTTTGAGAAAAATTGCCAGTCTGAAACTCTTCTCAAACATCATGTGCATTTATCTGCAATTTGTACATTAGCATATTTATAAAAACACACATGTACATTTATTGCTTATTCTCAGTGTACTAGGCAGTGGGCAGAAGGGAGGCACTGTTCTAGTCTTTGCAAAATTTTGAAAAAAACTTTGCAAATTGCAGCATGTCACAAATAGAATATGCATCTGTATAAATATGGTCACATGTTTTTATGATATATATGTGCTATAATTCTGCTTTTCTATTTTGTAATTTATTTTTTAATTTTTTCTTATTAAGTAGATCCAGGTAGTTATACAGAACATTATTAGACACATGAATCTAAATGTGAGACTCACTTCTTCCCAGACTGATCCTTTTTCTGAAATGAGCTTGAATTTAAGATTTTTTAATGAAGGGGAAATGATGGTTTAACAGATGGCAGATGGGAGCTTGTTCTAGGCTTTTGAAATAGCATAAACTGTCCTATAAAGCATCTATGGAAAGAGCCAGAAGGGGAAATGAATAGTATTTTTTGATTAGTATGTTGGAAACAGGTGGGGGAAATGATGGAGGTGATATAGGTGGGTGGGCTTGGGAGGTTCACATGGACACCCAGATTGATTGGCAGTGCAGGAGAAAGCACCACTGAGAGCTTTTGAGGAAGAAGGTAATTTTTTCAGCAGCATAGGAAGAAGAGCTAGCTATCTGCAAAGTGAGAAGAGATAGAATATAAAAAGTAAAAAGAGGAGACAGCATATGGTAAACGTTCAACCCAACAGAAAGCCTTCCAGCAGTCCTCTTTAACTTCCCATTGTAAACTTCCTCACCTAAGAGCAGGCCTCTGAACTCAGTGGAGTGAGAGGAAAGTTTAACTGAAAAGTCTACTTTCCACAAATACCTGTCCATCGGCACGTCAGTGCAGGCACACTCTAAGTCCATGGTGGTGGAGTCAAAATGATAACCCGAGTGCTGGTCCCAGTCCTCATGGAACCTGTAGTTTGGGGAGGGATAAAAGATAAGTAAGCAAACAAGAAAACACCTTACAAACTGTACTAGATGCTGCGAAGAGGAAATAAAAATGTGCTTTAAGAGAGATTACTGAAAAATGTAGTATGGGTAAGAAAACTGTTTGGGGCATTCCTGCTGTGGCACAACAGAATCCATGGCATCTTGGGAGCTCTGGGACAGCAGAGTCGATCCCCAGCCTGGCACGAGTGTGTTAAGGATCTGGTGTTGCTGCAGTTGCGCTTAGTTTGCAACTATGGCTCAAATCTGATCCCTAGCCAGATCCCTGGCCCCTGCCAGGCAACCAAAGAAGAAGAGAAAAAAAAAAAAAGTTAGTAGTCTTTTGGGAGTTCCTGCTATGGCGCAGTGGATTACAAACCTGACTAGTCTCCATGAAGAGGCAAGTTCAATCCCTGACCTCTGCTCAGTGGGTTCAGGATCCAGCATTGCTATGGGCTGTGGTGTAGTTCCCAGACATGGCTCAGATCCCGAGTTACTTTGGCTGTGGTTTAGGCCGGCAGCTGCAGCTCTGATTTGACCTTTAACCTGAGAACTTCCATATGCCACAGGTGCGGCCCTAAAAAGCCAAATTAAAAAAGGAAGAAGAAAACTGAGAGGGCATTTTAACAGAAGTTTCCCTGAGGAGGTGTGAGTTGAGATTAGTCATGAAATCAGAGAAGTCAGCCATCAGGAGAGTGTTTCATGTAGAGGAAACAGTCTTTGTGATGACCTTGAGGCAGGAAAGACCTTAGTGTGTTGGAAAATTTAAAGAAAGCCAGTGTGGCTGGAACATGAACTCAAGAATAGGAGCAGAAGCGGTGAGGCTGTGTCCAATCACAGTCTTGTAGGCCATGTTAAATTATTTTATTTTTTTCTAAGGGAAGTGGGAATCATTGGAGTGCTTTCAACAGGAGTGTGACACGGTCAGATGTATATTTTTAAAAGATTGCTCTGGCTATTGTATTGAAAATAGCTGTAGCAATGTTGGCAGGGTTATCAACAGATACAATAATTTAGGTGAGTCGTTAAAGCAGCGGCAGCTGGGAGGAAGAGAATCAATATATTTCTGTTGTTGAGTTGATAGGACTTGGAGGTAGATTAGATGCAAGTGATAAGAAGGGAAGAGGGGTTAAAATCAGCTCTCAGTTTTGAACAACCAGGTGAACGGTGATACCATCCATGGGAATGTAGAAGACACAGGATAAAACCTGGCTGGGGTGAGTATTGTTGGCACTATATTTTATTTGTTTTTGTGGGTTTTTTTTTTCTTTTTTCTTTTTATCTTTTTAGGGCCTCACTGGAGGCATACGGAGTTTCCCAGGCTAGGGGTCTAATCAGTTACAGCTGCCAGACTACGCCACATCAACGCAGGATCTGAGCTGCATTTGCAACCTACACTGCAGTTCACAGCAATGCCAGATCCCCCACCCACTGAGCGAGGCCAGGGATCAACCCACAACCTCATGGTTACTAGTCAGATTCATTTCTGCTGTGCCACAGCTGGACTCCGGCACTATATTTTAGATAAATGAAATTTGAGATGCCTATAAGACATTGAGTTGGAGATATCAAACAGCTGTCTGATACAAACAATAGAAGAGTAGGTCTGGAGCTCAGATACATATAGACATTTGGAAGTTACCAACATATAGATGGTATAGAAAACACTTATAAGAAGTTCACCTATTCCGTTCATGGGAAATATTCAGGATACATAAATAGGTATATTTTAAAAATTATTTTATTGATATATAATTGATTACACTGTTGTGTTAATTTCTGCTGTGTAGCAAAGTGATTCAGTTATACATATGCATGCATTCTTTTCCATATTCTTTTCCTTCATGGTTTATCACAGGATACTGAATACAGTTCCCCGAACTATACAGTAGAGGCTTGTTGTTTTTCCATCCTGTATATAATAGTTTGCATCTGCTAATCCCAAACTCCCAATCCATCCCTCCCCCATCCACCCTCTCCCTTGGCAACCTCAAGTCTGTCTGTAAGCCTTAAATAGGTATATTCTACCACAAGGTTAAATTCACCATTTTTGATATCTCAGATCATAAAAACTTTAAATTTTACTCTAGAATGGGCTTTAGTGCCTAACAGGATATTATGGAAACTTTAGGATATATTTCAAGATGGAATTCTTAATTAGCTTTAAAGGCTACATTCTGCCAGGCAAAAGGTGAATAATTCAATTATGATCCTCTAATGCAAAACTTTAGCTCTTCTCAGTTTTGCATTTGTTACCTGGCTTCCGCTATTGGGCCCAAAGGATTTTTTCTTTATCCCTTTCACAGATGGTTGAGGACATTTGTATGAAGTCACTAATTAGGATGACTGCATTATATTATTCTTCTTGCCTTTTAGCTGTTATGATAATCAAAATTAGCATTTTGGAGTAATCTTTTACACCTTCAAATTGTTTTTAAAAACACTAATTATTCCTCAATACACTCTTGTGTAAAAGGAATGTTTTTATGGATTTAAGGATGGGAGAACAGGTAAATTGATACAATTTTGACAGCTGTTGTTTATTTCAACTGTCAGTGAAATTGCTAGGTGAAATTTTTTAGCTGGGGAGTACAATGTTACTTTTGAAAGAAGAGAGTGACAAAGAATGAGGTCATGGCCATAGGAAAGTTAAGTTTCAGTTATTCTAAAAACTAAGAGACTGAATCCTAAGTAGTTGAATTATCATCTATGTAATTAAATAAGAAAATAACCATATATATAAACTTTTATATATGAAAGCTATATATATAACTATACATTAATTTAAATCTTTAAAATGCTATATATGTTATATAAAACTATGTCTATATATAATACATGAGCATATAATTTTATATATATTTTATACATACAACTAAAATTTCCTCTTTATCAGACTTGGAATGTCAACAATTTTACATAAAATATTTGGAAAAAACTTTTCATCTTCATAATATAAATAAATAAACATAATTTAATATTTATAAATGATTTAGGTTCATCCCTATACACCTTCTCTATTGCATTGCCCTACAGTATTGTGAGGCCCCCCTCCTCCCAGGAGCCAGGGAAGGTTTCCTTCTGGTCTCTCCACAAGAGGGCAAACAAAGGATGATGGTACTCTTGTCTTTATCTGCTTTCAGTACTCTGCTCTCTGTTCCTGTCTATAACTCTTTTCCTAACTTTTCCTTACCAGTCTCAGCAGACTAAGTCCATGCCCAAGGAACTCTACTGGGTAAAAATCAACGAAAAGGTAAGTTTTTTCCTACTTTTTTATTTATTTATTTTTTAATTAAGCTCCTTAGCTCTGTTTAGAGAAGTGAGTTGTTATCAAAATTATAGAAATCTGTTATACTTATCAGACATATACACATGAGTACGTATCATATTATACAAATCATATAGCTACATACAAAATGATTATGGATTACTAAATATAGATTTTCATTTGGATTATCTTTCTATAGAGCTGTGAACGCAGCTAATTAAAAAATTTGCAATATGGATTTATTCCAGGAACGAAAGTATAATTTAATAATTAAAAAAAAAATCATTAGATAGAATTCACCACATTAATAGATTAAAGTGAAACTGACAGCACTGATGGCCTGAACTTATTCAGAACACAGATTGGGACTTGAACCCATGTACTGGGACTCAAAGCCAGCCTAAACCCAGATTGGGTGTGAACCCACATGCTGGAACTTGAACCTGGCCAAAACCCAGGTTGGGACTCAAACCCACGGTTTTATTTTTTTTTTAATTTTATTTATCTTTTAAAATGACTTGATGAATTTTATTACATTTATATTTGTACAACAATCATCACAACCAAATTTTATAGGATTTCCATCCCAAGCCCTCAGCACATCCCCTCACCCCCCAACCTGTCTCACTTGGAAACCATACGTTTTTCAAAGTCTGTGAGTCAGTATCTGTTCTGCAAAGATGTTCATTGTGTCCTTTCTTCAGATTCCACATGTGAGTGATACCATATGATGTTGATGTCTCACTGTCTGACTGATTTCACTTAGCATGATAATTTCTAAGTCCATCCATTTTGCTCAAAATGCCATTATTGGAGTTCCCGTCGTGGCGCAGTGGTTAACGAATCCGACTGGGAACCATGAGGTTGCGGGTTCGGTCCCTGCCCTTGCTCAGTGGGCTAACGATCCGGCGTTGCTGTGAGCTGTGGTGTTAGGTTGCAGACGTGGCTCGGATCCCGGGTTGCTGTGGCCCTGGCATAGGCCGGTGGCTCCAGCTCCGATTCAACCCCTAGCCTGGGAACCTCCATATGCCGCGGGAGTGGCCCAAGAAATAGCAACAAAAACAACAATAACAACAACAAAAGACAAAAAACAAAACAAAACAAAACAAAACAAAACAAAAACAACCAAATGCCATTATTTTGTTCCTTTTAATGGCTGAGAAATATTCCATTGTATATATGGACCACATCTTCTTTATCCACTCCTCTGTTGATGGGCATTCAGGTGGTTTCCACGTCTTGGCTGTTGTATAGAGTGCTGCAATGAACATTGGAGTACATGTGTCTTTTCGAGTCATGGTTTTCTCTGGGTAGATGGCCAGGAGTGGGATTGCTGGATCAAATGGTAATTCTACGTTTAGTTTTCTGAGGAATCTCCATACTGTTTTCCACAGTGGTTGCACCAATTTACAATCCCACCAACAGAGTAATAGTGTTCCTTTTTCTCCACGCCCTCTCTAGCACTTACAGTTTGTAGACGTTTTGATGATGGCCATTCAGGCCAGTATAAGGTGGTACCTCATAGTGTTTTTTGTTTGTTTGTTTGTTTGTTTTGTCTTTTTGCCATTTTCTTGGGCCGCTCTCGTGGCATATGGAGGTTCCCAGGTCGAATCAGAGCTGTAGCCGCTGGTCTACACCAGAACCACAGCAACGTGGGATCCGAGCCATGTCTGCAACTTACCCCACAGCTCACGGCAATGCCAGATCCTTAACCCACTGAGCAAGGCCAGGGATCGAACCCGCAACCTCATGGTTCCTAGTCAGATTCGTTAACCACTGAGCCACGATGGGAACTCCCCTCACAGTGGTTTTGATTTACATTTCTCTAATAATGAGTAATGTTGAACATCTTTTCATGTGTTTTTTTGGCCATCTGTATGTTTTCTTTGGGAACCCACAGTTTTAAATTAGAATCACTCACACTGTGTCTGGACTTAACTGAGATTCTGGTTCTTTAGCTTCTGTGCAGAAGGAATTCAGCAAGAGACAAAGTGATAGGCAAGAAATAGATTTATTAGGATAGGATACTTGTGAGAGATGCAAGTGAGCAGGCAAAGAAGTTCTGCCCTGAGGATCCAGTGGGCTACAGTTTTATCATCCAAGGGGAGTAAGGGTCAGAAAAGACCACCTCTTCCTTTCTGGGAGTACTAGCTCCTCCTGATATCCAGTAAGGTGTCTACTCAAATCAGCAGAAGGGCGATTGGTCCTCAAACTCCTGCCCTTGGTCTGAATCTGAATGCAGGCCTCTTCCCATCCCCCATCCAATGACCTGAGGAAATTCTCACACTCCAGTAGCCAAGCAAGCCTGCCTTGTTCTGATGGCTTTTTTGAGAAATTTATTAACTTACTGTGATCTCCCAAAGTCCCCTAGATTTCCCTCTCTATGTATGATCCTCTACTGGGACCTTTATAACTACCTGTGCCTACTCTATCCATATCAAAAGGATAAAATAATTTGATCATCTCAATAAATGCCAATAAATATTTGCTAAAATTCAACACATTTCCAGAAAACTGGGAATCCTTCTAGAAAGGATAACTTTATAAATTTTACAAAAACTATCTATTAAAAATCTATAGCAAACAACATAGTTAATAGTGAAATATTGAATGCTTTCTCCAGAGGAACAAGACTAAGATGTCCATTCTTACCACTTCTATCTAATATTTGTATTAGATGAGCAATAAAGCAAAAAGAAAAATTACAATTCTTAGAAAATAAGGAAAACTGTCATTATTCACAATGACATGATTACATTCATATAAAATCTAAGAAAAAAATAAAACCCTGTAAACAAAATATTAGAAATAATGAAAGATATTTAATTAGGTTGCAGGATATAGGTCAATATCCAAAAACAATCATATTTACATTACAAGCAACAAACAATTAAATTTAAAAACAGTATCATTTACCATAGCACCAAAAATCATATAGGTAGAAATAAACCTAGTATAACTGCACAAAAAACTGTATAATATTGCTGAGAGAAATTAAGGAAGGCTAAATAAATTGAATGATTTACCATGTTCATGGATTAGAAAATTTAATATTCATTTCTCTGTAAACTGATCTGTATATTCAATTCAATCACAATCACAGTCCTAACAAGCCTTTTTGAGGAAAACGAGAAGCTAATTCTAAATAGGTAGAGATTCAAAGGATCTAGAAAAAGGAAAAGCAATCTATACAAAGAAGAATTAAACTGGACACATATTAACATACTTCTTTCCTAAAAAGAACAAAATTGAAAATACACTAACATACTAGTTACCCAGATCACGTATAGGTAAATAATTACCATATCAAGTCTTCTACAGCATTTATTTTTCAGGGGATTTAATGGATAGGAGCCACAAGGATGCTGGAAACATTCTCTGCCTCTACTTGTGTGATAGTTTACATGGGTATATCTGTATGCAAAAACTCATCAAGCTAAACACTGAAGATTTGTGTATTTTAATGTATATAAATTGTACCTCAACTTAAAGATAAAACTGGTCATGAGGAAGCCTTCAAATCTGGAAGGTGCATTCTGTCAAAGGGGAGTGCACAGAAAAAAATTTCAAAGCACACAACAAAGTCTGTTATCATTATCAGAAGAGAAAGAATTTACTCCCAAGAACAGGAAATAATAGAGCAATATGAAAAAAATGTTAAAATAACCATGTTTAAAATCAGAAGGATAGCAAACATAGAGAACAACAACTTGTGGTTGCCAAGAGGGAGGATGAGTAGAGGAAGGATGGATTGGGAGTTTGGGGTTAGCAGATGCCAACTATTAGGTATAGAATGAATAAGCAACAAGGTCCTACTGTATAGCACAGGGAACTGTATTCAATATCCTGAGATAAACCATAGTGGAAAAGAATATAAAAATGTATGTATATATATTTATAACTGAATCACTTTGCTATACTGTAGTAATTGACACAATATTGTAAATCAGCTATACTTCAATAAAGACAAAAAAATCACAAGAATAAGTCAAAGGTTTATCAAAGAGACAAATGACAGCCTAGAACCCATAAAACCAAGACAAAATAGTCTATGTAATGTATGCTTATAAGATAGTATGTTAAGTATGTATGTACTTATCATCTTCCTCTCTCTTTCTCTCCTCTCTCCCTCAAGTTCTGTTTAAATTTAAAATCCATGTTTTGTTTCTTTTTTGCAATAGATTGCTTCCATAAAGAGCTAAAAAAAATCAAAGAAGCTATTTCAGTCCCATGCTGTTTATATTGAAGTATTTCAAGTTTAGTGAAAGGTGGAATTAGTAAATATAGATTAGGAAGTTAAATATCTGTTATTTAATCTAAGAAAAGCGAATTTACATTATATTCATATTTAAAGTTTTTTCCACCTCTTAGTTATCATAAAATACAATACTTATAAAATCAAGTAAATAACTAATAATACAATGGGCAAACTATGTAAACATGGTCAATACAGTACTTTGACATTTCTCCTATCTATACTCCAAAATATTTCATCTGCTTTTGTATTCTAATGCAGTATGTGTGAACTGCGCAAAGAAAGATGTAGTTGTGAAAGAACAGAAATAAAATGTTTACAAGATTCCAAAAGACTTTATTGTTCTTATACTAGAATGCTCAATTCTGTGTCATATCAATCCAGTAGCATGACTCTAAAAATGAGTCAAGATGCAAATACTGGCCTTATACCCAGAAGATAAATCACTTGAAAGGTCCAGCAGTACAATAAACTGACATTTCAGAGAACTTGTCAGGATACATTTTTGTCTTATGATGCAGACAAACCATAATAAATTCAGACTAGAGACAGTATTTTACCTTTGTTTCTGCTTTGCAAATTATTACTGAAGTGATTTATGGGAAATATTTAAGCTAAAATTTTTACATTAGTGATGAATTTACCACTTAAAAATACAAAGTATAGATTAGTTTCTTTATTTTATATCCTAAAGTTTGTTACACTGGGTAAACTGCTCTCAGTTCCAGAAGAAGAATAGAGTTAATCCCATGTGAGCTGACATCTATGCTCTTAAATTTGCTCCTTGACATTTTGTCCATGATTAGTGTTGACTCCTCAGCCGTGCAGACTTGGTACATTACAGGAGACAGCCAGGACTCACCCAGGGAGACCCAGGGAGCCACAGTCAGTTAGGCTAGGGATGTATTCCTAAGCAATTCCATTCCTAGCTTTGGTGAATTAGTTCAGCATATATGGGCCAAAGGAAGCAAAGGCCTTCTTGCACTAACAGCTGGCATTGTATTATCTGGCTATCTCACAGCCAAGAGAGATAATTAATTTTAATTTTTCACCTTTTGGGTAATAGCCTGGGTTGGATTAGTTCTAGATGTTTAGTTGTATCTGGTGGTAGGAAAGGGCATTTATTTTGGATCTGAGACTTGGATTTCAGATCAAGAGAGTGACATCCAGTCAGGGAACCCTTTCCAAACCCACTTCCCATGTTATTCAATTACCCCTGGAAACACACTATAATAATAATAATAATAGAAGCTATTATTTATGAGCACCAACTAGGAAAACCTTGCCTTAACTTAGTTGATTAAATGAAATTAATTGATATGGACTTGTTTCAGTTTAAGTGTTTTTTTGGTTTTGTTTGGTTTTTGCATATATTTATAAAATGTATTTATATTTTTGTTGCAATTGCATGTAAACATCATGTTTTAAAACAAACATGGCAGTTGTCTACATTGATGCACAATTTAGATAGTTTGGTCCTTTATGCTCTGTATAAGGTCCAGGGCAGTGTTGTTATTTGAGTCATATTTGAATCTGGTATCACTCATTATCAGTTTTGTAATCTTGGATTTATCACTTTACCTAATGAAGATATAATTGTGCCAACTTCATCAGGTTGTTGCAACACATTTAGTACAATGTGTGATGAGGAACAATATATAACACGCAACTGTTAAAATTCTTCTTTTTAAAATGTTAGCAAGGCCTCATTTTCATAAGGAAAGTTTCCAGAGATCAGGGATAGCATTTATAGAAAAGACTCTTGGTAAAATTCCCAATATTGCACAATGTGCCAGAAGGATTCTGAAGAATGCTGTTCAATTGTGTGATTCTGAATGATCAGGTAAGAAGGATTCAGAATTTAGGAGCTTTCTGGTGCCACAGATACATGAGTCAGTAGAATGTAAAGTGATAATAAATTCAGAGATTACATGACATAATTTAGTAGCCTTTCAATGGTCTGCTAGCTGTTCTTTGATAATGATGTTGTCCTGCCTTAGCCAAATTTACTGCTGTCATTAAGTAGGGAAATTAAATTCCTGTCGTTATCAACATCCTATTTCTTAGCATCAAAAGGACAGCTCTTTGTTTTGTAGGAGTGGGTTTCTGATAATAGACCTTAAAGCTTAGAGCAGGAAGGGCCATCACTTTTAGAGGAGCATCACTGAGATGCTCTATTGATGGTGGAAATGTCAGCAGGTGTTCATAGATATTTTTATTCTTATGTTGCCTTTGTAAAATAGGCTCTTCTGCAATTTTATGCACAAATTCACACTTTCAAATTTTTTAAAAAAAGGAAAATAAAAACAAGTCATTTGGATGGAAGGGAAGGGAATGTCAGGATCATATATTCAACTTCATCTCTGAAGATATAGAAGAGCTCCATGTTTTAATTTTGAGCATCTTCTAATTGTACTGTTTAAAATAAACATTGTGGTTCCATTTTAAACCCAGGCATCAAATTCTCTTTGGAATTTTTGATCATCTTGTTTAGTCATAAATGTTAATGTCTTTCAATTAGCTAGTCTACAATTTATATAGGAGGTTCTTTTATTTTCTTGTGAATTCTTCAGCTATATAATTGGATACACTTCGATAATCCTTTGTATTTATTCAGTTTTAAGCCCTCTGTTGCTCTCTGTGCTCCAACTTTTCTAGAATCATATGCCTGATATAAAGTTTAACTTTTAACTTTGAAGTGAATTCAGAATACTTTTCTTTGAAAATTTCATAATATACCCTTGAGATTATTATGAAAAATAACTCATTATGGCTAGGAAAATGTATACATACATATATTTATTATATGTATATTATACATAATTTATATATATTATATTAAAGTGTATTCTCTTAAAATTACATATACATTTATTATTCACATTTATATAGCAAATTTCATATGAAAATAAAAATGTATTTAATGGCAGGTATATAGAAATACTAACTTCAGGGAGTAGGAGACTAGATTGCCCTGATCTGAGATACAAAATATACATTACAGGAATTCTAGCTTTCTCTATTTAATATTTAACACAAGGAGAAACAGAAGAATCAGATTCCAATTTAGCCAGTATCTACTCTGTCCCAAAATCTCCTTTAATTTCTGGGAATCCTGGAGAGAGACAAGGAAGAGTGAATGCCATATCGGGATTTGTAATCCATCATTTTCTCTCCTCTTCATTATATTTTGACTTTATTTTTGGTAAGTGGTATAGGGTATATTAGAAATTTAGCATTGCTGATAATTAAATCCATTGTTGAGGCTTCTCTTTCCCTTCTAATGTGTGTCAGAATAATCTTTCATTTCTGCGATTATTTTTTATCTACATCTCCTCTTTCCTCATTTGTTCTTTTTTTCTCATGTAGATGCTATTTGTTGTTTTACCACCATAATATTTTAGAGAAAATGTTTACTATAGAGAAAATATATTGAAAGTGAACATTTGGATATCTTTTCATTATTTAGCAATGTGTGCCATTGGTATACAAATACACACACACACACACACACACACACACACACACACACACACATCCCACACACATATATAAGAAACTTGGAAGCAGAATTTTCTAAACTGTGTAAAAATATTTCATATTATTTGTTACTTCAAACCAATAAAAGTATAAGCAACAATAATTCATTTTTCAAGGACAGTTTGATGAAATAAGAGAAAAATATATTTACCTGTTGACTATTTGCTGTTATGATTGCCATGCCAAATGGAAAATGCCTCACATAAATATCAAGATAAACCAAGCCTAGAAACTGACCTGGAATCCAATTACTGTGTAACAAAACATTAAACCTAGGTTTTCAAAAATAAGGCAGCACATTCAATCACTTTTTTCTCAACATAATTGTGTTGATAAATAAAACTTAAAAGTACAGAAAGTGTTATATTGAAAGTATATAATCTCATTGTAAAATTACTCTATCTTTGGACAAGTGTTATATGCAGCATACTAATATATTAGTATAAAATGATAAATAAATAAATATGCATATAATGGTACAGCAAGACCAAAAAATTTATATAGGTAGGGAGAAATAAGCTAAGAGATGACTGATTCAGGAGATTATTGGAAATTAGAATGAGAGGTTACTCTTTGGAAAACAATTGGGTGATTAAAGTCATCCGGTGACTGCATGTCAAATGAGGAAAGAACTAATCAGAAAGTTCTTCTGTCTCATGACCATTTTGTTTCTACAAATGCTGTATAATATCCCTTATAGGTGGAACCTAAAATTGCAACTCTCTTTTAAATAGTGGGAAGATATTTTAAGCCTATATTTAAATTTTTCAAATGGAGTGATCTTTATTTATTTATTATTTACGGAGTTCCTGTCATGGCGAAGTGGAAACGAATCTGACTAGGAACCATGAGGTTGCGGGTGTGATCCCTAGTCTCGATCAGTGGGTTAAGGATTTGGCATTGTCATGAGCTGTGGTGTAGGTCACAGATGCGCCTGGGATCTGGCGTGGCTGTGGCTATGGCGTAGGCCGGTGGCTACAGCTCCAATTCAACCCCTAGCCTGGGAACCTCCATAGGCCATGGGTGTGGCCCTAAAACAGACAAAAAAAAAAAAAGTTAAAAAATAAGAGGCCTCACTCTCCCCGTAGAAAACAAGGAGAGAGACTCTCCTTCCTGTATTTTTTAGAGCATTTACTTTAGTAAATTCTTTTTCTTCTCTTTAAAATTTTATAAATCCTTCTGGATACTAGGTAAGCTTTTTGTCAGCTTTATGACCCAGGAATGTCCTTTTTTTTTTTTTTTTTTGCTGCACTTGCAGCATATCGAAGTTCCTGAGTCCAGGGATTGAATCTAAGCCATGGCTATGACCTGCTATAGCAACACCAGATCCTTAACCCACTGAGCCACAGCAGGAACTCCAAGAACTTCTTTCTCAAGGACTAAGGAACCATCCATTAAAATCTAAATATCAAGAGAAATACTGCCCAGACTCCATCACCGTGGGAGGGCTAGAGCCTGACTTTGGTGGGTGCCTGACTCCAAGTTGCAAAACTGCCTCCTGTGACAAAGAAATGAGGAGATTGTTTTTTCTCTGGATAAAGCCAATTAGCTAACACAGATGGTCACCGCAATAACCAGGTACAGTCAGGATGAACTCCAGGTAACAAATGGTGCTGTCAAGTTCTCTTACTAGTTATTGTTTATCTTGAAAACATATGGAATAGACTGTTATCTGCCCAGCTGTGTAAAGGGTGAGATTTCTCTATTGCATCTCAGAGTGAATTTTCTGTGATGCATATTACATTCTGGTTTAACGGTTATTCAATAATGAAACCATTTCTTTCTCTGTTACATTTGTGGGAAGATTTTCTGGGTTGGGAGAAGATTTTGTTTTTAATTATATTTTCCCAACATAATCAGTTAAGAGAATGTTTATGAAGGAAGGAAAGTTGTTTACACGGACTAAGATAAATTTAACTGATTGGAAAACGCCCTGAAGATGACAGGGAGGAGAAATATGGGGAGCAAACTGTAATAAGATGTCTAGAAGTAGATGGGGAAGAAAGGTACACGTGACCTAGGACACCCAAGAAGAACTCTTACCTTAAAATAAAAGATAGTGAGTGCTTTTTGTTCTTGTTTCCATTGGGTTGAGGTTTTAGCATGGCTTTTCTAATTTTCTATCATCAGGCTGAAAATCTGGGCTAAAGGTGTAAAACCAGGTAAGAGGGTACGATTTCTTTCTTAAGACAAAGTTGGTAGAAATGAGGCCAATAATCATAATTTAATGACATATGCTCTTTAAGAAAAAGAAAATTTCTGATGCAAACTTGAAAAAAGTAACGACTAGTAAAGAAATCAAGATTTGAACAAAATGTTCAGTGAAACTGGAAGAATAAGTCTTTGGGGGGTCTGGATGAGAACAATTTCACTACAACAAACAAAAGACTTGAGAGCCACTCCATTCCTATGCCATCTGAAAAGATTTACTGCTTCCATAATCTCAGTCCTTCTGCAAATAGGCAACTGTCTGCTTCCCCAGGGGAGGCTGGCTGAAAAGCTACCCTAAATGGTGGGTGCAAAGAACTGTGAGCAAGCAACCCTCATGCTCAGAAATCAGTGCTCACAGAGTTTTCACTCACTTCTCCCTCCAGCAGGCACTTATTGCTAGGTAGGCTTTCAGCTGACACCAGAATCAATTCATATGTAAAAATGTTCTAAGAGTTCTACACTCATCTAATGTGCATAGACAGACTGCACATCACCATTTAAGAACTGCAGTCTGGGTTTGTATAAATGGCCCCACACCTTGTAGATAAACAGGATTTCATCTGCTTTCTGCTGTTCCACAGGGAGCAAACAGCCTGCATGTTGGCTCAGGAAACCAAGCTCTGACATTCAAATCCTTGACAAGCCAGTACATTTCTGTTTGCTTCATGCACTGGGACAAGTATAAACAGTATCTGAGTAGCTTTTTGTTCCATATTTTAAGTATATCTCTCTAATGCGCTATCACTTAGGCAGAAGCTATGGCTGTGTAGCTTCCAGAGCTTCAGAGCATCTCATAAATAATAAAACAAGAGCTTGAACATGGCACTGACCCACTCATTTCAGTGAGAGATGGCACATCTGTCCAATCCATCATATCTGATGGTGCTGTGCATTGTCTCACAATGCCTTTACTAGGCAAGATGTAGCTTTTTGCCTAAATGTCCATCACATGTATTTTTGAATGATTTATCCTGGGACAGATCTTCCTTTGGCTGGTTTGCATGTTATGATTCAGGTGTTGGAAGACATTCTGTGTTTAAAGAATGAGAGTTTGTGAACTCATGAGTAAGTATGGATCACTTTTGCTAAAATTTATTCAAATAAATTCATCAAATGTTTCATGGCTACCTATAGGATGGGGACCCTGGAAATAAAGATAGAACTAAGGAAATTATCTCAATCCTTTATGCTCAGAGTGTAGACTTTTAGAGATCAAAATACATGACTCAAGAACATATCATAGTATGTAATCTCAGTTGTCCAAATCTATTGCACTTATTTTTAAATAGGAAAAGAGAAGAAAAATGCTTCAGGATGTAGATAGAACCTCATCTGCTTTGACTAGTTCATGAAATGTGCTCAAATGGAAAGGCGTGAGGGGCCAGTCCAGCTTGAGGACAGCTGATTCAGCAAGTTATAAAAGCATCAGCTTGTCTGCAAAAGAAACTTCCCATTGGAAAGTTTTTCACTTGGGATGAGTTACAAGTTCAAAGAAATCCTAATTAGTGGAGGATCTTATTTAACATAGACTTGTATTTCTCATCATGTCAAAACCTAGAGGTATGTGATCTGAAGATGGTGGAAACACTGATGTGAGAACCCGGGATCTTTCCATTATGTTACTTTTCTTTATATTAATTCAATGTTAGAATAATCTTATCCTGCATGCTGGCTTTTCCAGTTATCTTGGCATCATCTTAGCTGGAAGAAAGGAAGTAAAGGAAAGAAAAGGGCACTTTTCATCCTTTAAAGACACTTCCTGGAGTTCCCTGATGGCTCAGCTGGTTAAGGATCTGGTGTGGTCACTGCTGTGGTTCAGATTTGATCCTTCAGCATGCCATGGGCATGGCCAAAAAATAAATAAAAACACTTCCTTCTTTTGAGGGAAATTCCTGGAAATTGCACTCACGAGTCCTCTGGATTCTCATGGGTTTTTGTGGCCACAATAAGATGCCAGGGAAGCTGATAAATGTAGTCTTTATTTCAGGCTGTCATGTGCTTAGCTAAGAAAAGCAATTAGAGGTTTTCTTACTATAGAAAGGTAGGAATCAATATAGGGAACAAGTAGACATCAGTGCCACAGAGAGTGACAAAGTGGGATACTTCAAGTGAATCTAGATTAGGACTCTGCCAATGTTTTCTCTGAAGGACTATATAGTAAATGTTTTAGGCTTTGTGAGCCATTCAGTTTCTGATGTAACTGCTTGATTCTGTGATAGACAGTAGTACAAAAGCACCATAGACAGTAAGTAGCAAATGATGGTGGCGGTATTCCAATAAAACCTAATTTACAAAAAGCAGGTGGAGAAGAAAAATTTGGCCCACAGGCTATCACTTTTTTGATTCTTTGTCTAAATTATAAACTTGACACTTTCATCTGTAGGGCAAGGTGAGGCGCACCATGGCAGAAGGATCTCTTTTTTGGAGATCTGGGACCCAGCCTGAGTGGTCCATGAATTAGATTTGCAAATTTAAGGAAGTTGTTTTGCTTCAGAGAGTAACCATTTTCTCATTTGCTAATGAGGGGTTTGAATAAAAGATCTCTAAAGTTATTTTCAATTCACAAAGACTGCAAAGACAGTGGAATTAAGATGGCTAATTGGGAAAATGTTGCAGGGACCCTGGTGTGAAATGGCGAAGCTAGGGAACTAGCTGGAAAAATGCAAAGAAAAGTTCAAAGACAATTTAAAAGAAAAACAAACAGAAAATAGGTGGTGATTAATTCAATAAGACAGTTAAGCAAAGTCACAAAATGCTTGCCAGGATTTGAGCAGTGGGACTGAGAGAGCGTTGGTCCCACATCCAAGACAGAAACATGGAGGGAGGTTCCATCTTCAGGAAAAATTCCAGGGAGAATGATTTCTTCTTCACTCATATTTTTTCTTCTTTGTCAGGGGTTAGGAAATTTTTTTTTTGCAAAGGGCTAACTAGCAACTATTTTAGGCTTCATGTGCCATATAGTCCCTGTCACCAATACTCAACTCTGCCACCATGCTGTGACAGCAACTATAGGTAATAAAGAAATGGATGTGGCTATGTTGTGATAAAACTTTGTGTACACTGAAATTTAAGCTTTTTATGATGTTCATGGGTCATATAATACTATTCTTCCTTTAATTTACTTCAATCATTAAATAATGTGAGACATTTTTAGCTTGCAGGCTGCATACAAAAGCATGGGTGGGCCAAATTTGGCCCATGGGCCATAATTTGCCTACTCCTAGTCTATGTGCAAGCAGTTCTCTAGCAATAATATTTCTGACCTCTCTCAACATTCTGTTTTAGTCTTGAGGGAAAAACTGGGCATATGTAGGGCTTCTGTTCCTTTTGCTCTTAGAAGCTAGGGGCCCACTCCATTCTGTTGCTGCCAAATTGGGTATATAATATAAAATAAGGGAAACTGCTCTGGTCCAACAAGTCCATCTGTTTATTTCTCAATTCATTTGTCTACAAATATAAACCACATCTTCCAATCTAGATTTCCCGGAGTGATATTTTGACCTGCTATAAATTGATCTTTATTGCATTCAGAATTTATACAGAGGAGAGCTATTTATCACGCAACCTAGAAAAGCTTGGAAATTGACATGTTCCTAGAAACCAACAAATGGTTGTTTCTGAGACTTGATTACCGACATTAGTGATTGGAAGAAAGCCTGGGACAGAGGAGTTAATGGGCAAATGACCAAAATTACGAATACGAAAGTGTGGGAAGTTCCACCTTGACACTAGACTAGGATTCTGAAATGGGACTAGGGGACAGAGGTAAGTTGACTGTAACAAAACTGAAGCTATACACCTTCAGCTGTAAAATTGTCCGTCAGCTGATGCATGCAGTTGTCAATGTCTCAAGCTACTAGGATTGATAACAAAGACTGGGACAACTGGGAAATTAATTTAAACTACTAGGCTCTTCCTGCTACAGAAATATGGACTTTAGAGACATAACATAATCAATATATTTTTTTTAATTTTGAGGAACTCTTTAAGAAAGAAATAGTTAATGCCCCTTTAATGGAAACATGCTGTTGCATGTCTCAGAAACAGAGAGGAAATCTATAAAAAAGATTTATTTGGATTCCTAATTAATGACTATAAACACAACAGGCAAATTGACAGCAATTACTCGAACTGTTATCCAGATTTAAAACCAATGCTAAAGGAGTTTAGCTTTTAGCTTTGTAAGCAGTCTGGTCTCTGCTTTTCACACACCCCATCTTAAGGTTTTACTTCTTCCAGACAAATTGGTCTAGAAAAGACACCAGGTCTGTATCCCACTCCTTGGCATCTATGCATTGCATTTCCCTTACTCGGCACACACTCCACATGGCCTGTTCAAATATACCCTCTCTTCAACATCAAGCCCAAGTTCCACCTCCTTTAGGATGTCTTCCCTGAATACCGCAACACTCATTCATTCACCCTTTTCTAAACTCTTAGAGCATGAAAAGTCTCTTCCCTTTCTTTCAGCAAGATGGTTGTTAACTTCCAAGACCTACACCTGTTGGGCATACACAGGTTTTGACAAAACTATAGAGAAGTATGTTCTGGATCTGCAAATTATTTTGTTGCATAGTATTTATAAAATCATTTTATATATATTGACTGACTATAAATGGCATACTGGTAGCCATTACTATTTATGAGATTAGGCCTAAATAAGACAGATTGTGACTTATGTTCATTTTCCAGAGTTTTAATGTAACTCTATTCCTTTTTCTATAGCTGAATACAAGTGAAAGGGAAGTTTGATATTATGGGTATTCCATAACCAGGCTCAAAATAATACTAATTTTGCTCACAAATCTTCAATTTGGGCATGGCTGGTGGGATGGGTCCACCTTATGTCACGAGGGTTGGCTCAGTGGGGAGGTGTAGGGGCTGCTTCCAAGATGGATCACTCATAAGGAGGGCAAATTGGTGCTGGCTGCTGGTGGGAAGTTCAACCAGAGATGGGAGACCAAGGCCTCACTTCCTTTGCATGGGCCTCTCCATGGCCTGATTGGGCTTTCTCACAGGTGATCATTGATTTCAAAGAGCAAATATCCCAAGAAAACAAGGTGAGAGCACACAGCCCTTTTATAAACTTATCTCCAAGCCACATGATGTCAACCTTCCCTCTTCTATTGGTTGCGGCACTCTCAAAAGCTTCCTCAGTTTCAAGGGGAAGGAACATAAAAGCTGCCTCTTGATAGGGAGCAGCAAGGTTATAGAAGGGGATGTGGGGTAGTAGGTATTGTTGCAGTCTTCTTTGGAAAATTAACTTGTCAGAATGGTGTCCCCTTTGAATGAAACTAACAATGGTTTGAATAATATTGCTATAGCATTTTAACCACATTTTTGTAGAGAATTCAGTTGTTTATAATCTAGTGTTATGGATTTAATTTTAAACTAGTCTTAAATTATTTTCTCATTGTCTCAGGTGTATATGGCTTATACCCCAAACCAGTTTAAAGGGCAAAGACCATATTTCTAGTTTTAAACCACTCACAAGATTTGGCAGGTTGCTGGACAGGAAGTACTCATTGGAAGGTGAGCAGAGAAGGGTTTGTGCCATAAATTCCATTTAAATAAAGAAATGAGACTGACGCTTTAAGTAAAACCTGAAGAAGTGGTAACAAGACTGGCCTCCACTCTCTCTCTCCCTTCACTTCTGTCATGCAGTTGTCACCTATATTTGGGAGTGAGGAGTGCTGCAGAACTGGGGAAGCAATTATGAGGGAACAGTAGTGGAGATCAAGCCCAATGGAACCATGAACCAATTGATAAATCCACTAGCTGGGCAGAGGGAAGCAGTTATGAAAGGCAGGAGGAGGCTTCTATCTCTGTCTTAAGCATCACTTGAAAATATTTTAAAGGGAGTCTGTGCTTTATTTTTCTCTTAACTTAGAATTCTAAATTCCAAGTTGCTCACTCGCTCTCAGTCTTCTGTGTATCTTTAATACCTTGGAATGATTGTATATTTTTGATGAAAATTGTGTTGAAAATGGAAATAAAAGAAATAGGATCTGGTTGTACAAACATACCTCTGAGACATTTCAGGTTCAGTTCCAGACCACCATGATAAAGCATACATCGCAATAAAGTGAGTCACACCTTTTTTTTGGTTTCTCAGGGCATATATAAAAGTTATGTTTACACTACACTATAGTCTATTAAGTATAAAATAGCATTATGTCTAAAAAAACACTGTACATACCTTAATGTAAAATAGTTTATTGCTAAAAAAATGCTGACTATCATCTGAGTCTTCAGAAAGTCATCTTTTTGCTGGTGGAGCTTCCATGTTGATGGATGCTGACTAATCATGGTTGGTGGTTTTTGAAGGTTTTTGTGGCTGTGGGAATTTCTTAAAATAGGACAACAGTGAAATTTGTCACATCAATTGACTATTTCATGAATAATTTCTCTGTAGTATGCAGTGCTACTTGATAATATTTTACCCATGGTAGAATTTCTTTCAAAACTGAACTCAGTCCTCTTAAAACCTGCCACTGCTTTATCAACTTAGTTTATGTAATATTCTAAATCCTTTGTTGTCATTTCAACAATCTTCCCAGCATCTTCACCAAGAGTAGTTGGATCTCAGGAAGCCACTTTCTTTGCTGATCCAAATGAAGCAATTCTCATCCATTAAAGTTTCATCATGGGATTGTGGCAATTCAGTCACACCTTCAGGCTCTACTTCTGATTCTAGTTCTCTTGCTATTTCCACCATGGCTCCAGTTACTTCCTCCATGGAAATGTTGAACCCCTCCAAGCATCCCTAAAAGTTGGAATCAACTTCTTCTAAACTCCTGTTAATGTTGATATTTTGATCTCTTCCCATGAATCATGGATGTTCTTAGGGCATTCAGAATGGCGAATCCTTTCCAGAAGGCTTTCAGTTTACCTTTCCAGATCCATCAGAGGAATCACTATCTGTAGCAGCTATACCCTTATGAAATGCTTTTCTTAAATCATAAGACTTGAAAGTCAAAATGATTCCTTGATCCTTGGACTGCCAAATGGATCTTGTGTTAGCAGGCATGAAAAAAACATGAATATCATTGTACATTTCCATTAGAGATCTTGGATTAACAGGTGTATTATCAATAAGAAGTAATATTTTGAAAGGAATCTTCTTTTCTGAGCAGTAGAGTGAGCCTAAAATATTCAATAAACCATGTTGTAAACAGAGGTGCTGTCATGCAGCCCTTGTTTTTTTCATTTACAGAAATCAGGCAGAGTAGGTTTAATGTAACTCTTAAGGGCCTAGGATTTTCAGAATGGTGAATGAGCGTTGACCTTAACTGAAAGTCACCAGCTGCATTACCCCCTAATAGGAGAGTCTGCCATATTTTGAAGCTTTGAAGCCAGGCATTGAGTCTCTAGCTATGAAAGTCCTGAATGGCATCTTCTTCCCATATGTATGTACAGGTGTATGTGTGTGTATGAATCACTTCGCTGTACAGTGGAAATTAACACAGTATTGTAAATCAATTGTGCTTAAATAAAATAAATTTTCAAAAAATAGAGCATATTAAAAGTGACAGGATATCACTTCCATGATTAAGCTACCAAAGACTGCCTTGCATCTTGGTGAGATGCCCTCTCCTGCTAGAATGTTCTCTCTTGCATTCTTGGCTTTCTCATTTTGATGAAGCAAGCTACGGTGTTGGAGGCTCATGGCAAGAACCAAGGGTGGCTTCTGGCCAAAAGCCAGCAAGGAAGGCCCTCAGTCCAAAACCCACAAGGAATTAATTCCTGCCATAAACCACAAATGAACTTGGAATTTTATTCTTCTGCAGGTACCACCTGCCCAGCACCTTTATTACAGCCCATGAAAGACCCTGAAGCAGGAGGTGTAGCTAAGATACATCTAGCTTCTGGATCCACAGAAACTGAGAGATAATAAATTTTGTTGTTTGAAGCCACTCAATTTTGGAGTAATTAGTTACAGAGTAATAGATAACTATTACATGATAGTAACTAAAACAAATCTTAACATCTACAAGAAATTAAAATGCCACCCTACTTTAGAAAATATAATAACCACTACAAATCAGCTGATCGATATGCAACTAAATTATTTTCTTTTTCACACCCTTCATTCTTTTCTTGAAAAGTGTTTTTTGATAAAAAAAAAAAACTAGTATTGGGTTGAATAAACAAAATATATCGAGTTTAAAAGCACTGGTTTCCAGGTTTGTAAGATGCCAAGTTTTGGTAAATGTTTTTAGTAGCATTTCTTTTTGTTCTGAACTGAATGATACAAATTTATTTTTGACACCAATGTTAATTCAGTAAGCCTGTATTGTAAACAAATGCCAGTTGAGTAGAAAACAATAAATGTAAGAACAAGAATGTAGATGGTTTGGAGCTTAGGTCACTTGAGCATAGGATCCATCTTGTGGGCACCAGTGCATGTGTATGAGTGCAGAGTCCCCATAGTAAGGATTTATATTTTGCAAAGAATTTCATGGTAACTCTCTTCGGAAATTCTCCTGCCAATTCCATGTTGGAAGAAAGGCAGTCAAATAAATTCATTCACCTCATTAGGGAATGATGGTCCAGTGATATTAAAATGATGATTGTACAAAATGCCAATTACTCATTGTTTCTCATAAAACTTTGGTCTCACACATCAAATTTGGGTTTTTCAATTAGGTTTTACTTTGCTTCTTTTGGTGATGAAAGCTTATAATGTGACAAGTTGCATATTGAGGAGTGAGAAGCCCTGAAAAGGCAAGAATAAATTAGTTTTCCACCAGTGGTTAGTGGTAGCTTGCAGTGGTCTTTGCCTTGTACAAATTTTTAATAAATATGGACCCTTTATGGTTGGAAGCATTCATCTTGTGCTATTTGTACCAGATTCATATTGTTTAACAGTCTTACTCTATGAACTAGATGTTTCCTGGGAGATAACTGTTATGAGTGAGTTATTAAGATAACCTCATGGGAAAAATAAAAAAGAATGATTGCTCTTCAATGATGACACTTGGTTTAATGGGGCAGTATTTTTCCTTCCAGAACTTATTGCTTTCTGGCTAAGGGTAATGAGTGAATGCAGGCAAAGCTGCAGCCTGACATTGGTTATTTTCAGGATGTGAGGAGTGGGAAATTCCGCCCCCCCCCCCAAGATCAAATGTAACTGATGCTGGAAATAAAGGTGCTGCATTGGAACGGCTCACAATTTTTTATTTGCTTGTTTTCACGGAAACAATATGCACAAGAAAATGTAAATCCTTATAAAGTCTGCACTAGTTTCCAGAATTTGACACCAAAAAATATATGTGAAGAGGGATCTGCTTTTGTGTTACCTATGATTAAGTTGGCTCTTTTTTCTTTCAGCTCTCACAAGGAACATTAATATTTATTTTTACAGTTATATAATTTATAGGGTTTATTAATAAATGCTTATTTAGGGAAATTTGGAAACTACAAAACACACACAAGTATGAAAACAAAAATGCCCCACATTCTCATTCCTAGAGAGAACGTGATGTTTTCTGGTGTAAAGCTGTGTGTGTGTGAGTCTGTGTGTGTCCAGCTTTGCCACTTCCTGTCTAATCTTTAAGCAAATTACTGAATTTCCCTGTGCTTTGGTTTCTTCATCTGTAAAATTATGACAATAGTAGCATTTTTATAAGACTTGTGAAAATGAAGTAAATATATACACATATATGCCTGGCCTATGCTAAGTAAAAGCTGTCATTCTTATGTACATAGAATTTGATTCAAATTGATATTACGTTATACATATGATTTTTAAAAAATTAGCAATATCTTAAGAAAATTACTTCTAGTTTATAAAATAGTCTTTTATGATATGATTTAAAATGGTTAAGTAGTATTTTGTCATACAAAAGTATTACTTATTTAACAAGTTCCTTCTTATTAGGTGTGTTCTTTTTGTCATTATAAATTATGTCACAATCCACCTCCTCTTATCTCCATCTTTATCACAAATCTGACTCTTTCTTTAAGATAAAGATATAGAGGGGAAATTCTCGAATCCAATGGTGTTTACAATTAAAGCCTTTTTAAAAATATTTTCCCATTGCTCACCAACCTATTTCTCCATAGGAAATCTGTAAAGCTTCCTTTTCCCCAAACCCAAACAGTATTAAAAAATGCACTTACTCCGTATGCCTTAAAAAACCAAACAAACATCAAAACCAAAAAAGTGTAACAATTTTATATGGGTAAAAACAGTATTTTATTTTCCATTTTTATTACTAGTGAAGCTGATTTTTATATTTATAGATCATTTAGAAATGATTCCTTTTTATTTTTTTGGTCTGGATAGTCACCCTTGAAAGTTTTTTTTAGTTGCTTTCAGATATAAATTTGGAGAGACTGAAAGTAAGAAAAGAAAAAGGAAATAAATCTTTTTCTGTATCTTTGATTAAGGGCACATGGCCAATGCCAATGAGACCTGCTTTTCTACTAAAACAAAGGTAAATTAAGAAGTTTTCAGCTTAAATAAAAAAATCACAAGGGTGATTAACATCTGAACTGGTTTGGTTTTTTTTTTTTTTTTTTTTTTTTAAGTAAGCTAAGTTTACTTGACTTGTGTCCACACGAGGGCTCTCAATGCTGCTAAACTTCATTTCTGGAGGAAACTTTTCTTTTTAGTAAAGATGCTTAATAGATAGTGAATCCCATTTTGAAAATTAAATCCTTGGTCTTTAGAAACAAGTAATCCATATGAAATCAAACGTAAAGCAAAATGTCACAGATGATGTGAATTAACTGTATAGAAAAGCCAAGAAAATCTACAAACTATTGCAACTGAGAAATGAGACCAAGTTAGTTGATTACAGAAATCACTACCCCACATCAATAGCATTTCTATATATTTCTACATCAAAACCATTTAGAATGTATGATTTTGAAAGGTTTTTTTTGATATAGCAAAAAAAAAAAAAAAACCTCTATGTGGTATCGTTAAAAGATAAACTGAAACACATTAAATTTTTCAAACGTTTGAGTGTCGATCACTTTGAACCAGGCATGCACAAAGCAGAAGTGCTTAAGAAGTCGCACCACAGGAATTAGAAGAGAGGATTTTATAGAGAAGAAATGGAAGCCAAACAAGCAAATGATTTGATTGGCTATAGCTTAAGTAGTTACCTTATTTGGGAAATCCTAGTTGGCAGTTTGTAAGCGGTTGTTCTTAAGTTTCTTTTCTCACATTCCAGTGTGTTGACTCAGATTTTGACTACTTAGATGCTAAGGCATTAGAGCTACCTGAATCTAACAGCCTCCTTGTTTAACTACTTTCACAGTATCTGGGAGTAAACATATAAAAGTCATTCAGGCCCATTATGGAGAAAATTTTAAACATTGACTGAAGATAGACCTTGTTGTGTGTGAAAAAACTCAGCATTAAAATTGTTTCTAGCTTGCAAAATTAATTAGTAAATTCAATACTCATCATATAAAGCCTCAAAGTACTTTTTTTGTAACTTGGTAAGATTATCCTAAATTTGGACGGAATCGTGAAGGGCAAGGAATAGACAAGATAATTTAATTAACGAATTAATATATATATATATTTTTTGAGGGGGGAAGTGCAGTTGACTTACACTATCATATTGGTTTCATGTGTACAACATAGTGATTCAATATTTTTAGACATTATAAAATTATCCTGTGATGAGTCTAGTTACCATCTATTACCATACACTCATTATATATTAACTATATTCCCTGTGACTTATTTATTTTATAATTGGAAGTTTGTACCTCTTAATATCCCTCACCTATTTCACTGACTCCCATCCCTCCCCCTCTGACAACTGCCAGTTTGTCCTCTATACCTATGAGTCTGTTTCTGTTTGTTCTGTTTGTTCATTTGTTTGTATTTTAAGTTCCACATGTTTGAAGTCATACAGTAATTCTCTCTGTCTGACTTATTTCACTTAGTGTAATACCCTCTGGCTTCACCCATGTTGTTGCAAATGGAAAGATTGTATTCCTTTTATGGATGAGTACTATTCCATTTGTGTGTGTGTATCTCACATCTTCTTTATCCATTCATCTATAAATATCTTTGCTTCCATATCTTTAGCCAAGACAATGTTAAAGGAGAAGGAAGAAGAGACGGAGAAGTGTTTATTTATCCTACCAGATTTAAAAATTTATTGTCATTATAATTTAAACTGTATATATTGATAGTGAATTAGAAAAATAGGCCAAAGTAAACAGAATTTTAAAATCTAGGAATAGGCTTTTGTTCATAATAACATACTAATGGTTGAGTTTGCACTATAAATTAATGGAAAAAGAAGAACTATTCAACATATGGTGCTGAGACAAAAATCACTATCTATATGAAAAAAGTAAAATATCATTCTCAACTTATACTTTATTTACCCCCAAATTGCAAGTATATTAAAGATTTAAATATAAAAAATAAATTTGAGGAGTTCCCGTCGTGGCTAAGTGGTTAATGAATCTGACTGGGAACCATGAGGTTGCGGGTTCGATCCCTGGCCTTGCTCAGTGGGTTAAGGATCTGGTGTTGCCGTGAGCTGTGGAGTAGGTTGCAGACACGGCTCGGATCCCACCATTGCTGTGGCTCAGGCGTAGGCCGGCGGCTACAGCTCCGATTCGACCCCTAGCCTGGGAATCTCCATATGCCGCAGGAGCAGACCAAAAAATGCCAAAAAGACAAAAATAAATAAATAAATAAATAAATAAATAAATTCGAAAAGTCTTATGGGAAAAATGAGACAATCTTTAAGACATAAGGATGATGAAGCGTTTCTTAAAGCACAATATGCACAAACCATAAATAAAAATATTGATCATTTTCTCTGTGTCACTATACATCATTGAAGAGTCCCCTGGACACTTAGCAGGTTACGTATTCAGCATTGTCACTGCTTTGGCTATGGTTACTGACATGGCTCAGGTTTGATTCCTGACCCAGGAACTTCTGCATGCAGTGAGCACAGCCAAAAAAAAAAAAAAAAGGCATCAGTGAATGTGAAGATAAGTTAGAGCTTCAGAAAAGATATTTGGATATTTGTAAACTGTAGATATGAGAAAAGATTAATATCCCAAATATATAAAGAATGTCTACCTTCCTCCAAGAAGCCTGCCTATCTATCTGTCTACTGACATACCTATGATTCAGAGAAGAAAGGCCGATAAACATATGAAAATGTTCACTCATTGTACCAGTCAGGATCCATTCAGGAGACATTAATCATACTAATCATTTGAAGAGGGAGATTTTAATACAAAAAATAACTTTTAAAAATTGATAATAGAAACTCAAAAGTACTCTAAGGATACAGAAGTTGCAGATAAAGAAAGCAGCCGCCACCTCCAAGCTGAGGGAGAATGAATAAGAAAGGAATTAAGAGCTTGGGCAACTCTGCCTCCCTTCTCTCTAAAGATGCTAACAGGAAGAAACGTGCTAGAAAATGTGGGCTTGAACTGATCCATAGGCGTATCCAGCAGGTGGCTGAGAAGCTTGCCTGAGGGCCTCTGTAGGCTGGAGTTGACCACGCAGGCCCCTGAGTTGAATATATATTACCAGGTCTCTTGCATGTCAGTTTGCTAGCTGCTGTACTAGACAAGAAAAGCACACTGGATTCAGTAAGGGACACTCCTTCCTCTTGCTATGGTTTTGTGCCTGCTACTGATAGAGCCTAACATAAAAGAACAAAAGTTTAGGGTGCTTCAGTATCACAGTGCAGGATAAAAAGAGTGGGTTTGGAGCTGAGAGTCAATAAATTAATTAATAAGTGGTGCACTGGTAATTAGGAAAATGCCTGTAAACAACAAAGGGATACTACTGACAAAACTTTGACTGGTGCGATAATGGCAAGTATTGAAATGACAGCAGTGATACATTGCTGGTGAGGATGTAATCAACGAAGCTATTTTGTTTATTTCTTTTTTTTATTGAATGAAAATCTTTAAATTCTATCATGCTTCACAATTTTCAAAAGTTCCACACACGTGATTTCATATAATCCCATGATAACACTTTTTTAAAGCCCTAACCCTCTATTGCCCCTCCCTCTTCCCTCTTCCCACTGGTAACTACTAGTTTGTTCTCTATATCTGTGAGTCTGCTTCTTTTTTGTTTATTCACTAGTTGTTGAATTTTCTAGATTCCACATATAAGTGATATCATAGAGTATTTGTCTTTCTCTATCTGACTTATTTCACTTAGCATAATGCCATCCAAGTTCATCCATGTTGTTGCAAAGGCAAAATTTTATTCTAATTTATGGATGAGTAGTATTCCATTGTATATATACTGCATCTTCTTTATCCATTCATTTGTTGATGACACCGAGGCTGCTTCAAACTTGGCAATTGTAAATAATGCTATAAACATTGAGGTGCATGTATCTTTTTGAATTAGTGTTTTTGTTCTTTTCAGATAAATGCCCAGGAGTGGGATTGCTGGGTATATTTTAGTTTTTTGAGAAACTTTCATACTGTTTTCCACAGTGGCTGCACCAATTTATATCTTCACAAAGAGCATAAGAGAATTCCTTTTTCTCCACATCTTTATCAGTAGTTGTTATGTGTGCTCTTCTTGATGATAGCCATTCTGACAGGTGTATGGTAATATCCCATTGTGGTTTTGATTTGCATTCCCCTGATAATTAGGGATGTTGAGTATCTTTTCATGTGCCCGTTGGCCATCTGCATTTCCCCTTTGGAAAAATGTCTATTCAGTTCTTCTGCCCATTCTTTAGATTTTGTATTTTTTTTGATATTGAGTTATATAAGCTATTTATATATGTTGCCTATTAACCCTTATCAATCATATCATTTGCAAATATCTTCTCCCATTCAGTAGGTTGCCTTTTCATTTTGTTGATGGTTTTCTTTGCTGTGCAAAAGCTTTTAAGTTTAATTAGGTTCCATTTTTTAAACTTTTTATATTTTGGGGTTTTTTTTCTTTGATTTAGGAGACAGATCCAAAATAAATATTGTTGCAATTTACGTCAAAGAGTGTTTTTCATGTGTTTTCCTCTAGGAGTTTTATAGTATTCAGTCTTAGATTGAGGTCTTAAATCTATTATTGATTTTATTTTTGTATATAGCTTTAGAGAATATTCTAATTTCATTCTTTTACATGTAGCTGTTCAGTTTTCCTAGCACCTCTTATTGAAGGGATTGTCTTTTATCTATTGTATATTCTTGCCTCCTTTATAGTCATAGATTAATTAAACATAGGTGTGTGGGTTTATCTCTGAGTTTTCTATCCTGGTCCATTGATCTATGTCTCTTTTTTTGCCAGTACCATACTGTTTTGCTTACTGTAGCTTTGTAGTATAGTCAGAGAACATGATACTTCTAGCTCTGTTAGTCTTTCTTAAGATTGTTTTGGCTATTCAGGGTCTTTTGTGTTTCCATAAACATTTTGAAAGTTTTTGTGCTAGTCTATGAAAAATGCCATTGGAAATTTTATAGGGATTGCATTGAATCTGTAGATTGCCTTGGAAGTATGGTCATTGAAACAGTAATAATTCTTCCAATCAAAAAACATGGCATATCTTTCCATCTGTATGTGTCATCTTCAATTTCTTTCATAAGTGTCATATAGTATTTAGAGTATGGATCTTTTATCTCCTATGGCAGGTTTATTCCTAGGTGTTTTATTCTTTTGATGTGATGGCAAATGGGATTGTTTCCTTCAATGAAGTAATTTTGAATAGTAATTGTCAATCTTGAGGAAAGCAGATGTGCAATCCTCATCTCCTGCAAAACAACTTCCAGAAACACATGATGCAGGAGACCTCCCATATGGTACAAGGAGATATGTATGATAGTATATATTTTGTATATATGTTTAATGACCAAAAATTGGGCAAGACATAAATGGCTGAGAGTAGGGGTATTATACAGGAAATTGTGGCATTTTCAGTAGTATTTTAACTGCCGTGATATGAACGGATGAATATATATCCAGGTATCCACACTGATAATTTTCAAAACAATGTCAAGTTAAAAAAAGGAAGTTGCAGAAGACTTCTTTAACATGACATCACATATACACATTTGAAAAAATGCAAAATAATACTCTATTTCAAGGGTTAGTAAACTTTTCAGTAAAGGGAAAAACAGTAAGTATTTTAGACTTTGTGGGCCACATATAGTCTCTGCTGCATATGTGCTTCTTTTATTCAACTCTTCAAAAAAAAAAACTATTCTAACTCATAGCCATATAGAACAGGCCATGGCTGGATTTGATACTATAATTTGCAGACCTCTGCTTTATATTTTTTATGGAAATGTATATATGTGAAATACATGCATATGTATGTGGAAAGGATAATAACAACTTCACAATGGTGGCTACTTCTCAGAAGGAAATAAAGTCAGATTTGTGACTATGGTATAATGTTTCTATTTTCTAGCTTTGGAAAATAAGTACATGATACAGTTCCCTTACTGTATTCTGTATTGTATACATATTTAGTATATGTTTCATAATTAAACATAATTTGAAGAAAGTATAATGAAAGCCAGTGGCATACATAACTACCAGATTGGGACTAGTTTACTGCATGTATAACTAGTTGAAATAGTCAACTGAGAATTATTTTTAAATTAATTTTCATATTATTTATATAGATATTTAGAATTAAAGCTGAAAGTTTGTATCATTTATAACATTAGTTTGTAGTTCTTTTCCATAATATGTAGGAAAGGGAAAACTACTTATGAAAACAAACATGAAGAAGATAAGAGTGAGGTCTAGAGATAAAAGAAAAAATTATTTGAGGTAGATACTGCCCTTGTGATGAAAAAAAAAGAAGATGAAGAAGGCATGATATCAGAGAAACCAACCTTTTAAAATGATGGGTTTAAGTTGGAGGAATTATCTTAATAAACAATAGGCAAGAAATTTGCTCCTGTTCTTCATCCTTATGAGGAAGCAGTAATGTTTGAGTTACAGAGGAAAGCGCACGACAGTTTATTTAACAGTGATAGCTGTTTACGTTTAAGAATATTTTGGAATGTAGTTGTTTCTGTTATTAGTTTGGTAATGATAAAATTCAGGTCATAGAGAGCAGTGCTTTACAGAAATGCCAAGGAATAGTCTTAACTCCTTTTCAAATGGTTGGAGTTCTTAGGTTTCCATTACATCTTTGTTGAAGGTCACAGGGCATCCTTAACTTATGTGCAGTGTAATGTAGTCTAACATTAAAAATGAATATATATCTTTTAATCTTACCTAATATTTTATTGTATTATCTGCCAGGGAAGTAATTTTAAAAGCAATTATAAAAATATGACCAAACCAAAAATAGAGATCATTATACAAAGGCTAGTACATGTTCAAGGAGGTCAAAAGCTCTTTGGAAGCAATAATTAAAATTTGTACCTCTCTAGAGAAGTAAATAAATATAATTTCTCCTATGGAATAGTAGTCTTGACAGAGTAGTTGATTGTGTTGGCATAAACTTTACTTCAAAGTCAAGTGGTGAGGGAGTTCCTATTGTGGCTCAGCAGTAACAAACCTGACTACTATTCATGAGGATGAGGATTAGATCCGTGGCCTCACTCAGTGGATTAAGGATCTGGCGTTGCCATGAGCTGTGGTATAGGTCACAGAAGAGGCTCAGATCTGTCATTGCTGTGGCTGTGGAGTAGGCTGGCGGCCACAGCTCTGATCCAACCCCTAGCCTGGGAACTTCCATATGCCATGGCCCTGAAAAAAAAAAGTCAAATGGTGAGTCATTACCCAGCATGCACCAAAAACTCAAGATTCTCTTTCTCTTCCCTTGAGAAGCTACTGTACAACTAAGTCTCTTAGTGCTAATTAAGGAAACACACCAACAAGAAACAAAACGTCAAATTAAGTCTAGAACTAACTATAACATTAATTTTGGAATAAAGCACTTACTTAATCATAAGGGTGTTCCTTTAGTTTAACCACCATTGTCCTATCTAGATTTGGTTTTCCTGTGTGTAGCTTGGTGATAATGGTTATTGCTAAGGACTTTACAGGCATTCTCAGTTTATGATTTGAACATGAGAAACATCTTTAGCTCTGGGTATGAAACTTGCTCTAGAATTTTGGCATTTGTTTTAGATAATGAAACAGATAATACATATTACCAGTGTAAATAAATTATTCATTAAGAGCATGTATACAGCTATATTCATGGTAAAGTCAAAACCATTCTTAATGAGGAGATTTAAGAATTTGCATAAACACTTGAAAGAGATGATCTTCTCATGCTATTTAAAAATTCTTATCATTATAGTTCAGGATGAAAGTGTAATTTTTTTCAGGTTCTGTGATATATGGTCATATGGTTACTCAGCAGTGTGGCTACTTAGCCAGACATGTAATTAATACATTCACAATTCTAGAGTCAGTAATATGGAACAAAAAATATTAACCATATACTTTTAGTTGGCAATGGAGTATTTCACAAGGCTCTAATAAATGGTGATCACCCACTAATGGTCATGAATCAGATGAATTGTTCATTAATACATTAAATATTAAATCAGTAGATTCTGTTTAGAGGCTTCATTCAGGAATTTTTTCTTGAAAAGGTATTGCTATTGCTCCAACCAATTTAAAAACTAACCATAAAGTCAAAACAGTAGATGTATGAAAAGTATTCATGTTAGAGCACAATTTAGAAAATTTCCCTAGGTAATTAATTTCATGGAATATTGCTGGGCTGGCATGTTTCCTCTTCTAGTACTCCTGGAATATTGAAATATTTGGTGCAGCTGCACTTGGTGCAGGGTTATAGTAATAAGTTTAATTAAGATAAAACAACATTAATTCAATCATTTGACTGTGAGGTTGGCAACACCTCTTTTTTTGTGTGCTGCCAGAGTTGTAATCTCATAAGTGTGTCTGTTGGTTTGTTTAGAAGAACTGAACAAGGGAAGTTTTCCTTTCAGGTTCCCTTGAGGGAAGTATGCTTTCCTCTTGTTCAGACCATTTTCATGTCTACTCAAGACATGTCTTCTAAGCCCCTTGGGACTTGTCACCATCTCATTGTCACCATCACCATTGTCACCATCTCAACTTCATGTCTATGTTGCTTCTCTAATCTAGAGTCATGTGACAATGAACACTTCATGGTTCTGCCCCAGGATGGGGAACTTCTCTCTTTTTTAAATTGAAAAACAGTTGATTAATAGCATTGTGTTAATTTCAGGTGTACATCAAAGTGTATATATACATTGTACATCAGGTATACATGTGTATATTCATATTAGATTATTTTCCATTATAGTATGTTACAAACTATTGAATATAGTTCCCTCTGATATGCAGTAAATTTTTGTTGCTTATTGATTTCATTTATAGCAGTGTTTATCTACTTACCTCAAGCTCCTAATTTATCCCCTCCTTTCCTCTTTGGTAACCATAAGTTTTTCTAGGTCTATGAGTCTACTTCTGATTTGTAAACAGATTTACTTGTATCATTATTTTAGATTCCACATATAAGTAGTAACATTTTTGTCTTTCTTTGTCTGACTTACTTCACTTAGTATGATAATCCTTAGGTCCTTCCATGCTGCTGCAAATGGCAATATTTCATTCTTTTTTTATGGCTGAGTAATATTCCATGGTGTGTGTGTGTGTGTGTGTGTGTGTGTACACTACATCTTTATCCATTCATGCACTGGTGGATACCTACATTGTTTCCGTGTCTTGGATATTATAAATAATGCTGCTATGGACACTGGGGTACATATTCTTGAATTAGAGTTTTCTCTGAATATATGCCTATATGCCCAGGAATGGAATAGCTGGATTATACAGTAGTTCTATTTTTTGGTTTTTAAGGAAGCTCTGTACTGTTTTCCATAATGGCTGTACAAATTTTCATTCCCACCAACAGTGTAGGAGGGGAAATTTTTATTTTTGACCTGAAGACTTAGAGGCTCTCAAATGTCAGATTCATCACCTGTATATGGGAGTGAGGAGAGGAGTAAAAGTGTCAATCAACCCCAGAATTTTATTAATTTTCTCATTGTTGTTGTACATGAACATGTTCAAATTGTAGTCTATGAATGATTAGAACATAGATTTGTAAAGACACTTGGAATTAAGTTCAAACTCACTCTTTTCAGGAAAACCCTCCATGAGATCCCTCACAGATGGATTTTTGATTAGTCAGCATTTCTGTAGTTAAAAAATAATCTGCAAACATATATTTCATATATATTTTGATGTTGGTGGCTGTACCTCTGCTGCATATGTCTTCTCATTGCAGGATTGAGGTTGAAGAAGGAGCCCAAATTTAGGATATGGTGGTTTTGTGGCAAAGGAGAAAAAGCCAGAAAAATGGAGGAAACTCATAATGCCCCTTCAAGCTTAGATGCTGCATAAAACCTTGCTACTTAAATTTGGTCTGATGACCACCCACTTCAACATCACTTGGGAGTGTGTTAGAAATACAATATCTTGCGCCCTCTCTAGACCAACTGAATATGAACCTTCATCTTAGCAGTCTCCTCAAGCTATTGGTAGACACAATAAAGTTTGAGAAATACTGTGTACATCACACTCCCTCACAGTCACTGACTTAAGTACTTCACGTGGGCAAACCTCAACGTGGATCAGTGCAGTGCATATCCACAGGGAGATACTGCAAGTCACATGGAAATGGGCAGGGATAAATAATATTTCAGGGAGCAGAACATTTGAAAGAATAAGACTCATCTATAGTCCTTAAAGCTGCAATGTATAACCAATGAACTAATTACTTCTTTTTTTTTTTCACTTTATTGGAGTATAGTTGACTTAGAGTGTTGTGTTTGTTTCAGAGGTACAGTAAAGTAAATCCATTATACACAAACATATATCCATTCCTTTTCAGATTCTTTTCTGATATAAGGTTATTACACAGGATTGACTTCTTGAGGTGGCCCATTCCAATTACTGAATATTTCTATTCATCTGGTTTTCATCCATTGATTCTACTTTTGCCCTTTGCAGTGAAGAAAGCATCTACTGCTTAGCCCATATAACTTTTATTAGAGTTAAATGCACTGCCTATATCCTTCCCTTTCCTCAGTATTATAAAAGTGAAACAGACCTCCTCTCTTCAGCATTTTTCTTGGGTTTTTCAATCCCACTATCTGGTATCTTTGTTTGGTAGTCAAGCTACTCAAGTTGGAGAAACTAGAATTGAATATGACACTTTTCAATTTGTTTATGGGTTTATTAAGCAAGTATGCATTTGTGGCAGGAGCACATCCTGGTTTGGGGAACCTGAAGCTTAATATAATTCTAGGGATTCTTTTTAAGAAAAAGAATGATAAAATACTTCAGTTTTCCAAATTTCACTTTGGCTCCTCCAAAGGCTTTGAAAGTGACCTATAGGAGTGAGAGCCCCTGAAAGTTGAGCATAATTAGTTTCACAGTAATTATGCCACTGAAATTTGGATATAATGTATGAAAAATTGAGTTGAAATGTCATACAGTGTCAATACGCTTATTTGAAAAGGTAGCTCTGGAAGGGTAATTCAGGAAGAAGAAAAAAAATAAGGTAGGGAGGATTGAAAAATAGTTACCTATAAGCTAGAATCAGGAGTTTGAGTGAAATGGGCAGTTAAAGCCAGATTAATATCCTGTTTTTCCTTCATCTTTTATCTCCCAGATTATGAATAAAATCATAAACCAGACAGGACCATTAGAAAATTCAATAAAATGCTAATTAAGAAAACCAATGAAAGAATTTGTGTGAATTTACACATATATATTTCCTCTTCTCTGTCATCCATTTAGAATTATCTTATTGAGGCCAATGAATTTCCTCTGGATCATGTATTAATTGTACTTTAGGCAATGCAATCCATCCCTTCACTGAAGTCCATCATTCTAAAGTCCAGTCATCAGTTTTTATCAAAAACACACAAACAGCTGACCCTTGAACAACACAATCTTGAAAAGTGTAGCTCCACATAATCATGGATTTTTTTTCAATAAATACATACTATAGTACTACACAGTCTGCAGTTGGTTGAATCCAAGAATGCAGAACCACAGATATAGAGGGCCAACTCTAAGGTTATATGCAAAGGGTTGGCACCCCAACCTCCACATTGTTTGAGGGTCAAGTGTATTCTTTAATTTCATTATAATATAATTTTTTTTACTGTATTAATCAAGGTTCTCTCCAGAGGAAGTGAATGAATAGGATGTATATCTATAGAGATTTTTTTTAAAGGATTACAGAGGCCAGCAAGTCCAAAATTTGCAGGGTAGCCTGGCAGGTTAGAAACCCAAGGAAGAGCCATTGCTGTAGTTCAAGTCCAAAGGGTGTCTGCTGGCAGAATTCTTTGCTCAGGGGAGATCAGTTTTTTGTTGTTTTCAGACCTTCAACCCCCTGGCTGAGGTCCACCCATATTCTGGAAGACAATACATTTTATTCAAAGCCCATCTTCCAATTTAAACATTATTACCAAAAAAGTATCCTCACAACAACATCCAGTATATCATTTAACCAAATATCTGGGCCCATGGCCCAGACAAGCTGACACAAAGTTAACCATCTCATTTACCATTATGACCATCAATTGGAAGAAGACTTGAAAAGGCTTATTCTCCCAATTGTTGTTTGTTACTTAGTTCTTTAAAGTCTTGAGAGTGATGTTCCACCTCCCCTTGAAAAATATGTAAATTAACCCAAGCTTCCCCACGGAGTTTGACAAAACTCATGAAGCCCACATCATTAACCATTTCTACTGATTTATAGAGGAGGTACAATTTTATTGCCTGAAGGAACCAAAAATTCTTCACTGATACAGAAATCCCCAAAAAGATGAGGCTGATGAAGGAAGATATGGGATTTATGAGTTTTGCCAAACTCTAGGGCAGTTCCCCCTTATAATAGGGGAAGAGGCCTCTGGGAAAACCTTTCTAGGAGCTCAGACCACCATATGTATATAAAAGCGGGTAAGTAATGAGAGAGACTCGGAAGGAGGCTGCTGTGGTATACTATACAATCCTTTGTCCATGTTGTTTTGAGAGGTTGAAGCATCAGGGTATGAAATTACCAAGGTGGATGGGAATGCCAACAAGAATAGACCTCAGAGTTTTCTGGTGGCTCAGTGGTTTAAGGATATGGTGTTGTCACGACTATGGTTTAGGTCACTGTCGTGGCATGGGTTCAGTCCCTGGCCTGGGAACTTCTGTATGCCATGGGTGCAGCTAAAAAAAAAAAAAAGACTTCAGGAGTTCCCGTCACGGCGCAGTGGTTAACGAATCCGACTAGGAACTATGAGGTTGCGGGTTCGGTCCCTGGCCTTGCTCAGTGGGTTGATGATCTGGCGTTGCCGTGAGCTGTGGTGTAGGTTGCAGACGTGGCTCGGATCCTGCGTTGCTGTGGCTCTGGCGTAGGCTGGTGGCTACAGCTCCAATTCGACCCCTAGCCTGGGAACCTCCATGTGCCACGGGAGCGGCCCAAGAAATAGCAAAAAGACAAAAAAAATAAATAAAATAAAATAAATTAAAAAAAATAAAAATAAAAAAAATAAAAAAAAGACTTCAGAAGGATACTTGCAAACTTTGAAAGCCATCATTAGAGTCCTTAAAATACAGAGATTAAGATCATGAATTGATTGATTGTAGTGGGTAGGAAAATGCACAATAGGAAGATTGTAGTGGGTAGGAAAATGCACAATAGGAAGATTTTTAACTTATGTCATGTTTTGCTCTACCTCAAATTTTAGAGAAATTCCTAACCATTTGATTTTTAAAAATCTATTTGTATCTGCCAATAAAGTTTGCATAACATCTGAATACCTTTGTCATAACTTTCCGCATACCCTTTTTTAAAAAAATAGACTTTATTTTTAGAGTAGCTTTTTTTTTTTTTTTTGCCTTTTTAGGGCCACACCCATGGCCTATGGAGGTTCCCAGGCTAAGGGTCTAATCGTAGCTGTAGCTGCTGGCCTACGCCACAGCAACGCCAGATCCAAGCCACATCTGCGACCTACACCATAGATCATGGCAATGTCAGATCCTTAACCCACTGAAAGAGGCCAGGAATCGAGCCCAAAAACTCATGGTTCCTAGTCATATTTGTTTCCACTGTGCCACAACAGGACCTCCTAGAGCAGTTTTAAGTTCACAGCAAAATTTAGCATAAAGCACACTTGCCTTCTGTTTCCACAGATGCACAGCCTCCCCCCAACATCAGCCCCCACATTTTAAAATTTAAAAATATGCTGATCCCCAAGAACAGTGAGATAGCAGCCCTCAGCAAACAGTGAGTGTACTTCCTTATTGCCACCGCTGTTCTCTGCTAGCTAAGCTTTCCATTGGACTTTTTGAGTCCATCCAGATGAATCTTCCCAATTCTAGGAGACTGTCATCTTTGGAGGTTGTTGGGCATTAAGGAGATGGTTTGAGAAGTTGAAAAGACCACGTCTGTGACTTCATTGCAATTAGCATCTCATTTGGTCAACATTCACCTCCATAACAACCTAGGAGGTGCAAGATATTGGTCCAAACCCAGTCACTTGAGGTAAAGAGGGATCGCTTACTTCTTCCTCAGGAAGATGGCACACTTCACAATTACCCTTTGACAGAGACTTACTAACCACTTTCATTTAGCTCTTCCTCCCACGAGTGGTAACGAGACTCTCCAGCTAGTGCCTAGGTATTTCAATAAATACTGTTTCCTAATAATTTTTCAGAAGGTTCATATTTACCTTCCAGGGGCCAAAACTCATGCTTGTTTTCAACTTGTGATTGTTTCTTCTGAATCACATTCTTTTTTTCCCCCCAGACAGCAATATTTTTAAAATTTTGGGTGGATTTTTTAAATTTTAATTTCATTGGAGTATAGTTGACTTACAAAGTTGTGTTAGTTTCAGGTGTAGAGCAAAGTGAATCAGTTATAAACATACGTATACCAATTCTTTTTCAGATTCTTTTCCCATATAGGCTATTTCAGAATATTGAATAGATTTACCTGTGCTGTACAGCAGGTCCTTGTTATTTGTCTATTTTATATATAGCAGTGTTAATTCCAAATTTCTAATTTATCTCTCCCCACCACTTTTGCTCTTTGATAATCATAAATTTATTGCTAATTCTGTGAGTCTGTTTCTACTTTGTGAATAAGTTCTTTTGTATCATTTTATGAGATTTCATAAAATAATGGTATTATATGATATTTGCCTTTCTCTGTCTGACTTGATTCACTTAGTATAATAATCTTTAGGTCCATCCATGTTGCTGCAAATGGCATTGTTTCATTTTTTATGGATGAGTAGTATTCCATTGTAGATATGTACCACATATTCTTTATCCATTCTTCTGATGATGGACATTCCTTTACCCTCTAACTTCTTTATGCTGCCTATGATTACCTCCACTGACACAAAATAATTTTCTTCCTGGTTTCTTCCCTCAATAGGCAGGACCTCATTTTTTTGTGGTACACATGATAATTCATGATGTAATTATTATTACTAGTTAGTGAGTTGGGTTATAGCAATTGTACATATTTGTACATACTGCTTACTAGATATTTACTCTGCCAGGCACTATATAAAGCACCTATGAAGTATTATTTTATTATCTCATTTAAATCCTTACATCAACCCTGAGAAGTAGGTGCCATTATCTCCACTGACAGATGAGGCAACCAAGGAACAGAGAAGCTCTATAAAATTCGTGATTTTAACAACAAAAACATAACACACAAGAACAAAATCTTTTCATGCTGACTGGACAGCATCATTTTGTCTCCACAGTAATATCATTTTTGGCATGACTGTACAAGTACATGTCATGAGAGGAACACGCATTTCTTTAGCTGATTTGTACCTGCTATAAGGCCTCTATACTTCTCTGTGAACAGACTTCTGGTTACTGCCCCAGCCCAGATTTCAGACCTCTGCAGTGACAATCTCTGTACAACAATGAATTCCATATCAAATAGAGTTCTATTTAACAGCCCCAAATCACTTTCTTTCAATTCCAGGGGACAGTCTCCATTCAAGCAGAAGTTTTAGAAAGTTCACATTGCTTTAAAATGGGTGGAAAATACAGCTGGGTTTCAATGCTCAAGTGGTTCAATACTCTTTGTCACTATATGATTTAATCTCCAAAGCTGCCTATTATGAAGTACTGGTCTCTGTTAGTGGTTAAGTGCATAGGCTACTGAGTTAGTTTGGTTTACTCAGTATCTGCCTTCATCTGGGTGGATTTCTGCACCTAAGTCTCTTTCTTTCTCTGTAAAATGGGAATCATCATGGAACCAACTTGGTAAAATTGTCGTGTGGTCTAAATAAAATATGTAAGGCATTTAGGCACACAGGAAGCACTCAGTATATACTAGAAGCTATCATTATTATTAATAATTATTACATTAATTAATAAAAATGATAGTAATAATAAGAAATATATGCCTCCACTCCTTTATATGCAACATAGTGGCTAAGAGTCTGGGCTCCAGATCTGCGTCTTCATTTGCCAGCTTTGTGACCAGAGGAAAGCTCCTTCACTACCTGATTCTTAACTTCCTCACCTGTACAATTGAGATAATAAGAGAATGTATTTTATAAGGTTGTAAGAAATTATTTGAATTATATAATATACATAAAGCACTTGCTTAAAAACTGAATAACTATTGCTATTATTTTTAAAAATTTTTTGGAGTATAGTTGACTTACAAAGTTGTATTAGTTTCAGGTATACAAAAAGTGATTCAGTTATACATACACTCATTCCTTTTCAGATTCTTTTCCCATATAGATTATTACACAGTATTGAGTATATTTCCCTGTGCTATCCAGTAGGTCCTTAGGACTTATCTATTTTACTTATAGTAGTGTGTCTGTGTTAATCTCAAACTCCTAATTTATCCCTTCCCCCAACATTCCCCTTTTGGCAGCCCAAGTTCAGAAGAAGGAATACACCCAAGCTCATTCTATGAGACCACCATTATCCTGATACCAAAACCAGCCAAAGACACTACAAAAAAAGAAAATTATGGGCCAATATCACTGATGAATATAGATGCAAAAATCCTCAAAAAATATTACAAATATATTAATATTAGCTGCTATTATTTTTATCATGAAGCTTTCCTTCTTGGATCCAATTATCTGTGGTGGCTTCCTGTTATAAATATATATAAATATATATCACTTATTTCAGCAAATAAAACATGCTGAGTTGTATGGCTTGCCCTGTTATAGGAATGTCCTTCCCCCATTGAGGGTGCAAGTCCCTCATGTTCATGTTAACATTGCCATGTGCATAAATTGCCCCCTACATATCTCCATTTATCATATACTTGCATCTGATTGACTGTAGGGGGCATATATTCTATGACTGCTCAGGGAGATAGAGGCATTTTGAGTGACTTGTAAATCACTCATTCTTTTAACACATATCCTGAGAATCCATTGCATGCTAGGCATTGTTGTGGTCTCCAGGGCTACAACAACACATAAAAAGAATCCATTTTAATTGCTCTGTAACAATTTGAGGTTGAGCACATGCTGGTGAAATATGAAAGTAGAAAGATGCAGCTGGAGAATTTTTGGTGATGAGATGCTGAGATAGATCGTATGGGAAGTCAAGATGTCGATGATTTACAGGGAGGCCTGAAGTGTTGTTGTTCTGAGTCACAAACTGCTGTACCATGTTCTCTTTAGCAGTGAGGTTTCTGAATCTCTATCTCGTCACTGCAGTTCTGCCCCGGGCCTTTCCTGTCTCCTTCATCTGTCACTCATGATGATGACAATTATTGGACTTCTCACTGACTTGGATGTTTGCTAAAATTGTGTCTCTCCTTTGGTACTTGTCTGAAATTGTCGTGTGTGAGAGAGGATACGGTTTATCTATTCTTCCATTCTTTTTTTTTTGTCTTTTTATGGCTGTACCCACAGAATATGGAAGTTTCCAGGCTAGAGGTCAAATTGGAGCTATAGCCACTGGCCTATACCACAGCCACAGCAATGGCTGATCTGAGCCACATCTGCAAACTATACCACAGCTCACAACAACACCAGATCTCTTAACCCACTGAGTGAGGCCAGGGATTGAACCTGCATCCTCCTGGATACTCATTGGATTCATTCCCCTGAGCCACTGATGAGAACTCCCATTCTTCCATTCTTAAGGTTGGTAATTTTTGATTGGAGCTAATCTCTATAAGAAAGGAGAGGCAAGGATAGTCAATTTACATTCTATGCCATTTTTGTTTACATAATAACCATCTGATTAGTTCATAAAGATTAATCTGTGCTGAAAGTGCCCAATAAAGTGCCCAGAGTTACATGTAGATCATTTGTTTTCTCTGTTTTGTATGAAACGGGGTGGCAAGAAGAGATAATAAAATAATGAGATGTTCATCTGTGAGCAGGTATGTACATGAGCTTCTGGCAAGTCAAGGATTAAAGAGGACTTTATTTTTTGTTCTAATTATAGGAAACCCAGGATCAGGGAAAAGACTGCACAGAGATGCTCTATTTTGACTCACAGGATTTTAGGGCCAATGTGCTCCACAACTATAATTTATTTTCCTCTGATCTTATATTCATTCCCTCATTCAGCAGCATCTGTTTCTGTTATTTTTCAATCATTTTTTTTTATTTCTTGGGGGTACTAAGATACAATGTTCAAAGATCCCACTTAATACTTACTGGGAAATTTAATAGTGCTGGTTGACATATCCGGTGGTCACTCTGATTTGTTTAATGGTGGAAACAAAAATACTCAATCAGCATTTTTTCTCAATTCTGCCCTAGTCCGCTCCTCTACTTCCTTCTGACTCTTACAAAGGGGTAAATCTCAAAAAGACCTCTTTCTTTCCCAACCCATCTCTACTCTTTCTGAACCTGACTCATAGATCTGAAAGGAAAAATCCAACACTTTTACGTGTGTGCATCTCTCTTGCCCCACTGTAAGCCCTCTTAACTGAATATGGTAGCATTTCCAAACATACAACATGTCTTCATAAAGTAAAAACTCTGCCTTATCCATAATATTGAAATTGTTTCTTGGAACTCACAGAAATCCCACAGGAAGTAATCAAGCCAAGCAGCTTTATTTAACAACAAAAATAAAATAAAAATGGGGTTGAATGACTGTATAATAAATATATACTTCAGCCAAGTCTAGCATGTTGTCAATCATCAGATATTTTCAGCATGGCCAAATCCACAAGCTCATTGAATGTTTTGTTAACAAAAATGCAATAAACTTGGGGTCTTGGGCTTGGGGTTGGATGAGATGGGTGCAATCTTGGGAAGTACTGGATTCTTCCCCTGCTCAATAGTTGACTTTGAGGGGCGTCAAGATTGGAGATGTTCCATCAGAACTGTAAAAACCTAGTTGGTCCTCAGATTAAAATTTTGAGGGATCAAATTACTCAGTAGAATGATTTGAGGCCTTGGCTAAGTGAATTATCTGATAACTGAATTTTTGAAGAGTTCATTCATGACTAATCTTTGTATATTTTAATATTCCTTTAGGGTAATGTTTGAGAACTTTTTTAAATACTAGAGGACATAAGTTTTAAAAGTGAAAATTTAAATGGAACTTGAAGTTTTCAGTAACGTACTATTCTGCTTAAAGTTTGATCTCTACTGCTTCCCATGACAAGGAAGTATACACAAGAAACGCCAGGGATCTGTGGACAACAGTGTGAAAGCCATTGTACTAGGGTTTAAATTTCTAACAGGCTACACAAACCTGTGGTCAAGAAGACAGATTCTGAAGATGGGTGAATCTAGGTTCTAATTTTAGCCCAGAGATTTCTTGGTCTTGTGAACTTGGGAGAGTCATTTAACTTTCTACGCTTCATTTTTCTTAGTTCTAAAATGAAGATAATACGGAGTTCCTACTGTGGCACAGTGGGTTAAGAATCTGCAGTGGAGCTCCCGCTGTGGTGCAGTGGATTAAGAATCTGACTAGTATCCATGAGGATGTGGGTTTGATCCCTGGCCTCACTCAGTGGATTAGAGATCCGACATGTCCACAAGCTGTGGTGTAGGCCGGCAGCTGCAGCTCCAATTCAGTCCCTAGCCTGGGAACTTCCACATGCTGCAGTTGAGGCCCTAAAAGAACAAAAGAGAAAAAAAAAAAAAGAATCCAATTGCAGTGGCTCAGGGCTCTGCAGAGGTGTGTGTTTGATCCTTGTCTGGGGCAGTGGGTTAAAGGATCCAGTGTTGCCATAGCTGCAGAGTGGATTTAATCCCTGGCCAGAGAACTTCCATATGCCATGGGTGTGTCCTTAAAAAAAGAGAATAAAATGAAGATAATATTATCAGTGTCATAATGCTGTAAGAATTAAATGAGATCTTTTATGGGTTTAGAGTCTTAGGGGTTCTTAACCTTTTAGGTGCCATGGAAATTTTGGTGCAATTTAAAATAACATTTTAAAATTTTCAATAAATGAAATATTCAGAATTAAAAGAAAACATCATTTGGGAATACAGTTATCAAAGTATTAAAATCATATGTCATAGTAATGTACATGGTCCTTTACACATTAAATAATAAGATCTTATGAGTCTAATAACTCATAGTGTCTTATTATCATAAACAAGCATTTCAAAACAGCTGTTGTAAGTGTAATATGTGATGCAAATATTTGTGATTCCTATTGAAAGAAATGCTAAATTTCTGTTAGAAAGAAGTGATAAATTTATGTGAAAAACTAGTGAAAATAAAGATGTATATTTTCCCATTCAAGTTTTTGGATCCCTGAATTCTATCAAATTCTGAATTAAGACCACTCATATTAGAAAAATTTAGCCCAGTTTCTTATGGATTAGGGGTTTAAGTTATGTTTGTTGTTGTTACAATTGTTACCATAATCAGCATTGTCACCATTGCCATCATTTCAGAAGGCAGGAATATATATTTGGAATTATTAATCTAGGAATAATGTTTGAAGGTTCTTAGAAGATACCAAAAATGACTAAAAATTGAATATTCACTATATGGAATAAATATGACAGCATCAATTTGGATATTAAAACCAAAATACAAAAGATTGGAAATATCCACAATTAGATGATTTGCTGTCTCTAAAGTTTTTTTCAATTATATCTGTTTGAAAAGTTTTCTTTCCAGTTATACTTCTAGTATGTTGTTTTCGTCTCATCACTCATTTCCACATGTTGTCAGATCACATAGATAAATAATTTGGCTTTGAACACCACTGAATGTTACATAAATCTCTTCAGGAACTTCTTGAAAAGCAGCAGTAGGAGAATTCTATGACCAATACTCGGTAAAACTTCCTACAGTTTTTCTTAAGTCTCTTAATCCTCAAAGACTCATTTATGGGTGTTCTTTCCAATAGTGAGTCCTTTCTTCCTGTAGGTCACATGTCCTTAGTGCATAGTTCAATAAGTTCTTACAAACAGAACTCACTTGCACCTGAATCAGGAAATAAAACATTACCCTGAAGTTTCCTCATGCTCCCCTTGGCTACTTTCAGCCCCCAATGGAGTAACATGACCGGACTCTTAACATCTTGGATGAGTTTTGCCTGTTGTGCTTTTGGAAACATACAGAACTCTTTGAGTCCAGTTTAATTCAATCAATATCATGTTTCTAAGCTCCAGCCATACTAACTCATGTAGTTGAAGTTAATAGTTGCTGAATAGCATTTCATTGTGTGAACACACTATAATTTGTCCATTCTTCTTTATAGTCAGTTGGATATTTTCCAGTTTGGGGCCATTAAGAATAGTGCTGCTATGAATATAACAATCCTGGGTCTTAGCTGAATGTGGGAATGATTTCGGTTTGGCACTGACCTATGTGTGGAATTGCTGGGTCTCACTGTAGAAGCTAACACACAGGATGGAATTATCAAATCAGACTCACATGAGCCACAGAGCTCTCATCCCTCAGAAAACTTTACTAAGCGATTTCAATTGGAAGGCAACTGAACATTTCAGAAAGATCAGAGAGAGGTCAGGGCATCAAGGGTGGCTTCTCAGGTCAGGTCTTTCCCTGTCTGGCATGTCCCACTGACCCAGAATAACAGATGAGATTTCTGTTACATTTGCAGGGTCACTTCACACAGCAGAAATATTTAAACTGTGAAGTCAGAGAGCTGTGTGGCTTAGGGGAGAGTCTCCAGAGGGCCATTTCTCACGAATCCTGCATTCTTTTTCTATAGGTAATCCTTAACTAGGACATCCTGCCAAGGACATTTCAGATTTAAGGTCACTTCTCCCAAGCAACTGTCATTAGTCTACTTATCTGGAGGTCTAGTTATAAAGGAGATTTGACTGGATGACCACAACAGCCCTTCTCCCATGAGCTCCCCTAGGTAGGAGCAGTGAATGGATCAAAACCCAGTTGCTTCAGCTCCTTCCTCTCAGCATTGTCACATTTAATAGAGAATGCCAATGAGATTTGCAAAGTGGTTGTACTACTTAACTCTCCCAATAGTATTGTCTGAACATTCTGATGGCTCTACGTGCATACCAACACTTACTTTCCATTATGTTTACTTATTTTCCTCTTCACCATCTCAGTAGGTATGTGATAAAATCTCTTGGTGGTTTCAACTTGCACTTTTGTGATGCCTGATGAAGTTAGACACCTTTTCATATATTTATTGGCTTTTTTTAATATCCCCTTTTGTAAAATATTTGTTCAGGAATTTTTGCTCATTTTCTATTGGTGTGTGTTCTATTCCTAATGATCTGTGGAAGTTCTTTGTAAATCTGGGATATATTTTGTTATATAAAATATATGACTATCCTTTTCCACTCTATGTGCTGCCTTTAAACTCTCTTATTAGTATTTTTTTTTTTGATAAACAAATGCTTACTTTCATTATCCAGTTTCCTATGTCTTTTTTTTTTATTTTTTTTTACAGCCACAGTTGTGGCATGTAGAAGTTCCCAGGCTAAGGGCGGAATTGGAGCTGCAGCTGAGGCCTATGCCACAGCCACAGCAATGTGGGATCTGAGCCACATCTGTGATCTAAGCCATGGCTTGTGGTAATGTCAGGTACTTAACGCACTGAGCGGGACCAGGGATTGAACCCACATCCTCATGGACACTATGTTGGGTTCTTAACCCACTGAGCCACAATGGGAACTCCTCATGTCCTTTTAAAATATAAAGCTACCTACTAATGACCTTCCAATTTTCTCTGCCCATTAGTACTAATTTGGAAAACAAAGGAAACATGGAATTCTGAACAAAAATGATGCCTTAGAAGGGAAGGGAACAGGGAAAGTGATGTTATGCTACTTTGTCCATTTTGCACAACCACGTAATTCATGTTGTCACATCTTAGGCTCTGAATGTCTGGCATTGTAGCTGCCTGACAGTTTTGGTATTAGAATGCCTGAGAGTTTTGACTTTTTGTGGCTAATCAGTATCTGTTTGCTACTGTGGGCTCAAAAAATATTGCATAATCCCTACTTTCCACGTGAGACATGCAGAAACTTTGTGTACATGTATGTGTGTTCTCTACCCAACACTATAACTAAGTACATTTCATACCTGCTTTTGATCCCAGCATACAAAGGATTTTCAAAAACCTTCAGAAGAAAATGGACTTAATCATCAAGCACCTATTTTAGCCCCTTTATAATGGTTTACTTCTTTGAACAAGGTGATTGTAAGAAATCTGTCTACTGTTTTGTAACTCGAAATAGATAACTCTGGGAGTTCCCACTGTGGTGCTGGGTTAAGGATCTGGCATTGTGTCTCCATTGGCTTGGGTTTCTGCTGAGGCATAGGTTCAAGCCCTGGCCTTAACAGTGGGTTAAGGATCCTGTATTCCTGAAGCTATAGTATAGGTCACAGCTGTGGCTCAGATTCTAATCCTGGCCTGGGAACTTCCATGTGCTGTGGAACACCCAACTATAACTCTGTGCACATATATAACTCTGTGCATTGGGTATTGTCAGGTTTTTGGATTTTAGCCATTCTAATAGGTATGTAGTGATACATCATTATTATTTTAATTTGCAATTCTCCAATAGCCAATGATGTGGAACATATTTTCATATGCTTATTTGTCATCCATATATCTCCCTTAGTGAAGTGTCCAGATCTTTCACCTATTTTCTGAATGGATTGTTTGTGTTCTTACTGTTGAGTTTTAAGAATTCTCGGGATATTAGGTACACACCCTTAATCAGACATGCATCTTGCCAGTACTATTACCCACTCCGCAGCCTGTCTTTTCATTCTCTTAGTAGTGTCTTCCACAGAGCAGAATTCTTAAAGTTCAACATTTGTCTTTCATAGATGCTCTTTTGTATTATATCTAAAAATTCCTTACCAAACACAAGAACTCTTAGATTTTCTCCTATGTTTCCTTTTAGGAGTCTTAAAGTTTTGCACTTTACATTTAGGTCCATGATCCCTCTTAATTTGCCTTTTGTGAAAGGTATACGGACTCTGTCTAGATGCATTTTTTTTCCCAATGTGAATGTCTAGTTGTTCCAGCATGATTTGTTGAAAGTCTCTCTCCATTGAATTGCCTTTACTCCTCTGTCACTGGTATACAATTATAGGTTAGTGTTTTTTCTTTTAACACTGTAAATATTTAATTCTACTCTTGCTTTGCATATATTCTGACAAGAAGTTCAATATAACTCATATCCATGCTTCATTATACGTTCCCCAACATCGTCAACTTCTGACTTGTTTTAAGACTTTGGTTTTCTGCAATTTGAATATGATATATTTAGGTTTGTTTATTTTATTTTGCTTGGTGTTCTCTGAGCTTCCTCAATATGTGGTTTGGTATTTGTTATTAATTTTAGAAAATTCTCAACTACTAGTACCTTAAATATTTTCTCTGTGTCTTTCTTTTCCTTCTGGTATTCCAAGTTAGTGTGTGTGACACCTTTTGAAATGGTCCCAGTTTTTGAACATTCTGTTCTTTTTTGTTGTTGTTGGGCTTTTTTTTTTTTTCAATTTCTATTATCCTTGCATTTCAATTTTAGAAGTTTCTATTGATATATTTTCAAGCTCACAGATTCTTTCCTCTGATATGTTTGATTGAATTTACTGAAGAGCCCATCAAAGGCATTCGGCATTTCTGTTAACAGTGTTTCCATTTTTTCGTGTTTCCTTTTGATTAATTCTTAGAGTTTCCATTGTTCTGCTTACATTGCTGTCTGTTCTTTCATATTCTCTATTTTTTTTCTAGTACAGCCCTTAACATAGTAATTACCCTGACTTTAAATTCCTTATCTGATAATTCCAAAATCTGGCATATTTGATTCTGATCTTTATCCCTTCAGACTATGTTTTTTCTTGCCTTTTAGCAGGCCTTGTAAATTTTTTTGTTGATAATCAAACATCATCAGGTAATAGAAACTCAAGTATATAGACTTTTTCAGTGAAGTTTTACACTAACCTGGTTAGGAGTTGGGGTTTGTTTAATGCTTGCTCTATTTGTAGGTGCTATAGGCTGCTGCTACCTATAGTATCCTTACTTTTGCTCCTCTCCCTCCCTCCTTTGTCTGTTTCCCTAAGAACTTTTTTTTTTTTGTCTTTTTTAGGGCCCTACCAGGAAGTTCCCAGACTAGGGGTCAAAGCTGCAGCCACTGGCCTACACCACAGCTACAGCAATGCTAGATTTGAGCCGCATCTGTGACCTACACCACAGCTCACGGCAATGCCAAATCCATAACCCACTGAGTGAGGCCAGGGATCAAACCCACGCCCTCATGGATACTAGTCAGATTTGTTACCACTGAGCCACAACCTAACTCCCAAGAACTTCTCTTGAATAGAGCCTGTTGCTTGTAGCTCCTTCAGCTGTGGTCCACCGTTTGCTGGAGTTCTGCTGTGGTGGTAGGTGTAGGGTGGGGGGGGAGTGGTCTATCATGTGATAGAATCTGGCTTTCAGTGGGCTACTGTCCCCACACTATGACCTTCAAAGGTGTTCCTGGGCCTTTTTTTCTCTCCTCAGGTGAGACAGGAAGGCTTGAGGAGGCTGGAGTTGGATAGCTGCTCTTCTCCCAAATAGGATAAGGAACTTATTAAGTCTTTTTCCTTGAAGAGTAGCCCTTTGTTATGGGGGAAAACTCAGGACTTTTATCATCCCTCTCCCGGAAACACTAGGTGATTTTCCTTAGATCTTCCCTGTGAGAACCTGGTAGGATTACTGGAAGTAAAACTCATGAAAATGTGTCATGTATTCTCCTTCTCAAGTTAGTCCACACTCAGCCTCTGGCAATTCATCAAAATGGCCCTTTAACCACTCCACCGATTTATGGCTCCAGCTGCTTCTGCTCTAAGGAAACTGGTCTCATTTGTGATTCTCTGTATTCACTTTATCGCTTCAGATCTTGGGGTGGTGGTTAGCCCTGTGACCTCAAGTCTCTAATGGGTCCAAGAAAAGTCCTTGATTTTCAGTTTGTTCAGCTTTTCTTGTTGTTGTTGTAAGACTCAGAGCAACTACTTCCAGAATCTTTACATGTCTGAGCTGAAACTGGAAGTTGAATATCTTTTTTAGAGATAAAAATATGAGACTTTGTATTTTTCTTCAACATAGTAACCAATATAAAATTTTCACAGGGTTTCTTAGTGAAGATTATTTTAAAATAAATAAAACTGAATATTTTAAAATAGCCCACTCTTAGTTATCCAAAGACTGGTTGTACTTACAGGTTTTTATTAGCTATGCTGGCTCACATTTCAACCAAGTGGGTCTGATTTGGAGCAGTGCTCTTACTCAAATAAGACTTCCTCAAGTGGTTGGGAGTGGGGAAAAAAACCCAAGATCCTTTTTTCTCTGTTAGAAGCATCAGGGTGAGAAGTGAGGAACAGGTTGAAGTTAGTAGATAAAATGAAGTTCTGGGATCGTGAAAACGAGAGCAACTCTACCCCAGGCCTCCGTTATTATCCCTAATTGAGGAGGCTAGGCAGGGGAGAGGAGTAGAAAGAGTTTGATGGATGTTATTAAGGGAAAGACCTTGCAAAGTATGAGATTCTTTCTCTTCACCTTGTGAATTTTTTTCACTTCATTCACAGAGGCTAGCAGAGTCTTCAAAGCCTTTAAATCATATTCCTCATCAGAGAAGGCTCATCCTAGCCAAGATCTGACAATCTCCTAAAGACCCACTTCTGTGATAATATGCCACCACTAAAGAAGAAAGGTTATAAGTTAGCATCTGGGATGTTCTGTCAGTTCCAATGAGTTATGAGATCTTTACACTTTTTTTTTTTTTCACATAGTCAGGTGACATCCTTGGAGGTTTGTTTCTGCAGAGCATAGTATAAGCTAAGTTGGGAGGCAAATTAAATGCTTCCACAAGCATTAATGCTTAATTGGCACATTATAGTTCTGTGACTTGTATTCATAAGTCATATTCTAAACAACCTGATGTTAGCTATCCATGGCCGCTTTTAAAAATACCCTCAAACTGAGTGAAATAAAATAACAATAATCTTTCAGTTTTCATGGTTTTGGTAGGTCAGGGATTTGGGAAGGGCTCAACTGGGTAAGTTCTCCATGAGGGGCTCAGGCCCTTGTAGTCATATGTCAGCAGGGGCTGTAGGATCTCAATGCATGCCTGGCTCTGGAGGGCCATCCACAAGGGGGCTCACTTAACTGGCAGTTTAATGCTGGCTCCTTCCACCTGGATCTCTCCAGTGGGGTTCTTGAGTGTCCTCACCACACAGCAGCTGGCTTCTCTCAGAGCAGGCAACCATCTGAGAACCCAAATGCCCAAGGTGGAAGTTGCAGTATCTGTAATAACCTCGCCTTGACATTTATAGCCACTCCCGCTGTGGGCTATTGGTCAACAACAGCGTCATTCAGCAGGAGAGTGGTGCTGAGCCATGCATTAAATAGCAGGAAGCTTGGCCTCATTAGGGCCTTTTTGAAGCTTTGCTGCTGCTCAAACTTCTATTTCTTATTTTTAGTAACATGCAATTTTTAAAATGTATATTTTTTAAAATTACTTTTGCCCCCACAACCGTTCCTTAGAAATAAACCCATCACTGTTATTCACTGCTTTCTTATACTTCTACAGTTATTTCATTTTTATATAGTTGCCATAGCCTAATGGATTAAATTTTATTCTGGTTTTTCTCCAATATTATTCTTAAAAATATAAGTAGAAAAATATTTCTCTATAATAGCAATATAAAAAACTAGTCAGAGCCATCGACTAAAATCCACTTCCCTGTCTATAAGAAAACAATCCATACCTGTATTTTCCAAGAGGTATTCTGGGTGCAGTAAGTTTCAAGGTTAGATATGGTTGGGATACTCTGGCTTTTGCAAAGCTGAACATGCCTGGTTTTGTTTCCAAGCTGCATTCTTTCACAGTATCCATTTTTAATATGCTACCTACATTCACTGAAGATTTCTAAGAGGGGGTATAATATGCATTTCCCAAATTTACTGGATCGTGGAACAATTGGCCCTTAGGACATTTATTATTGTTTTTTGGCGCTGCCCATAGCATGCAGAAGTTCCCAGGCTAAAGATTGAACCCTTGCCACAGCAGTGACCACACAGGACCCTTAACTAACAGGCTGCCAGGGAACAACTGAAATATATTTTGTTTCACCCATGTGTTCCCTCTGTTTAAAGCTTAGTGTGGCTAGCAGTATTTGGGTTTAAACCCCTTCTATGCCTTCCTGCAATTCACTGTCCCTTGCTACAGCCAGCATGTTCTTTTAAAATGTAACTATCGCCCAGCTGCTTCCAAATCTTCCAGTAATCTTCCAGTTTTTCTTAGGATTAAGCCCAGCCTCTGTCATAAGAACTTGCATGCTCTGGCCCCTCCTCATGTGCCCCCTTCTCTCTCTCTGCACTGGGTCACACTGACCTTCCCTTAGTGTTTACGGCTTGCTATGCTTTTCCCACCATGGGACCTTTCATGTGTGGTACCTTCTACCTAGAACCCTCTTACCTACCCTCTGAATCCGATTAATTCCAGCTGACCCTTCAGATCACGCTCAAGGGTCAGTTGAAATCTCCCTCACTAATCTTACACTGTCAAAGCTCTCAAGTATAAGTGTATTCTACCCTTTGAAGTACTTATAATATTTATAATTTTGTAAACATTTGTGTAATTATTTAACTACAGTTCATCTCCCACAATCAATTATAAGCTCTCTCAGGGCAAAGACTTTAGACCATCATATTAGATGTTCCATAAATACTTTATAAGTAAATAAATTGCTCTCAGGAGTTCCCGTGTCCTCTCTATCACCATTACTATGCTGGTCCAGGTCTTTATCATTTCCTCTTTAAATTGCTATTGTCACCTCCTACTAGATTTCTTTCATTTCAGTTTATCTACTTCCTAGTTCTTATTGAACACTGCCACCAGACTCCTGTTCTGAAACTGCTATATTCTGTATGTTAGTCTTTTATTGAAATGCTTTAAATGTCTCTCTTCTTACTGCTGCTAAAGCCCATAAACTATCAATTTATGACCATGATTTGTAATATATCTAAATATGATGTCTAAATTTCTCAGGCCACTCTTAGATCTGGATTTAACTTCAACTTCCAGTTGGAATTTGTTCAACTTCTCTATCAATCACTCTTTCAGTCAAAAATGGCCTCTCTGATTATTAACTCCTGAACAACTGATTACTTTCACCCCAGCTTTCAGACACCTAAGACTCTGGTCACCACGTTCCCTTGACTTAGAATTCTCTTCTTGCAGATTTATGCCCTTCAGATTTATGCCATTCCTTCAAAGGCAGGAATGTTTCCTATGTCCCAAATTACTGCTCTAGCCAGGGTTGAGCTCTATTCCAAGTTTGCTAATTAGTACTGAGATATTAAGTTGCTGTGTTATCTTCTACATATTTAAAATTTACAAGAAAGGTATTACTACTATTTATATTTCATTATCTAAAATATTTTTCTTATTTAGTAAATGCATAATAAATATTTTTCAATTGATTCCTTTAACAATCAGCAGTGGCCATTGTCAACAGGTGACAAGGTAGACAAAGCTTCTTGTGGCATAACTTGTTAGACTGAAACCAAATTCGTAATTAAAAATTTATAATTTTTTGTTTTTATTTATCTTCTTCAATGAAACCATCAAAGCACATCTCTCCAATTTCCCCATTATTAACACCACTAGGTATTCATTCAACTATGTTTAAGAAACTATGAACATTACAAAAAATAAAATAGCTTTTAGGAGGAAAGCATAGCAAAAGTGTCTGCCATCCTATTCCAGAAAAAACAATGGAGAAATTTTACTTAAATTACTTTTGCTGGCCCCAGGGAAAAGAACGGATGAAATAAATTTGAAATAGAACATTGTGAATGATCATGGTCTCGAATGTGTAGAAAATATGGACCAGAGCAGCAAACCTGTTTCCAAGGAAAGTGCCATGAAAATCCTGGAAATAATCCAGGAGTAAAACATTTTTGAGCTGGGTTGGCAGTTCCATCAGTGATGGAGTGGAATCTGAAAGGACTGGTGCGCTGGTGTGGAAGAAATGCAGTCATAGCAGAAAGTAATAGTGAGGCAGTACTTGGATGTTACTATTGGATCCTAGAATTATTGAACTATTAAGCTTGCCATGAAGAAATTAATATATTGCTCACTTTCATTTAATAGGCTCTTCTTGTTCTTTATTTTGAACAACCACAATCTCTTCATTTAAAGCAGAATCAAAAACAATCTTATGAACAGAGATACCAAGTTCTTGGATTTTATCTGCGGCTGGGCATGTGGCATCCAGCCAGTCCTTAAGAATCTTTGTTTCACACCCAGAAGTAAGCACATTAAAAAAATCTCACAAGAGAAGGTTCTTAAAATTCTGTGAGATTTTGAAATGGAAATTTTATATATCACTTCTGTAAATGGTGAGACAGCACATATATCTACAAAGAATCTATGAAGTTTACCATTCTGCTTGTATAGTTTACATAAAATTTATCTATGATATGATTCAAACTATAACATGTAATTGATTCCTATGTTATTGTTTTTAATATAAGTGTGCTACTTTATTGATTTTTGTGCCCAAAGGCAGCCTCTCTACCTTGTTGCATTGATGCAGACTAAATTATGACTAATTTCCACTACCTTTTTTTCCCACTAACCTCTCCCATTCCTGTGGCATATCAGTCAGATTGCCCACCTCAGCACCATCCCCTTCCCGCTATATTGCAGACAGTAGCCAGCCACAAGTCACATGTAAAGACACCCTCATAGCTGGGGTTCTGCATGTCATTGGGTTCCTCCAAGCAGATACACCCACAGAAAACATGGAGGTGGAAATGAGCAATGAGAGTGGAGGGGGGGATAGCATCATAAAGGGAGAGGGGTTCTGTGAGCAATATGTTTGAGAAAAACTTTAAGGCTGTGACCTCCTAGAGAAGAACAAGTGAGGGGAGTGTCTTAGGGGACAGAATTGGCATCCTGGTGATATCCTATAGGTCCTTGCAAGGCTTTCAGTTTTATACTGAGTGATTTTAAGGCCTTCAGTTTTACAGTGAGATTGGAGACCACCAAATTTTGAACAGAGAGACATCACCTAACTTTGTTTTAAAGGGATGGTTTTGGTTGATGTTGAAAAGAGTTTGTAATGTGGCAAGGGTGGAAATAGAATGACCAGTTAGGAGGTCATCACAAAAATCCAAGAGGGAAATGATGGCAGCTCCAGTTGGGTGTCAGCAATGGAGATGAGGAGCAGAGTCAGATCCCTGGATATATTTTAGAAGAATACCAAGGGATTTCCTGGATTTTCTCATCCCAGATGACACATAACTCTTCTACTGGAGTGTGAAGTTGCCAGGTGTATCCAGGAGGAGGTACATTCACCCATGCCAAGTGCTGCCCATAGGCAGCAGAGGATGAGGATTGAGAAACGATAACTAGTAGTGTGGATGTTATAGGGGATCTAAATAATAGCCATTTTGGTGACATTGTGTATAAAAGACACATTGATATGTATTAAGCCAGGATGGGAATGCAATTGGAGACAGTGCAGATAGAACTTTCACAATTGGGTGCTACCTGGCAGCAGATAGACAAAGGAAAGTTTTTTGGTTTTTAGTAGGGGAGAAATAGTGCACAGTAATAGACAAGAAGTCAGAACATGTGTGTGTAGATGCAAGTGGGGGTCTGGAAATTCACTTCTAATTGTTCCAATTTTGTTAGTGAAAGAGGACCCAAAGCAACAGCTGAGAGTGACTTTGAGATGATTATTGGGTCAATTAATGAACAGTCAAGCAAGTAGTGAGGTATTGCTCTCAGAAGCTTAGGTCAGACTGAGTCACATCTTCAGCCTGTGCCTGGGCATGGCTGGATGGAGAGTAGGGGGAAGTGAGTAAGAGAATTGAGGCTGAATTTTGCTAGGAGGATAGTAGGCAGAAAATGGATGAAATGGCAGCACTCAACTCAAGAAATCTGGGGCTCAGAATAGGTACTGATTGTAGCAGTGTGTGGGATCTGGGAAACATGGAAAATCAAGGCAAACCGTGAGGAGGCCCTGAATGAAGAGGGAAAATTCAGCTTTGTGTATATGGGATGCAGAGGCCCCATCCTGGGAATGCCTAGATCCCAGTAGAAACACTAATTCCCACCCTAATTTTAATGGTCTAGACACTGGGAGGCCTCAACTGACATGTTGAAGCCCTTGGTCCCCTGGAGCTTGAGAAATCTGTTGAAACAAACAGAACATGGCAGAATTCCATTTATTTTTGGTCTATCTATACAATGCCCAGTGGTAGAATCCTATCAATTATGTTAATTTTTGTCTACACAAGCATGTAAATTTAAGCAAATAGCTGAATATTGGGCTTGTTCCAACATGGTCTCTGATATCTCAAAATAATACAGTCATTTCCAAGTGAAGCAGATAGTAAAATGTTGTGATAATATATTCCCTTCAAACAATTCAAATGTTTATATACACCATGATATATTATTCTGTGAGGCACATACCACTGTAGATGAGAAAGCTCTGAGATAGCAAAACATCCAAGATCACAAAGCAGTGATTGACAGGTTCACAACCTGATTCTGATTTTGAGTCAATGAACACTAAATTACTATGGGCCAGACACACTGCTACATGGTTTGTTTCAGCCTCCTTATTTCTAGCCCTATTCCCTTTCCAAAAAAGATCATCTCAAGAAAGCTCTATTGCCAAAAGGACTTTTTTTGTTTTATCCTAAATAATGTGAAATAATGCTCACACCTTGACCAGTATACTCCCATTATTTTCACTAATAAGTGATTTCGACTTAAATCTGCAAGTATTTTCACAAGGAAGAGCTATAACTAGTTTTCTTGCACAGTTGTAATATCTATGTTCGAATTTTTTTTGTTTAAAATATCATCTTCTGAAAGAATTTTATAAAATGAAGATTATTCAATTTGTCTGTCATTAGATAAAAGTATTGGTATTTTTGGTAGTAAGGCAATTAATAGCAGTGAATTCATGTCTGGAAGGTCTCAAATGAATACTGTTTTTGACTTCTGACTAGTGTGCATAACAGAAAAATAAGATGCAGTAAGAAAACCGTGCCCCTTTTGCACCAGCATTCATCTTGCAGGCAGGTGTTTATAGCTACTTTAAATGAGTGTTCAGATAATATGGTGCATTTTGTCATCACTATGCCAGAGCAAATAATCAGACTCAAGAAAGAGATCTGCACCTAAAGAAATCTGTCTAGGTTGACAAAGTTGATCTCTATAAAGAGCTAATGGGTTTGGCTGTTTAAGTACTCGCTTGGGAGAGCATTATGAAGACTAAACTTCCAACAATGGCACTGACAGTCCAGGCTAAAGCTTCAATTATTTACTGCACTAGTATTTTAAGATCAACATTCCTTTAATTTATACAGTTTGGAACCAAGATAGGACTTTATTTCTCAGTAGTTCACTCTACCATCCAGGGGAGGTTGTTTTTTAAAGAACATATGTGACTATTTGAAAATTCCATCATGATGTGTGAGACTTGGTGTGGGTTATAATAAAGCATATATATTAAAGGTCTTTCTTTAGGAAACATGGGGCTAGACATTGGTACACTTGCTATGTTCTAAGTGTATTGATTAAGTTCTCTGATTTCTCTTTGCCTAAACTTGTTGTTTCTCTGAAATCTGAATGGCTTCTTAATAGAGCAGTGCTAATACCAACAGACGCAGTTACTATGATAAAGAGATAACACATTAGAGAAAATGCCAAAGGAATTTTCTGAAGCCTATATTTAAATGCTGCTTTTCCTTTAAAAAAAAAAAAAAAAAGAGTGTTTTATCTGCCTACCTCTCCTGAAGTTACTGCGCGTAGAATGTTAATTCTAAATCAGAAAAATAAAATTAACATAGCTTAAAATAAATGCCCCAAAAATAATATATTGAATTAGAATGTGTATACTGTCCAAATAGGAATTATAGTAATGATAGTCTTGATTTTTCTTTTTAAAGACAAATTATTTCAACAAAAACTTGGAAATGTGAAGAAGAGGAGGTGGAAATATCCTAATCTTTCGTTTTACATATGGATATCAATAAACATAGTTTATTTTTTACCTTGATAGACTAATATATGTTAAAATGCAATTAAATTTTAAAGGGGATCACTGGTTAGCTGAAAGCATGGCACCTGGAATAAAGACTACATTTCCCATGTTTCCTTGCAAGGAAGTGTGGCCGTGGTGTTAGGAAATGAGGGGAGAAAATCTCAGAAAAGAGACACAAGGGGGAGCCCCCAAATCTGTGTACTAACTTCTCAAATCCTTGCCTGACTCCAGAGCTTATACATGCAGAAGATGCCAAGGTACCCCAGGGCAAAACAGCAGCTGGAAGCTGAAAAACAGAAGCAGTACCAAGATTTTTGCAGCTACCTTGATGCTGGAGCAAAAGAGTTTGGAGTTTAAGTACCACCAATTTAATTATGTTTGGGAAACAGCCTAGGCTTTCCATGGAACTCAAAGGCCATGGTTTAGGAATAAGAACCATGTTTCAGGAGTAAGGGCAGGACTGCAAGGGACCCACTTAACAGAGCCTTAAACCATGCCTCCACACCATTAAGGTGATCTGCCACCAATAATTTAATTGCATAAACAAAAAACTCTATACTTTTCAGAGGAAGATAACTAATCCTTTGTTTTTCTCTTTCTGCCTTTAGAATTCTCTTTTATCTTTGCCATTTTAATTACTATATGTCTTGGTTTGAGTCTGTTTGGGTTTATCCTGGTTGGGACACTCTGTGCTTCCTGTACATGGATATTTGTTTCCTTCTTCAGTCTCAGGGGTGGGGGGATGGGGGGATGGAGGGGTGGCTGTTGGAGGCAGGTTCAGCCATAATTTCATCAAATATATTTTTTACTCCTTTTTCTTTCCTTTCTCCTTCTTGGACCCCTGTAATTCAAATGTGTGCACCTGATATTGTCTCAGAGGTCCCTTAAATTGCTCTTATTCTTTAAAAGTGTTTTTTCCTTTTTGCTGGTGCTCTGACTGGGTGATTTTCATTATTCTATCTTCTAAATCATGTATATGCTCTTCTGTGTCATCTAGGCTGTTATTAATGAGAAGGTCCCTGCTGAGTTGTGCTTCACTGACACAATGAGTAAAGCCATTAATAATTATAATGTAGATACATGGTTCTTGCTATGATGTCTGTAGTACGTTAGGAAAGGCAGGTTTCAAACCAAAATGCATAGTATAATCCCATTTTGTTAATTAATATTACACACATTTATACACATGTGTATAGAAACAGGTCTCAGATAATAAGCATCAACATATTAAACATGGGTACCTATGGGTGTTCAAATTACTAGTGACACATCATATTGTTTACCTGGATTTCTTAAGCAAAATAATACAAGTTAAAGACAGGTTCTATAGACCTTATACCCACCTGTGTTCTGGCTATATTCCTTGTTGTGAGCTTATTGAGGAAAATAATCTTTAGACATGAAAGGTTTTTGCCATGTAACAGTTAGCATCATATTTAAGGGGCAATTTGGGTAAAGTAGGTTTTTGTGGGCGGGCATGTTCACCGTGTATAATGCTGACAGTAGGAGAAAATGTGTTTGGGGTTCCAAATAACATTCTCTGGAATAAAAAGTGTTGCAGCATGGGAACTTCCCGTTCTGTTCTCGTCACACTGTCCCTTTGGCAATCACTTGCTCTTTGGGGCCATTATGAGCCTCTGAATAAACAAGAGACAATCTGTGTTCATACTTTGAGTGGCAAGTTTAATTTAGACAATCTGCAAATTTGAGAAAAAGATTCCATCCACTCCCTCTGAGCTTTTTTTTTTTCCCCCTCAAGTTGGCTAAAGCTCTTCCAGCCTTTCCACAGCCATGGTGTGGCTCAAACTTGTGTACACAGAGCTCTCTTGGCGCAATTCAGCGCCAGCAGCCAGTGGAACTCAGTCAGTTGTAAGCCGTCGAGAGCTCCTTTTAGAATCACATCTTTGGTTTCCTGGGTGATGGAGATGTGATCTGCACTTATGTGAGAACAATACACAACTTTGTTATCGGAAGTATAAGCTACTTGAGTTCTGTAGCGGAAGGAAGAAAATCAGAACCTGCACAGCATTTAGATTAAGCTCTGGGGAAAAAAATGTGGGGAATTAAACTGGGAATATGCTACATTATGCTGAAATAATAAAACTGAATGTCCACAGAGAACAGACTTGTGATTTCAAAAGAGGTGGGGGTGTGGGGAGGAAAGGGCTGGGAGTTTGGGATTAGCAGAGGGAAACTATTAGGATGGAGAAACATCAAAGTCCTACTGAATAGCACAGGGAACTGTATTCAACATCCTGCGATAAACCCCTAATGGAAAAGAATACAAAAAAGAATATATGTGTATATAATTAGTCACTTTGCTGTACAGCAGAAATTAACACAACATTGTAAATCAACTATACTTCAGTAATTTTTTTAAAGTTAAAAATACTTAAATGTCCATAGAGACAGTGTAGTCAAAGCCAAAATGAATGAGTAAACCCCTTCCCTTTCTCCCCAATTTGGAAATAAACCTCTAGTGAAAAACCACAGGTCCCTTTAAGCTGTTGGTGTTTAAGATTTTTTAAATTATTATTACAGGTTGTTCTTACTTTGCACAGTAGTGGAGGAGCATTAGATGGTTATGTGAGCTGAAACCACATATGCTGATCATAAATGCAGAAAGTTATGATTGTATCGTGACCATTAGAAATTATTGTTAAAACAGTTAAAACTCTCTTACTCTTAGTTTTAAGTACATAGGGATTTTTTTTTTTTTTTTTTTTGCCATACCCAAGTTATGTGACATTTCCCAGGCTAGGCATCAAACCCAAACCACAGCAGTGACAACACCAAATCCTTAACTACTAGGCCACCAAGGAACTCCAAGGGAAATGTTTTTAGATACTAAAACTAATGTGTATTTAATATACTGCTAGTTAAAATATTAGAAATCTTAATAATGAAAATGTTTCATTTATTTGTGAAAAACTCACTGGGGACAGTTTGAACAGTGATGGTCTTATTGCTGTCGTATTCCTGCTTATACAAAGTGCACATCTTTCCAAATATCACATTCCTTTGTAAGTCTGGATCTGCTTCCCACAGTGTATCCTTTTCCCTTTCCATGTTGTGAAATATCTCCAGGAATTCCTTTAGTACGAGGTTTTGCCAGCATCATCTCCTCTGAGACATGCCCTCCTTTTCCTCACCACAATTTTCTCCCTGTCTATCAACAGCCTCACCTCCACTAGACTCTCTGGCTACAGGTTTAGAGCCTCCCTAGGGGTGGCTGTGGTGGGCTATGACTCCAGTGTGTTCCAGTCAAATATCTCTCCCAGTGTTATCACTTCTGGGTTCTTTGCTGCACTTGCATTTCTGTTGGCCAGATCCCTCTTGGATTATCCATTTTTGGAACAAGTCACACGGATTTAAGACTGGGAGACAAGGAGGCAACACAAACACATGCTTTCCTGCATGAACTGATGGTCGCTGACTTTTTTTTTTTAAGCCAACCCCCTACCTTTGAAAGAGGTGATGTGCTTGGTCACTGATCATGAAGTGCCTCTGTCATTTATCTGGTGGTTCGTGGAGGACTGCTAGCAGCAAAGTGTACTTTCTGCAATGACTCATAGTGATTGTAAGGTGGTGACTGAAATTTGAATTGTGTTATTGGGCTCTGCTCCTTTTGTGAGGACAGCCAGTGGTAAATCATAATTCCATCCTGAAAACTTAGGTAAGAGGAGATAGAGTTCTGTGGGGAAGCCTAGAGCTGCTTCTGAACTTCTGGTGGCACAATTCTTCTGAATTATTGTATTTGTATCTGTGGGTTGAACAAAAAAATCATTTTAATGGCAGCACAAATCTGAAGACTCAGTTGCAGGAACAGAGCTGACACCCATGGGGGGTACAGCTCATGTGGACCAAAACTGACATTCAGTGTGAGCCTATTGGCAGAATTGTAGGGATAGAAAAAAGTTGTTCATCTTTGTGTAATCAGAGGGAAATAAGGAAAGTTAAAAAAAAAAGTGGAGTGGTTCTGAACAACTTAAGTTAAATAGACACACTTTGATTTCAACAAGGCAAGAGCTTCCCACAGGAACCCCTAATTCTTTAAGGATGCTAATTACATTAACATTTTCTTCCATAACTTGTCTTTCCTCTGTGATACAGTGAATTCTTTTTCTAGGGTCTTAATATCATGCCAGAATAGAACATATTTTTAAAAAATCAAATGGCTAACATATCTGGATGACTAAAGTCAAATTTGAAAGATGGAAAGTTTCTAGTAAATAAGGCAAATATTGTGCAGTGAATAAGACTTTTTAAAATAAGTGCATTGTGCTCATTAAACCAATTAGCAAAAACATTAAAATTTTGCTTTAGAGTATGAAAGAATTTGTCAAAATAGCTTTTAGGAAAATAACCAGAATGTTCAAGAATATTAGAAGCAAGTCAAGAGATCAGTTCTTATTTCAACACATTTCGTGAATCAATTTTGGAGATTATAAAAGGCAAGAATTCCACACAGAACAGAATTGTTATTTTCAGTGTTATGGAAGATAGGTAAACATCTGAATATGAGAGATGATTAGAGAAAACCTGTACATGTAGGAACAATAAGTAAAGTGATTATGAAAACAGGTAAGAAGAATTTGATTTCATCTTCAGCTTTGGTTCTTTCCCAGTGGTATTGCATTAGTAAATATACAGAATGTGGCCCTGCAGCTGATGTTTGCCAGAATAATTGATAGAGTGTCTTGTGAATTGGATTTGTTTCCCAAACTGGGTTTAGCAGACTTGGAGGAGGGCAGCTGGGAATATTGCAATCTGGCTGACAAACCAAACCCTGATGATGAATGTGAGTGCGTCCAGTCGGAGGTAGAAAAAACCTGGTGGGGTGCCTCCCCAGTCATTATTAGATATGATCACAATTAGCATTTTTATTAGGGAATCTGAATAAGGAGTAAACATCAAATTAATGGAACAGCTGAAAAATGAACTAGGAGCATTAGTTTATAGCAGTAGGGAATGTCATAAAATACAGGTAGGGAGAAACTGAAGGACTGTCATAAGAAAAAGGAAAGCAAAGCAAAACAATATAGAAATCTAGTTCAGTAAGATGATGAATCATTTCCACAAGGCTTTTCATCTACAACTCAATTATAAAGTGCTCTGAAAGTGCATAATAATGACTAAAGTTGCCTGCATAGACAATAAACTTGGGCATTATACATTGTGATCAGGGTTTTGTCATCCCCAATAAATTATTCTCCCTGCCTACTCCCTTATCTCATCTGTAGCAAGAAAACTCTGAGATGAAATGCCTATATGGGAGCCTCTGTGGCCAGAACATCATATGTATTTTCATAACACATATACAAACAGGTTTTGACAACAAAGCCTGCAAATATCACCATTGATTTTCAAGTAACACCGGATTCCCTTTTCTCATCACAGACATGGCCGTAGATTCATCCTAAGGTGGATGGAAAGTGTTTTGTTCTGAGCACCCTTCAGGCTGAGTCTCGAAGGAGGTGTCTTTTATAGGAGAAGTGAAGGTGCTGTGGGGCTGAGACAGGCAAGTTCTTGAAGACTTGCTCCTTGCTCCTTGCTCCTTGCCTTCCTCCATCTGTCCCTCTGTCATTTTGGTTGTTTGTTGTTTTTCCCCCACCACATCTAGATATCCACAGAACACATATGGCTGTTTTTAATCTCCAAACTCTCTTTTGCATTGCATTTTCCAATTCTCTGAATTATTAAGGGAGACCCTTCAGTGATAAATGGATTTAGATGCCTATTAAGACCATAGATCTTTCAGTAAGAGTAGTTTCCCAGGCTCTTGGTGGCCAAGCCAGAACTAGCTGGTAATAGTTATTCAATGCCAAATACAAATTCCAAGCATTTTTTAGCATTTAACTTTATATAGTTGCTCCTATGTTCATGTGGAAAGTTGAATGGACAGATAACATTTTTAATTGACAGGAAATATATATATATGTATATATATATATATATATATATATATATATAATCTCCAGTGAAAACCAAATTGGAACACATAAATTCACTTGAGGAGGCTTCCTAGGTTACTGCCTTGCCACCCCACTGAAAAAAAGACTAGCATTATGAACAAACTGAATAGGAATTAAGGGTGAACATTTTTTCTGGTCTTTATGGAAAATTTGTTCTTCAAAAATTTTTTTTCTTTTGTTTAAGACCACACTTGCAGCATGTGGAAGTTCCCAGGCTAGAGGTCAAATAGGATCTGCAGCTGCAGGCCTACACCACAGCCACAGCAACTTGGGACCCAAACCGAGTCTGCGACCTACACCACAGCTCATGGCAATGCTGAATCCCAAACCCACTGAGCGAGGCCAGGGATAGAACCTGCATCCTCATGGTTCCTAGTCAGGTTCATTAACCACTGAGCCATGAAAGGAACTCCCCCATTTTTTTTAACCTTTCTGCTCTTTATTCAATTAAAATTGCAGTTATAAGAGTAATTCTGTCAACTTTGCCCTAAAGCCAAGGCATTCAAATCCATTCTTTTCTAATGTAAGACTTAGTCTATTTTTAACCTCAGATTTTGAGTCCCCTCAGCAATTTGACAGATTATTTTGTTGTCTCCTTCTGCCTCTAAACACATCATGCCCTTTTTTTTTTGGTGAACAAAACTTAGCATTTTATAAGTGAAATGATATGAATAGTAAACCTCTAACTCTTTAAAATCTTTCCCTTTACCCCCCTTCTGGAATTAAGAAAAACAAAATGAAAGCAAAAAATAAAAACAAAACAAAATCCCAAAGTAACCATAGCAACAGACAACAACAGCAAAAACAATAACAAATAACTTCATGCTCAAGCTCTTAAAAAAAATATATCTCACTCGTTTAAAAAATGAGGTTCAGCAATACAAAAGGCCCAGTGGCAATTCAGAGTGGGACTCTTCAGTGCTGGGTGAAACAAAGTTTTCATTCTGTTTTCAGCCTCTAGTTGCAATTTAATCTCCTATAGCACCAGGGTTTATGTTGAGATGCCCAGACCCTGTGGAACAGGCAAAAGATAGGGATCCTTAGTGGGGAGATGTATGTTAAAATATGATTGATGGGAATGTTTCCTGACTTCTTTCTGATGGAGGGAAGGGGCAAGCTGATTATGGACCTTAATTACCTCTGTAAAAAATCTTTTGCCCAGTAAAGTAACATAATCCTTGGAATGAGATCTCATATTAACAGTCCTATCCATTTTCAAGGGGAGGGGATTCTACACACTGCACAAAGAGGCAGGGATCTTGGGGGCCAGCTTAGGATTCTGCCTGTCAGAGTAAGAAACTCTTCCATGAAATTTGTGTTGCCTTTACAATGGGGGGGGGGGAATCTCTTACTATTCCAGCTGTGCACTGACAATGTCAAATTTTCCCCAAACCCTGGGATCCTGGAAAACAGCTACTGTTAAGAAATTCCCCCACCCTTTTGCGGGAAAACTGCTAGTGGAAAGACCCACCCTACCCTACATGACTTAGTTACATCTCAGGGATTCCTCTCTTGTGTACCTATAAGGTTTGCCCATCACTGTTCACTCCCACTCTGCCTCCTAAATGATTGGCTAAACTGTTTTGTCTCTACTAATCAATTGGAGGATAATATCCATGAGTCTAATTTGATGGAACATTCCTTGAAGCTCCTCTCCTTCTCAGGTCCCTGAACTTTGGCCCATTGCCCTCAGCCTGAACCAGCCCCTCTTTACACCTGTCCACTTCCCTACAGGCGCCCTCTGCTGGCAGACCTTATAGTCAGAGCCCTCTCCCTATTGTAATAGTCACCTCCTCCTCCGCTGCAATAATCCTTCCCAATAAAGTCCCTCCTTACCTAGGTCCCAATTTGTGGATTTTTTTTTTTTTTAACATACATCTGTGCCTTTCAAAGCAATATTATATTCAACTAATGTAATTTTTTAAACCACTGCCCCCAAAGCAGGACAATTAATCCTCCACCTCAGGCTGCTGTGTGCTGAGACAGTGGCCCAAGTGAGTTCCACAGAAATCTGCACAGAGTCATAGTTCCTTTCTTTGGAACAGTTAATTAAAAATCACCCCTCCAGACTCCAGTGAATTTAATCCGGCTGGTTTAAATTACACAACTAAAATTAAAGTAAGAATTTTAAGGAAGAATACTTCAAGGAAAGGTCACAACAGTTTTAAATGTATGAGGTTGCCATAGATGTTGGCAGTTTGGGAAGCAATTTTTATTTAGAAGCTCAGTCAGGATAAAAGAGATCCTCATCCTTTGATTTGTTTGTGCCCTGGGATCCATATGAAATAAAGTAATCCCCACCCAATTCATGATCTTCAAATAAGGCCTTAGAGCCCACTCTAGGAACTATTGGTCACACTACATCTTCATTTGGAAATTTTTAGATTTCTGATAAGGACAGTTTGAAGTTATAACCATTTTTTGTTTTCTTTATGTCTGCCTTGCAGCATATGAACTTCAGGGCCAGGGATCATACCTGAGTTACAGCTGTGACCTAAGCCACAGCTGTGATAACATCAGATCATTTAACCCACTGTACCTGCCGGTACTGAACCTGTATCCTGGCACTGCAGAGACACTGCTGATCCCATTGTGCCATAGTAAGAATTCTATAGTTTATTTTTAATATTTTGTCATAAACCATAGTGATTGACCATTATTACTTCATTTAAAGATCAGCTCTACTATGAGAAACAAATAGAATTAAAATTACAAGGAATAATTTATTCTTTGATGTTAGGTAGGTCCAGGTTTTCAAAACCTGAATTAAGAAAACTCTTTGGATTATTGAGGAAATTTAGATCTTTTCTTTCAAAGTCTAAGCATTCTGTTCAAATTTTAAAAGCTCCATTTCTACCCAGGAGAGTTCACTTACCAGATTTAGAGACTTAAAAAGCAAAACAGGACTGAGAGTTTAGAATATGTGGAGTCAGGCAAATTGTAAAATCTCTCCTGGGCTGAATTCTCAGTTAGAAATACTAGGTTTTTACATTTGATTAATGTCATTTGCTATCCAACGTCTACCATACAACATAGTTTAGAGATGGAAAAGAAAGCAAAACAAATCAACTTAATGTATGTGTAAGAGCTGATATATTTCTCTAGCCACTAGCAAAACAGAAAATCTGCTTTATTTAACATTTCCCATTGAATGTTAGCATAAGCATAGTAGTAATTTAATAAAAGGGTATAAAAAGTCTGACTTAATGGCCATTAAATGGATCCATGTCAAGTCATGTTATTATAAACTTCATCTATTGCTTGTTTCCTAGCCTATGTTTGAGGACACTGAGTAACACTTCATCATATAAGCTGATATGATGGGTTAATATATAATTATTTGGAATTTGGGCACTTATATATTTAAACATTTCTACAATTCTCTGAATCTCATTAAATTTGTCATATCAGATGAAAATCTTACAGATCAGAAGCAGAAATATTAACATAGTAGGATTTTTTGGCAGAGACCAAAAAAGGAATAGAATTTAATAGTTTGGGCACTGTTTCAGAAGAAACAATACAATGAATCAACCTTCTGTAAATATTTCAAATATTAGATCATTGAAATTATATTTTCATCGTAAGTCTGTGGATAAATTACCATTAACCAGCATGGTGCTGTGATAATATCAACATCAGCATCACTTTGAGTCAGGACACAGTCAGTTCCACCACCAATTCGTCTGACCTGATCTCAGCAGGATCCACACTGTGTTCAGAAAGCCCTTCTTCACCTTTAAACCATCACTGGCCTCATTCTCATGGTACTGTGAGCATGGTGCTTTTCTATTCTCCTCCGATCCCAATTTGACTCTTATCCTTTTTACTCTTTGTAAATGATTGCATATCAAGACTGAGATCAACTAAATAAGTTAGTTAAAAATTTTTCTTTTTGTCTCAAATTTTCTGTTTTTATTCATTATATTTTTTGCTTCCACCCCAGAACAAGATGTGAGCTCTTTATTCCATTCCCTCTCATTCCCTCGAGCAACTTGTGCATTTATTAAATCTCATTTCACTGCCTTCTACCCATCTGCCTATGGATATTTTCAAACCATTAGTTTTACCTCTTTTTCCTTCAAGGTCAATATTTTCCTTCAAGTTTATTTTTTCTAGGTTTGCATATGTCCGTTTACTCACTAATTATGCAAAACTCTATTCACTGCTGTCTGACTATTTCTCAACCATGAGTGACTCTCAACATTTCTACTGATTTCCTGGTTATCAAAGCCTTAAGGAAGAAAACAAGAGTAGCTCCTCATATCCAAAGACACTCACAGTGGGGCCTTGCTTATTATAAGCTGAAGCAACAGCAAAGCCATGTTGCCCTCTTGTTTGACCTAAACCACCTCAGAGAATATCAAAATCAGAAAATGTCACTCCAAGATGATTGTGAGTGGGACAAAAACAAGGCCACTGTGAATATACAAAATACCGAACATCACCCCCTCTTGGCTAATATGAATGCCTACTTAAAGATAATATTCACTGAGATATGCAATCATAGGCTGTGTGTGCGAATGACCTGGATCTAGTAGAGTGACCACTTCCTGACAAAGATGTCAGGGTTCCTCTCCACATGGAGAAAACCCCCTGACAGAGAGAAAGAAGAATGAAGCTAATCAGCAGAAATAGGGGTTAGAAATGGAATCGGTGTCCTCAGGTCTCCACTGGAGTCCTTGGTTCAAGTGTTCCTGAAGCTTCATGTGTCTCTTCCCTTGCAGGAGTTTGTCTGTTCAGTTGTTATTCAGATTCTGAGAATTCATTAGTTTATCTTACTTTCTAAGCTCCAGCAGGTGTTTCTGTCCCATGGAAACTAGAGAATCCAAACTGATATATTTATTCACAGTCTTCTGATGGGCTGCATCTAAGTCTTTGGGACCAGACCATTAAAAAGAAAATGACCCGTGTTTCTGTCTGGAGAATTGTAGAGGAGGATATACTTAAAAGACAGATATACTAACTTTGACCATGATGTGTGGTTTGGTGAATATCACTGTTATTCATTAGTAAGACCTATACTAGATCTTTCTGTGATCCTCCAAACATATTTTAATTCTGAAAAGATAGGCAAAATGAAAAATGACTTTTGTTGATAAGCACCGTCCTTAGAGGATTTGCATAGGATGAACACAGCGGTAAAGCAAATAGTATATAAACTTTTGAAAAGGAAAAGAAAACACTGACATATAGCTAAATAAATTATGTTATGATTGAATTTCCATTTTTTTTCTAAAGAAACACATTTAGGATTAAAGTTACAGCTCTGCCATTTGCAAAGATAATAAACCTGAATCTTAGTAAATAAAAAGAAATTAGTATCAGAGTTCCCTTTGTGGCTCAGCATGTTAAGAACCCAACATAGTGTCTGTGGGGATGTAAGTTGGATCTCTGGCCTCACTCAGTGGATTAAAGATCCTGGGTCACTACAAACTGCAGCATAGGTCGCAGACATGACTCAGATCCAGTGTTGCTACGGCTGTGGCATAGGCTGGCATCTCTGATTAGACCCCTAGCCTGAGAACTTCCATGTGCCACAGGTGCAGCCCAAAAAAGAAAAAAAAAAAAGAATGAGCATCACTAACACATTTTATTTTGTTACCAGATTTCTCCCCCATCTACAAATAGATTCTTGATGTTCTAATAAGTGATACAAAGCATGAAAAGGGACAAGCGATGGTCTTCATATTTAGTTCTAGGCAACTTCTCTTTGTGATGAAAAATGGTGTTGCAGTTGCACTCAATTTGTTCTTTGGAAGTCTCAAGGTTTCTATGCAAAGACTTACCAGAGGGAAAGAAAAAGAGGCCCAGAGGAAAAGACACTTGATTTCTTGAAGTTAAAATGTCAGTGGGTGTTTAATATGGTCAGTGGGGTGTTACAATGAAAGAGCAAAAACCTTGTGAAAGAAATGTGGTATCCTTAGATATTATATTCACACGTAACATGGTCCATAGAAGAATCATGAAGGACAGCACTGATTTCTTGAATTATTTATTCAGGAAGTTTTATTGAGCAGCTGCCTGTGCAGGTACTAACAATATAGAGATAAGCCAAACACACAAAGTCCCTGCCCTCAAGGAGCTTACCTTCTCTAGTGGGCAGGATATATTGAGAATCCACGGTCCAGATGGTGCTTGTGAAGATGACCACTTACGGGTGGTGCACAAGAAAGCAGCACCACCCAATGGAGGTGCAAAAGCATCCTTCCTCCATACATTCTTACAGGGGAAGCAGGACCCTTTGGGTATGTTCTTGCATCCAAATACCTGTTTTTCTGACATATTGAGGCCTGCTCACACAGGGTGAGATCAACAGCATTTTTATAAAGGAATTATACCGTTTCAAAACTAAGAAACCTTGTAAAGTGAAAGGAGACACTAATAATAATCATGTCAGGACAACAGACATAAAGCCAATCAATCCCTGTGCCTGACTATCATAGCAGTCTTTCCCCAGTCCTTCATTCCTGCACATTCACCCTGCTGGGAAGCTCTCAGACGTTAAACAGCCATCCTGTGGCATCTCTCAAGACCCTTGAGCTTTTGAGAAAGCTAGTTGACTCGGGAGATATGTGAGATGCCAATTTTAACTTCCCTAGTTGGTAGAGCTAGACAAAACTGTCAGCAGGGTATCTCTGATATTTTGACAGCCTCGTCCCCAGTTTTACAAAGGAGGAGATATTCTCTCCAAAAAAGGACCAATATTTTTTGTTTTATCAGCTTCAAGAAAAAAAGCTAATGTCCACATTTGAGTTTTGAGTCCTTGGGGGCCTGTAAGTTAAGAGCGAATTGTGTGAGAGCTTCCTGCAGTGCCCTTGCTGGGTCACCGAATACACATACATTCCCTGGGCTGCCACCCCCGTGAGGGGGGCAAGTTGATGTGACTGATAAAGGCCATTTAAGTTCTAATCTTTATGGTATAATAGGTAATGCCTCATAAAAATGACACTTTTGCTAGTCCAGGTAATAAAATATAATTTTTGCTTAACAAATGTTGGTTAAGGAGATTAACTGCTCTGGGTATGCTGTTATTATTTGCTATTCTTTAACCTCGATCACACTCCACTAGTATTGCTGTTGAATAAGACACAACCTTTGACATTAAGAAACATCTATTATGTTATTTAAAACTTACAAATATGTGAAAATTTGTTGGGGGAGATTTAGGGAGAAGCTTCCTTTCTCTGGGGATAATCTTTCAGTAATTACCAACTTAATTTCATTTGATGGAATTAACCTATATTTCCTTTGGGACCCACTTGTTTCAGGCCTCTTTCTGATCACTTTCCCCCAAGAAATCTATGTTCCTTCCCACTAGCCTTTAGACCATTTCTAGACTGGCCTGAAGGACCACACCTGCCTTGTTCTTTGGCGAAGTCCTAACACCTTGCACAGCTCGTGACACAGTGGCTATTGTTGAATATAGCAGATAACAGTTTTAGAAATTTATATGTGTTGATAACATGCAGATGTTAGCAGCATTGAAATCTAGAAGTTGCCAAAATATGACCTATACTCCTGGGAATTATTTGACCACACTCACTGTTTCCCTATGGCACATATTTTCTTCTATACTGTAGAGAGTCTGCAAGCATCTCTGTGACTTAATTGAGGTATATCTAGCAAACATTACTAAGACATGCACCCTAATCTATCATTTTAGTTTCTGTCTTTGAATTGAAGGTCTTTCTTCAAGAGTCCCTATTCAAATGCAAAGAAACTCTGGATTGTTAATAATCCTCATGACTGAAATCAGCTCCCTCTGGAATCTGAGACATGGATACAGAGGTCTCCTCTACCCTGTTGCTTTCCCTTTGCCCCTCACTGGCCCCTGGTACATTTCCAAACACCTGAAAACCTGCAGCTTTGTGGGGAAAGCCTCCACATTCGTCAATATATAACATATGCCAGATGACAGAATTTGCAAAATAGCAACCACAGGCATTAGCTTTTTCTTTTATGAATTCACAGCTGTTTTATAGGATAACAACCATGGATCAAGGGGAGGAGGAGGATTTAGCTCTTATTTCAAGATAGATAATCATTCTCAGTTTTTCAAAAAATTATAAGCAGCAGTATCAGTGCTGCATGGGAATTTATGTTATTAGTTTTTCTTTATATTTAACTTCCTTGAATATTTTATCTCAGTAGTGAAGATAAGTTTTGATGGATGGGGTGAAAACTTGTTTTTGCCTTTGAAAAATATGTTCGTTCCTTGGGCACTCAAATTTCTCATGACAGCATTGATAACTTGGGGAAATTTGGAAACATACAAGTTAACATTTTCAGCTACGAAGACTAGCAGGTAGCACTTGTGATTATATGATCTTCCCATTTGTTTGGGAAACATAGTCACTACTTTAATCCATTACCAATTGCCTTCCTTAATCAGGAACATGCTATGGGTATAGGAATCTCCTCCAGCTTATGGTGAATGCTCTGTAAAACTGTATTATTTCAAAAATGTAATGCTGATTCAATGGAAGTTTTAAAAAGAAAATGTCCAACCAACAGGTTATAAAGGGGTGGCAAAGCACCAAGTAGGTGATGGTTTATAAAGAGTTTAGAAAAATGTTGATGACATGGAAAATTTGATGACATGGGGAAAAGGGTAAGAAGATATACAAAATTAAAATTATGAATCACCCTTTCTACATAAATTACTTTAGCTAATTAACATTATGAAATCTTGGGCTTGTTATGGATTGGCTGGAATGACGTAAGAATATTTTCACCTAGAGCTTTGTCACCATTGCCATTTAGACATTCTCCTTGCAATCAGCTTGCATCCACCACATTTCACAAGCCCACACGCTCATCTTCCGTCCAAATGTAATGGGTCAAAATGGGTCACCTGACTAAGAGGCAAAGAATCTAAACTCTGAGCTCATCCCCTTCTGAGGAAAGATTTCTTTGCCCCTCTGGAAAAAAAGTTAGGCTTATATTTGAAAAGATGTGTATAGACAGGTCATCTAATATAGTAATATTTCAGATCTATTTATTACTGTAAGATGAAGGATAAAGCAACATGGAAGACAATAATAGGTAATGTAAAATAAAATGCTTGTTTTGTTAAGGATCATCCCTTAACATAAAATCCTACTATTCTCCTGGCTCTAATAAAAGGTTTTTGCTTTTATTTTATTTTACTTTTGAAATGTATGCATGCCTCACTGCTCTTCAATCTGTCTTCCTCTATTTATATCCCCATATCATGGAACGAAAAGATGCCAAAGATATGCAGAGACCAAGTCCACCCAATTTGATATTCTAAAATATAGATTAAAAAATAACTTCCAGTGATGTGCAGACGAGAGGAATTCTGGTTCTGGGACAGAAAACAGTCTTCTGCCACTTTTCTACCACTTATTTCTCTGGGCTTGCTTAAAATACATAGTAAATATATATTTTTACAATGGCATAGCAAAGATGCAGAAGAAATTGGATACGCTGAGCTGGGAAGGTTATATGTCTGCTTCTTTCTTTTTCTATATTGTGAGCTTCCTTACCATTACATTTACTTAATGAATTTTATCCTCATCACTTAGTAGTATTTGGCACATGAAAAGTTCATGCTCAAAAATGTTTGAATGAATGAATGAATGAATGAATACAAAAAACATGAGGATAAGAATTAGTAAGAAAGACATAGACTAGGAAAAGTGTAAATGCAGACAAAACGACCAGGCAATTTCTTATCCTTTGCAAACATCCATTTTTCACTGGGAATTGCTGTAAACAGGAAGGTTTTGGTCCCTTGCTCTTCTTCCTTCTACTATTTATCTTCATAGAAAAATAAAGCACATTTATTTTTTCACTTCTGTTGTTGCCAATTGTCTGCTGTTTGGAGGTTTTGACTCCTGTTCCAAAATAAAGCACATTCTCCTGTTTTCATTTTTAATTTTTTCCCCAGAAGGACTGTTCTTTCTACATTTCCTCATGGTTATCTTGACCCTGATCTGAATGCGGTAGGTTCTCTTTTTGGTGACTCAGGAGAGGTCATGAACACACACACACACACACTGAATTATTGAATAAATCTAGTTTTGCTCAAGTGTTCTTAGTGATCCATTTTCAGCTCATCCTCATTTTTTCTGTATACTTTGTACTGCTGTGATAGCAATTGGTCACTTCTTTTTTTTTTTTTTTCCATCACTGGAGAACTTTATTTCTTGAATTTATCCTCTACTCCTTGAGTTTACCCTCTTGACAGTTGTTTCCCTAAGAAAAGCCATGGCATTCATTTAAATGCCTTTTTGCTCACATTTCATGATTTTTTTTATAAAAAAAACTACTCTATTGCAGGATAATTGGTATACAACAAACTGCACATATTTAAGGTGTATAATTGCTTAAGTTTTGACATGTGTATTCACGGATGAGGCCATAATCAAGAGAATTAACATATCTGTCACCTCAAGTTGCTTTTTAATTTCCAGGCCCATTCTCTTCAGAGTCCTAGACCATTTCTTAAAGAAGTGAGGTAAAGGACTGAATTCACTTGCTTTTAGTTATTCTCTCTGTCCCATCCCATTCCTAGGATATAGTTAAAACTTATGAGAAATGTTATTTTTATAGTTTAAGATAACTTTATTACTTTTCTACTACACTGCTGAGAATTGCTTTTGTTTCTCCTTATGGCAGAGACAGCTAGCAGTCCCCCAATATCTACACTTCCACTTTGCCTTCATAAGAGCCACCCTGTGATGTAGCTGGACAGACACATGTCCTCTCAATTGACAAGCAGATTTCCCAGTTTCCCTTGCAGTTGGGTATAACCAGGTTCTGTCCAGTGGGATGTAGGCAGAAGTAATGAATGCAACTCCCAGGTGTGCCTTGAAGGAGAGGCATGTATAGCACTATCCTTTAGCTTCCTGACTAGTGTGGTGCATCTTAGACCAGGAGATAGAAGCTGCAAGTTGAAGATGGCAGGATAAAAAACAGAAGATGTGATCTCATCCTGGGACTTTTTTAGCAAACTATTACGTGGGAGAAAAATAACTTTCTGTTTTAAGATACTGTTACTTGGGGGTTATTGTCAAAATTGTTACTATATCCAAACCTATATTCTAATTAGCACACTTCTATTTTATAAATAGGGAAAAGATGGACACAGAATGGATAAGTAAACAAAGCGGCTTTGGGCCACCTTATTACAATAATTATTTGTTTCTTCTAAAATAAACTCAAGGGTAAAGTGTACTCTTTGAGATAGTTTCCAATGAGGGTCATAGGACCTCAGTCATTTATTTAGGAAAATATTCCAGCAAGATTGGCAACCTGAAATGCTTACATAGCTTCTGCTTTGCTGACTTAAATGTAGTTCCATAAAGTCTGTTCTTAAGATTTGTCCTTTGCACAAATACTTGGCTAGATATACCAGCCTCATTTATTATATACAGAACATGAATATTCTTCTTATTTCTCCAGGCCATTGCTATTTTACCTTCATTATCATGGCAGTGAGAAACTTTTCTAGAATGATCACAGGAGTTGATTTGATATCATCAAGGAAATGGCCCCAGTATGATGATTCCTAGGTGCTCTGCCAGAAAAGACTGAGTATTAAATATGTCATCATTTTACACTTTTTATGTGCAGAAAGTCTATTTGACATTATCTCAGTGCCACAGCTGCAATGATTTTCCTTTCTACCCTCACACCCCTCAACATTCAGAGCTCTTCCCTTTATTAGAATGGTACATATTATGTAATGAAGGTAGTTCTGAAAGGCCATAACATAACAGACATTTACTACTGCTGAATTGAAATATCAGGCTCAGCAGATGCACAGGTTGCCTAGCAACTGATACTGCAAGCTCCAGCGACTGCTCATGCCCACTGAGATTGACAAGGGAGCCATCACAGGCTGCCTGTACCTTCCTATTTAGCAATTCTGACAGTAAGACTAAAGCCCCCAAAGGAGGAAGGGGGTGTGTGATTAAATATTCACATTTAAAGAGAGAAATAGGTATCATGTATACACAACATAAACAGTATGTCACATAGTTGGAAACTTTTCTTAGAGAAATACTCATGTTAATTGAGAGAGAGAGAGGATGGAGGAAGCAGAAAAAATAGGATTTGAAAAAGAACAAGATAGAAAATGGACCTACTGGGGGCTTTGGCTTTCTATTTTATACCGAAGTGCAGTTTATTTTGGCTGAGAGCCTTTTCTCATGCATGCATGACTGGGCATGTCCAAGAAAATTTATCTTAGACCACAGCAACCATGAAATGACTTCTGAATATCTGAGCAGGTGGAGCTCCATGTTCTGTGCACTGTTTTATACGCAATCGTACTTATGAGGTGTTTGCCCCAATTGTCCAGCATTACCAGCAGTCTGACTTAGCAGTGTACCTTTTCACCCACTGGTAATGAGATTTCGTTTTTTGTTATGGTCCCAATAATTAACTCCTACAAAGGATTCCTTTTCTCCACAGTTTCACAGACAGCATTTATTTTCTGCAGCTTATGAAATATGTAAACGCAAAGCACCACTTCAAAACGTATCTCTTTGAAATAAATTCAGGGTTTATTTATTGTGCATGGCAATCCTTTTGTGAAATGCTCAAGCAAGGAAGTGAAACCTTTTGTTTTAGGGGAAAAGGACTCATTTTAAGAGTCCCCCATATTTTTGAGGGTAATCATTAATTATAACTTCTTTCCCATTTAAAATAAAATTAAATTTATGTTTTGCTATACTTCCATCAAGAAATTAATATTTTTATCCTCATGGATATAAAGCACATGACCAGGCTAGAATATTTTTAAAATGCATATACTTTCCGATCTAGTAGAAATTTATCTTAGAATGTGCTCCTGATTTATGAAACGTGTGTGTTGAAGGACCCTCAATAAAGCATTGGTTGTAAGAGCAAAAATTTGATAACTTAATTGTCCATTAATAGGGTTACTAGTGACATAAATTATTATAAAGCCATATGTGTAATACACACACACATATATATGTATACACTAGGGATGTACATTTTTGCAGGAAATACAGTCAAAATGTATTTCTGTTAAGACAAAATTTGAAGAAGACAATATAAAGGAAAACACAAAATACATAAATGTTTACATGTAATACAAGCCTTTACAGCAGTTATTTTTGGAGAAATGTTTAGGGTACATTGTGAAGTGAGTAGGGAGGGGTATTTTGCTGTTTACCATAAACCCTTTTGCCCTTTAAAACATGTATCAAACAAAACATGATAACAAACATATATCACTTTTATAATAAAAAATGTTAAAACATATTAGTTATTACCAGTGCTATAAAACATCATTTTGTTTTTGCTTTGTGCAGACATATGCAAAGTGAAAACAATTTTTTTCATATCATTTTAGCACAGCGTCTTTGAAATCATCGTGTCTTCAGTAATCCTGTTAGGGAAAAGATCACAGAGGTGTCTCAAGGTCTTCCTTGGGTCTTATGTGTGTTTCTAGGGTCTTAAGTAAATTAACTCTTGAACTTTCTGAATTACAGGTAATTATCTTTTGAAAGTCTTGAGAAGAGTTAGGGGATTAGGAAGGAACAAATGTAATACAGATCTCTTTTTTTCTTTGCAGCCCCAAAGCCAATAATAAAATTATCTTCTATTAAGTCTATTTCATTCCTCGGTAACATAATGAAGCAAGTAGAATGCTATGGCTCTGGAGTCTTGATCATCTCTTATGTAAAGAATGATTATGCAGCATCTGTAGAGTCAATATTCTAAGTGGGAGGAAACCATGTGTCCCCTTCAGAGTAGGGCATCTCCCCACTGATGGCCCCTAAAGAAACAGCTCTTGTGCTTACTAGAGAAAAGCGATGAATGACTTAGGTGTTTGAAATTTGACAATTTATGAGAGTAGACTGATTTTTGGATGATTTCCTAACCCTGGAATAAAATGGGATAGTTCAAATACAATCAGTTTGATTTTTTTTTTTTTTTAATTACAGCAAGAGGATCTTTATTTCTGGTTACCAAAGATTTTCCAAAAGGAAAGTTAAAATGCAGAGGCCCCTAACATGGCTTTGATAGCCAGTCTGTGGAAGGGTTGAAGCAGAAAATCATGAGCTGTTTAAGATTTTAAACGTTAAGGATGCTGCAGGGAAGGTGACCTCTAAGGAATGGATTCTAGTTCAGTCTCCTTGTTTCCTCTTCAAATGATGTTTTGTTTTATTGCCTCAACCACCCCAGATTTTATATTTCCAGGTATCTTCACCATAAGCAAACCCTTTTTCCACATGGCTGACACAAAGGAACACAGGAAGCTTACTAAGTTAGGAGTTGGACTCAGAAGAGTCTCCATTCCCCGTTTCTCCCCTTCCTCTCCTCCTGGCTGAGAGATGTGCTTGTCTCAACAATGCAGTCAGGTCAGGAGAAGGAAAGAGATACTGTGCATGTACTGTGGCTTATTTCACTTCTATGTTTAATATTAAGAAACTGAAGTATATATATTTATGTATGTATTAAATGTTACCTCTTTATCTTTTTGCTTTTTTAAAAAACAGTACTCCAACAAGGAGTATAGGTGACTTAACAATGTTGTGTTACTTTCAGATGTACAGCAAAGTGAATCATCCATACCTATACACATATATCCATTCTTTTTCAGGTTCTTTCCCTATATAGGCTATCAGAAAGTATTGAATAGATTTTCCCCAAGCTACATAGTAGGTCCTTGTTACCAATCAATTTTGTATTGTTTGTATGCCAAACCCAAACTACCAATCCATCCCTCCCACTAGTGCTTCCCCTTTGGTAACCCTAAGCTTGGGTTTGAAATCTTTGAGTCTGTTCCTGTTTTTCTAAGTTCTCTTGTATCATTTTTTATTAAGATTCCATATATAAGTGATTTTGTTGTTCTCTGATTTACTTCGCTTAGTCTGATAATCTCTATGTCTATCCATGTTGCTGCAAATGGTATTTTCTTTCTTTCTTTCTTTCTTTCTTTCTTTCTTTCTTTCTTTCTTTCTTTCTTTCCTTCTTTCTTTTCTTTTTTCTTTTCTTTCTTTCTTTCTTTTCTTTCTTTCTTTCTTTCTTTCTTTCTTCTTTCTTTCTTCTTTCTTCTTTCTTTCTTTCTTTCTTTCTTTCTTTCTTTCTTTCTTTCTTTTCTTTCCTTCCTTTCCTTTCCTTTCTTTTCCTTTCTTTCTTTCTTTCTTTCTTTCTTTCTTTCTTTCTTTCTTTCTTTCTTTCTTTCTTTCTTTCTTTCTTTCTTTCTTTCTTTCTTCTTTCTTTCTTTCCTTTCCTTCTTTTACAGATTCTTTTCCCATATACTCACAACTATGTACAACATTGATAAGTAACAAGGACCTACTGTGTAGCACAAGGAAATCTCCTCAATATTCTGTGATGAAATTCGTGGGAAGAAGCTGAACTTTAAAACAGCACTGATCTAAGGCACTTTATCCTACACTTGACCAAAGTGTACTTTGCCTTCTCCTCTCTGCTGTGGTTTGTAGCCATTACTTCTCTTTTCCTGAAAACACAGGCTTTGAAGACAGATGGATCTGGACTTGTGTCTTGACCTCGGACTGGGTGGTTAACCTCTGAGTCCCCTCAGCTTCCATATCATTAATATGTGGATGTTAATAACAGAGTTGTTGGACTGCCTTGGGAATTAAATGGGATAGTGCTAGGTAAATGTGTCTCCAAACAGTGGTTGGCAGACCATGCAATGGCAAGTGCATTTTCTTGTTTCTCTCTTGAGAAAAAAATTTTTTTTTCTTCTACAGGAAGAAAAGCAAATGGAGCAAAGGTATTTTGCATCATCTTAGCTATATTTGGAGTATTGATGTTGGTTAGTCACAATGTTTTTTATTGGTCATGAGGTTGGCTCCCTACCACCAACTCCCTAAACAGCTAATCTGGGCTCCCACTTCCTGGCTTCTTTTTCTTCCAAGGAGTCTTCTGGGCATGAGCCACTTCCTTCATTCTGTGCTTTTGTTCATGACACTTTTCTTCCCTAGAATGACCACATCCTTCTTTATCAACCCATCATGCTGTAGGGTGGTCCATCTGTGTAGGCGCTTAGATGCTAAGCACAAGCACCCTAGCAAACAGGCAGAAGTTCATAGTCTCTCTAGGGCTCTGCCTTGGATGTCACATGGTGTCACCTACACTGGGCACTATTACTTGAAGTAGCTACAAGCCTGCACAGATTCTGGGGCTAGGGATCTCTCCTTTGGAGGAATAGCATGTGATTTTGAGACTGTGTTTTTAAATTACCATATTCTCATTTTCAGCACATCAACATGTTTTTTTGGTCATGGAAAAGTTTCTGAACATAAACAAATATCCATAACCAAGCCACTGAAGGCATAATTATGGAGCATCTGCTTTTTGCCAGCCCTATATAAAAACCTGCTGCTTAACATCTCTACTTAACTGTAGTATTTTCAAATTAGACTCTGAAACACAGACCTTGGAGTAGACAGGGTAGATAGGAATTTAGGGGTCATTTCATTTCACTTTCTGTGTAGCATAGAAACCATGCCTAATTACTCTCCAGGTTCTCAACTAGATTCCCTTGAATACTTCTGCTACAGGGAGTTCACTCGCATATGAGCAGAACAGTTCTACTCAATGCTAAATCATCAGTGTTTTCATTACATTGAGTCAAAAGGTGCATCATAATTTTAATATTTGGTCCTAATATTGCCTGTTATAGAAATAAATATAACCCTCTCCTATGCGATTTTTTTTTCAAACAGCAGAAGAAAGCTAATATATTTCTGGCAAGTTTTCTCATCTCCAGGCTATCTTCAGAGCTTCAAATTTTCAGCCAAATATTTGAATTTCAGGACATATATATTCCTAATTGTCTTCCTCTGAGTGCCTTCTAGTTTATCCATGTTCTTTTAAAAATATAGTTCCAAAACTAAACTCAACATCCACATTTGAGTTGTTTAGCGAGAAATCAGCTACAGATGAAAATTACCTCCTTTAATCTGGATGATATGTTTCTATTAATACAACCCATATTGCATTTTCTATTTCAAATAGTCACATTCTACAACTGGCTTAGCATTACTCCTGCTAGACAGCCTTGCCTAGTTATTGCTTATGAAGCCCCAGAGTAAGAAGTCTTGGTTTCAGATCTTAGATCCATTAGTTTTACCTAAATGACCTTAGACTAAATACTCTGAGCCTCAGTTTTATCATCTGTAAAATGAGGAAAATAATATGGCTATGACACTGCATCTAAAGTATTTAGCCCTGTACTTGGAACAAAATCTATAGTCAGTAAGTGTAGCTATTTAATTAAATCCATTTTACATAACACCTGTCCTTGTGCAATGTTTTGAATATGAAAAGCATACCTTCCAATTAGCCCTGTACATTCCATTGTGTTATCTTAGAAATCACACCTACTGATATATGTTTTATTCTTATTTTGTGTTTTGCTATCTTAGGCATTTACCCTGCTTTGTATCATCTGCTGAGTTCTTTGCTGTGCCTTCTCTTCATTGTCAAAGCCACTGATAAAATATTGCAAAGCGGGAGTTCCCGTCGTGGCACAGTGGTTAACGAATCCGACTGGGAGCCATGGGGTTGCGGGTTCGGTCCCTGCGCTTGCTCAGTGGGTTGGCGATCTGGCGTTGCCGCGAGCTGTGGTGTGGGTTGCAGACGTGGCTCGGATCCCGCATTGCTGTGGCTCTGGCGTAAGCCGGTGGCTGCGGCTCCGATTGGACCCCTGGCCTGGGAGCCTCCATGTGCCGCGGGAGCGGCCCAAAGAAATAGCAAAAAGACAAAAAAAAAATTGCAAAGCCTTCTTTATTACAAAGAAGCAAGCCACTGGAAACCCTTTCCTTCTTTCTCCCTCCTCTCACCCCCACACTCCTCCTCACCCTCTGAGTCATACTCCTGGAGTGTTCTGTCTAACCACCAATACCTTCACCCAACAACCCGGCCTCAGACCTGTCATGACTCCTTGAGTTCTGAATCCCCAGTGCTCCGAAGAATCCTGATCCATTGCAAACACTTAGAAAAGAACCAAGCCAGCATTGCAGTCAAAGTAGGAAACGCAAAGGAGGCAACTATTAATATGGCCTTCAGAAATCAGGGAAGACTTTTCATTGGTGGAAATATTAGAGCTGGGCTTGGGAACCTGGTGCCGGTGGCATTTAATAACAATAGCACAGTAATTCTAGACCCATAGGGAAAGCCCTGTGCTGGGGCTCTGAGGGTAAATATTTGTTACCTATATTCAGAAAGCTCAGCCTGTGGTGATTAGGGTGTTTGAAGAGAGTGTGTATGTGTGTGTGCATGCACATACATGTGCACACACGAGCATATGTGTGTGTTTCTCTGTGAGAGGAGGGAGGGAGAGAAGGATGTAGAGAGAGAGGGTGGGAGATGAGATAAGGCTGAAAAGCAGAACTCAATTCTCAAAGGCTTTAAGAGACTTGTTGTTAAAGAGCTGGACTTTGTCCAATTGGCAGAATGGCACTGTGGAAGGTTTTCTAAAGTATGGCTGTGAAGTAATTAGATTTTTGTTTTAGAAAGATAACTGCAGACAGGAATGGACAGAAGACTGAATCAGGGCAATAGCAGAGGGAAAGGAGATAATGGAATTGACTGATAGAGAGAATTTTGAAGGTAGTATTGATAGAACTTCGTGGCTGATGGAAGTGGGGTGTGGGAAGGGGTGTGGGCAGAGAGGGATGCTGGCTCGCTCCCAGGCATCCAGCTTGATTAGATGGGTTGGATGAAGATGAGGAGACCACTGATTCAGGTAGCAGGTGGTGCTGGGAAGGAAAAGGCCTTTAACACTGTTCCCGTGTGCATCTGTGTCAGCAAAGGCAGACAGAACATCAGTCAAGGGTTCAGAACAGGGAAGGTGTGATCTATCTGTGGACCCCATGGTCACCAGCATGAAACTCATAAACAGGATGAAACCCAAAGGCAGCATGAAACCCATGAGCAGCATGAAACCCAAATGCAGGGTTCTGGAAGCCATACACTTACCTGCCTTACTCACTCTTGGAAGCAGGATCTTAACTACTTAACCATATGTCTTCACCTCTAACAACACCAATGGGGGGCTTTCTTTAGAATTTTAAGAAGATAATAGAAGGATGAGTTGAAAATAGCAGACCCCACACTAGGAAATTAGAATGATATCCAGTTAAGTTCAAGTCAATGATGGGGAATCTCAAAAACAAACAGTGGACACTCAACCACATCCAAGTCTAGATCTTTTTTGTTATGAAACTGGTGGAAGTCTTCAGTCACATGGGATGAAGATGATTATTTCATTTCCTCTAGGTTCAACTGGTCCTATTCTATATTCCATTCTGTTTTTGTCTCATGCCAGAAAGTGCTTGCCGCCCGTAAGTTCATCTCTAATTGCTCAAATTTCAGCCTTAGAACAGAGCCAATATTGCATTCAGAGGTTCTTTATGTCAGATGCCTTACACTAAATATATGCTTTCAGTTTTACTTACTCCTGGAATTGCTTCCTTTCCCACATGACTTGTCTGCTTTCTCCACCCCTCCGACTTAACTATTTCCTCTTTATTTTGTCCTTGTGAGCTTGGTATTCATTTCCACAGGGAGGAAGAAAGACAGAAGAGCTAAGGAATACAGAATAGAAAGTATTCTTCTCTATTTCCACAGACAGATGAACTTCCCAGTTGTGTTCAAATTGGAAACAGTTACCCCACTGGCCTGATGGTTACACATTATAAGGCTTCCTGCATAATTGTATTAAAACAGTTTACTGTCTCCTGTACTTGTGGGGTTTCACTGTCTTCTTGGCTACCCTTGAAGAGTTGTAGTTAAAGCCAGGCATGTATATGAGATATCCAGGTGAAGGGAGTATACAGGCAGCAGAGGGAGGTGTGAGGGAGTCCTGGTAAAGAGCGATGCATATAGAAGGGAGGAACGGGCAGGTGGGACTTAGAAGGATCATGCAGCATTCTACTCTGGTACTTGGGGATCATCAATTCCACTCCTTTTTTCCCCTAAAATGCTCACAAGCCATTCATTTAAGAACCTATTCCAGAATTCTTCTGGTGATAGATACTAAACTCACTGATTTTATAGTTTTTGGAATTCCTGGAATGCTTGCCCATCTCACTGGCCATGTTTCCCAGGCTCTGTTATTCCTCAGTGGATATACTCCTAGGTTCCAAGTTCAGCATCTCTCTGCACCATTTAGCTGTTCCTCAAGGCCCTTGTCCATTTAGAGGGCTTAGTGCTCTGTCTCCAGCTCCTTGCCTCTCTTCTGAAATCTAAGTTCTGGATTTTTTTTTATTCTGTTGGAATATAATTGACTTACAATGTTGTATTAGCTTCAGGTGTACAGCAAAGTGAACCGGTTATACATACACATAGATCCATTCTTTTTTTTCTCCATATAGGTTATTACACACTATTGAGTAGATTTTCCTGTACTATACAGTACATTCTTGTTAATCATCTATTTTATACAGTACTGTGTATCATACTTAGTGAAGTAAATCAGACAGAGAAAGAAAAATATCATATGATACCACTTATATATGGAATCTGAATTTTTGTATTCATCTCAGGATCTATCTCTATGCTACCAAATAGAAAATATTAGGGGGAAATGAGAGGATCTTAAACTTAATGGAAAACAAATAAGGACATGTAATGCAAAAGTTATTTGACCTACCTATATTATATCTCATACTCTAATGTTGATTAATTTTAGAGAATAGAGTACTTTTTTAATCTATCTTACCTAATGTTCTTTTCTAACATTATTCTGTCAAACCATCAGTTCCCATCACCCTTCATCACCCTTAAAGTCTCACCTGGATTTTACTTCTGCTGTGATTTATTCTCAGGTCACAACCTTAAGTTTCTTAGGACTGGGTCTAAATGCATATACTCAAAGCCCATCAAAAAAACCCTAAAACTACCTTGACATTTCTGTTTCTCCAAGTGAAAGAAGTTGAGGGGCAGCAAGAATTCTTAGAGGGTTCAAGAGTTGTCAGGGACCTGGGTGCCTCCTCTCTTGTCACTGCTCTTATGCTTACTGTTTAGTTTCACAGCCGATGAGGCAGTCAGAAACGACCTTCAGATTTGCATTACTGCCAGCAGGAAGGAGCAAGGATGGGCAGCCTTTCCTTTTAATGAGACTTCTAGAAGCCCCATGTAATATAGAACCTCTGCTCACATCACTTGGCCACATGTAGCTGCAAGAGAGGCTGGGACATGTAGTCCTTTGACTAGGTAAAACTGTGAGCAATTAAAAATCTAGACTAAGACAGAAGAGGAAAAGAAATATGGCAAAATTTCTTTGCCATGTTGTTGTGCCTGAATTTGCATTACACTTATCAAAGAGATCATTTATTGATGATTAGCTTTAGACATGCTTGCCCTCTTAAAGATCACTGTAATTTTACTTATAGTCTTATTCTTTCTATAAGACACCCAGCTCCATGATTGCATCTTATCTCATCACAGAATGTCTTTTTTTTTTTTTCCCACTGTACAGCAAGGGGGTCAGGTTATCCTTACATGTATAAATTACCATTACATTTTTCCCCCAGCCTTTCTTCTGTTGCAACATGAGTATCTAGACAAAGTTCTCAATGCTATTCAGCAGGATCTCCTTGTAAATCTATTCTAAGTTGTGTCTGATAAGCCCAAGCTCCCGATCCCTCCCACTCCCTCCCCCTCCCATCAGGCAGCCACAAGTCTCTTCTCCAAGTCCATGATTTTCTTTTCTAAGGAGATGTTCATTTGTGCTGGATATTAGATTCCAGTTATACGTGATATCATATGGTATTTGTCTTTGTCTTTCTGGCTCATTTCACTCAGTATGAGATTCTCTAGTTCCATCCATGTTGCTGCAAATAGCATTATGTCATTCTTTTTGATGGCTGAGTAGTATTCCATTGTGTATATATACCACTTCTTCGGAATCCAGTCATCTGTCGATGGACATTTGGGTTGTTTCCATGTCCTGGCTATTGTGAATAGGGCTGCAATGAACATGCGGGTGCACGTGTCTCTTTTAAGTAGAGTTTTGTCCGGATAGATGCCCAAGAGTGGGATTGTGGGGTCATATGGAAGTTCTATGTATAGATTTCTAAGATATCTCCACACTGTTCTCCATAGTGGCTGTACCAGTTTACATTCCCACCAACAGTGTAGGAGGGTTCCCTTTTCTCCACAGCCCCTCCAGCACTTGTTATTTGTGGATTTATTAATGATGGCCATTCTGACTGGTGTGAGGTGATATCTCATGGTAGTTTTGATTTGCATTTCTCTGATAATCAGCGATGTTGAGCATTTTTTCATGTGTTTATTGGCCATCTGTATATCTTCTTTGGAGAAATGTCGCTTCAGGTCTTTTGCCCATTTTTCCATTGATTGATTGGCTTTTTTGCTGCTGGGTTGTATAAGGTGTTTATATATTCTAGAGATTAAGCCCTTGTCAGTGGCATCATTTGAAACTATTTTCTCCCATTCTGTAAGTTGTCTTTTTGTTTTCTTTTGGGTTTCCTTTGCTGTGCAAAAGCTTTTCAGTTTGACGAGGTCCCATGGGTTTATTTTTGCTCTGATTTCTATTGCTTTGGGAGACGGACCTGAGAAAATATTCATGAGGTTGATGTCAGAGAGTGTTTTGCCTCTGTTTTCTTCTAGGAGTTTGATGGTGTCCTGTCATATATTGAAGTCTTTCAGCCATTTGGAGTTTATTTTTGTGCATGGTGTGAGGGTGTGTTCTAGTTTCATTGCTTTGCATGCAGCTGTCCAGGTTTCCCAGCAATGCTTGCTGAAGAGACTTTCTTTTTCCCATTTGATGTTCTTGCCTCCCTTGTCAAAGATTGACCATAGGTGTCAGGGTTTATTTCCGGATTCTCTCTTCTGTTCCATTGGTCTGTCTGTCTGTTTTGATACCAGTACCACACTGTTTTGATGACTGTGGCTTTGTAGTATTTCTTGAAGTCTGGGAGAGTTATGCCTCCTGCTTGGTTTTTGTTTCTCAGGATTGCTTTGGCGATGCTGGGTCTTTTGTGGTTCCATATAAATGTTTGGATTGTTTGTTCTAGTTCTGTGAAAAATGTCCTGGGTAATTTGATAGGGATTGCATTGAATCTGTAGATTGCTTTGGGTAGGATGGCCATTTTTACAATATTGATTTTCCCAATCCAGGAACATGGAATATCTTTCCATTTCTTTACATCTTCTTTAATTTCTTTGATTACAGTTTTATAGTTCTCGGCATATAGGTCCTTTACCTCCTTGGTCAGGTGTATTCCGAGGTATTTGATTTTGTGAGGTGCAATTTTAAAAGGTATTGTATTTTTTTATTCCTTTTCTAATATATCATTGCTGGTATACAGAAATGCGACTGACTTCTGAATGTTAATCTTATATCCTGCTACTTTGCTGAATTTATGAATCAGTTCCAGTAGTTTTTGGGTTGAGTCCTTCGGGTTTTCTATGTATAGTATCATGTCATCTGCATACAGTGACAGTTTGATCTCTTCTCTTCCTATATGGATGCCTTTTATTTCTTTGGTTTGTCTAATTGCTGTGGCTAGGACTTCCAAAACGATGTTGAAGAGCAGTGGTGAGAGTGGGCATCCCTGTCTTGTTCCAGATTGGAGTGAGAAGGCTTTCAGTTTTTCCCCATTGAGGATTATATTTGCTGTGGGTTTCTCATAAATGGCTTTGATTATATTCAGGAATGTTCCCTCTCTACCCACTTTGGCGAGGGTCTTGATCATGAATGGATGTTGGACTTTGTCAAATGCTTTTTCTGCATCTATTGAGATGATCATATGATTTTTGACTTTTTTTTTGTTAACGTGGTGTATGATGCTGATTGATTTGCGTATGTTGAACCATCCTTGTGAACCTGGGATGAACCCAACCTGGTCATGGTGTATAATTTTTTTGGTATGTTGTTGGATTTGGTTGGCTAAGATTTTGTTGAGAATTTTTGCATCTATATTCATCCATGATATTGGGCGATAGTTTTCTTTTTTGGTGGTATCTCTGTCTGGTTTTGGAATGAGGGGGATGGTGGCATCATAGAATGTCTTTGGGAGTATTCCTTCTTCTTCAACCTTTTGAAAGAGTTTAAGGAGGATGGGCACCAATTCCTCTTTATATGTTTGATAGAATTCACCTGTGAAGCCATCTTGTCCTGGACTTTTATTTATAGGGAGTGATTTTATGACCTCTTCAATTTCATTTCTAGTGATCGGTCTGTTCAGTTGGTCTGTTTCTTTTTGATTCAGTTTTGGCAGGCTGTAAGATTCTAGCAAATTTTCCATTTCTTCCAGATTGTCAAACTTGTTGCCATATAGTTGTTCATAGTATTCTCTTATGGTTTTTTGTATTTCTGCTGTATCCATTGTGATTTCTCCTTTTTCATTTATAATTTTGGTTATTTGGGTTCTTTCTCTCCTCTTTTTAGTGACTCTGGCCAGGGGGTTGTCAATTTTGTTCACCTTTTCAAAGAACCAGCTCTTGGTTTTATTAATTTTCTCTATTGTTTTTTGAGTCTCTACTTTATTGATTTCTTCTTTGATCTTTATCATTTCCTTCCTTCTGCTGACTTTAGGACTTTTTTGTTCTTCTTTTTCTAATTCATTTAGGTGGAGGGTTAAGTTGTCCATTTGGGATCTTTCTTCTTTTTTGAGAAAGGCGTGTATTGCTATAAATTTCCCTCTGAGCACTGCTTTCGCAGCATCCCATCGATTTTGAGTGGTTGTGTCTTCATTATCGTTTGTTTCAAGGTAGTTTTTAATTTCCTTCTTGATTTCCTCATTGACCCATTGGTTTTTTAGTAGCATGTTGTTTAGTCTCCATGCAGTAGGTTTTTTCTCTTTCCTTTTCCCATGGTTGATTTCTAATTTCATGGCATTGTGGTCAGAGAAGATACTTGAGATAATTTCTATGCTCCTCAATTTATTGAGATTCGCTTTGTGTCCCAATATGTGGTCGATTCTTGAGAATGTTCCATGAGCATTTGAGAAGAATGTGTATTCTGCTTTTTTTGGATGTAGTGTCCTGAAGAGATCAATGAAGTCTAACTTTTCTATTGTTTCCTTTAGGATCTCTGTTGCTTTATTGGTTTTCTGTCTAGAGGATCTGTCCATTGATGTGAGGGGGGTATTAAATTCTCCTACTATGATTGTATTCTCATCAGTATCTCCCTTTATGTCTGTTAATATTTGTTGTATGTATCTGGGTGCTCCTGTATTTGGGGCATATATGTTGACGATAGTAACATCCTCTCCTTGGATGGATCCCTTAATCATTAAGTAGTGTCCTTCTTTGTCTTTCTTTATGTCTTTTGTTTTAAAGTCTCTTTTGTCTGATATGAGCATTGCGACTCCTGCTTTTCTGTCATGTCTATTGGCATGAAATAGTTTTCCCCACCCTTTCACTTTCAATCTCTATGTATCTTTTGTCCTAAGATGAGTTTCTTGTAGGCAGCATATTGAAGGATTTTGCCTTTTTATCCACTCAGCCACTCTGTGTCTTTTGATTGGGGCATTCAGTCCATTGACATTTAAAGTGATAATAGATAAATGATTATTTATTGCCATTTGAACCTCGTGTTCCAGTTGGTTCTATGGTTCTATCTGCTTGAGTGTATTTTTTTTTTCATTTTTTGCAAATGCAATATTTGGTTTTGGCTTGTGGTTGCCCTGTTTTTTAAGTATGCTAACCCCTTCCCATAATTGTGTGTTTTAGCCAGATGGTGCTGTAAGTTCAAACACTTCATTACTATATTAAAATTAAGAAGAGAAACATACAAACAAACAAAAGGGTTATTTACTTCCTAACATCCCTTGCCCACATTTTATGGTTTTGATGACTCTTTTTTCTTTTTTTCTTTTTAATTTTATTTTTTTTGAGGCCTTTTCATGATTAAATCTGTATGCTGGCTTATTTGAGTGACTGCTCTCTGATTGCGGTTTCCTCAGTCCTAGTTCTTCCTCTTCTTCTTTTTTTTTTCTTTTCTTTTTTCTTCCCTTTCTTTCCTTTCTTTTTGGTTTAGAGAAGCCCTTTCAATGTTTCCTTTAACCTGGGTTTTGTGTTGCAGTATTCTTTAAGTTTTTGTTTGTTGGAAAACATTTTTATTTCCCCTTCTATTTTAAATGATATTCTTGCTGGATAGAGTATTCTAGGTTGCATATTTTTTCCTTTGAGCACTTTAAATATCTCTTGCCATTCCCTCCTGGCCTGTAGTGTTTCTGTAGAGAAGTCAGCTGATATTCTTATGGGGGTTCCCTTGTAGGTAACATTCTGTTTTTCTCTTGCTGCCTTTAGGATCCTCTCTTTATCACTAACTTTGGCCATTTTTATTATAATGTGTCTTGGTGTGGGTCTGTTTGGGTTCAGTTTGTTTGGGGCCCTCTGTGCTTCTTGTATCTTGAACCCAGTATCCTTTAGATTTGGGAAGTTTCCAGCGATAATTTCTTCAAATATATTTTCCATCCCCTTATCTTTTTCTACTCCTTCTGGAATTCCTATTATGCGTAGATTGGCCCGCTTTATATTATCCCATAGGTCTCTTATATTGCTTTCCAGTTTTTTGATTCGGTTTTCTGTCTGTTGACCGGATTGAGTGATTTCCATTATTCTATCTTCCATATCACTGATTTGTTCTTCTGCATTATTCATTCTGGTTTTTACTGCCCTTAGTTCCGTTTGCATCTCTGCAAATGAATGTTCTAGTTTTTCTTGGCTCCTCCTTATATTTTCTAGTTCCTTTCTGACTGGTATCTGCATTACTGTTCATATCTTCTCTTAATGCCTTCAGCATTTTCACTATTTCTCTTTTGAACTCCAGGTCTGTCTGACTGCAGAGATCTGTTTCATTGTTGACTGTTTTAGGTGAGTTCTCCTGTTGGTTTGACTGGGGGTGGTTTCTCAGCTTCTTCATCTTGCTTGTTGTTTTTTTTTTTTCCTGGTGGAGTTGTACTCTCCATGACCAGGCAGTGTTTGCCTTGTCACTGCCGTGGAATGTTTCCTGAGGGCTGGCGTTGTTGGTCAATCTTTTTTGAGGCAGTGTGGCTTTTCTGGAGTGTTGATGGGGCTAACAGTGTTTCTTTGAAGCAAAGGAGGACTTCCTGAGGGCAGACAGGACTGGGATATCCACACCATGATAGTAGCAGATTTCACTTGGTCATGCAGAGCTTGCTCTGGTGTTTTTAGGCTGTGGGGTTCTTGCAGGGGGTTGGCGGTGTTGGGCAGCTGTTCCTCAGGAGTGCAGCACCCCCTGGGGGCTGGAGCAGCTATCTGGGTCACTGAGAACCTAAGAGGCTCTTCCCTAGGGCAGCCCAACTCAGAAGGATGGCCTGAGAATGTAGGCAGATCTTTTCACAGTCTGGCCAAGCTTGTTGCAGCTTTTCTGGGCTGCAGGGGCTCTTCTAGGGGGCTGGTGGTGCTGAGCAGCTATTCTGCGGGAGTGGGGCACCCCCTAGGGGCTTGGGTGGGTAGCAGAGCCACTGGAAACCCAAGAGGCTCCTCCCCAGGGCAGCCCGACTCAGAAAGACCGTCTGAGATCTTTTCCCGGCTTGGCCAGCCTTGTTGCAGCTTTTCTGGGCTGTAGGGCTTCCTGCCTGGAGCTGGCAGTCTTATGCAGCTGGTCCACTAGGGCACCCCCTGGGGGCTTGGGCGGGTAGCAGGGCCATTGGAAACCAAAGAGGCTCCTCCCTGGGGCAGCCCGACTCAGAAAAACCGTCCGAGAATTAGGCAGATCTATTCACTGTCTGGCTAGGCTTGTTCTAGCTTTTCTGGACTGCAGGCCTTTTCTCGGGGGCTGGTGGTGTTTGGTGCTACTCTGTGGAAGTGTAGCCCCTCCAAAGGGCAAGCAGGCCTGTGCAGGGACAGCCCCTGCGGTGGTAGGCTTCAGGCAATTGTTGAGGCCAGCCCTCCTGGATGGCAGGCAGCCCCAGGTCCGGTGAGAGCATAGGAGGTGGCGGGGGTGGGGGGAGGGGATGCCCTGGGAAGCACAGCTTTCAGATAGCTAGCGGGCCTGTAAGCTTGCTGTGGCATGGTGGGTATTCTATGGGGACCCACCCCTTCTTCTCTCCCCTCCCCAGCACAGGCGCAGACCAGGCTCTTTTCCCAGGTTCCCTCTGATGCGGCTTTCCACTTCCCCGCCCCTAGAGTATTGCTCCCTTTCTCTGCGACAGCTTTGTTTTCTAGTCTCCCAGGCAGTCTCTGCCCCGTCAAATGGTTTCTAGACCTCCCAAGCAGTTTCTGCTCCACCCCGCCCCCCCAGCCCGGGGACTAACCTCTGGAGCCTAGGTCTTGGTGCCCAGCTCCCACCCAGGCGTCCCTCAGGCCCTTTCCCGGCGACCAACCCTCGGAGGTGAGGACTCGGTGCCCAGCCCCCACCCAGGCGTCTCAATTTTTGGTGACTGTGCCCGTAGTTCAGATGGTCCGTTTGGTTCTTGATCGGCTTTTCCGTACTCCAACTTACTGCTACACTCTTCTCTGCATCTGGAGATTCCTCTAGTTCGTTTGATCTTTCCCCCGTGTAGGTGACTTTCCAGGGTGCGGGATCCCTTTCTCCTCCACAGTTCCCTTTCGGGAGCGCCCCTCCCGCTCGGATTCACCTTCTCTCACTCTCCTCTTTTCTCCCATTCTGCCCCGTAATGTCTCGAACTTCTTGCCATTATTGGAGTTTAGGTTCTTCTGCCAGCGATTGGTTGCTGTTCTGTGCGAGTCATTTATTCTGTAGATGTGCTTTTTTTTGTTGTGTTTGTGGGAGAGGGCGAGCGTGTCCCCCTACTCCTCCGCCATCTTGTCCTCTCTCCTCACAGAATGTCTTTGGATGTGCCATTCTCAACTCTTCTCATAGTCCCTCAGACTTTCACAGGAATTGGGGATGTTGGGAGTGGGTAAGAACCACTTGATCTTTATATTAAAGTTCTCATTATGGACTGTTTGTGATAAGTAAGCACCTGTTTGGATTTGATAAACACTAGAGAAGAAGCCATTAGAGAAGAGCAACTTTTAGAATTTATTGACTTTTATTTTATTGAAGTATAATTGATTTACAATGTTATGATAATTTGTACTGTACATCAAAATGATTCATATATATATATATTTGTATTCTTTTGCACCATGACTTATCACAAGATACCAAATATATTTCCCTGTGCTACACAGTAGGTCCTTGTTGTCATCAATTCTACATGTAATAGATTGGATCTACTAATCCCAAACTCCCAACACATCCCTCCTCCACCTCCCTCCTCCTTGGCAACAAGAAGTCTATTCTCTACATCTGTGAATCTGTTTCTATTTGTAGGTAAGTTCACTTTTTGTCATATTTTATATTTAACATATATGTGATGTCACATGATATTTGTCTTTCTGACTGACTTCACTGAGTGTGATAATCTCTAAGTCCATCCATGTTGCTGCAAATGGCATTATTTCATTCTTTTTTATGGTTGAGTAATATTCCATTGTATATATGTATCACATCTTCTTTATCCATTCCTCTGTTAATGGACACTCAGGTTGCTTCCATATCTTGGCCATCATGAATAGTGCTGCTATAAACATAAGGGTGCATGTGTCTTTTGAAATTACAGTTTTCTCCAGATATATGCTAAGGAGTGGGATTGCTAGATCATATGGCAGCCCTATATTAGCTTTTTGAGTAACCTCCATACTGTTCTCCATAGTGGCTGTACCAATTTACACTCTCCCCAACAGTATAGGAGAGTTCCAAGAAAAGTAAATTTAAATCTCACTTATAGGTTCTCCTGCTTCTCCCAAGAACTCTAGACCATCCCTATGTGGAAACATGTAATTGTGTGCCGGGAGTTTCTCTCCTTCCTTCACATAAAGTTGCTGTGTGGAATGCACATCCTAGCATCCAACTGTTTTCTCCCTGCCCTTTGGCTATTCTCTCTACCACTCTCGGAGCCCCCCACTCCCTCCTCACATTTTGTTAGAGGTCACAATTCCTGGGTCCTTGTGTCCTCTGACTCCTCTCTGAGGGGCAACATCTACTACACAGGTTTGAAGACTGCCCATAGCTGTCTGTTCACACATGTGTTTCTTCAGTATAAGCCTTCCTTCTGGATTGTAGATTCCTTCTCTGTTGACTGCTCCCAAAGACATCTCAAATTTAATAAGCCCTCAATTAAACTCATGCTCTCCAGCTCCTCACTCATCCTTCAACCTTACAACCTTTTTCACATGTTGTCTATTCAGTGATTGCCACCACCATCCATCCAGTTGCAGAATCTAGGCATCCGGAAGCATCTTTGTACCTTCCTCATCCTCCCTACACATATGCTGCTCATCCTAAGTTCTATTGGTTTTACTCCCTTAAATCCACTCACTTCTCCCCATCTTGACAGCCCCTATATTGTCACAGGTGACTGTCACCTTTCATTTACTCTGCCACCTCCTAACATGTCTTTCCCATCTACTCCTGTCCAGCCCATCACTGTGTCATATCCAGGGTGATGTTTTCAAAAGACAGATCAGAACACAATCACTCTCATGTTGAAAATACTTCAAAGCTTCCTCCATTTTCTCTTGGAATAAGGATGGAGTTCCATAGCATTACCTACCACGCTCCATTTGACAGAGCCCCAAAATTGTCCCAAATGCTCATGTATTCTTTAGCACATGCCTTTCTTTGGACACTTCATTCTCTGTCTTATCCCCAACCATAGGGCCTTTGCACATGCCACTCTCTCTACCTTCTGCTTCCACTTACGTTACATAAAACACCTCTTCATCATCACATTGTGGCTCCATCATCATGGCTTATGGATTTATGCTCTTGAGGTTTACAACCCAGTCAAATCCTCCTCTTCTGTGCTTGCAGGAAGAGAAGTCATAGCACTTCTCTTCTTCCTGAAACTTATTTCAGGAGTGCCTGATTAATAGCAATCTCCACCACACAACTACAAACTCCACAAAGTCTGGGACCATATTTGTTTTCACTGTTGTGATCTCAGTTCTCAGAACAACTCTCAGCTCATAGGGAACATTCAATATCTGCTTGTTGGATGAATGGATGGCTAGAGCCAAAGAGTAAATCCTTCATAATGATAAGAATACATCCTTCAGGACTGATGCTCATTTTGGATGACACACATGAGGTTAAAGCATATCTCCTAAGCTGGTAGGGCAGCATTGACAGTGCATGCTTAGATGGGTCTCTGTGTCTACCTGTGGGCAACAGCATGTCCACTGTGTCTTCCGCTTGTCCATGGTTGGTTGATAAACACAGCTGACTCTAAACCAAATTGTGAAGCTTTTTGTGCCCTTTCTGCCTTTTATTGCCTCTGTTTCTATCCCCTTTTGCTCCTTTCTCTCAAACTTCTAGCCTTCTATTAAAACTGAAAAGCACCTGATACCAGACATTTCATTTATTTTCATCATGAGTCTCATTTTCTGTGCCATTTCTTCCATATGGTATTGATCCTGTACCTTCTCACCTTCTCATTTTCTCATTACATATTTCTCCAGAGAAGACATACAGATGGCCACTAGGCACGTGAAAAGATGCTCATCATTGCTAATTATTAGAGAAATGCAAATAAAAATCATAATGAGATATCACCTCACACCAGTCAAAAGGCCCATCATTAAAATGACTAGAAATAATAAATGCTAGAAAGGGTGTGGAGAAAAGGGAACCTTCCTACACTGTTGCTAGGAATGTAAATTGGTGCAACTGCTGTGGAGAACAGTATAGAAGTTCTTTAAAAAATTAAAAATAGTTACCATATGATCCAATAATTCCATTCCTAGACATATATTACTCAAGATAAAAATTCTAATTTGAAAAGATACATGCACCCCAATGTTCATTGAAGCACTATTTACAATAGCCAAGACATGGAAACAACCCAAGTGTCATTGACAGAGGAATGGATAAAGAAAATGTGATATGCATGGAATATATGTGATGTATATATGGAATATTACTCAGCCATAAAAAGAATGAAATTCTGCCACTTGCACCAACATTATGGATCTAGAAATTATTGTACTAAGTGAAGTAAACAGACAGAAAAAGACAAATACCATTATAATATCACTTCTATGTGAAATCTAAAAAAAATGATACAAATGAACTTATTTACAAAACAGACTCACAGAGTTAGGAAACAAATTTATGATTACCAAAGGGGAAAGGGGGGAGGGATAAATAAATTTGGATATATATATATATATATATAGAGAGAGAGAGAGAATTTATCTAATAGATTTATATATATATATATATGTAGGTATGTATGTATGTATAACTGAATCACTTTGCCATACATCTGAAACTAACAGCATTGTAAATCAACTGTATTTAATATAATTTTTTTGAAATATTCATAAACACATTCAAAAGTCAAATGGTTCTATAAGGCTTTTTATGAGAAATAGAAGACTCTGACCTGTATGCCTCATATTTTTCTGCCCCTCATTCAAACATAAATTCAACACATACATATGAAGCACCTCATATAAGCCACACACTGTCCTAGATTTGGGGGATATTCTAGTGTGCAAAATAGGCAACACTCCCTGCCCACATGGGACTTCTGTTCTTTCAGGGTGGCAGGCACAGACAAAACACAATGCCTATGACAAGAAAGGAAATTATATAGAATGTGTAATTGTGGTGGGAATTGTGGAGGAGAAAACGGAGGGAGGGAACCTGAGTAGAGGTAGTAGGTGAGAATAGAATTCTAAGACCAGCCTCATTGAGAAAGACTTGTTAGCTGTGCAATATCTGGGCAAAGTGTGGTTCATGCAGACCAGACAGTGCAGTGAAACAAAGCAAGAAGTATGGCTGGTGTGAATAAGAAAACTTAGGAAGCTCATGTAGCTGGAGCAGAGTCAGCAGAAGGCAGAGGACAGACAGATAAGGGAGGATCAATTAGGAGTTTTTATTGTAGCTCAGTGTTAGTGAACCAGACTGGTATCCATGAGGACACAGTTTCCATCCCTGGTCTTGCTCAGTGGGTTAAGGATCCAGCGTTGCCATTAATTGTGTGTAGGTGGGAGATGCAGTTTGGATCTCACATTGCTCTGGCTGTGGCAGCTGTAGCTCTGATTCTAGTTCCCTAGCCTAGGAACTTCCATATGCTGCAGGTGCAGCCCCCCCACCCCCAACACCAAAAAAAAATTTTTTTTAATTAAAAGAGAGGATCAATCAATTATAAAGAGCAGTCAGGACAGCAACTTACAACTCCTGCAGCAGTTTCCTTTGTTATCTAGCATACAATATAATATTCTTAATTTGATTTTTAGGTTTTTGGTGATTATTTCTTTACTTCCCATTTATATATATATATATATATATATATATTTACTTTTTAGGGGCACACTTGTGGCATATGGAAGTTCCCAGGGGCTAGGGATCCAATCGGAGCTGCAGCTGCCAGCCTACACCACAGCCAACAGCAAATGGCCAGATCCCAGCCACATCTGCGACCTACACTGCAGCTCACAGCAACTCCAGATCCTTAACCCACTGAGCGAGGCCAGGGATTGAACCCCTATCCTCATGGATACTAGTCTGGTTTGTTAAATGCTGCTCTACAATGGCAACTCCCTTTTTGTTTTTTTACTTCCCATTTTAGATGATAGGGTTTAACTCTTTCACCTGCTAATCAATATGCACCATCAATACATTTTTCCCAATTTAGAGTTATGTTGTAACTTATTTAGATCAATATCAATGATTCCATTATTAAACCATGTAAATGCTACTCACAGTTGATCTGGGGAGTATACTTTATTATTTTGTAATAGGAAAGAACACAAGTTAATCACTAAAGGGATGTTGCCTATACTCTTAAATTACACATAATGGCCCATCTCTGGGAATGAACATTAAGCTAAAATACCTTTGTTTAGCTCACAGGGGACATCCTGACCAGGTCCACCTGTGAGTGACTGCCAGTAGGAAGAAATGAACAAATCCCCTTCAGAGGCTGATGGGAGCTAGGAAAGGTTTGACTTTACTCCCTCCCCTTTTAGTAAGAAAGAAGCCTGAATTTTAACTCAGGCAAGATGGTTCTCTGGGACACAAGTCCATCATCTTGTCATTGTGCTGGCTTTCCAAATCAAGCTGCTGTTCTTTGCCCCAATCATATCTTGATTTATTGGCCTGTGCTGTGGTGAGCTATATGATCCTGGATTCAGTAACAATTTGATTTCTCTGGAGGTTTTTCTACCTCAATCGTTTCTCAGTGTGATTCCTGGATCCTGATATTCCTCAGGATCCTTTCAGGGCATCCTTGAGGTCAAAGCTACTCTCACAGTGACACTGAGGCATTATCTGCCTTTTCCATTATGTTGATATTTGCACATTAGCGGTGTAAATGAAACAGTGGTAAAACTTCTGGTGATTCTTAGAGCCGATTAAAACAGTAGCAATCAAACTTACTAAAGGTCATTCCGTGTCCTTCACTGCAAGGCATTCTCAGTAGAAAAACAAATCACCAATAAATAAAAGCAAGACAGAGCACAAAGCCAGTTTCACATAAGAATGATATTAATGAATCTGTGTTAAATGTTGACCTAAGTACATGTCCTTTTAGTATTGTGTAGATGCAATAAGAAGCACAGGTGAGGCACTCCACCAGTCTAATGAAGTACTAACCTGTAATTCATTTTGCAACTGAGTTACAAACCGAATGAGCTACTTGATTCACGGAGCAACATTTTACCTGAAAAATTAAATTCCAAGTAAATATTCCCTTAGTATTTGGGGGAAGATTTCTTGAAACTGAACAAAGCAGGCCTGCCATTTCAAGGAAACCATTTGATGGTATTTGCTGCCAATGATAAAATTTTAGTTTTCAGGTGAAAACTAGAATTTTGGAAAACTCAAACCTGCCACCACAAACTTTATAGCTTCCCCAGACTTTAAGACTTATCTGATGAAACTGACAGTGATATGAGTAAATGTGATTTTTTGATATTACAGAAATGAAATGTTTTAAAATTAGGAAGAGATGCATAACTCATCCAATATCTTCCAAGTGATTAATGTATGATATTCCAAAACTGTGCAGAGTAAAAACACAAAGTACAAGATATACCAACACATTTTAATGTAAGAGTATATGGAAACTTTATAGCTACAATTTCAGATTCAATGTTACAACTAACTTTTAAGATACTCTTGCTGCTGAGTTTTGGTACAGTATCAAAGAAAAACATACAGAATTATCTTAAAAAATTATTTAAAGATTCCTTCATTTTCTGATCACACATCTGTGTGGAATCTGATTTTCTTCAAACTTCAACCAAAACAACATGTCAGAACACATTGAATGGGTGCAGTGAAGGAATTCAGAACAAATCTGAGAATTCAGCTGTCTTCTACTCAGCCAGACATTCAAGAGATCTGCCAAAAAAAAAAAAAAACAAAATAATGCCATTCTTCTCACTCAATTTTATTCAGTTTTGGAAAATAGATTGTTCCTAAAACATGGGATTTATGTTTGCAGGTTATAGATTTATTATTATTTTTAAATAAATAAAATTTAAAATGAGCACTTTGGAATTCCAACATGTATATTTAAGATACTTTAGTCAATAAACTATTTGGGGGATTGTCAATAAGTTTAAGATGCTCTGAGCACAAGAAAAATCACGGATCTACTGCGTGTATAGGACCTCTGTGGTGGTCTGTCCCCTCTTGATAGCCCTACAGCCTTCTCTGTCTGCCCCCAAGAACTTTGCAAGACACGCCAGCTCTCTTCTGATGATACACAAAGAAAGGGGGTACTTTGAAGTCCATTAGACATAAGAGGAACTTTCTGATTTTTAACAAACCTGAAAAGGGACTGTGTACATGGCAGAATCATGACACAAGCCTGTCATTCTGGCAGCCACAGCTCCAAACATCAGTGTGGATCCAAGCATATGACTGTAGGTGGATCAAATTCCTAGAACACAGGTGAGTGTCAGCTCCTCAGCTAAAGCAAAGCTGTTATCTGAACCAATTTGTCAGAAACTTCTTTTTTTTTTTTTAAACTTTGTTTTCTTAAATATCTTTCCTTCTGTCATACGGGGCAATTCAGAAGCAGTTTTCTTGTCAGCACGTTTTCCTTCTTTTATTTGTTCAAATACTTGACAGGAAATGAGGGGGAAGGTGGATTACATGCCACAGCAAGTTTTCCTTCTACAATAAGTTGTGCAGCCAGTATTTTGAGTTTTTAATTGAACTATTCATTTTCTTTTGGAAACTGGAGAATTAAATTGGGAGCTACACTGATTATGAAATTGTTGTGAAACCAGCTCTGTGAAACTCTCACTTTGACCACTTGATGTAAAGCAATTTACCAAAAGATGACCAGTCTGGGATGGGCACATCTTCCCCAGAATTTTGCTGGAGACCTAAACTGCTTTGTCACAGTGATCATCTCGTGTACTTAGCATTGTTGGCAGGGACATGATAGTCTCAGTTTATACCTGAACTAAAGCCCTGCTCAAAATTTCTTAATAATTTAAATAATTCAAATACCTGTTTTTACATAAATGAAAAACTTGAAACATAATTCTTAATATTTTTTTTGTCTTTTGTTGTTGTTGTTGCTATTTCTTAGGCCGCTCCCGCGGCATATGGAGGTTCCCAGGCTAGGGGTTGAATCGGAGCTGTAGCCACCGGCCTACGCCAGAGCCACAGGGGCCTACACGGGATCCGAGCCACATCTGCAACCTACACCACAGCTCACGGCAACGCCGGATCGTTAACCCACTGAGCAAGGGCAGGGACCGAACCTGCAACCTCATGGTTCCTAGTCGGATTCGTTAACCACTGCGCCACGACGGGAACTCCTTTTTTTTTTTTTTTAATATATATATATATTTTTTGTCTTTCATCTTTTTTTTTTTTTTCTTGTTGTTGAAAACATAATTCTTGGTAAACAAATTCTGTTCTCTGAAAATCCTTTGAAGTGTTCAAGAAAGGTCCAGACTGCAGGTAAAGTGGTATGTTTTTTACCAGGAAGGAGAGATGTTGAAGTTATTTCAGAAGCGTTTGTTACTATGTGGTCAGACAACATTGTTAAAGGCTTATAGTGTCAATAGCACTCATTGTGGGACAGTAAATAGCTGAAGGGAATTTTCTGCATTACTTCAGAAGGTCAAGGTCCAATACGTCTACCTATGGAAGTATTTTTTCAAATAAATATTGGAAATTTTTTTCCTTTGTGTACAATGTTCTTTTTTCTAAAAGATAAGAGATCCATTGTGTTTCTTTTAGAAATAATAGCTCAGAGTCTGAGATCAAGAAAATAGGGATGATTGCTGCATAGTCAGCAAACATTCCCTTGTGCACAGGGAACCTAGGGTCAGTCACTGCATTGGAGAAGCTTTTCTAGAATGTTCCCAGGCTCATTGTGTTAGACAAGGTGAGGGTCAGGGAGCCTGGGAACATTCTAGAAAAATGGTGATTGCTGCTGCGACCTGGAGCCTTAGAGCTCTGCAGAGGAGAAATGCCAGCTTAAGCAGAGCTTAACTACCCAGGAACTGACTAGGTAAAATACAAATCACAAGAGAGTTCCCTTGTGGCACAGCAGGTAAAGGATCCAGCATTGTCATTGCTGTGGCTAGCATTGCTATTTTGGCATGGGTTCTATCCTTGGCCTGGGAACTTGTACATGACTCAGGTGCAGCCGGAAAAAAAAAAAAATCAAGTAACTGAACACCATTACTTTACATTAGAAAAACTGATATGAGAAGCCAGGTTTAGAGTGTAATCAAATGGAGAAAAGGCCTTTTAGAGATAAGGCAGGGGAAATAAATGGCCACACCTCAAAAGGGTTTATGCTCCCTGTCACCAACCAGGATCGGCACATTGTAGCTTTCTGTCACTTTCAATCTTTCCTCATTGATGTTTCCAAGTACTGTTTCAGCTTTACTGATTACATCAGGAAATGAGTCAGCTACCTGATAATCTACTTTTTAATACTTAGTTCTTAACCAAATTTGTTATCCTAGTCAGAAAAGAAAAAGATTTCTTTGTTCTCTGAAAAAGGAGTAAATCATTGCTGCTAGTGTATATTTATACTGGACCAGGTCAGTTTTATCAAATATTTCAGTAGCCTCTTACTTTCTCTGAAGAAAGAAGGCATTTTCATATCACACCTCCTATAAGATTATGGAACCAGATTATGATATCAAAACAGTAATGGACTCAATGCTGTCCCCCTATAATGTGATGGTGTCAGAGGATGGCCATAAGGGCTCACTTGCTTCTCTTTTCCTTCCGTAGAGTTTGGAAACATTCAAAATTTAACTTTCATTAAAAACAAAATTTTATTAGGATGAAAAAAGCTGTATTTTCAAGGATCTTGTCAAAAGCTAAAATGGAACACACATGAACTTTGTCCCTGGGATAGAAGCAGGGGACACTTATATTACTTACAAGCTATAGTCTGCTAATCAGATGATGTTCTATAGTGGAGACTTAACAAATCAACTTTCTTCCAGAAATTTCTGCCATGGAGGAAAAAAAAATCACATGGCCTCTTTATTGATATCATTTTCCCAATTCAATGTTGATATATTTTGGTGACTCACAGTGTTTATAAATTTTAAAAGTCAAAAATCTTTCACTGAAATCATATATTCTTTAAATTAGAACAGATCTCAAAACATCATCTGACTCAATGTACCCTCCTTCAGGAAGTAAAGTTATTATTAGATCTACTTTGCTGTCCCACTTCCTACATAACTAGAAAGCAATTATGTCTGTATACACATGGCCCCTCCTGTCTTCCCATTCTTATTCTTTTTCTCTTTTGCCACATATTTTCTTGTCCAGCAGATTCTTTTCATCTCTTACACATAAGTAACCAGAACATTTGCTCCTTTGGACCACAGGGAATAGCACTTATTAGTGTTTGCTTTTGTAACCAGTCAATAGTTGAGGCTGAATGAACTCTTGAAGGTAAAAAATCTTATTCTTCATCTTGATCGGTGCTTTGGCAGAGTATAAAAAGGACTGCAAGCAGATGAAAAACAGCATTAATTTCGTTAGATACAATTTTTCTGTGATGCCATAAACGTTTCCCTGGCGAGGCTCTAACATTTACTAGAGAACAAATTTTCTCTAGACACAAGGGTAAAATTTCTGTATTGGAAAAGAAATTAAGAAGTTTTATTCATTGTTCATAGCAGCAACTGGCCCCCAGCTGGAAGTTTCCTGGATGCCACTCTTGACCAAGGACCCTGTGGCTAAATATCCCCATTAATGTCTCAGTGTAGCCTCTGCATCCCCATCACCTGCCTACCTTTGTCCCCTCTAGTCTTCTGTGCTGCCTTCCTCTTCATGACATTAACAGTGCTCCTTGGCTTTTCTTTTTGCACAGATGTTTTTGCCAAAGACTAGATACTTTGTGATTCCTATGAATCTTCATGCTTTTGGCCAGTGGAGAAGCACACATTTGGTTTCTTGTCCCAAAGTGCTTTCTACATATGCCTTTTCTATTTCTCTCGGCTTAGCAGTCAGTTCTCGTCTTAACCATCTCTCCCTCTCCCTTTCCTTTTCTCTGTCCCTCTGTCTCTGACTCTGTCTCTCTCTCTCTGTCTTCCTACTTCCTTCTGCTTATTTCTTTTTCTCCCTCCTCATCCACTAGCCCCTAAAAATAATGATCACATATTTATTTGTTTGTTTATTTATTTATTTTTGTTATTTCCCCCAACACACTCCTCCCCCCACCACCGTACATGTTTTTAATCCATGTGTTGCTGAAAACCAATGGTCACCATGAAAAGTGGCCAATGGATATTCATTCTCTAATTTACTTTTATGGTTTTTGGGTTTTTATTTTAGGGCTGTACCTGCAACACATGGAAGTTCCCAGGCTAGGGGTTGAATTGGAGCTGCAGCCGCTGGCCTATGCCACTGCAAGAGCAACACAGGATCTGAGCCACATCTAAGATCTACACCACAGCTGATGGCATGCCAGATCCTTAACCCACTGAATGAGACCAGGGATAGAACCCACACCTCATGGATACTAGTCAGGCTTATTACTGCTAAGCCACAAAGGGAACTCCTAATTTACATTTCTGAAGGCTTCTTTTCCATTTGACTTTTTATAAATTTTTGAACCACAGGGAAACTATGATATACAGAAGTTTGAAATACCAAGACTTATGTAAGTATAACTTGAAACTTAGGAGAAAAGGAGTCATTTCTAAGTGACCTTCATTTCTGCCTATGTGGCCCTGAGCAAGAAGTAGAATGTATTGCTCAACCTCCTTCACCTTGAACATGACAAGTATTTCCAGGGCTGTCCTTATCTGACCAGAGAACATATAAAAATGAACATATATAATTTTGCAAGAATATGATGTACAACTTTGCAAGTGCCTGTGAATGCCTACAGGCTTTTCTTGGATGCATAGTGAAAAGAAGCAAGGTGATGAAATAATTTGGAGATTTTTCTCTTTGAGTGTCAAGTGATAAATTCTAGAAAAAAAAATTACCATGCTGGAATTATGACATTGGAAGTTAATTACACTAATTCAAATGGGGTCAAGAAGGTCTTTGCATAGTTGCAGTGAAATAAAGCATTAGAAATGACAGATAAGGGCTAGCAACTTGCTACATAAACACATGGTTGTCATAATGCCTATGTCAACAGGAAGATGGGAACCCTCAACTCTGCCACAGCCTAGGAAATGAGTCGGGTAAACACTCTGGCAGAGTCTGAGAAATCTGGATGTGATGTAGTTATGAACCATTTCTTGGCTGCATCAAAATACCACTTGCAGGATTACCTTTTAAAAATATGCAAAATAGGAGTTCCCACTGTGGCTTAGTAGGTTAAGAACCTTACTTAGTATTTGTGAGGATGTGTATTCAATCTCTGACCTGGCTCAGTAGTTTAAGGATTGGGTGGTGCTGCAAGCTGTGGTGTAGGTCAAGATGTGGCTCAGATCTGGCTTTGCTGTGGCTGTGGTGTATGCTTGCCACTACAGCTCCGATTCAAACCCTAGCATGGGAACTTCCATATGATTTGAGTGCAGCCATAAAAAGAAACAAATGTAAAACCATCTCTAGGATATGATGGTCTTTGATACCATCATAAAAAATATTTTTTAAAAAATTCTACTTAATTCAGATATTTTTGAGAGTCTAATGATTAGATAAATGATCTGCTGAAAGAAACTGTGCTGAGGAAAAATGCCTGGGGCCTATTCAGGAGGCTACAGAATGGATTTCTATGAAGTCCCCTCTAATTTGCTGCCAAACTTGTCAGGGACAGAGATGGTTTTGGCCACTTCCTCCAGGCCTTTCTACAGCAAGAGGAGAGCACGTGGCCACGTGCTGCCTCTTCATTCCCAGAGTGGCCTGACTATGTCAACCAGCCCCACACAATTTCAATGCACCCTCCCATTTCCCCTTTGATGCAGCCTAGCAAATGAGCTGCCCAGTAAATAAGGAGACAGACTGGTTAAAAGGGAGAACCAGGATGGGGTTGAGAAAACCTCAGTTTGAAGCGTGAGAAGTGATGTGCTTTATATTTGCACCTGGCTCCATGAAGAAAAGTGGGTCCATTTTTCACCTGTCTGATAAGTACCAAGTGTGAAATTGTGCAAAAAAGTGCTTTACCTAAAACCTTCCATGGAATGGGCCATTTGATATGGCTGATCTGTTTGGAGGTGAGGTCCAAGGAACTCTGGAAATGCAAAGGAAAGGGAATGGTGGCCCAAAGCTTGCTCTATTCTGTGATCCTAAAACAACAGTAAAGTCCTCCTCATCATGGCCTCATGGTGGAGGCCACTTTCTCAGAGTGATCTGTGGAAACCTCTCTCTTTTTTAGGGAAGTCTGTATGTTGAGGTGGTATGGCTGGAATCCTGAGGACTGCCAAGAATTCACTTATTTCTTTATTCTGCTTTTCTGATCCTTGGGTCACTAGGAAGTTTAGGTGGTAAAAGAAGAGCCAGCCAGTCACTCCTAGTACTCAATTTTCCTTTCCTCCCGTGAAGGGGAGGGTCAGCAAGGGGCAGCCACGTGGAATCTGTGGACCATCCAGATTCCCCACTTCCTCAGGCTCAGAGGTGAGCATCCTTGACCATGTTCTTATTAAAGGCATTGGATGAGCAGTGCTCTCTTTTTCTGTGTGTGTGTGCATACACACATACATTTATATTTATATGTATGAGTATGTCATGCTTTAGTAACTTGAAAATATTCTCTAAGCAAAACTTACTTTGATGTAAAGCTCTGGGATCTCATTAAGCAATTCTCACTCAGCATCCTTCTGAATGGAAGGGGAGTGATCTTCTGAATACCCATGTGTCTGCTTGATTCTACAGATCTGTCCTTCGTTCGTCCCAAATATTTGCCAGTGAGTTTACCCTTGAAATTTCTACTACCTAAAAATTATTCAATTTTTAAGAGAATAAGTGGGAGCTTAGACTCTGGGGCTAAACTGTGAGGATGAATCCTGGACCTGCCATTTTCTGCCTTGTGTGGTGTTGGCAGAGTTATGGATCCCAGTTTCTTTTATTGGTAAAATAGAAAAAAAAAGTGAAATTAACTCCTAGGCTTATTTTGGGGATTAAACCAATGTTTATACATAAAGTATTCATAAGCACTCAGAAAGAGCTTAAGAGTATTATTACCAAAACCTCTGTTTTGGAAAGTCATGTTCATGGGTGATTTCTTAAAGTACAATGGATGTCCTTTTTTTTTGGATTCAGCCGGATCAAGAGAAAGCTTTGTACTTGAGCACAATGTTTTGACTCTGTGAAAAACTGGTTTTATTGGTTACACTTGGGTATTAAGCGTTTGCTTCTATCAGGATTCTCTAAAGAAAGAGAAACAATAGGGTGTGTATATGTGTGTGTATAATTTTTTTCTTTAGATTAATTTTAAGAAATCGATTCATGTGGTTGGTGGGGCATGGTGAGGTGCTGGTGAGTCTGAAATCTGCAGGGCAGGCTAGCAGCTAGAGATCTGTGGAAGAGTTGATGTTACAGCTCTAGTCTGAAGCCATTTGGGAGAAGAATTTCCTTCCCTTGGGAAGCCTAAGTCTTTATCTCTTAAGGCCTTCCCTTGATTGTAAGGCTTACCCATATTACAGAAGGTAATCTACTCTACTCAAAGTCTTACTGATTTGAATGTTAACCTCTTCCAAAAAATACATTCACCATGCCATCTAGATTGGTGTTTGACCACAGACTGTGGCCTAGTCAAGTTGAGACAGAAATTACCCATCATGTTCTCCTTCAGGAAGAGACTTGAGAATTATCTGTATAAAGCTCAGGGAATTTATAAGACTGTTGATAAGGAATTTACCATGAAATGCGGCATGAGGGTTTGGTTTGTGGGAAGCATTTCTTGGCCTTTAGCCTCTACAGAGGAAATGTTGGCTTTTCTCTTAGGGACACTGAACTACACAACTCACTGGAGGTTCTATATTTGCCTTGGTTGATAGGAAGTTCAGGACCATCACTTGATGCAGCTCCAGAGACGAGTCTAGAACCCTGAGGCACACATTTTAGGTGTTATGTTAGTTTCTGTGTCACCTTGATTGTCCTTCTTCTTTTAAATTTATGTATCAGTGCCTTTTCCAAGTGTTCCTATAGCATACTCTTTTTTTCTTTCCACATAAGCCCATTCAGTTATTGTAATTTTGTTTGTTGGTCTGTGTGTTCCCAAATGTACTAAGTCCCTTGAAAACAGGAACCATGTCAGAATTTCCTGGTGGCTCAGCAGGTTAAGGATTGGCATTGTCACTGCTGTGGTGCAAATTGCCAAAGTGGTGCAGGTTTGATCCCTAGCCTGGGAAGTTCTGCATGCTGTGGGCACTGCCAAAAGAGAAAATAGGTACCATGTTTTTTCACTGTTGAATCACCACCTCCTAACATAGTCTCTGGTCTGCAACTGGCCCTAAATGTTTGTTGACTCTATATATGTTTATATATATGTGTGTGTGTGTATAAAATAAACTGCCTGAAGTTCACTTCAGAATAGATCACAACATACTACATAAAATCATCTTTCAGTCTCTATAAATTTTAGAAGGGCAATTCTAGATTTGAGAGAGAAAAAGAGATACAAGATAATGCTAGCATTTATCTGAGAAGCTGATACCACCTCTGAGCTGATTAAACAAAAGAACAGGAATTGAAATGCTGACCCTCAATTCTAATGTTTGTAACTCCCCTCTTTTGTTGGAAATTGTTTATTAAAAGCAAGCTGGCTCCTCTTCCTGGATTTTAGTGGTTTTGGTGGTGAGGGAGGTACAATCAGACATTCCTCAAAAGGCTTTGAGGACTCTTACATAGCTGGTTGTTATTAGAAGGTAGTTGTGAAAACTACCATCGTTTTCACAATGAATTGCTGTCTTTTTGTAGGGGTGAGGTGACTTAATCCACTCTAGTGGATTAAGTTCATGGACGAGTATGAACAGTTTAGTTGGTTTTTAGGTGTCAACTGATGATTTTACCTATGACCAGGAAGGCCCTAAGACCTCCCTCAATTGATTAAACTTCAGACAGGACTCTTCTCTAGAACCCTGACCTCCTTTTTGTTAGAGCTTTTTCCTTTTTAGAACTTGGAATCAGATCTCCCTCTGCCTCTGTGAGATATAGTACTTTTAAAAAGCTTCTTTCAGGTTTTGCTGCCCAGGAATGTCTTTCTCAGGCACCTGGACCACCTCTTTAAAATGTGATTGTCAAAGAAGCCAGCATCTCTTCCTTCCAGTCTCTGAGGGTGGGCAGGAGCCTTACTTCAGCAGGAGCCTTCCTTCAAGTGTAAAGCTACCTAATAAAGAGATGAGTTCCCATTTATTTGGGGTAAGACCAAATGGCCATCTGTACCTCCATCCCACCTCTATTTGAATTACAAACCAAAGCACCATTTTTTTTTAACATTTCAGAAAGACAAATATTTCTGAACCAGCCCCTCAATATAAACAAAAACTCACATACACACATGCAAAGCAAAGATACAAGGTGTGGCATAAAGGTATGAGGAGTCCAAATGAAGAGACAATTGGTGAGCTTAGAATGAAAGAAAATTAGGTGTTTTCTTCCACCTTGGAATAGTGACCACTTTTACTTTGGGGTAATTTTTGCTGAAAGAGCCATGGCTATTGTCAAACATGAGAAAAGTCCTTTCCATTAATCACTGCTAGCTGAACATGGACAATCCTTGAACAATTCTTCTCATGCCAGTGTTTTTTTTTTTCCCTATGACCATGTTGAACTTTACCTGAGCCCTAGGCCTTTGGAAAACAGCAGCAGTTAAGAAACTTCTCACCTCTTTGTGTTCCAAAAAAATACCTTACTACAAAGAACCATCCTGCTGATATTACTCAGATAAGACTTTCAAGTGAACCACTAATCTGCTTATGAAAAAAGTAGGAAACAGACAACCTAAATTCCTGTGCTCTGTCTCAGAGATTACCAGCTGAACTGTCTGTCCCCAGGGACCAATCTGGACAAAATACTTGCAACTTAACTTGACCAAACTTTAGTTAGGCATCTAGCTTTTCCCAGGCTCCTGAATTTTGGACTACCCTTGAGTTTAAACAGCTGTCAGATTAACCAAGCATGGAAGGTGTGTCACCCTCCCCTACCCGTGTGTCCCAGGAGTCTCTGGCTGTCAGGGAAGACATTCCCTGTTCTGCTACCTGGTCCCACTATCTGCTCATCCTACTCTCTCCCATTCAGTTCTTCCTTGACAGTCCCCTTTCTGCCTGACATCTGAGATGTTAAAGATCTTACAGTTTGCATGTTCTCCTACCACAACAGTCTCTCTGCCCTTGCAATAAAGGCTCTCCTTACCTAAGTCTGGATTTGTATTTTGACACCTACAACTGATTGCCATTTTCATTGGTTGCCAAAATTTCTTCAGTCTCTATGTTCTTCTGGTTCTCTATTCTTATTAAACCTCTTTTCTGCTGTACTACCCCAGTTACAGATAATTACAGAAGCATCTCAGGAGGCAAGATTTTTTTTTTCATCATGTAAAACTTTGTTTAGATTGATAGGCTGGAGACATATTTGTCTCATAGTCTTTGATAAAGTGCTACAGAATGGTAGCATTTCATTAATGGATTTTGACAAAGATGGCTCTGGAAAACTGAAACTAGTAAAGTTTTTCTAAAGCGATTCAAAATTTATAAACTGACTTCTGAAGCAGTGATTGTTTTGGTGATACCATTTTTGTTGTTATTATTGCAGCTGTATATTTTTACTGAGTGTCTGAATTCCAACTGAAAATTCCGGTTGGCTTCTCACTTTCATCTTCTGTTACATGTGTAGGTGATAAGAAAATTAGTGAAATATTAACACCATTTCAAGTGGGTTTGAGAAGTAACGCAGGTGCAAAGAGAACTACACCGTGAACTCTAGATCCAAATGTAAGATCACCGGTTATTTTGGGTCAGTTGTGCTTTTCTGATATAATCTTCTCCCTCCATACCCCCAAAACAGCTCATGCATGTTTTCAATTTTGTCCCTCTACAACTCACCTGAAAAACATTTCCATGAAACATCATTCTTCTTTCTTTTTTCTTTTTAGGGCTGCACCTACAGCGTATGGAAGTTCCCGGCTAGGGGTCAAATTGGAGCCGCAGCTACTGGCCTACAGCAGAGCCACAGCAATTCTGGATCCTTAACCCACTGAGTAAGGCCAGGGATCGAACCCAGCTGATACTAGTCAGGTTCTTAACCTGCTGAGCTACAATGGGAACTCCTCATTATTTGTTTTGAGGACTTAATAATCTAGAAGAAACAAATAAGAACACTGTGGTATCATGGGAATAGCCTCAAAGTAGAAGACAGAAGACCTGGGTTTTAATATTGGGTCTGTTTATTTATGGTGATCTTAGGTAGGTCATTTAGCCTCTTCTGAGCCCCATCTTTTGGGTAATTAATTCCTGCCCCATGCGGTAATCTTAAAGACAAAAAAGGGGGGATAATTAGAGTTTTTTAAATCTTTAAATAATATGAATAATTGTTTCACATATATCTTTAATATATTGTGAATTACCTAAAACAGAGGCCTTATAGAAGTAAACACATAACAGTTGTTCAATAAACTCTTCTGGATGTCTGACCTGATATGTATGACTGTAAGCAATCCTAAAATAAATTCGCAAATAATTCATCACATGTTTATCTGCTATATTGTGAACATTATTGTGGCAGGTCACTTATAAGACCCAAAATGGATCATACATGAATCCTGCTCTTTGGGCACTCACAGTTCATCAGAGAATATCAGAAATAGGTGTAAATAACAAGACAGAAGATTTTAGAAGTCCTAGGAAGAGGTACAGAAGCAGTGCTAGAAGAGATCACAGGAGAAATTATTTTCTAGCTTGGAGAATCATGGAAAACTTGGTGAAGATGAAATATGAGGTGTAGCTTAAAGCCTAAGTAAAATCTGGTCATGGGGGGAGGGGAGATGCTCCAGTCCAAGGGCACAAAGACCCTGGCAGATCGTGAGTGGGCTCACAGTTATGTGCCAAGGACTGTCCAGGGGACAGCTGCACACCACTTTTGTGCAGGATGTGTGTGTAAGTGCGATGGGAACTTGGAAGACAGGGACTAGAAGAGGGCTGCCCTAAAACTGTGATTCCATGATGCTCACTGACCTGCCTTTTTTCCTTACAGATTAAGAAACGATTAGGAAGGATCACTGCCTCTTAGCATCCTTCTTAGAGTAACCACAGATTTACCCTATCATTTTTAAGTATACAATTTTTGGTTAGCTTTCATATATTAATCTAATATTTAGAGTTCTGAGCATTAGAGAAAAATCATGAAAAATGTAAGACTTTGTTTTATGGCTGGAGAATATTATAGTTTTACAAAAAATATGCGTCTAATATATTGAGTTTATGCTTTTAAATATGTAGAAGTTGTTTTGAAACATATGCATATTGTGTTTGTTTGTTTGTTTGTTTGTTTTCTCATCAAGATTTTACAGTTTGGGGAGTTCCCATTATGGCCCAGAGGAAATGAATCTGACTAGTAACCATTAGGATGCATGTTCGATCCCTGGCCTCACTCAATAGGTTAAGGATCTGGCGTTGGCGAGAGCTGTGGTGTAGATCACAGACGTGACTTGGATCTGGCATTGCTGTGGCTGTGCTGTGGTCCAGTGGCTACAGCCCCAATTTGGACCCCGAGCCTGGGAACCGCCATATGCTACAGGTGCGGCCCTAAAAAAAAATTTACAGTTTGGACTGTGGAACTACATATACAATTTTCATTCCTTCTACAATTTTCATTCCTGGGATGGAGCTGAGCATTATGGATTTTATATACATATATGCACATATGTGTATGTACATATAAGTATATATATATATACACATATATACAAACATATATGTACATATATGCATGTGTTTATATATAATATATATAAAGTGAAGTTTATCAAATATTTTTTCTATCACCAGAAAGTCATCTGATAAATTTAATAGGCATTAAACATTACGATTACATTATAATTAGCATAAAGTTTATTTTATTGAAAAAACAGTCCTCTGTTATGTTATACTCTTTTTTTGCATAATGGTGTCACTTTTATTTTTAAAATCTGATTAAAAATATACTTCTCGCGTCTTTACATGGAGCACATGAAGGTTGTCTGACAGGAGTTGGGTTTTAAGGCTCAAGCTCAGAGGCGCCCTTGAGGGTGAAGCACCTTGGTGTCTGCCTCGTGGCCTGTGGGCCGGGTCCCCACGGTCATGATCAGCAGGAGCCAGCTCTCTTGAATTTCAGCCAGACCACGGAAATGCAGCTCAGGCTTAACCAGCAACTAAAGAGTCATCCTAGAGATTCTGAAGACCCCAATCTCCTCTCCACTCCCTCTACTTCCCTGAAAAGCACAATCTCATCATCCACTTGAAAGGATGAGGAATCACAGAAATCCTCCCCCACTCCCATCCCGGGTTTTCTCCAGGGCCACCGTGCAGGTGTGGGGGACATCATGGTGTCACTCTTAACACCAGACAGGACACCAGGGGCCGTTCTGCAGTCGGCTCACCTCAGACTTCGAATCACAGATGAATCATCCCCCGAATACATTCACTCCCCCTTTCCTTCTGTTAGAGAACATACAGATATGATTTTTAAAAAATCCCAACAGGTTCATTTTCCCATACGCTATGAAGAACAGCAGTACAAGTAGTTTCTCTTGTGAAACATGCAGTGAACTTCATTACTTATAATAAACATTTTCCCTGTATTATTTTTTTTGTATGGTAACTTACTGTTTTCTACTAGTTGTCTTTTCACCACAAGATAGAAAAAAAACATAATATTTATGTAAGAGTATGATGGCAGCAGATTTCTGACAAGCCCCATTTACATGGTACATTGTTCCAAAGGGTGTTTGAGTAGAAAATACAGAAGCGCTGTACAAACCTACTATTACATTTGAGAAATCATTAGCCTCAAAGGAGTAATAACAGTATACTATTAAAACCATGAATACATTTTCAGTATCTGTAATGAAAAAAAAACTTTATAAATATGTAAATTTCTGTTCAACAAATCCAAAATAAAATGCACTAAAAAAACTGATATGTAGACAAAAGTTTATTTACACCATACAACATTTTAAATATTTTATACACAGCTGCAGCAGAGAAAGCTACTCAGAGCTTTCTAGAGAAAACTGCAATAATAAAGATGTGAAATATATTATTCATATAAAAGTGAGATTATTACTTTATTGCATTTAAAGCAATGAAGAATGTAGCTCAACAAACATTCATTTAATGACAAAAACTTTGCTTTTATATTATAAAGTAAAAAGTGTAGTAATGGCCAAACAGACTGTTATAAACTTTAAAAACTGCATAAATATATACATTGTGCTTCATGGTGAAGTTTTTTGAAAACTAAACCATATGAAGCGGTTACAACATGAATCGTTGCTTGAGGTTTATCTATAAAGATTACCTTACAAATCCATTCCACGGGTACTTACAACACAGGGTGGTCAGAACTGTACACCTGGGCCTCTCTCCACTAGCCTGACTAGTGACAAGTTACCAAGCAAACACCACTGACATTTGGCACGTGGAGGTGCTGACAGAGCAAAGTCACTGTCCGGATGGAAATGTCAGGCTTCCCAAGTCCAAGTCTTAAGTGTCAGTGCAATAAATTTTGTCTTCACCTCAGTCCATTTCGATTTTGTTAAACTTCTGTTTGAAAGTCACCCTCTTGCAGGTCCAGAGGTAAATTCAGACATTTCTCCCACTCCGCTGGCCTCAGTTCCAAAGCATCCTTTGCCTCTGTATCTAAGACATTGATTGTGGTGTAATGTTGGTATTCACTGGGGTTTTTGAAAGTGTCCCATGGATTCTTGTTTGGTGCTGGGTTTTCCTGTTGAGAAGAGAGGAGGAGAGAGTCATTTATCTGATGACTAAGATTGCAGTTGCTGAAATTTTCAGGAAGAGAGTATGTTCGTAAACTTAATCCAGTGTATGTGGTTTAGCGATGATTCGAAATTGTGGCCAGCTGCAGGAAATGGTTTTTGATTTCAGTTTTCCTTCATTGAACAAATTGACGAACCCCTTCTTTGAATTACCCTAAAATTTTCCAGCAATTGAAGTGAATAGCAGGCAAGGTAGATGATACTTTGTTCTGGGCATCAGGTGAAGTGCTAGAATGGCTATATATTCAGGTAGGAAGGAGCATTAAGTTACCCTTAAGATTAAATGTAGAAAACTTAAGCATTTTGGCAAAACCTTTGGTGGGACAAAAAAAAAAGAGGATATTTAATAGGGCATGTTATGTAGTAATAAAAACCCTAATCCAAACTAGCCATATTTCATAAAATGAAATTTTAGTTCATTATCTTTGCTTCGTTTTCCTTCAGGAAATTATCATTTTTACATATGAAAAGGCTGCTATATTCCCTTATGTATTCTCTCTCTCTTTTTTTTTTCTTGCTGTATATTCCCCACAATTGTCTATATACTTGGGTAGCAAACTAGTAAAGATCATTTCAAAGAGCACAGCTTTTGGAAAACATATTCAGCAATGGAAAGGTTTTTAAAAAATGTCTACAAGCCATGATTCCCTAAGTTTTATAGTCCACACCCTCTGATGACCTAATATTTAAGATCTGCCTAATTATGACTCCCTCGGACCTCCCATGTTGTAGGTGCTCGATAAATATATGAGCAGACATCATATAACTTGATATTTTGCTAAAACTTGGCAATAAATCACTTCATTTTAAAGAAGTTAAAAATATTTCTGTAAAATAATGGGCTTTGAATGGGATACACTAAGATGAATAACATCGAAGAAGAAGGAAGTTGTAACTGAAATCTCCTTAGGAAAAAAATTAACTAAGGCACTAAACCAATTATGGTTGTTGAATGTGTCCTTTCCCCCCTTACATTCTAGACTTCAACTGACTATAATCAATAAGCAGGGGAAACATAAAACAGGTACTCAAATAATTATTTGTGTTTCATTCAATACATTAAGAAATTATTCTTCAGCATGGATGGGCATAAAGACCACTTATGGAAATACTTATAACTAGAAATTATTAAAATTCTCAATACATTAGGTGTCTGCAGCACTTATTACCCTTAATCACAGGGACATATAAGGAAAAAACAACTAATAGTAAAGATTTAATAAAAAGTTAATCTTTAGAATATGTGCTGGGGATTAACCTTGATTTAGTCTAACATCCCAAAGTCTCATGAAAGGAACGATAGCCTTGTAACTCTCCCTTTCTCTCTCTCCTGCTAATTTCTCCCCCTCTTCTTCCTGCTTCCTTTCAACACATGTTTATTTATCAGCTGCTCTGTTCTGGGCATCATATTAGGCACTAGGGATAATAAGGTGATAAATCAAAAATGGAAAAAGCACATGGTCCACCAGGGAGCATTGGATTTAAAGCCTAATATACATGCATGTCCAAATTCTAGTCGCTTCGGTGACCTTGAACAATTTCCTCCATTTCTCTGAACCTCAACTTGAATCTCTGTGAGACAGAGATATGCTTTGTACTTTGAGTCAACGGAGCTGGCTAAGGGTGAGATGTATACCTACTTGGTGGGGCTGCCAAAAAAAAAAACAAAAAAAACAGAGAGACCTTACATGGTGACTGATTTTAATGCATGCTCACTATACAGGAATCATACTTACTATAGAGGTGTTTATAGTTAAATGGAGGTATAAACTATGTAATTCTGTCTACATCTACAATCCAAGAAAATGCTGTGGGAGTTTGGGGGAGCATAAAGATCAGGTTTCCTTTTGTGGAAAGTACAGAAACCTTTCAGAGAAAAGCTACTTTAGCGATGGCCTAGAAAAATGGGCTTTGATATTGCAGACATATGTGTGGTTGGAGGTCCAATGACTGGAAAGGCATGTGGACTAAGAAGCACAAATTCAGGGAGCATGGAGATGGGGCAACTCAAACCAGTCATTTTATTTTAGTTGGAGTGAAAGAGTCAATTTATTTTAGTTGGAGTGAAAGAGTATGAGGCAGAAACAAGCAAAGGTGAACTGAAAGAGAGATCATAAGGGGCTTTGTATGCCAGGCTACTCAGTTTGGAATTTATTTTGAACTTATTGAAGAATGGTTGGATGCTTAGCGGCATGACGAAAAACCATCAGTCATCCATGGAAAGGTTCACTGGTGTAAATTCTGCTGAATCAAGGCATGGACTGAATTTGTCCATATTGGATGAGGGCTGTGTTTCAATAGAGCTTTCTGGGATTCCTTAGTTTGACAGCAAGTTGAATTAGATCAATCCTAAAATTATTCAAGATGTGTAAGGTGTTAGTTCACTTACTTTCAGAAGAAGGGTTCCATTACTTTTGGGGCAAGCATGATTTTCCTTTAATATTTTAAAGATCAAGCACCAAGGATCCATGAACTAAAGAGACTAATTTTTAAACTTTGTCAGGATATCTGGATTCTAATTTCAAAGAGTATTATTGCCAGTACGTGACTGATTGAATTTCTGAGAGGTTCTATTAGTGGGTAATACATTTGCTAATGAGGTTGGCTTTCTCGTTCTGCTCCTCTGACATCCCACGGTACTTCCTGCTGAGCTGCTGTGCTCACCACTGTCCACAAATGTGGGCACGCCCTTTAGCCAGAGGTGTCCTTAGTGGTGAAGAACCACCACACCCAGCAATCAGGGTGGGAACAGAACCTGCAGGGAGTGAGAAGGCCAGAAATGGGAGGGGGCGAGTGCCCACAAGCCACCCACCTCCCTCTGTGCTTCCAGGTGACAGACTCTCTGTGTGAAGAATGTAACATGTGCAATGGTTCAAGGAACGCTCAACCATGGAATATCCCATGGGGATCACTATATCCAATAGGGAGAGCCACATGGGCCTGGGAAGTTTTCAATGGAGGCCTAACTCTTGATATAAAATTCCATCAGAGTTAGTGTAAGTTCCTGAACTGATGCAGCTGTTTTACATTTGTTGTTTGTTTTTTCTTTTATGGCTGAACCGGGGGCTCATAGAAGTTCCCAGGCCAGGGATTGAATCCGAGCCCCAGCTGAGGCAATGTGGGATCCTTTCAATCCACTACGCCTTCTGAGATTGAACCCACTCTTCCACAGCAACCCTCACCCCTGCAATCAGGTTCTTAACCCACTGAGCCAGGTGGGAACTCCTGTTTTTCAAGGTCAGGTACAGAACGGAGGAGATGTACCTAAACTGAAGCATATGTGATAAAAGCCTAATAAATTATCCACTCAGTATAAGCCAACATGCATGAGGCTTCCAAAAATGCTAATTTGGTCTTAGGCTGTATGATTAGAACTAGAATATTAGCTAAATATGAGAATTCAGAGTTGCAGGAATCATGGCTGGTCTGCCTGAGTGTTTCCTGGGGTTCCGGGCATTGGGGAGGAGGGCAGAGCAGCAGACTAGCTGTGGGAAAAGTCCCACCCCCATCCTTTTCTGTTTTCTTCCCTTTTTCTTTCCTTCCCTCCCTCTCTTGTTTCTTTCTTCTTCTAACCTGCCAATCCTGGGGGCAAAGTGAAAGAGAATATATATGCTTATTCTACATTTTAAAAGATGGAGAATTTGGAGCTGCTCCTTGGGGGGGAGAGATCTTGATGGAGAAGACACACAGTGAGAGTGCTCTTAAGGATGCCTATTCCTTGTAGGTGATTCAAGTGCTGTCCTGCCTGGAAGCAGGGAGATGGACTAAATGGTCTTTTGGTTTCCCTTTGGTTCCCCCAATTCTACATAATTACCATCATTTGCAGTCCTAGGCAGGTGTTGTGAGTTAGTAGCCAGAAAAAAAAAAAAAAAAGGAAAAAGACTTTGAGGTTTTTGTTTTGAAAATGTCTTCCTCCACCCAATTATGCACTGTTTCATCAGTGATGTGCCACTATGAATTATATGACTGAATTAAGGATAATGAACCCCCTCACATGTTCCTTATTAATCAAAACTGAATAAGGATTTTTTTCCTCTGTTCTCATGTATTTAGGACAATAGTGAAGCAGCAATGACAACTAGCCTCCACACTCCCAACCTCCCAAATGATAAATATTTATAAATCTTTTCTAGAAAAGGCATGCTGCTGCAGAGATGTGGTGTAATTAGTAGGCTATTTCAGTTGTCAGGAAACTGAGATACAGATATTTGGGCCATTAATGATTTAATACCCAGACCATACAAGGGGAAATTACAATCATATTATAGCGTCAGCCAGCTGTATCTGTTGCATAAGCCTTTCAGATTTGTAAACATAACTTTCTCCTTTTTTTATAATAAAAAACGAAATGAAGTTTCTTCAATTTATTTCTATGTTATCTTTCAACATTTCAAAACGAGCAGCTAATGCATTTAGGTCTAATCTCAATGATGTGATTTACATTTTCTTGCTAACTAAAAACCGACAACTTCATATCTGGGGGAGAAGATGAGAAAGAACCACTCACTGCATATAAGTATCTTCTGTGTACCTAGCATTGTGCTGATGATTCCACATGATGCATGATTCCTGCTCTATGGAGGAAAATTGATATATGCACACTATTTAGAGATCAGTGAAGAGTTAAAGGGTATAGTGTTTCTTATAACCTTCATTTAACAAATGCAGATTAAACTTTTAGATATGCAGGAAATCAAGAGTGGCCATTTACTGGCAACTTACCATGCAGGACCAACATTATACTTAGTACTGAGAGGAATATAAGAAAAAAACACAGATACCTTCTTGCTCTTGATAAGCTAATGGTACTAATCAGGAAGCCAAGGCTGACTCATCTACATGTGAAAGTCTCAGTAGTGTTAACAGGTGACCAAACACCTTAGAGTGGTTTGTATTTCAGAAAGCCCAAGGCTGTGAGGGGGAGGTCTGGCCAAGTGCTGCAGAAGTGTGAGGCAAAGAAGGGCCATGCTTGGAGTGAAGGCAATGGGGTCAGATGGCTGTCCCAGTGCCAGCTCTCATAGCCTCTCAGAGGCCCTACCTGCTTTGGAAAGTGTAAGGACCAAAGGAAGCATATTATCAATTACTCTTTTCTATGCTCAATTTAGAAGCAGAAAATTGAGGTTCACAAACCTGAGTTGGTAACTTGCTCAAGATCAGGTATTTTCTTTTTTTTTTTTGTCTTTGTCTTTCTAGGGCTGCACCTGTGGCATATGGAGGTTCCCAGGCTAGGGGTCTAATGGGAGCTGTAGCTGCTGGCCTACACCAGAGCCACAGCAACACCAGATCCAAGCCACGTCTGCGACCTACACCACAGCTCACGGCAACTCTGGATCCTAAACCCACTGAGCAAGGCCAGGGATCGAATCCGCAACCTCATGGTTCCTAGTCAGATTCGTTAACCACTGAGCCACGATGGGAACTCCAAGATCAGGTAGTTTCTGATTGAACTTTCTACCACAGATCTGGGGTTTATATCCCACTAAAGTCATCATAAATTGAAAAATACCTAGGTCAAAAATGCATTTAACACCTAACCTACTGACTGCCATAGCTTACCTAGCCTACCTTAAAGGTGCTCAGAACATTTATATTACCTGATTGTTAGGCAAAATCATCTAACACAAAGCCTATTTTATAATGTGTTGAATATCTCATGTAATTTATTGAATGCTGTACTGAGAGTGAAAAACAGTGGTTTTAAGTGTATCCGTTGTTTATGTTCATGATTGTGGGGCCGCCTGGGAGCTGTGATCACTGCCATTGCCCAGGCTCATACTTTGCTATCCCAGAAAAAGATCAAGATTCAAAATTCAAAGTATGACTTCTACTGAATACATATTGTTTTTGCACCATCATAAAATTGAAATATCTTGTCAAACCATCAAACTGATTTCTGGACCCAGGCTCCCAGTGCTCTCACAAATAATTATGTAGCCTTCTCTGGGGTTCTGATTGTGCCATGCATGTATAATTGCAAAATATTTTATTTGATTAATTCCTATGCTAAGCTTTTAGTAATGGAAATGAATGAAGAAAATGGTCACAAGCAACAAAGCCCCGAGTGCTAAAGTGTATCCTAAAACACTGGGAGACCAAACCTACCACTCAACTCTTTCTTTCTCTCAATGGATAGATAGCTAGACAAATATAGATATTATCTATGTGCTATATACATTATATATTTATATTATCTAATATATATTACATTTTATGACCTTAAAATGCCATGCATTCAAATGAAAATATTTAGTCAACTATTTAGAAATTTGAATTAGCAGACTTTTTTTTTTTTGTCTTTTTGCTATTTCTTTGGGCCGCTCCCGCGGCATATGGAGGTTCCCAGGCTAGGGGTTGAATCGGAGCTGTAGCCACCGGCCTACGCCAGAGCCACAGGGGCCTACGCGGGATCCGAGCCACATCTGCAACCTACACCACAGCTCACGGCAACGCCGGATCGTTAACCAACTGAGCAAGGGCAGGGACCGAACCCGCAACCTCATGGTTCCTAGTCGGATTCGTTAACCACTGCACCACGACGGGAACTCCTGAATTAGCAGACTTTTAACTCTGGTGATAAAAGGGCTAAGAGAATCCAACACATTTTTGCTATATATAACTAATTCCAATTTAACCTTATAATTAAGAACATTTGAAATATGACTAAAAAGCTTAAAGATTCTACAGTCCTTATTTGCTTCTTAGTACATACATTCTGAAGCACTTTTGGGGGTTGTTGTTTTTCTATGTATGCCATTGTTGTGTTCCCAAGACAACGGGGAGCTCCCCGAGGGCAGGAGTGACAGCTGACACAACACATCATTATCACAGCCTCAGACACTGAGGAAGCAAAGCAGACTCACCAGACTGCTTGTATTTGGTATGTCCCGAAATCTGTCCAAAGTTTGAAATTTCTGATTGAGTTCCTGAAACAGTTCCATATGCCTCTTCCTTGTATGCATGACCTTCTGCAAAAGAGAATGAGATAGGTCTCATTTCTAAGCTGACTTATATATTAAGAGATGTAATATTTTGCTACACTAATAAAGGAAATCAGTTTTGCAGGAACTAGGAGGTCCCAAAAGATGCCACAAATGCAAACGAGTTGTACCAAATCCTTGTCTTGTAGTCAGCACTTCTGGAACATGAAGGATCGGCTTTTTCTTCCACGTACAAGATTACAAAAAATAGTTTTCTCTTGTGGGTGCATTAAAAATGTAGCCATCATTCCTGTGTAAGATTTTCATCATTCAAAGTTAAAGCTGTCTTACAAAAATGGTTACAATATAAAAAAAATGTTTAAAATTTTTGACTTGTAAAGCAGCCGAGTCTCTCAATGTTTGTCATGGGAAATATTATTTTTTAATGTTTTATTTCTAGAAATACCAAAATCCTAGCTGGCTGTACTAAAGGGGAGCAAAATCCCAGGTCCTGCCATTTAAGGCTGACTCAATGCACTAAAGTGCCTGAAATTTAATGTGAGATCTAAAAATCTTAACTTTCCATGTGAATAATGACTAAGCGTCAAAGAAGGAAAACCTGGCTCCATAGCTTTCATAAATTTGCTTACAAAATGGTATAGAATCTTAACAATTAGAATTCAGAGCATAAATTGTGTAGTTGATGAATTTCTAAGACCAGAGATATAGATACGTTAATATTCTTTATCCTGGTTACATCTTTTCTTGCAAACTCATCACAACTCAACAAATAAGTCAAATAAAAATGACCTTGGGGTAGGTGTCATGGGTGGAGTCTTTTACTATCACAGGGCATTTAAAACAGCACTGAGTTAGATAATAAATCCCTTGTTATTTACAAATATTATTTTAAGGGAAAAAAACCTTCCTCAATTGTGATTTTTAAAAGTTGAAAATATCAAAGTTTTGGTGGTTCTCCAAGATTGTGCCTTCATATTTATATAAGATTTTATAGTCTTTTTAAGCACATGCTTCATAACTCAGTATTTGTTCATGTGGAATGCATAACTATACTACGGTCCTGCCTAAGCTATGATTTGAACAATTGGTCTATTGTTTTAATTACCAAATATTTTTAAAAGTAAGGATTTGCTTTGAAAAAGAAATATATCTTTGGAGGAAGATCTATAATGCTTAATTTTCTTCTAAAAAAGACACTTGCATAGAACACTTTATCTCCTTGAGAACAAAAAAAAAAAAAGGGAAAAGAGAAACGCAAATGGCATCTTTAACTTATTTTAAAAATCCTTATTCAGAGTTCCCACTGTGGCTCAGCAGGTTAAGAACCCAACATAGTGTTCCTGAGGATGTGGGTTTGATCCCTGGCCTTGCTCAGTGCTTTAAGGATCTAGCATTGCTGCAAGCTGTGGAGTAGATTGAAGATGCAACTCAGATCTGGCGTTGCTGTGTCTGTGGCGTAGGCTGGCAGATGCAGCTCCAATTCGACCTCTAACCTGAGAACTTCCACATGCCACAGAGGCAGCCATAAAAAGAGGGGAAAAAAAGCCTTATTCTCTCTTTTGCCAAATTTAATTTCCTATATTTAATGACATGGAATTCAGGCAATACTTTGTCTAGCTAATTCTTCTATTTTCACTAGCCTACTTTTATAAGAGAGAAGTATAAAGTCTTGCTGAAGACTTAAAGGCAGATTATTTCCATCTTGGCTTCTCTTAGCTCTAGGAGTTTGCTGTTGACGAGTCAGGTCGGGAGGGTAGGAATGTGGCACCATCCCCTTGTGTCAGGAACATGAAACACAGTACGTGGCTAAAGAGTGCTTAACTTCCCATCAGTTTGGAGGAGAGTACAAGAAACAGATTTGCAGGATTCACTGAGAAACACTAGGCAAACATAACTTGAGGAGTGATAGCTGATGGAGACTGATGAGAGGGAGGATTTGCATAAGCAACACAAAGGAAGACTTTTGAGGATCAAGTAGCTGGCAAACAAAGTAGTGCTTGGTATCCTTGGGGAGGCAAATATTCCCCCGGCAGCACTAGGTCCTAAGACACTGATTAAAATATGGATTTGTGTCACAAGGACATTTTTGTGAAAAAATTACAGTTGTCAGAATATCGACTCTGGGTCTAACTTACTGATACTGTTTTTCATGATAATGAATCTTACCACACAGTTACTTTGTGCTGGGTTGCAGTAGCAGTGATGTCATACTACTGACATTTCTCTAAAGATAATTTCATTCTGTCAGTTAATACATATTCATGAACATCACATATTGAGCTAGGCGCTGGGGTAACAACGTGCACAAAATCTGGTGGAGTTCCTGCCCTTTTATTGCTTGAGGTATAATGGAAGACATAGGCATTAATCACATAGTAACTCAAATACAAGTCAAATTCTACTGTGATAAGGAAATAAGTGGTGTCGTTATGGGAGTAGGTGATAAGGAAATTTGCTGAGATAAATCCAAGTGAGGCAGATTTCCAATTCATTGCATATTCATATTTAAGTTGCAAATTCTCAAATCATTTATCTCTGCATCCTGTTTGTTCTCTTTCTTCCATTTCATAAAATGTAGAGAATTCCTAGTCCAATTTTTAATCTTATGCCCAAATCCCATTTCCTCAAGGAGAACATTACTTTCCAAAGAAAAGGACTCATTCTCTTCTACTATAGTTGATATTATTGGAATAGCTCGCCCGCTCTAAGGTGGCTGTGTGATGAGTTTGTCTGGGTCGTCTCTACTTCTCTTTCATCTCATGAGAGGATCTTGACTTTACATTGGGGAAATGTCAGTCAAGGTCCTTACCGTCCCCTGCCAAGAAGTGAATTTTTCCATATCCTTCCAACAAAGTTTTATTTTGTCTGTTGGCCAAAGTCACTCTCTCTCTCGTAACCAAATATCTCTAATGGATAAAGTATACTTAACAAAACAAAAAGTGTCAAAACAAATCCCACGGAAATGAGGATCCATTAACTGACTAGAGTTTTAGGTTGCATTCTGTTTGAATGGGCAGCACCTGATTCTGAACTGGGTGGATTTTATTTTGAGGACTTGGATTGTTGACATTCTCAGGAAAAAAAAATATACACACACATACATACATATATATGGGACATCAATGCTATATAACCAAAAGGGCAATCTGCAATGTCCTCCATAAGTTCATGAAAAGCTACACTGAACAAGAAAAGAAAGCTCAAGGACCCTGAAATACATTTAAAAACAAATGGAAAATTTAGATGCTGAAATCGTGGGTCCTTCCTACAAGGAAATATTAATTGCAAATACATTCTCATGCCAAATAATCATTGTAGTTTGAAATTGCCTCCTTGGCACAGTCAGAAATCACCATAGCAATGATGGCCTGCTGGTTTTGAGAGGAGTACCATATTAGGGCCGCCAATGGAACGCTCATGTTTCTGTCACGGGCTTAGTTTGAGCTTCCATGCATGATTCCTTCTTGTCCTCAGACTCAATTATATATTTCACCTTTTTTAGTGGGGCAGGTTCCATTGACAAGAAAGCCAGCATCACAGTGAGTATTGGAGGGTTCTAACCCAGCTTTGTTCTGAGGTAAAAACTTAGCTGTAGTTTTAGTTTTCACAAGTAATAAAGGTTTCTGCTTATTTATTTACTTGCCTAAATAATTATTTTTTGAAGCAGCCATGCCTTTGATAATTTTAATCACCTAATTAGAAGTTTTCATGCTTATAAATCTTTCTGGTCCATTTTGATGGCTATTTTTAGAATTTGGATTTTTTTTTTTTTTTTACTGACTTTAGGGTTTATCTGCTTATCTTTTTCTTTCTTTTGTGACTTAAACATGCTGTATCTCAAAGAAATTGACTTCTGTGTCAAAAGTGTAATTCATGTGAATTTTCTATTTAAACAATCAAATATATTCTAATAGGAAATACATATAAAATCCAGATTCCTTCAGTTATAATGCCTACCAATTATTACAGGCATATTTTGCAATAAAGATAAATGGTGGGTAATGTTCCCTTCCACTCCAGTTATTATCACTCAGCCTTTTTGAAGGTACGTTGAAGCCCTATCCTGAGAGGACCAGGAACCTACCTACCTGTGCAAAAATAGTGCATCCTAATTTCTTATTTTATAGGACTCTTATCTTTCATTTTGTATATGTGTAACTCAAGGAAGGCAGACTTTGCAGCCTTTTAATTGTTGAAATTAGAGAAAAAAATGATAAGTTGTAAAGCTCTTGCATGAAATTTCACGTGTTTTATAAAAACTAGGATGTAAATTAACTTCACGTCTTTTTTTTCTTTTCTTTGCCCTTTTAGGGCCACACCCGCAACATATGGAGGTTCCCAGGCTAAGGGTTGAATAGCAGCTTTAGCTGCTGGCCTATGCCACAGCCACAGCAACACCAGATCCTAGCTACATCTGCAACCTACACCACAGCCCACCGAAAACGCCAGATCTTTAACCCACTGAGTGAGGGATTGAACCCACAACCTCATGGTTCCTAGTCAGATTTGTTTTCGCTGCACCACAGTGGGAACTCCTAACTTCATGTCTTGAGCACCTACTATATCCCAGGCAACCTCCTCAATTAAATACTTGGGACATGTTGAATCTTTTGGCTCTAGGTCTGGATAAACTTGGATTTAGATACAGTTCCTTGGCTTTTGAGTTGTTGTCCAATTTTCCTCTAGCCACATTTTAGCAGTCAGGATAAGCTTGCAAGGTTGTTTTGAAGATTTTAAAAAAAGGCTATAAATTACTTATCACAAGAGCACACAGATACGAGCCACTTAAGAATGGTAGCTGTTATTATTTTTCCTAATCCTCACAATAACACTGGGAGGTAGTGGTCATTATTGCACTTGACTGATTAGGAGACTTAGGTGGAGAGATTGCATGAAGAAAGCTCCCAGCTCATACAGGTGGCCAGAGGCTGGAACATTCTGAACTCAAGTTGGTTCTCTGCATGCTGTTGTCTTAGATGGATCCTGCAGTCTCAGGGGGCATCCTTTATCAGAGTATTCAAGTTTGTGATTATGTCACCTCAGGATTCAGATAGAAAAGGAGATGAAACAATATAGGGTGAATGAGGGGCTTTCTGAGAAAGCCCATAACTTCTGTGGCTATTGGGCATCCTAGAATAGTCTCATGGTACTAAAATTCTGGTTTGAATGGCTGGTCTCCATATCGTGTCTCGTTGGCAGTGACTTTGTATCCCTGACACCTAGCTGGTATTTGGCATTCAGCTGGTGCTCAATAAATGTGTAAGAATAAATGAGATGTCACAGACATATAGGCCAGTGAGGTGCCTGCAACAGGGAAGGCCATCATACATCTTGCCTCCTCTCCTTCTAGTCAAGACATCTTCTCACTGGAAAGAAGACTCATTTTACTGGCCCCACACAGGAACCCTGCCTCTCTTTTCAGCTCCTCTTGTTTTCTATTTCCCATACAAGTGACTTATAAAGGGTGGGTTGGAAACAAACCATTTGAAGCTTTTCTCTTCCAAATTCAGAAATGTGAATCATAGAGTTGGGATATCTTTAAATCTGAATTACAGATAAGATGGGCATTACTATACATAAACTTCTATAAACTGAAAGACACTGTTGGGAGATTCCCCACCTTTTTCTGACTATAAACTTTAGATGAAGGGACTGGGAAATAATATGCTGATAGGAATTAGAAACCACTTGGCCTGAATTACCTTTTCTAGCCTTGGGAGTTTATGCATCTCTCCTGCCATTGTCCATATTTACTAGTATAAAACTAGGGTTATCTTTCTTCTTCTTACTGTTCTGCATAGGTGTCTTCAATCCAGAGTGGGCTGTTGAACACCAGTCTGAAGTGATGTTAAAACTCATGTTAAGGCCCTCACACCAGTCAGAATGGCCATCATTAATAAGTCCACAAATAACACGTGCTGGAGGGGGTGTGGAGAAAAGGGAACCCTCCTGCACTGTTGGTGGGAATATAAACTGGTACAGCTACTATGGAGAACAGTCTGGAGATACCTTAGAAATCTATACATAGAACTTCCATATGACCCCGCAATCCCACTTTTGGGCATCTATCCGGACAAAACTCTACTTAAAAGAGACACATGCACCCGCATGTTCATTGCAGCACTATTCACAATAGCCAGGACATGGAAACAACCCAAATGTCCATCGACAGATGACTGGATTCAGAAGATGTGGTATATATACACAATGGAATACTACTCAGCCATAAAAAAGAATGACATAATGCCATTTGCAGCAACATGGATGGAGCTAGAGAATCTCATACTGAGTGAAATGAGCCAGAAAGACAAAGACAAATACCATATGATATCACGTATAACTGGAATCTAATATCCAGCACAAATGAACATCTCCTCAGAAAAGAAAATCATGGACTTGGAGAAGAGACTTGTGGCTGTCTGATGGGAGGGGGAGGGAGTGGGAGGGATCGGGAGCTTGGGCTTATCAGACACAACTTAGAATAGATTTACAAGGAGATCCTGCTGAATAGCATTGAGAACTTTAGATACTCATGTTACAACAGAACAAAGGGTGGGGAAAAAAATGTAATTGTAATGTATACATGTAAGGATAACCTGACCCCCTTGCTATACAGTGGGAAAATAAATAAACAACAAACAAACAAACAAAAAACAGCAAAAAAAACCTCATGTTAAGGAAGCGACACATACTGCAGGAATTAATCTTGACTCTTTTTTTATGGTCACACCTGCAGCATATGGAAGCTCCTGGGCTAGGAGTTGAATCAGAGCCGCAGCAGCCAGCCTACACCACAACAACAGCCAAAGCCACAGCCATGGCAACACCATATCAGAGCCACATCTGTGAAGTATGCTGCAACTTGTGGCAATGCCAAATCCTTAGCCCACTAAGTGAGACCTGGGACTGAACCCACATCCTAAGGGAAGACTATGTTGGGTTTTTAAGCTGCTGAGCCACAACAGGAACTCCTAAGCTTGACTCTTAAAGCAACACTGTGGGAAGAGGATGATTTATGGGCTGTTCTTTGGCCAGAGTCCCAAAGGATCCACAGGACAGAACCTGTAGCCACTTGAACTGTTGGACATTACAGTATCTATTTACATTTCAAAGGTTTCTATTTGAATAACTGTACCCAGGGCTTAAAAGAAACTAGAGAAAGTCTCTGAAAAAAAAAATGAAAAAAAAAAAACTGAATTAGGTGTATATATATATAGTATTTTGTCACTGTCACTCAAGGGTATACCTGGCTGCAAATAAATAATTTTGCAACATTTTAAATTTAGCAAGATAGAAGAAATTGATATAGCAAAGTTTGCAGTCCTCAAACTTTTCCTCCTCAAATGTGCTGATTGCCTAATAGAATGCACCCACTGTTGGGGTTGGGGGCAAAGCAGGAAGGGACCTTTTATGAACAAGACATTTTTTAGAAATTGTATGCTTTGGATTTAGAAATTAATATAAATTTTATCTTCTATGTCAAACCTTAACTGTGTTTATAGTGATAAAAGTTAACATAAAATAATATTTTCTCTTACTTGACCATGTTCCCCCAAATCTTCTAATAAAATCAAGTCCCCACAAAGATAAGTCATGACGACCCTTGGTCTGTGCTGTCTTGTGCCCTTTGCCTACTACTGCCTCTGCCCAGTTTGAGTAACATGGGTTTACTAGGTGTGTGTGGCCTCACTATGAACTTCGAAGGAACATTCCAAGGTATGTTTAAGAGGCTGCATGATTCTCTTAGAAGAATGTGACAAGGTTTACACTCATGTTTTTGCAAGAGGAGATATATAGTAAATACCTCTCTTCATATATTTTTTAACATGGAAAGGATAACAATGTCTATTACAGTTTCAGAATGGAGGTTTGTAATTGCATTCCTAAGAATTCCTTGAGCTTTGGCCTCACTCCAAGACAGACAATTTAAACCATCTGCCAAATATTTTTTATTTAAAGTCTTGTTATACACCATAATCCTCAAAGTATTAAAATGCAACTCCTTCTAGCTAGAAGTCTCCTTGACGTCCCTGGATCTGTCCATGGTGCTAGTGGAAACTCAGGCTCAGACCTGCAGAGCCCTCTTTCTTCTGCTCCCCTTTGGTCCTAGGCTCAGTTAGGGATCTTGACTCTGCAGGGTCCCTTTATCCACTTTCTCTTTTGCTACATCTAGGAAATAGGTCCTTATTTCTTCCTTCCTGGACCAGTCTCTCCCTAATTTGTATTCCAATTTCCTCATTTACTATATAAACTACAATATCTTCTTATTATTACTGCCATATTCATCTTTCTAAAGCCCAGATCAGAGTTAAAAAAATTGCTCACTAAAAACAAACAAAAACCCAGAAAAACCTTAGGAGCATTTAGCAACAAATTAGGTAAAATTTCTTCCCATGGGGTACAAGCCCTTCACTATATAGTTTCTAAATAATCTCCTCTGTCTGTTCTTTCCTTACATAGATCCCATTCTATGGCAAATTCTGACTTGCTTCTTATTCTTTGCACACACTACACTCAGCCAACCTCCATGACTTTTCTTCCTCTGGGAATTTCTACCTGCCATGTCTAGCTCCTTGAATTATATATGACATGGATATCTTTGAAGTCCAATATGACTATCTTTGAGGTGTTACCTCCATAGTGGCTCATTTTTGGTATACTCTTTGCCCCAACTCAGTGTTTGATAATTTTTTATTAAAGCAAACTGGATTAAAAATACAAACTTTCATCATGCAGTCAACAAAAAGTTATTGGATGCTTACAATGTACCCGATTTCTGTTTGGAGCTGGGAATATAAATCCAGTAAGCGGTGTGGACACAGAACACATAGGATTATCACTACCGTATTTTCTGTGTACTTTCCAGAAAGTAAGAATCCATGTTCCACTATTTTATGACCAATCAGCTCTCTGCCCTCTTTACTCAGTGTTGTCTTGGAGATTGGCTACATGAAAGGGCTCTTCCCCAGGTCTGACATTTACCCACAGGGTTTTATGGATATGTAAGTTAAGAGAATATTGCTATCATGTATAGATTCTGGGGAGTGTGGGAGGCCTAAAGCCTGAAGGGAAGATGCTTTCAGCAGTCCAGGAAGCTAAGATTATCTATCAGTGGCAAAATGACACTATGTGGTAAGGCTAGAGGGGGCAGGGTGGGGGGGTTATCAGAAAGCTTAACATAAACATATTTAATTTATCCAGCCTGAATTAAAATGGGGAGGGGACAACCTGAACCCTTCCTCAGGGATCATCCATAAAGGACAGATAGATTGCATTAAAATTCATCAGCATTTAAATCTGGCAGTGATGTTTCTTTTTTATTTTATTTATCTTATTTTTAATAGTTATTTCCCCAATTGGCAATGATGTTTCTGAACCTCATGGATGAGATATTTGCTATACAACTTCAGCTGCACATAGACTAAGGAGAACAGTACTAAACGATTTGTTAAAAAAAATCTCAAAGACTTTCTAGCAAATTTTGACACCTACAGCAATCATACAATAACTACAGCAATTAAAGAGCACAAGAAAATATCCAGCGTTGCTTAGTTGCAACTCCTTTCCATTGTCAGCACATATTTTGCTAATACCCTGGTTATATGTTGGAATACCAAGCACAGGAAGAAGTACCAGCTTAAGGACTCTGTTACCAGTTGCCATAGAGAATATACAAAAACAAAACAAAACAAAGAATAGTTTTTCTAATGCTCCAAATGACACAGTATGATTAGATTTCTTTTCAGCATTTGCAGTTATATAACTTTATTTGCTTGCACTGAGGCTTAATTTTAGACCTAGGTTTTTACTATATTTTGTCTCTGATGCCTAGTGGGTTAATTCCCATCTCCTTCCCTTGGTACTGACATAACTGATTGGTTTCAGAACTATATGTGTGTATGTGTGTGTGTATATCTCCTCTATTTTGGCTGC